>NC_091285.1:69631833-70237287 GCF_032444005.1 Ranitomeya imitator
GATATCCCAAAAATATCGGATATCGCCAATATCGATACCCGATACCAATGCAAGTCAATGGGACACATATATCGGAAGGTAAATAAGCCCTTTCTGTCCTTCTACATCCTGTTCCAGAGGGGGGAAGAGTGTGGGCGGTGTGTGAACGGACACTGTGTGTGCGTGTGTGTGCGGGCAGGGTCTGTGCGGGCTTGCCAGGGATCTGTATGGGCCTCTCAGAGGTCTGTGTGTGCCTGCCGGGGGTCTGTGCGTGCCTGCCGGGGCTCTGTGTGGCGTGCGGGGCTCTGTGCGGTACTCTGTGCATGTGTGCCAGGGCTCTGTGCAGTGTGCCGGGGCTCTGTGCGGCGTGCGGGGCTCTGTTCAGCGTGCTGGGGCTCTGTGCGGCGTGCCGTGGCTCTGTGCGGCGTGCAGGGACTCTGTGTGGCATGCGGGGCTCTGTGTGGCGTGCCAGTGCTCTGTGACTATGTGCCTGGGCTCTGTGCGGGGCTCTGTGCGGTGTGCCGGGGCTCTGTGCGGTATGCAGGGCTCTGTGCGTCATTCCGGTGCTCTGTGCGACATTCTGGAGCTCTGTGCCTGTGTGTAGGCATCGTCCGATGGGACTACAAGTCCCATCTGATGATGCTTACTACAGTGACAGTGATTGACACATTAGCCAATGATGGGACAGTAGTAGTCCCATCATCCGGCTAATGTGTTGAATGAAAAAAGCAAAAAACCATAAATACTAAGTACATGCTACATACATGCTACATACATGCTACATACATACTACATACATACATACGACACACATACTGCATACAATACATTCACACATTACATACATTACATACAGTACATACATACAGACATACAGTACATTAAACATAGAGTTCATAGTCACCATTACTTGTCACTTTGCTCCCCGAAGCCAGTGTCATCTGTAAAAAATATGAAAATAACAAACAACCAATATATTCCCTGTCCGCAGAAATCCACGACGATATCCCATAGAGAATGGCAGCATCAGCTGTTGTGACCGCTCTCTAGGGGCTCCAGGAACATAATGACGGGAGGAAAGTATCCTTCCGCATGTATTCCTCCGCCGGTGTAAAAAAAAATAGTCCCTAGTCTTACTTTTGGTATTACTGTATGAGAAATTTTCCCACACAGCTATTGCCATAAAGTGAGACTTTGTCCTAAGGTAACCTCTCAGTGATGCACTGCAGGACCCATTTTCTCCTGTCAGTGTGTCACTGAGGGTCCTATAGAGCAGTGACATCACCCGATGTCACTGTTCTATAGGGGAGATCGTCGTGGGACACTCGTTATTATTTGGACTACGGCGGGCAGATAGTATACGGTTTATTATTTTACGCTTTTTGCAGGCGCTGAAGTATGGTAAGTATGGTTAAATGAAGAATATTAAAATACTTTTTTCCTGATGTGTGCGTGTTTTATTAACCCTTTATTACTATTGGATTAATAATGGATAGGCGTCTTATGTGGCGTAATGGAGGGATCGCGTCCCTGTAAATCGGGTGAAAGGGTTAACTCCAATTTCACCTGATCTGCGGGGACAGGAAGAGTGGTACTTCAGCCCGGGGGGGTGGCTGTTATGAAAGGCAATTCAGTATAACAATGGACATGGAGGTCAGAGCACACACAGTGATCTGACAATAACCCAAAATAACAGAACGAGCTCTGAGACGTGGGAACTCTGCAGACCGCAATCCCTGATCCTCTCCAAACACAACTAGAGGCAGCCGTGGATTGCGCCTAACGCTCCCTATGCAACTCGGCACAGCCTGAGAAACTAACTAGCCTGAAGATAGAAAAATAAGCCTACATTGCCTCAGAGAAATACCCCAAAGGAAAAGGCAGCCCCCCACATATAATGACTGTGAGTAAGATGAAAAGACAAACGTAGGGATGAAATAGATTCAGCAAAGTGAGGCCCGATATTCTAGACAGAACGAGGATAGGAAAGATAACTTTGCGGTCTACACAAAACCCTAAAGAAAACCACGCAAAGGGGCAAAAAGACCCTCCGTACCGAACTAACGGCACGGAGGTACACCCTTTGCGTCCCAGAGCTTCCAGCAAAACAAATAGACAAGCTGGACAGAAAAAATAGCAACAAATAGCAAAGAAGCACTTAGCTATGCAGAGCAGCAGGCCACAGGAATGATCCAGAGAAACACAAGTCCAACACTGGAACATTGACAGGAAGCATGAATCAAAGCATTAGGTGGGGTTAAGTAGAGAAGCACCTAACGACCTCACCAGATCACCTGAGGGAGGAAACTCAGAAGCAGCAGTACCAGTTTCCTCCACAAACGGAAGCTCCCAGAGAGAATCAGCCGAAGTACCACTTGTGACCACAGGAGGGAGCTCTGCCACAGAATTCACAACAGTACCCCCCCTTGAGGAGGGGTCACCGAACCCTCACCAGAGCCCCCAGGCCGACCAGGATGAGCCACATGAAAGGCACGAACAAGATCGGGAGCATGGACATCAGAGGCAAAAACCCAGGAATAATCCTCCTGAGCAAAACCCTTCCATTTAACCAGATACTGGAGTTTCCGTCTTGAAACACGAGAATCCAAAATCTTCTCCACAATATACTCCAATTCCCCCTCCACCAAAACCGGGGCAGGAGGGTCAACAGATGGAGCCATAGGTGCCACGTATCTCCGCAACAATGACCTATGGAAGACGTTATGTATGAAAAAAGAATCTGGGAGGGTCAGACGAAAAGACACAGGATTAATAACCTCAGAAATCCTATAAGGACCAATGAAACGAGGTTTAAACTTCGGAGAGGAAACCTTCATAGGAATATGACGAGAAGATAACCAAACCAGATCCCCAACACGAAGTCGGGGATCCACACGGCGTCTGCGATTAGCGAAACGTTGAGCCTTCTCCTGGGACAAGGTCAAATTGTCCACTACATGAGTCCAAATCTGCTGCAACCTGTCCACCACAGTATCCACACCAGGACAGTCCGAAGACTCAACCTGTCCTGAAGAGAAACGAGGATGGAACCCAGAATTGCAGAAAAATGGCGAAACCAAGGTAGCCGAGCTGGCCCGATTATTAAGGGCGAACTCAGCCAAAGGCAAAAAGGACACCCAGTCATCCTGATCGGCAGAAACAAAGCATCTCAGATAGGTTTCCAAGGTCTGATTGGTTCGTTCGGTCTGGCCATTAGTCTGAGGATGAAAAGCCGAGGAAAAAGACAAGTCAATGCCCATCCTACCACAAAAGGCTCGCCAAAACCTCGAAACAAACTGGGAACCTCTGTCAGAAACGATATTCTCTGGAATGCCATGCAAACGAACCACATGCTGGAAGAACAATGGCACCAAATCAGAGGAGGAAGGCAACTTGGACAAGGGTACCAGATGGACCATCTTAGAAAAGCGATCACAGACCACCCAAATGACTGACATCCTTTGAGAGACGGGAAGATCTGAAATAAAATCCATAGAGATATGTGCCCTAGGTCTCTTCGGGACCGGCAAGGGCAAAAGCAACCCACTGGCACGAGAACAGCAGGGCTTAGCCCGAGCACAAATCCCACAGGACTGCACAAAAGAACGCACATCCTGCGACAGAGATGGCCACCAAAAGGATCTAGCCACTAACTCTCTGGTACCAAACATTCCAGGATGACCAGCCAACACCGAACAATGAACCTCAGAGATCACTTTATTTGTCCACCTATCCGGGACAAACAGTTTCTCCGCTGGACAACGATCAGGTTTATTAGCCTGAAATTTTTGCAGCACCCGCCGCAAATCAGGGGAGATGGCAGACATAATTACTCCTTCCTTGAGGATACCCGCCGGCTCAGATAAACCCGGAGAGTCGGGCACAAAACTCCTAGACAGAGCATCCGCCTTCACATTTTTAGAGCCCGGAAGGTACGAAATCACAAAGTCAAAACGGGCGAAAAACAGCGACCAACGAGCCTGTCTAGGATTCAAACGCTTAGCAGACTCGAGATAAGTCAGGTTCTTATGATCAGTCAATACCACCACGCGATGCTTAGCTCCTTCAAGCCAATGACGCCACTCCTCGAATGCCCACTTCATGGCCAGCAACTCTCGGTTGCCCACATCATAAATCCGCTCAGCAGGCGAAAACTTCCTGGAAAAAAAAGCGCATGGTTTCATCACTGAACAATCAGAACCTCTCTGCGACAAAACAGCCCCTGCTCCAATCTCAGAAGCATCAACCTCGACCTGGAACGGAAGAGAAACATCTGGTTGACACAACACAGGGGCAGAAGAAAAACGACGCTTCAACTCTTGAAAAGCTTCCACAGCAGCAGAAGACCAATTGACCAAATTAGCACCCTTCTTGGTCAAATCGGTCAATGGTTTGGCAATACTAGAAAAATTGCAGATGAATCGACGATAAAAATTAGCAAAGCCCAGGAACTTTTGCAGACTTTTCAGAGATGTCGGCTGAGTCCAATCATGGATGGCTTGGACCTTAACAGGATCCATCTCGATAGTAGAAGGGGAAAAGATGAACCCCAAAAATGAAACCTTCTGCACACCAAAGAGACACTTTGATCCCTTCACAAACAAAGAATTAGCACGCAGGACCTGAAAAACTGTTCTGACCTGTTTCACATGAGACTCCCAATCATCCAAGAAGATCAAAATGTCATCCAAGTACACAATCAGGAATTTATCCAGGTACTCTCGGAAGATGTCATGCATAAAGGACTGAAACACTGATGGAGCATTGGCAAGTCCGAATGGCATCACTAGATACTCAAAATGACCCTCGGGCATATTAAATGCAGTTTTCCATTCATCGCCTCGCCTGATTCGCACCAGATTATACGCTGTCATGATCCCAATGGCAGGGGATCACAAAAGGACAAGCACAAAAAACAAAACAAGCTCTAGGGTGATGGAAACTGAGCTGACCGCGATCCTGAACCTCAACACACAACTAGCTGTAGCCGGGGAACGTGCCTACGATGATTCTAGACGTCTCGCGCCAGCCGAAGAACTAACTTTCCCTATTAGAAGAAACACAGACCTCTCTTGCCTCCAGAGAAACACCCCACAGAAATAGCAGCCCCCCACATGTAATGACGGTGAAATGAGGGGAAAGCACATACATAGTTATGAAAACAGATTCAGCAAAATGAGGCCCGCTAAAGCTAGATAGCAGAGGATACAAAAGTGAACTGCGCGGTCAGCGAAAAACCCTACAAAAAAACCATCCTGAAATTACTTGAACTCATGTTCCAACTCATGGAACATGAGGAGTAATATCAGCCCACTAGAGCAACCAGCAAAAAGGAATCACATATCTGCAAGCTGGACTAAGACAAAAATTAAGCAAAACGTGGAACAGGAAAATAAAAAACTAAGCTTGTCCTGAAGAATACAGAAGCGGGAAGCAGAGGTAACAAGACACACTGATTACATTGATAGCCGGCGAGGAAATGACAAGAAAGCCAGATTAAATAGGAAACTCCCATATCCTGATAGAACAGGTGGACACCAGAGACCGCAGAGAACACAAGTCACCCAGTACCATCAGTAACCACCAGAGGGAGCCCAAAAACAGAATCCACAACAGTACCCCCCCTTGAGGAGGGGTCACCGAACCCTCACGAGAACCACCAGGGCGACCAGGATGAGCCCTATGAAATGCACGGACCAAATCAGCAGCATGAACATCAGAGGCAACCACCCAAGAATTATCCTCCTGACCATAACCCTTCCACTTGACCAAATATTGGAGTTTCCGTCTGGAAACACGAGAATCCAAGATCTTCTCCACAACATACTCCAATTCTCCCTCCACCAACACCGGAGCAGGAGGCTCAAGCGAAGGAACAACAGGTACCTCATACTTCCGCAACAACGACCGATGGAACACATTATGAATAGCAAACGATGCCGGGAGATCCAAACGAAATGACACAGGGTTAAGAATTTCCAAGATCCTATAGGGACCGATGAACCGAGGCTTGAACTTAGGAGAAGAGACCTTCATAGGAACAAAACGAGAAGACAACCACACCAAGTCCCCAATACGAAGTCGAGGACCCACGCGGCGACGGCGATTAGCAAACTGCTGAGCCCTCTCCTGGGACAACTTCAAATTGTCCACCACATGACTCCGAATCTGATGCAACCTATCCACCACCATGTCCACTCCAGGACAATCAGAAGGCTCCACCTGACCAGAGGAAAAACGAGGATGAAACCCCGAATTACAAAAGAAAGGAGAAACCAAGGTAGCAGAACTAGCCCGATTATTAAGGGCAAATTCGGCAAGCGGCAAAAAGGTAACCCAGTCATCTTGATCAGCAGAAACAAAACACCTTAAATAAGTTTCCAAGGTCTGATTAGTTCGTTCCGTCTGGCCATTCGAGGATGGAATATAGACGAAAAGGACAAATCAATGCCCATCTTAGCACAGAACGTCCGCCAAAATCTAGACACAAACTGGGATCCCCTGTCAGAAACTATGTTCTCCGGAATCCCATGCAAACGAACCACGTTCTGAAAAAACAGAGGGACCAACTCAGAGGAGGAAGGCAACTTAGGCAAGGGTACCAGATGAACCATCTTAGAAAAGCGGTCACACACAACCCAGATGACGGACATTTTTTGAGAGACAGGGAGATCCGAAATAAAGTCCATGGAAATGTGCGTCCAAGGCCTCTTCGGAATAGGCAAAGGTGACAACAATCCACTGGCCCGAGAACAGCAAGGCTTAGCCCGAGCGCAAACTTCACAAGACTGCACAAAAGAACGCACATCCCTCGACAAGGAAGGCCACCAAAAAGACCTGGCCACCAAGTCTCTAGTACCAAATATTCCAGGATGACCTGCCAACGCAGAAGAATGGACCTCGGAGATGACTCTACTGGTCCAATTATCCGGAACAAACAGTCTTTCAGGCGGACAACGATCAGGTTTATCCGCCTGAAACTCCTGCAAAGCACGTCGCAAGTCTGGGGAGACAGCCGACAAAATCACCCCATCCCTAAAGATACCATTGGGCTCAGAATTTCCAGGGGAGTCAGGCACAAAACTCCTAGAAAGAGCATCCGCCTTCACATTCTTTGAACCTGGCAGGTATGAAACCACAAAATCGAAACGGGAGAAAAACAGTGACCAACGAGCCTGTCTAGGATTCAGACGCTTGGCCGACTCAAGGTAAATCAGATTTTTGTGATCAATCAAGACCACCACACGATGTCTAGCACCCTCAAGCCAATGACGCCACTCCTCAAATGCCCACTTCATGGCCAAAAGCTCCCGATTACCAACATCATAATTCCGCTCAGTGGGCGAAAACTTTCTAGAAAAGAACGCACATGGCTTCATCACTGAGCAATCGGAGCTTCTCTGTGACAAAACCGCCCCCGCTCCAATCTCGGAAGCATCAACCTCAACCTGAAAAGGAAGCGAAACATCTGGCTGACGCAACACAGGAGCAGAAGAAAACCGGCGCTTAAGTTCCTGAAAGGCCTCCACAGCCGCAGGAGACCAATCAGCAACATCAGCACCCTTCTTAGTCAAATCCGTCAAAGGCTTAACAACACTAGAAAAATTAGTTATGAAATGACGATAAAAATTAGCAAAGCCCAAGAACTTCTGTAGACTCTTAAGAGATGTAGGCTGCGTCCAGTCACAAATAGCCTGAACCTTGACGGGATCCATCTCAATAGTAGAAGGGGAAAAAATATACCCCAAAAAAGAAATCTTCTGGACTCCAAAGAGACACTTTGAACCTTTTACAAACAAAGAATTGGCCCGCAGGACTTGAAACACCTTCCTGACCTGCTGAACATGGGACTCCCAGTCATCCGAAAAAAACAAAACATCATCCAAATACACAATCATAAATTTATACAGATATTCACGGAAAATATCGTGCATAAAGGACTGGAAGACAGAAGGAGCATTAGAAAGTCCAAAAGGCATCACCAAATACTCAAAATGGCCCTCAGGCGTATTAAATGCGGTTTTCCACTCATCACCCTGCTTTATCCGCACAAGATTATACGCACCCCGAAGATCAATCTTAGTGAACCATTTAGCCCCCTTAATGCGAGCGAACAAATCAGTCAACAATGGCAAAGGATACTGATATTTAACTGTAATCTTATTCAAAAGACGGTAATCTATACAAGGCCTCAAGGAACCATCTTTTTTGGCCACAAAAAAAAAACCTGCTCCCAAAGGGGACGAAGATGGACGGATATGTCCCTTTTCCAAGGACTCCTTAACATAATCCCGCATAGCAGTATGCTCTGGCACTGACAGATTGAACAAACGACCTTTAGGAAATTTACTGCCAGGAATCAAATCTATAGCACAATCGCAATCCCTGTGAGGAGGAAGCGAATTGGGCTTAGGCTCCTCAAAAACATCCCGATAATCAGACAAAAATACCGGAACCTCAGAAGGAGTAGATGACGCGATAGAAATCGGAGGTGCATCATCATGAACCCCCTGACATCCCCAGCTTAACACAGACATCGTTTTCCAGTCCAAGACTGGGTTATGAGTTTGTAACCATGGCAGACCAAGCACTAAGACATCATGTAAATTATACAGTACCAGGAAGCGAATCACCTCCTGATGAACGGGAGTCATACGCATGGTCACTTGTGCCCAGTACTGAGGTTTATTCATAGCCAAAGGTGTAGAGTCAATTCCTTTCAAAGGAATAGGGACTTCCAGAGGCTCCAGACTAAACCCACAGCGGTTGGCAAATGACCAATCCATAAGACTCAGGGCAGCGCCTGAATCCACATAGGCATCGACGGAAATGGCTGATAATGAACAAATCAGAGTCACAGACAGAATGAACTTAGACTGTAAAGTACTAATGGCAACAGACTTATCAACCTTTTTTGTGCGTTTAGAGCATGCTGATATAACATGAGCTGAATCACCACAATAAAAACACAACCCATTTTTCCGCCTATAGTTTTGCCGTTCACTTCTGGACTGAATTCTATCACATTGCATTGTCTCAGGTGCCTGTTCAGAAGACACCGCCAAATGGTGCACAGGTTTGTGCTCCCGTAAACGCCGATCAATCTGAATAGCCATAGTCATAGACTCATTCAGACCTGTAGGCGCAGGGAACCCCACCATAACATCTTTAATGGCCTCAGAAAGGCCATCTCTGAATCTTGCAGCCAGGGCGCACTCATTCCACTGAGTAAGCACCGACCATTTCCAAAATTTCTGACAATATATTTCTGCTTCATCTTGCCCCTGAGAGAGAGCCAATAAAGCTTTTTCAGCCTGAATCTCTAGGTTAGGTTCCTCATAGAGCAAACCCAATGCCAGAAAAAACGTATCCACATTGAGAAACACAGGATCCCCTGGTGCCAATGCAAATGCCCAATTCTGAGGGTTACCCCGCAGGAAAGATATAACAATCTTGACTTGCTGAGCAGGGTCTCCAGAAGAGCGAGATTTCAAAGAAAGAAACAACTTGCAATTGTTCCTAAAATTCAGAAAACTAGATCTATCTCCAGAAAAAAACTCTGGGATAGGAATTCTAGGTTCAGACATAGGAGCATGTACAACAAAATCTTGTATATTTTGAACCTTAGCAGCAAGATTATTCAGGCTGGAAGCCAAACTCTGGACGTCCATGATAAACAGCTGAGGTCAGAGCCATTCAAGGATTAAGAGGAGGTAAGACGCAGCCAGGCTGCAAATAAGGCTATGCAGCAAACTCTGAGGGAAAAAAAAAAAAAAAAAAAAACTTCCTCAGACTACTTTTCCTCCTACTTCAGCCAATACGATTACCACTTTTATGGCCGGCTATACTGTCATGATCCCAATGGCAGGGGATCACAAAAGGACAAGCACAAAAAACAAAACAAGCTCTAGGGTGATGGAAACTGAGCTGACCGCGATCCTGAACCTCAACACACAACTAGCTGTAGCCGGGGAACGTGCCTACGATGATTCTAGACGTCTCGTGCCAGCCGAAGAACTAACTTTCCCTATTAGAAGAAACACAGACCTCTCTTGCCTCCAGAGAAACACCCCACAGAAATAGCAGCCCCCCACATGTAATGACGGTGAAATGAGGGGAAAGCACATACGTAGTTATGAAAACAGATTCAGCAAAATGAGGCCCGTTAAAGCTAGATAGCAGAGGATACAAAAGTGAACTGCGCAGTCAGCGAAAAACCCTACAAAAAAACCATCCTGAAATTACTTGAACTCATGTTCCAACTCATGGAACATGAGGAGTAATATCAGCCCACTAGAGCAACCAGCAAAAAGGAATCACATATCTGCAAGCTGGACTAAGACAAAAATTAAGCAAAACATGGAACAGGAAAATAAAAAACTAAGCTTGTCCTGAAGAATACAGAAGCGGGAAGCAGAGGTAACAAGACACACTGATTACATTGATAGCCGGCGAGGAAATGACAAGAAAGCCAGATTAAATAGGAAACTCCCATATCCTGATAGAACAGGTGGACACCAGAGACCGCAGAGAACACAAGTCACCCAGTACCATCAGTAACCACCAGAGGGAGCCCAAAAACAGAATCCACAACAATACGCACCACGAAGATCAATCTTGGTGAACCAACTAGCCCCCTTAATCCGAGCAAACAAATCAGACAACAAAGGCAAAGGGTACTGAAATTTAACAGTGATCTTATTAAGAAGGCGATAATCTATACAAGGTCTCAGCGAACCATCCTTTTTGGCTACAAAAAAGAACCCTGCTCCTAATGGCGACGATGACGGGCGAATATGCCCCTTCTCCAGGGATTCCTTCACATAACTGCACATAGCGGTGTGCTCAGGCACGGATAAATTAAACAGTCGACCTATTGGGAATTTACCACCAGGAATCAAATTGATAGCACAATCACAATCCCTATGCGGAGGTAGGGCATCGGACTTGGGCTCATCAAATACATCCCGGTAATCAGACAAGAACTCTGGAACCTCAGAAGGGGTGGATGACGAAATTGACAAAAATGGAACATCACCATGTACCCCCTGACAACCCCAGCTGGACACCGACATGGATTTCCAATCCAATACTGGATTATGGGCTTGTAGCCATGGCAACCCCAACACGACCAGATCATGCAGATTATGCAACACCAGAAAGCGAATAACCTCCTGATGTGCAGGAGCCATGCACATGGTCAGCTGGGTCCAGTATTGAGGCTTATTCTTGGCCAAAGGCGTAGCATCAATTCCTCTCAATGGAATAGGACACTGCAAGGGCTCCAAGAAAAACCCACAACGCTTAGCATATTCCAAGTCCATCAAATTCAGAGCAGCGCCTGAATCCACAAACGCCATGACAGAATATGATGACAAAGAGCAGATCAAGGTAACGGACAGAAGAAATTTTGACTGTACCGTACCAATGGTGGCAGACCTAGCGAACCGCCTAGTGCGCTTAGGACAATCAGAGATAGCATGAGTGGAATCACCACAGTAGAAACACAGCCCATTCAGACGTCTGTGTTCTTGCCGTTCAACTCTGGTCAAAGTCCTATCGCACTGCATAGGCTCAGGTTTAAGCTCAGGTAATACCGCCAAATGGTGCACAGATTTACGCTCACGCAAGCGTCGACCGATCTGAATAGCCAAAGACATAGACTCATTCAAACCAGCAGGCATAGGAAATCCCACCATGACATCCTTAAGGGCTTCAGAGAGACCCTTTCTGAACATAGCTGCCAGCGCAGATTCATTCCATTGAGTGAGCACTGACCATTTTCTAAATTTCTGGCAATATACCTCTATCTCATCCTGACCCTGACAAAGAGCCAGCAAATTTTTTTCTGCCTGATCCACTGAATTAGGCTCATCGTACAGCAATCCGAGCGCCAGGAAAAACGCATTGATATTACTTAATGCAGGATCTCCTGGCGCAAGAGAAAATGCCCAGTCCTGAGGGTCGCCGCGCAAAAAAGAAATAATAATCAAAACCTGTTGAACTGGATCACCAGAGGAACGAGGTTTCAAGGCCAGAAATAACTTACAATTATTTTTGAAACTCAGAAACTTAGTTCTATCTCCAAAAAACAAATCAGAAATAGGAATTCTTGGTTCTAACATAGATTTCTGATCAATAGTGTCTTGAATCTTTTGTACTCTTGCCGAGAGCTGATCCACAAATGAAGACAGACTTCTAATGTCCATCGCTACACCTGTGTACTGAACCACCCAAATGTCTAGGGGAAAAAAAAGACAAAACACAATGCCAAGAAAAAAAAATGGTCTCAGAACTTCTTTTTTCCCTCTATTGAGAATCATTAGTACTTTTGGCTTCCTGTACTGTTATGAAAGGCAATTCAGTATAACAATGGACATGGAGGTCAGAGCACACACAGTGATCTGACAATAACCCAAAATAACAGAACGAGCTCTGAGACGTGGGAACTCTGCAGACCGCAATCCCTGATCCTCTCCAAACACAACTAGAGGCAGCCGTGGATTGCGCCTAACGCTCCCTATGCAACTCGGCACAGCCTGAGAAACTAACTAGCCTGAAGATAGAAAAATAAGCCTACCTTGCCTCAGAGAAATACCCCAAAGGAAAAGGCAGCCCCCCACATATAATGACTGTGAGTAAGATGAAAAGACAAACGTAGGGATGAAATAGATTCAGCAAAGTGAGGCCCGATATTCTAGACAGAACGAGGATAGGAAAGATAACTTTGCGGTCTACACAAAACCCTAAAGAAAACCACGCAAAGGGGCAAAAAGACCCTCCGTACCGAACTAACGGCACGGAGGTACACCCTTTGCGTCCCAGAGCTTCCAGCAAAACAAATAGACAAGCTGGACAGAAAAAATAGCAACAAATAGCAAAGAAGCACTTAGCTATGCAGAGCAGCAGGCCACAGGAATGATCCAGAGAAACACAAGTCCAACACTGGAACATTGACAGGAAGCATGAATCAAAGCATTAGGTGGGGTTAAGTAGAGAAGCACCTAACGACCTCACCAGATCACCTGAGGGAGGAAACTCAGAAGCAGCAGTACCAGTTTCCTCCACAAACGGAAGCTCCCAGAGAGAATCAGCCGAAGTACCACTTGTGACCACAGGAGGGAGCTCTGCCACAGAATTCACAACAGGTGGCTTTGCCCCCACGTGGCTACAATCGCTCTGATTGGCTGTTGAAAGTGCAACAGCCAATCAGAGCAATTTGTAATATTTCACCTATGAAACTTGGTGTAATATTGCAATCCAGCCATGGCCGATGCTGTAATATCATCGGCCATGGCTGGAGACCGCGATCTGACCCCCCCATCAACTGCCGCCGCTGTCAGTCTTTCCTCCCCTCCGTTTTGTGCTTCGCTGCCCTCCTCTCCCCTCTGCCTGCCGCCGGCCTCCCCTCCGCCCCCTCGCTGTCCGATCCCACCCCTCCTTACTTACCAAGTTTTGGTGTCCCTCCCGGTGTCCGTCCGTCTTCAGTGATGGGTGCTGCCATCTTCCAAAATGGCAGGCGCATGCACAGTGCGCCCGCTGAATCTGCCGGCCAGCAGATTCTGTCACGATCAGCTGCGGCCGACAATGCGGCCCAGCCCATAGATGCCCCAAAGCCGACCAACCTCAGAAGGCGTGGGGTGCGCATCCCCCGGGGACGCAATACGGACCCTTTAAACCGCAGAGGGGGACCCGGCGAACTAGGGGGAGGGCAGAGACCGGGGTTCTGTGGCAGCTGAGCATGTGAACAAAGAAAGAAACACTTAGGGCTTGATTACACCGATACTTCAGGTATAGAGAAAGTAAAGTTTGCTAAAGTAAAGTCACACAGTACATAAACAAAACATGACGATGACAGGCTCCCGATTCCACACCTCAGAAGGGTACCACCCAGTAGACCCCAAGGCACCAACGGATCACCGAAGCACAGATAGGCGGGAGATCAGGACCCAGGCAGGACATCAGGGTACAAGAAGACATCAGGGTGAAGACAATACATCAGGATAAAAACAGGACATCAGGACATCTGGACTCAGGAAAGACCTCAGGACATCATGACACAGGCAGGGCATCAGGACACAGGAATACTGGACAGATATCTGGGACACTGGCGTGGCAGCCCAGGTCATCAGCTGGGACACTGGCGTGGCAGCCCAGGTAATCAGGTTACATCAAGACATCAGGGATACCGGATAGACATCTGGGACACTGACATGGCAGCCCAAGTCGTCGGCTGGGACACTGGCGTGGCAGCCTAGGGCATCAGTTACATCAGGATATGAGACACAGGGAGGACATCAGGACATTAGGGAACAGACAGGATATCAGAACATCAGGATCCATGAGGTCATCAAGACACAGGGAGGACATCAGGGTACAGACAGGACATAAGGACATTTGGACCCAGGGTCACTGGCCGACACCAGACAGGAGTCGTTCGGTTCCGGACATCCGACACGACCTACAGGCACCACTAGAGTCATCCGACTCCAAGCTCCAGACAGCGGACATCAGGTTCCAGACTGCGGTCGTCAGGCTCCGGGCATGGGACCTAGGAAGGAACTCAAGCATGATGGTGCAAACACCGCCGTACTGGAAATGAGCCAGATGGGGTTAACACCGCATGGTAGTCAGAGCACAGAGTAGTAGATGCTCAGTAGAAACACCAGTTTCAAGAGACTCAAAGTCACTGGGAGTGAGGCTCCAGATGCAGAGGGATTACAGGAACATAATCACAGCAGACACAGTTCAGACAGGTTCAGGTACAGGACAGGTACAGGATCAAAGTTTCGGGCCTGGATATACTGCCTCCAGGATAGGCACCAGAGCAGGACAAAACAGAAATCAAGGCAAGGACTTTGGTACCAAAACATAGACAGGAGAGGTGTAGGAACACATACACACATACACACATAGCAAAGTTCAGGAGCTTTGTGAGTGTAGCTCAGGCCCCGCCCATAGGGCAGGGGAGCTTTATATATGAGCTGCTCCTCAGCAATTGGCTGGGGACAGCATTTGAAGTACACACCCTAACCCTGATAAAAGCAGGGGAGGTGTGGCCGCGCACGCCTTAAGCACACACAGAAACCATTTAGCACAAACAGTGCAGGATCAGAGGCTCAGGGCACCTGACTGAAACTTCATGCACTGAGCCACATGGAAAGTCATGCACCAGCTGCAAATGACCTCACAACCCGCGGACAGCTTCACAGCAGCAACCAGGGACCGCACATGAGGAAGGTATGCAGCAGGGCAAATACCTAAACACCTATGTACGACTGCGCAGCAATTAGGGGGAAAAGAGTAAAGGGTTACAGCAAACATATGCATTGTCACGCCGAAAACCAAATTCAAACAGAACAGCGTGACATTTTGTTACAGGCACATTTTGATCACAGTGATAGGTTATATCACAGTGATCAAAATAAAAAAAATAGTAAATAAAGCCCCCCTTATCACCCCCATAGGTAGGGAAAATAATGAAATGAATAAAATATTTTTATTTTTATTTTTCCACTAGGGTTAGGGCTAGGGTTAGGGTTAGGGCTAGGGCTCGGGTTAGGCTTAGGGTTAGGGCTAAGGTTAGGGTTAGGGCTAGGGTTAGGGTTGCAATTAGGGTTAGAATTAGGCTATGTGCGCACGGTGCAGATTTGGCTGCGGATCCGCAGCAGATTGGCTGCAGCGGATTCGTGGCAGTTTTCCATCACATTTACGGTACCATGTAAACCTATTGAAAACCACATCTGCAGTGCACATGGTGCGAAAAATACCATGCGGAAATGCTGCGTTGTATTTTCCGAAGCATGTCAATTCTTGGTGCAGATTCCTCAGCGTTTTACACCTGTCCCTCAATAGGAACCCGCAGGTCAAATTCGCACAAAAAACACTGGAAATCTGCGATAAACCCGAAAGTAAAACACAGTGCATTTTTCCTGCGGATTTTTCAAAAATGGTGTGGAAAAATCCGCACACGAATCCGCAACGTGGGCACATAGCCTTAGGGTTAGGGCTGGAACTAGAGTTAGTGTTGGAATTAGGGTTAAGATTAGGGTTAGGGGTGTGTTGAGGTTAGGGTCAGGCTTGTGGTAAGGGTTATGGTTAGGGTTGGGATTAGGGTTGGCTGTGTGTTGGGGTTAGAGTTCGGATTAGGGTTAGGGTTAGGGTTAGGATTAGGGTTAGGGGTGTGTTGGGGTTAGGGTTGTGGTTAGGGGTGTGTTGTGGTTAGGGTTGTGATTACGGTTATAGTAAGAGTTGGGATTAGGATTAGGGGTGTGTTGGGGTTAGTGTTGGACTTAGAATTGAGGGGTTTCCACTGTTTAGGCACATCAGGGGGTCTCCAATCACGACATGACGCCACCTTTGATTCCAGCCAATCTTGCATTCAAAAAGTCAAATGGTGCTCCCTCCCTTCCGAGCCCCGACGCGTGCCCAAACAGTGGTTTACCCAAACATATGGAGCATAAGCGTACTCAGGAAACATTGTACAACAATTTTGGGGTCTAATTTCTCCTGTTACCCTTGGAAAAATAAAAAATGGGGAAAAAAAAGATTTTTTATTTTCACGACTCTGCGTTATAAAATTCTGTGAAGCACTTGGGGGTTCAAAGTGCTCACAACAAATCTAGATAAGTTCCTTGGGGGGTCTAGTTTCCAAAATGGAGTCACTTGTGGTGGGTTTCTACTGTTTAGGTAGATCAGGGGCTCTGCAAACGCAACGTGAGACCCGCAGACCATTCCATCAAAGTCTGGATTTCAAAACGTCACTACTTCCTTTCTGAGCCCTGACGTGTGCCCAATCAGTGGTATACCCTCACATATGGGGTTTCAGCGTACTCAGAACAAACTGGACAACAACAATTGGGGTTCAGATTCTCCTGTTACCCTTGTGAAAATAAAAAATTGCGGACTCAAAAAATCATTTTTGAGGAAAAAATATTATTTTTTTATTTTCACGGCTCTGTGTTATAAACTTTTGTGAAGCACTTGGGGGTTCAAAGTGCTCACCACACATCTAGATAAGTTCCTTGGGGGTCTAGTTTTCAAAATGGTGTCAAATTTGAGGGGTTTCTATTGTTTAGGCACATCAGGGGCTCTGCAAACGTAAGATGACGCCCGCAGACCATTTCATCAAAGTCTGCATTCCAAAACATCACTGCTTCCCTTCCGTGCTCTGCCATGCACCCAAATAATGGCTTACATATGGGGTATGAGCATATTTAAGACAAACTGGACAACAACTTTTGGGGTCTAATTTCTCCTGTTACCCTTGTGAAAATAAAAAAATTGTGGGCTAAAAAATAATTTTTGAGGAAAGAAAAATGTTTTTTTATTTTCATGGCTCTGCGTTATAAACTTCTGTGAAGCTCTTGGGAGTTCAAAATGCTCATCACACATCTAGTTGAGTTCCTTGCGGGGTCTAGTTTCAAAAATGGTGTCACTTGTGGGGGAGTTTAAATGTTTAGGCACACAGGGGCTCTCCAAACGCGACATGGTGACCGCAAACGATTGGAGCTAATTATTCATTAAAAAAGTCAAATGGCGCTCCTTCCCTTTCAAGCCTTGCCGAATGCCCAAACAGTTGTTTACCCCCACATGTGAGGTATCGGTGTACTCAGCAGAAATTGCCCAATACATTTTAAGACACATTATATCCTGTAGCCGATGAGAAAATGAAAAAATTGAGGCTATAAAATATTTTGTTAAAAAAAAGTATTTTTTCATTTTTACGGATAAATTTGTGAAGCACCTGGGGGTTGAAAGTGCTCACTATGCATCTAGATAAGTTCCTTTGGGGGTCTAGTTTCCAAAATGGGGTCACTTGTGGGGGAGCTCCAATGTTTAGGCACACAGGAGCTCAAGGGCGGGCTGGGCTGGGTTGCAGAAATGCATATGCCCCCCGGGCCGGTGTCTAAGCAGCTGCACAGGGCCGCTGGAGGACTGGCAGTGACTGTAATACATAGCGCACTTGTAGTGCGCGGTGGTGTCATCCCGCCAGCAGCCCTGACATGCAGGCTGCAGGGGTATGTGATGAGCAAGCTCCTATGCGCCACTGCCACTCTGAGGGAGAGAGCCAGCAGCCAAGATAAAAGGTCAGCATACCGGCATACCGGCCTGTGTGTGCACGGAGCTCCAGCTTCTCCTGCTCTTATCTGCTATCCCGGCAGAGAAGGAGAGATGGGGGAGGTGCCTGGACAGTGCAGAGCTGTGAGCAGGAGAAACTGAAGAGCTGCACATGGACATCAGCCGCCCCTGCACCACAGAGGAGAGTGTGTGATGTGTGTATGAGGAGAGTGTGTGATGTGTGTATGAGGAGAGTGTGTGATGTGTGTATGAGGAGAGTGTGTGATGTGTGTATAAGGTAACTGGTGTGTGATGTGTGTATGAGGTAACGCGTGTGTGTGAGCTGCGTGCGTGTGTGTGTGAGCTGCGTGCGCGTGTGTGTGAGCTGCATGCGCGTGTGTGTGTGAGCTGCGTGCGCGTGTGTGTGAGCTGCATGCGCGTGTGTGTGAGCTGCGTGCGTGTGTGTGTGAGCTGCGTGCGTGTGTGTGTGAGAGCTGCGTGCGTGTGTGTGTGATAGCTGCGTGCGTGTGTCTGAGAGAGCTGCGTGCGTGTGTGTGTAATAGCTGCATGCGTGTGTGTGTGAGAGCTGCGTGTGTGTGTGTGTGAGCTGCGTGCTTGTGTGTGAGCTGCGTGCGCGTGTGTGTGAGCTGCGTGTGCGTGTGTGTGAGCTGCGTGCGTGTGTCTGAGAGAGCTGCGTGCGTGTGTGTGTAATAGCTGCATGCGTGTGTGTGTGAGAGCTGCGTGTGTGTGTGTGAGAGCTGCGTGCGTGTGCGTGTCAGAGCTGCGTGCATGTGTGTGAGCTGCATGTGTGTGTCATTATACAGTGGGCTTGTGCGTGTGCCTGTCATTATACAGTGGGGCTGTGTGGGTATGTCATTATACAGTGGGGCTGTGCGTGTGTGTGTGAGCTGCGTGTGTGTGTGAACTGCGTGCGTGTGTGTGTGAGCTGCGTGTGTGTGTGTGAGCTGCGTGCTTGTGTGAGCTGCGTGTGTGTGTGTGAGCTGCGTGCGTGTGTGTGAGCTGCGTGCGTGTGTGTGTGAGAGCTGCGTGCGTGCGTGTGTGTGTGAGCTGCATGTGTGTGTCATTATACAGTGGGGTTGTACGTGTGCCTGTCATTTTACAGTGGGGCTGTGTGGGTATGTCATTATACAGTGGGGCTGTGCGTGTGTGTGTGAGCTGCGTGCGTGTGTGTGTGAGCTGCGTGTGTGTGTGTGAGCTGCGTGCGTGTGTGTGAGCTGCGTGCGTGTGTGTGTGTGAGCTGCGTGCGTGTGTGTGTGAGCTGCGTGCGTGTGTGTGTGAGCTGCGTGCGTGTGTGTGTGAGCTGCGTGCGTGTGTGTGTGAGCTGCGTGCGTGTGTGTGAGAGCTGCGTGCGTGTGTGTGTGAGCTGCGTGCGTGCATGTGTGTGTGAGCTGGGTGCGTGTGTGTGTGAGCTGCGTGCGTGTGTGTGAGCTGCGTGCCTGTGTGTGTGAGAGCTGCATGCGTGTGTGTGAGAGCTGCGTGCATGCGTGTGTGAGGTGCATGTGTGTGCCATTATACAGTGGGCTTGTGCGTGTGCCTGTCATTATACAGTGGGGTTGAGCATGTGCCTGTCATTATTCAGTGGGGCTGTGTGGGTATGTCATTATACAGTGGGGCTGTGCGTGTGTGTGTGTGAGCTGCGTGTGTGAGCTGCGTGTGTGTGTGAGCTGCGTGCGCGTGCGTGTCATACAGTGGGGCCGTGTGTGTCATTATACAGTGGGGCTGTACGTGTGTGTCATTATACAGTGGGGCTGTGTGGGTATGTCATTATACAGTGGGGCTGTGCGTGTGTGTGTGTGTCATTATACAGTGGGGCTGTGTGTGTGTGTGTGTGTGTCATTATACAGTGGGGCTGTGAGTGTGCCTGTCATTATACAGTGGGGCTGTGCGTGTGCCTGTCATTATACAGTGGGGCTGTGCATGTGCCTGTCATTATACAGTGGGGCTGTGTGTGTGTCATTATACAGTGGGGCTGTGCATGTGTGTGTCATTATACAGTGGGGCTGTGTGTGTGTGTCATTATACAGTGGGGCTGTGTGGGTGTCATTATACAGTGGGGCTGTGCGTGTCATTATACAGTGGGGCTGTGCGTGTCATTATACAGTGGGGCTGTGCGTGTCATTATACATTGGGGCTGTGCGTGTGTGTCATTATACAGTGGGGCTGTGTGTGTCATTATACAATGGGGCTGTGTGTGTGTCATTATACAGTGGGGCTGTGCATGTGTGTCATTATACAGTGGGGCTGTGCGTGTGTCTGTCATTATACAGTGGAGCTGTGCATGTGTGTGTGTGTCATTGGTGCATTCACTCTCTCATTATTTGGACTGCAGACTTGTGCTTCTCACATTGCTGGCAGTGCTGTGGTCATTTGGCAGGTGTGTGGCTGTAAGTTTGTGATTTGCATACGTGCGGTCACATGCCATCTAGACTTGCATGGCCTAATGCAACTGTATTGAACAAGGCCCAAAACAGTCTAGTCGAAATGTGGCTGGGAATATATATATCGCATGCTTGCAGTCACAAGACCACCTGTTGCTGGCACCAGAGAATCTTCACAGCGCACGATATGAGGATTCACACATAGTGTCTGTAGACATGTAGCATAAGATCCGACAACCCCTTTAAGGATGAGCTGCTACTCATGGGCCACTGCTGTGTGCTTGCCCCCCAGGCCAAAATTTGGCAGTCAACCCCTGCAGGAGCTCGCCAAACACGACATGGTGTCCGCTAACGATTGGAGCTAATTTTTCATTCAAAAAGTCAAATGGCGTTGCTTCCCTTCCGAGCCTTGCCGTGTGCCCAAACAGTGGTTTACCCCAACATATGAGGTCGGTGTACTCAGGAGAAATTTCCCAACAAATTTTAGCATCCATTTTATCCTGTTACCCATGTGAAAATGAAAAAATTGAGGCTAAAAGAATTTTTCTGGGAAAAAAAAGTACTTTTTCATTTTTATGGATCAATTTGTGAAGCACCTGGGGGTTGAAAGTGCTCACTATGCATCTAGATAAGCTCCATTGGGGGTCTAGTTTCCAAAATGGGGTCACTTGTGGGGGAGCTCCAATCTTTAGGCACACAGGGGGCTCTCCAAACGCGACATGGTGTCCACTAAAGATTGAAGCCAATTTTTCATTCAAGAAGTCAAATGGCACTCCTTCCCTTCCGAGCCCTGTCGTGCGCCCAAACAGTGATTCCCCCCATATATGGCGCATCTGCGTACTCATGACAAATTGTACAACAACTTTCGGGGTTAAGTTTATCCTTTTACCCTTGGGAAAATAAAAAAATTGTTGCTAAAAGTTCATTTTTGTGACTAAAAAGTTAAATGTTCATTTTTTTAAGGGTTAATAAACTTCTTGAATGTGGTTCTGAGCAGCTTGAGGGGTGCAGTTTTTAGAATGGTGTCACTTTTGGGTATTTTCAACTATATAGACCCCTCAAAGTGACTTCAAATGTGAGGTGGCCCCTTAAAAAATGGTTTTGTAAATGTTGTTGTAAAAATGAGAAATCACTGGTCAAATTTTAACCCTTATAACTTCCTAGCAAAAAAAAATGTTGCGTCCATAATTATGCTGATGCAAAGTAGACATGTGGGAAATGTTATTTGTTAACTATTTTGTGTCACATAACTCTCTGGTTTAACAGAATAAAAATTCTAAATTTGAAAATTGCTAAATTTTCAAAAATTTCGCCAAATTTCCGTTTTTTTTCCAAAAATAAACGCAAAAATTATCAACCTACATTTACCACTAACATGAAGCTCAATATGTCACGAAAAACAATCTCAGAATCGCTAGGATCCGTTGAAGCGTGCTCGAGTTATTACCTCATGAAGGGAGACTGGTTAGAATTGCAAAAAATGGCCAGGTCATTAAGGTCAAAATAGGATGGGTCATGAAGGGGTTAATATATCCACCTACTGCTGCTCTCTCCGCTGTCCACCTTTGTTCTTCTACTCTTCTCAGTCACACCACAGCTCTGCAGACTGTCCGGATCACTCATGTTCTCTACTTTTCCTCAAAGTGTCCTTTACAATGTAAACCTATGGAGCTTTCATAGACTTTCACTGTAAAAGAGACTTCCTGCTTATGCATAAAGCAAAGGGTGAGATACTAAAGCAAGCTGCAGTTGTGGTGATGTCACTGAGAAGAGAAGCAAAATGGCAATGGACACCAGAGATAGCAGTAGTAGGTAAATATATTAATACACTCACACTACATTACATGCATATACACACAATTAATGAAAAAAAAAATTGTGTGAGGACTAGAGTTGAGCAACTTTTACTTTTTTAGGATCCAGTCGGGTTTTGCGAAACCCGACTTTGTCAAAAGTCGGGTCGGGTGAAATCGGCTGATTATTGCGAAAAGTCGGGGGCCGACCGAAACACGAAACCCAATGCAAGTCAATGGGGAATCAAAGTCGGCAGTGAGTGGAGGACAGGAAAACACCTACAGTGCCCATTTTAATGCCAAAAACATCAATTCTTAATTCTTAAGCTTGTCAATCTTAATTTACTTTATAATAAAAGTTAGGCATTGAAAACAGGGGGTCATTTGGCTAAAGTTGTGGGGGGGTAGGGCTGGCTCAAGATGTTTGTGGGCCCAGGAAACGCGGAATACATCACGGCGGTGGAGCAGGCAGAGGTAAGTATTTCAACTTTGCAAGTGCTGTGATCCTGAGCAAGCAGGGGGGCCCGCTCGTTGGCACTGTCACAGGGTCCCTCATAGTATGGCGGTGTGTTTGACGGCAGGTGGCGCCTCCCAGTGCCAGAGACACTTTTGCATACTGAGGGGCCCTGTGCCAGTGATGTTGCCAACGAGTATGCCCCCCTCCCTTGATGAAGGAATCTGCACTTTCATCTGCACCTTCTTCTTTGTCCCCGTGTAAGGTGGTATAGTATGCGGGAAGGGGAACCTGACTTTCAGCAGGGTCAGATTCTGGCTGTGTAAGGTGAATGTAGTGGTCTGGGTCAATGTACCAGCAGATTCATCTAGCAGTGGCTGGGCAATGGGCAGGATGTGGAGGAAACACAGATATAGGCCCAAATAATAAAGTAGGCTAAATGCAGTTCAAAATTGGTAACAGGACTAAACAGGCGGCATAGCTTTGTTCAGTGGAGGAAACTGTAATGAGTGGCACAGACACAGTTAGTAGGCCCAAAATAAAGATTAAATGATGAGGTTGATATGGAGCTACAGAGATGGGCCAAAGAGATCCAAGCTTTTAAAGCAAAAAAATTCCAACGTGACATCCAGGATAAGCAACAGTCGAGGGTGTATAGGTGGCAGAATTCCTCCGGGCGTGCTCTCACCAGATCTAGAAATGGTTTCCAATCCAGGTCCAGGTCCACCTCCACCCGGTCCAATAAATCTACATATGACGAGGATAATGGTTCTGCCTCCCAATCTAATGGTCCTGCTACCTCTGGTTCTGGGGATAGAAGAATGGCCACAAGGCAGTTCAGCAAGACCCAGACCTCTGGAGGGAAAGTTGCCCAGGTTGGTACACAGGGATGCTTACAAGTACTCAATCTTTCTACCCATACTCTCTCAGAGGACCAAATTTATGTCCTCAGTAGGGGTTTGACTTTTTCTCACACAAACTCTTTTAATTATATTTCAGCGTTAAAGGATCTCCATTTATTTTCCCGTAAACTCATCCTCAAGAAACTTCACTCCAGTAGAGATCCTACTTTGGGGATGAGCGAAATAGAGAGGGAGGCTCTTCGGGACTTGGAGGATTTGCTTGAGGAACAACAGACACCAGATGTGAGTAAATTCCCTCCGTCCACTCGTCCCAGATCGGCCAAGTTCCCCCCTTTGTCCTTGTCCCCAGCGATAGAAGTCTTCACCAAATTGGTTGGTGAGGACTTCAAGAAATTGTCTGCACGGCGGACATTTGACAACTTAACCTTTAGACAGCGTCAAGCGATACAACAACTTCAATCTATTAAGGATGTTGTTTTCAAACAAGCGGACAAGGGGGAAAACGTGGTGATCTGGCCGTGTGTTAAATATGAGCGGGAAGTTTTCCGGCAGCTCAGAGACCCCAATACGTACCTCAAGCTGTCCTCCAACCCCACAGCTCCCTATCTACGGGAACTACAGAACATTTTGGTTGGGGCCCTTGATAACAATGTCATCACTAAGCAGGTCTTTGAGGGCCTTCTTGTTAGATCACCAAGGGTTCTGACCTTTTATCTATTGCCGAAGGTCCACAAGGATGCCCTCGACCCTCCGGGACGTCCTATTGTGTCCGGGATCGATGGTCTTTGTGATCTGGTCTGTCGTTTCATCGATTACTATCTTAAACCACTAGTGGAGACGCTACCGTCATTTATTAAGGACACGACGGACGTCCTGACTAGGGTCGATGGCATCCTTGTGGACGAGGGGACTATATTTGTTACGGCCGACGTTGAAGGCCTATGTACCTGCATGGAACATTCACATGGCTTGGCGGCCGTCCGCCGCTTCCTGGGGGCCTCCGACCTGGGCGGCCCTTTGTGTGAGCTGATTCTCGAGCTGGTGGGGTATGTCCTCACCCACAATTATTTTGTCTTTAAAGATATTTTTTATCTCCAGAAGCGCGGCACAGCCATGGGCACGGCGTGTGCGCCCTCGTACGCTAACCTCTTCCTTGGCGCCTGGGAGAGGGAGATTTTTGGCGACGGGGGCCCACCGCTTGCTGCCCATGTGCTGTGCTGGCATCGTTACATCGATGATATTTTGTTTTTGTGGGTGGGATCTTCCCACCAGCTCGGGGAATTTATGATGAGCCTCAATGAGAATTTGTTCAACATACGGCTCACTTACAATTCAAGCGAAGTTGCGGTCGACTTCCTGGACGTCCGTCTGGAGGTTGACACTGACCGGCGCATCCAGACGGATGTGTACAGGAAGCCGACCGCTGCCAATTCTCTATTACATGCCTCCTCCGCTCACTATTCAGCCACCATTAGGGCCGTCCCGGTCGGACAGTTCCTCAGGGTGCGGCGGATTTGTTCCACTGAGGCCCGTTTTGAGGTACAGGCCACTGATCTGAGGGATAGATTCGTGGCCCGTGGGTATAGTCGCAGGTCTATTAAGGATGGTTATGATCGGGCTCGTAAGACATCACGCAGTGACTTGCTGCATCCCAATGCCCAACGTCGTGCTGTAGGTGGGGATGGGCGTATTAGATTCATCTCCACCTACAATCATGAATGGGAGAGTATG
The DNA here is from genome assembly GCF_032444005.1 of Ranitomeya imitator. Taxonomy (NCBI): domain Eukaryota; kingdom Metazoa; phylum Chordata; class Amphibia; order Anura; family Dendrobatidae; genus Ranitomeya; species Ranitomeya imitator. Next base: position 69,657,113 of record NC_091285.1, read on the forward strand.
AGGTCTATCTTGAAAAAGCATTGGCCTGCTCTTCAGGTTGAACCTTCCCTGTGTGCTGCCCTGGGCTCCTTTCCCCTCATGACCCCAAGGAGAGGCACTAACCTCAGTAATATGTTGGTGAGGAGCCATTATATCCCTGCTCCAGAAAAAAACCTTTTTTGGTACCGGTGGCCCTCGCGCTGGTTGTGTGCCGTGTGGACACTGTCTCGCCTGCGCCAATGTCCTGCGCTGCTCTGACTTCACCTCTAGTGATGGCTCCAGAACCTTCCAGATTAGACGGCGTATATCCTGCGGTATGACCAACGTCATTTATTATGCTACCTGTCCGTGCCCCAGGATATACGTGGGTCTCACGACTCGTGAACTTAGGGTTCGTGTTAGGGAGCATGTGCGGGACATTGGCGCGGCCAGGACGGTGTCCACAACGGCGGATCTCAAAACTATCCCCCGTCACTTCAAGTTGCACCATAACTGCAACGAGAAATTACTGAAAGTGCGGGGGATTGATGTACTCCATCTGGGAGTTAGAGGTGGGGACAACAAAAAAAGACTAGCCCAGATTGAGACGAAGTGGATTGTCACGCTCGACACGGTGACTCCTAAGGGTCTCAATGAGTCCCTTAGTTTTGCTCCCTACCTCTAATTCCGTTTGGATCTCATTAATTAGGTTGTGTCCCATCCTCCTTGTTCAATCGTATCCCATCGGTGGATTTTTTGTTGTTTTTAATTGTTTTTAATTGGTTCATTGTTCTTTTTATTATCAGTAGGTACTTTTGGTGAGCCCTGCTCTGTGGCCCTCCTGGCTCGTGGCCGCGTCATATACTACCACCTCCTGCCAATATCATCCGTGCCAGCTACATGTGTGGATGTTACTGGAATGACTTTTCCTTTTTCATATGTCTCTCTACAATGTCTATGGAGCGATCCACATGATACGTCGCGTGACTCTGGTTCAACGATGGACTAATTTATCATATCTTACTTTTATAGAGACACTTATGTATACCCTTTTTTCCGTTTCTTTAGGTGTAACTATATGCATATATTGCTAATATATGATACGCATATCTGTGGATTGTTTTCGTTCATTGTATATTCCCTTTTACCATCCACTGCATGCTTCTTGGTCACCTGATTTTCTGGCACACCTCCCTATGGCCGTGCGCATCGCCCTGCGTGTGGTTGGCTTCGGCGTGTGGACCGGTGCCCTTTATGTCCTGTGCGGAGTGCTTCTTCGGCCTCCATACTTGGCTGGGCGCCAGGTCTTCCTGTCGGGCTTCACCGCCGCAGTGCGCATGCGCCGATAGCGCTATTCGGATTGGCAGTTCCCGGACATGTGACAAGGGTCAGGGAGGTTATAGGCAGGTCCTATCTCACTGCACTACACTTCCCCTTGAGGAAGCGGCGTGTGTACGCCGCGAAACGCGCGTCGGGGCATTTCCACCGGTGGGATCCCCCCTCATCTTCCTCCCCTCCACTTGTATGGGTAAGCAATTATTCCTGGGCCCCACTATGGTCGCTGGGGTTACCCCAGCTGATATCACATGCTGGCTTCAGCCTCTGTGCTGGACATCGGTCCCGCTGTGACTTTTTCATCTCTTTACTGTTCCCCTATCCTGCTGGGTTCCTGGTATGCGGACATTTTATTGGGGTATATAGGGGCCACTATGGCTGTCATTTTTAACCCGCCCCATATTGCTGACTAGGTCCTGCGTACGCTTTGGGTAGGGTGACACTATGGTTACAGAGGTTACTCCAGCTGCCATTATAGATTTCTCCCTTACTTTCTGGGCCCTGTTATGGTTGCATTTCCCTTTATTCCCAGTGCACTTATTGTGTGACGTTCATTATATTGCTAGTATTTGGTACAGTGTGTCGGGGTGGTTAGATGTGGGGTGTTTTTTCCCCCCTTCATGTGCTATGTTGTAGGTTACCGTGTGTAATTACTGATGTCCAATGACTGTTTTAACCTTTTTGTAGTAATAAAGATCATTTTATCGATATCTTTACTATATGCTCCTTATTTTTCTCCTTGCCTTATAATTAGTTTTTGGAGCGGATATATAATCTGGGTGGTTACTATAGAGACTATTTCTCCCCTTCCCCAGATTTTGTTAATATGCATTCGGAATTTTGGTTTATACCAAAATAAAAAAGTAGGCTAAAAGCTGTTCAAAATTGGTAACAGGACTAAACAGGCGGCATTGCTTTGTTCAGTGGAGGACAACTGTAATGAGTGGCGCAGACACGGTTAGTAGGCCCAAAATAATAAAGTAGGCTAAAAGCAGTTCAAAATTGGTAACAGGACTAAACAGGAGGCCTAGCTTTGTTCAGTGGAGGACAACTGTAATGAGTGGCGCAGAGACAGTTAGTAGGCCCAAATACAAAAGTAGGCTAAATGCTGTTCAAAATTGGTAACAGGACTAAACAGGCGGCATAGCTTTGTTCAGTGGAGGACAACTGTAATGAGTGTTGCAGACACAGTTAGTAGGCCCAAAATAATAAAGTAGGCTAAAAGCAGTTCAAAATTGGTAACAGGACTAAACAGGAGGCCTAGCTTTGTTCAGTGGAGGACAACTGTAATGAGTAGCGTAGAGACAGTTAGTAGGCCCAAATACAAAAGTAGGCTAAATGCTGTTCAAAATTGGTAACAGGACTAAACAGGCGGCATAGCTTTGTTCAGTGGAGGACAACTGTAATGAGTGTCGCAGACACAGTTAGTAGGCCCAAATACAAAAGTAGGCTAAATGCAGTTCAAAATTGGTAACAGGACTAAACAGGCGGCATAGCTTTGTTCAGTGGAGGACAACTGTAATGACTGGCACAGACACAGTTTGTAGGCCCACAATAAAAAAGTAGGCTAAATGCAGTTCAAAATTGGTAACAGGACTAAACAGGAGGCCTAGCTTTGTTCAGTGGAGGACAACTGTAATGAGTAGCGTAGAGACAGTTAGTAGGCCCAAATACAAAAGTAGGCTAAATGCTGTTCAAAATTGGTAACAGGACTAAACAGGCGGCATAGCTTTGTTCAGTGGAGGACAACTGTAATGAGTGTCGCAGACACAGTTAGTAGGCCCACAATAAAAAAGTAGGCTAAATGCAGTTCAAAATTGGTAACAGGACTAAACAGGTGGCATTGCTTTGTTCAGTGGAGGATAACTGTAATGAGTGGCGCAGACACAGATTGTAGGCCCACAATAAAAAGTAGGCTAAATGCAGTTCAAAATTGGTAACAGGACTAAACAGGTGGCATAGCTTTCTTCAGTGGAGGACAACTATAATGAGTGGCACAGACACAGTTAGTAGACCCAAAGGACTAAACAGGGGGCATTGCTTTGTTCAGTGGAGGACAACTGTAATGAGTGGCGCAGACACAGTTTGCAGTCCCAAAATAATAAAGTAGGCTAAAAGCAGTTCAAAATTGGTAACAGGACTAAACAGGAGGCCTAGCTTTGTTCAGTGGAGGACAACTGTAATGAGTAGCGTAGAGACAGTTAGTAGGCCCAAATACAAAAGTAGGCTAAATGCTGTTCAAAATTGGTAACAGGACTAAACAGGCGGCATAGCTTTGTTCAGTGGAGGACAACTGTAATGAGTGTCGCAGACACAGTTAGTAGGCCCAAATACAAAAGTAGGCTAAATGCAGTTCAAAATTGGTAACAGGACTAAACAGGCGGCATAGCTTTGTTCAGTGGAGGACAACTGTAATGACTGGCACAGACACAGTTTGTAGGCCCACAATAAAAAAGTAGGCTAAATGCAGTTCAAAATTGGTAACAGGACTAAACAGGTGGCATTGCTTTGTTCAGTGGAGGATAACTGTAATGAGTGGCGCAGACACAGATTGTAGGCCCACAATAAAAAGTAGGCTAAATGCAGTTCAAAATTGGTAACAGGACTAAACAGGTGGCATAGCTTTCTTCAGTGGAGGACAACTATAATGAGTGGCACAGACACAGTTAGTAGACCCAAAGGACTAAACAGGGGGCATTGCTTTGTTCAGTGGAGGACAACTGTAATGAGTGGCGCAGACACAGTTTGCAGTCCCAAAATAAAAAAGTTGGCTAAATGCAGTTCAAAATTGGTAACAGGACTAAACAGGCGGCATAGCTAGGTACTGGGGTGGGCTACTCTGCTGAGCAGCAGACAGTGGTAGTTGGTGTAAAGTATTAACTGGTTTAAATGGAGGCCAGAGCCCATGTATAAAAATGGCCTATGGTGGACATTCAGCAGCTGCAAAAGGCGGAATTGGAGAAGTCAGTAAGAGGAGGCCAAAAGCAAGACATTTTTCAGGCAAGCTACGTGTCAGCAGGAGAAGGTGGGGCAAAATAATTTGAAATCCATGATTGGTTCATTTTAATGAAGGATAGATCATCAACATTCTGGGTAGCCAGACGTGACCTTTTTTTGGTCAGTATTGAACCAGCAGCACTGAAGACTCTTTCTGATAACACACTGGAAGCAGGGCAAGCGAGTTCCTGTAATGCATATTCTGCCAATTCAGGCCACGTGTCTATTTTAGATGCCCAGTAATCAAAAGGGAATGACCTGTGAGGGAGAACATCGATAAGGGAGGAAAAGTAGTTCATAACCATACTGGACAAATGCTGTCTCCTGTCACTTTGAATCGATGCAGCACTACCTATCGTGTCAGCGGTCATTGCGAAATCACTCCACAACCTGGTCATAAAACCCCTCTGTCCAACGCCACTTCGGATTTGTGCACCTCTAACACCTCTGCCATGTTGCCCCCTACGTCTCGTGTGAGAACCATCACCGCCGCTGTGTGCTGGGAATGCCTGAACCAAACGGTCTACAAGAGTTGCTTGTTTGGTAGCCAATATTTGCTCAAGGTTCTCATGTGGCATGATATTTTGTAATTTTCCTTTATATCGTGGATCCAGGAGGCAGGCCAACCAGTAATTGTCATGGGTATCATTTTGATAGAGCAGGGGTCCCTTTTTAGGATACGCAAGACATACTCAGCCATGTGGGCTAATGTTCCAGGTGTCAATTCACTGCTTGTGCTGGGTTGAGGAGCACTTTCTTGCAAATCAACATCACTTGCGCCCCGCAAAAACCCTGTACCCGACCTTGCAATGCCACCAGTTTCTACTGCCCCCTGTGAAGCATCCTCCTCTCATAAATATTCATCCCCATCATCCTCCTCCTCCTCCTCTTCGTCTGCCACCTCATCCAGGAGAGTTCCCTGAGCAGACAATGGCTGACTGTCATCAAGGCTTCCCTCCTCCTCGGCTGCAGACGTCAGATCCTTAATGTGCGTCAAACTTTGCATGAGCAGACGCATTAGTGGGATGCTCATGCTTATGATGGCGTCGTCTGCACTTACCAGCCGTGTGCATTCCTCAAAACACTGAAGGACTTGACGGAGGTCTTGGAGCTTCGACCACTGCACACCAGACAACTCCATGTCTGCCATCCAACTGCCTGCCCGTGTTTGTGTATCCTCCCACACATTAATTACAGCACGCCTCAGTTCGCACAGCCTCTGAACCATGTGCAGTGTGGAGTTCCACCTTTTTGCAACGTCGATTATTAGGCGTTGCTGGGGAAGATTCAGCGATCGCTGATGGTTCAGCATATAGCTGAAGTGTACAGGCGACCAGCGGATGTGCGAGCAAAGTCTTTGCACCTTCAGGAGCAGAGCTGGTAACCCCGGATAATTTTTGAGGAAGCACTGCACCACCAGGTTCAAAATGTGAGCAAGGCAAGGTATGTGTTTAAGTTCTGAAAGGGCTATGGCAGCCATAAAATTCCTTACGTTATCACTGACTACCTTGCCTGCCTCAAGATGTACACTGCCCAGCCATGACTGAGTTTGTTGCTGCAAGTACTCGGCCAGTACTTTCGCGGTGTTTCTGCTGTCACCCAAACACTTAATTTCTAACACAGCCTGCTGACGCTTACCACTAGCTGTTCGATAATGGGACACCTCGTGTGCAACACTGGCAGCTGCGGATGGAGTGGTCATGTGACTGCGCTCTTTGGACGAGCTTTCGCTTCTGGAGGAGGAGGAGGAGGAGGGGTGGCAAACGCCTACAGCCAACTGTTTCCTAGACCGTGGCCTAGGCAGAACTGCACCACTATGGTGTTCCCTGTGAACCCTGCATCCACCACATTAACCCAGTGTGCCGTGATGGACACGTAACGTCCCTGGCCATGCCTTCTAGTCCATGCATCTGTTGTGAGGTGCACCTTTCTACTGACTGATTGCCTCAGTGCATGGACATTGCAGTCTTTGACATGCTGGTGGAGGGCTGGGATGTCTTTTCATGCAAAGAAGTGTCGACTGGGTAGGTCATAGCGTGGTACTGCGTAGGCCATCAGGGCTTTGAAAGCTTCACTTTCAACCAACCGGTAGGGCATCATCTCTAACGAGATTAGTCTAGCAATGTGGGCGTTCAAACCCTGTGTATGCGGATGAGAGGATGAGTACTTTCTTTTCCTAACGATAGTCTCTTGTAAGGTGAGCTGGACTGGAGAGGTGCATATGGTGGAACTAGCGGTGGTGGTGGTGGTGGACATGGCGGATTGAGAGAGGGTTGGTGATGGTATTCTCGATGTTGGCCTACATACAGTGTTTCCTACCAATAACCTTGTGATTCCCTGACTGCTTTGGCCGATACCTCCACATTTGCTGCTGGTGGTGTCCTAACCGGTGGGCTTACAGTGAGGGAAGCAATGTATCATTGCTGACTCCCTTCATACTAAGCAGGTGCACCAATGGTACGGGACATTTGGTAGTTAGTCCAGGCTTGCAAGTGCATGCTGGTTAAATGTCTAAGCATGCACGTTCTATTTAAATGTTGAAGATTCTTCCCTCTGCTAAAGGTCTTTGAGCATTTCTTACAGATAACTTTTGACTGATCATTCGAATCTTGGTTAAAAAATTGCCACACTGCACTCTTCCTACTATGGAATACCTTTTCAGGCATTGCACGATGTGCTACTTTCAACGGATGGCCACACTGTCTTAAAACTGTTTTTGTTTTTGACAAATGTTTTTGGCCTGATACAGGCCTGCCAGATGACAGCAGTTGCGATGTAGATGGCTGCTGCGGATCATCCTCCTCCGCTTCTGAGCTACTGGCAGCGGCACCCTCTTCCCCCAATGGCTGCCAATCTGGGTCAACAATTGGGTCATCTATGACCTCCTCTTCAATGTCATGTGCACCTTCCTCTGTGTCACCGTGTAAGATGCTATATCGTTCGGGACAGGGCACCATAGTCTCATCAGGGTCAGATTCTGCCTCAGTACACTGCGAGGGCAATGTAGTGATCTGTGTCAATGGAACAGCATTATAATCTAGCTGTGGCTGTGCATCAGTGCACTCCATGTCCGATTCATCTTGTAATAGGCAGTTAACAATTTCACGTTCTAACCCAGGCACGGTATGTGTAACGAGCTCCATGGAGTAACCTGCAGTGTCGCCCGACGCATCCTTCACTTTTGGTTTGGGTGAAGGACACAAGGAAACGTCTTGTTCCTGACTGGGAGCATCCCCGGATGACTCGCTGCTTTTATATTTGGAACTTTCTGAAGAGGAGGCGAAAGAGCTAGAGGCTGAGTCAGCAAGGAAAGCCAAAACTTTTTCCTGCTGCTCCGGCTTTAAAAGCCGTTTTCCTACTCCCAGATAAGGGAGCCTTCGAGGCCTTGTGTAGCCAGACAATGACGCTGGCTCAACACTTCCAGCCTTAGCTGCTATTGTGCTTTTGCCACAACCACCAGATGCACCACCACCATCAGTACCAGCTCGCAACCACCGCCCACGGCCTCTTCCACCTGACTTCCTCATTTTTTGGAAAATCAAACCAAAATACCAACTGTTATATGGTACTGTAAAGCAAGGTAGAAGGTGTATATAATCGTGTTGAGATTTTAAATCTCCCTTTTTTGGGGGGAGACTGAACAAAAAATCAGGCCCTGTGCCAAAAACAACACAATGTAAGTGGCAGAAAGTGGCTGGCTGATATACGACAAACTAACAGGACAGAAGTATATCCACTTTGTGAGAATTTGAATCTCCCCTTTTTTGGGGGGAGACGGAACCACAACTTAGGCCCAGTGTATATAACAACACAATGTAAGTGGCAGAAAGTGGCTGGCTGATATACCACAAACTAACAGGACTGAAATATATCCACTTTGTGATAATTTGAATCTCAATTTTTTGGGGGGGAGACTAAACCAAACCTCAGGCCCTGTGCATAAAACAACACAATGTAAGTTGCAGAAAGTGGCTGGCTGACATACCACAAACTAGCAGGACTGAAATATGTCCACTTTGTGATAATTTGAATCTCACTTTTTTTTGGGGGGGAGACTAAACCAAACCTCAGGCCCTGTGCATAACACAACACAATGTAAGTGGCAGAAAGTGGCTGGCTGATATACCACAAACTAACAGGAATGCAGTATATCCACTTTGTGATCATTTGAATCTCACTTTTTTTAGGGGGGAGACTAAACCAAACCTCAGGCCCTGTGCATAAAACAACACAAAGTAAGTGGCAGAAAGTGGCTGGCTGATATAGCACAAACTAACAGGAATGCAGTATATCCACTTTGTGATAATTTGAATCTCACTTTTTTGGAGGGAAGACTAAACCAAACCTCAGGCCCTGCGCATAAAACAACACAATGTAAGTGGCAGAAAGTGACTGGAAGATATATGAAAAAATACAAGGACTGTAGTACAATTTCAATCTCCCTACAATGATCTCAGGAAACGTATGGCAGCAATAAAAAGGACTGCTGCACACAAAAGTGTGGACAAATAAACAAGATAACTGTGCAGAAAGGAGCAACAGAATTTTTGCATTTAAAAAAGCAGTTGGTTTGCACAGCGGCGTGCAAACAGCAATGCAGCTATCAGGGAGACTTATAAGGCAGCCTAATAAGCTACAGAGCTGATGTACAAAAATGTAGCCTCCACTGTCCCTGCAAACAAATGGTGGTGTTGGACAGTGGAAATCACTACAGCACAAGCAGTTTCGGGGTTAATCTTCCCTCCCTAACTATATCCCTTCTTCTGATGAAGCTGCAGCAACCTCTCCCTATGCTACGATCGGCAGAAGTAAGATGGCAGTCGGTGTGCACGCCCCTTTATAGCCCCTGTGACACCGCAGAAAGCAAGCCAATCACTGTCATGCCTTTCTCTAAGATGGTGGGAACCGAGACCTATGTCATCACTCTGCCCACACTCTGCGTTCTCCTTCATTGGCTGAAAAATAGCGCTGAATGCATCACACAAAATGCGACTTTGGCGTGAAGATCGCAGACCTCATGGCCAATCCCACACTAGGATCAGGTCGGGTTTCATGAAACCCGACTTTGCCGAAAGTCGGCAATTTTCGAATTTGTCCGATCCGTTTCGCTCAACCCTAGTGAGGACACACTATATTTAAATATACGCAAAAAATTATAGCTATGAAATGGAAATGTAACTGTTCTAGCAATATCATTCTGGACTTTCTTTAACTATACATTCCCCTAGAGCAGTTTTCAATAAGAGACCTAAAAACAGGATAGCAAGCAATAGGACAAAATGCTCAGAGGCAAATACCCAGACATGATTAGAAGAGCTATGCTTTCCCATCCCATTATACTGTCATGTTTTTCTAAAGTTCCAAATATAAAAGAGATTAAATATAATTGTAAAATAATAGAAATATTAACAGCAGCTGATTTCTGGTTAACATTACTGCTTCTAGGACATCGCATATCATCATAGGCCAAGGCTGAATTGAAATTAAGCCCAGGAACATTATTATTAATATCATCTTTTGCAATGGTTGTATTAATTTGCTCTTTTATAGTCTAATCTAGAGACATCACTGCTAAGCAATGCATTCATTACTAGCGCTGTGTCACAACAAACTTAGCATTTTGATTACTTTTCACATCAGACAGATAAATATCTAATGCACTCAACTGAGGATCACTCAAAGCTGTATTAGCAAAGTAAAATATTTGTACATTAATCTGCAATATTGGCACAAGATATGTACGGAGTGGATTAAGGATGCTGTTGCTGCTTTACCCTCTCCACTTATACAGCAGATCTCCACCTTAAAAAAGTCTGTGTTTCCGAGGCAGATGTCTACATGTGCTTGCTATTACTCTTGTTCTATTCAGATTCCTTGTCCCAATAGTCATTATTACAGTTAATTAAGCAGCTTGGGCCAGAATTGTATCCATTTCTGAAATATGTAATTAGACTTTTGGGGGATTCATACTGAAAGGTGGATTATGATTCATTATTTTTGAAGTTGTAATTCAAAGCAGATTTCTAGACTGTTTGATGAACAAAGCATTGAAACATGATAAAGTTTGGATTTATGGAGTATTACTGAGTGTATAGGTGTAAGTTACAGGCTAATAGAAAGGCCAAATGTCCAGCTCATTTGACCTAATTGAAAAGCCCTTTAGAAGTTACTGGAACAAACTCATCCAACTGCTGAGGATATCATGGTTAAATAGGATAGCCTGAGTATCCCAATCAGTTATGTTGCTTCAATACTAAGATAAGTCAATAATAAAATGCCTCACTTCTGGAATATAGTGAAGAATACTGTATTAAGAATAGAACGATGTGATAATGTGCATTGATTAACTAACGACTATAGTAATATACTGTACAGTGCTGAACATGATTTGAAAATGTAGGGTAAAATAATGAAGAATTTTGTCTAAGGTTAAGTGATTTTTAAGGGGTAAGATGCTCTTTGGATATTACACTGCTTCCTGGCAGCATTGCAGTTAATAGTTCTAATTAGGCAGGAGTCACACTTGCAAGTGCAATGCGAGAAACTCGCGCGAGTCTCTTGCATCATTTCCTGGTACTGCGGCCGGCACTCGGGACCACAGTGTGCTGCTTCATGTATTTCTATGCAGCTGAATGCTCTGGTCGAAACTGCCTGTGACAGTGCCGGGAATTGATGTGAGAGACTCGCATAAGTTTCTCGCACTGAACTCGCAAGAGTGACACCAGCCTTTAGGTAATATCTGTTAGGTGTCGAGTTCCCACCGCTGCACAGGGTGAACCATGTCCACGGCGGTCTCCCATTCTCCTACAGCCGCAGTGGATCCTGCTCAGCAGAGATGTCGTTCCCAGCGTCCGGCTCAAGCTGATACTGTGCACTTGATTACTGCTGCCTTTCCAGGCTCAGCCCTTGTAGCCAGCACTGATCAGTGGTGAGCAGACATTCCAGGGACTATGTCCTGCTTTTCCCCTACTGAGCATGCCCACAGGTCGACCTCTCATTGGAGATCAGGAGTCACATGCTCAGGTCCTGTAGCGGCTTCTATTGGATCACTAGGAAGGTCCTGGAGAGCTACAGCTATAAAAGTTTCACATGGCCTCTTGGCCATATGCTAGTATAAATCAGTTATTGTGTGTGTGGATGTATGCCTGTTCTGGTGAAAGCTCTGAATCATTCCCATCCCTAGTGTTGATGAATGCTCATGAATGTTGGAGCTGTCTAGCGCCAGTTAGTGCCATACAGCACCAGGCACAATCTATAGCGTCTATCAGCAGCGTTAGCCAGTGCAGTACCGTGTGCAACCAGTGCGCTTACCTGTCCCTAGTTAGGGCAGTTAGTGGTGTCCGCCAGAGCGGCGCTGCGTGCACCCAGTGCGCTAAATCAATTTTAAGTTTAGTTTACTCCTGACATCACGATAGTGGTGTCGAGCGCAAGAGGTCTCGAGGGACTCTGACCCTGAGTCTTGGGGCAGAGTTCTGTGACTCCTTGCTTGCGCACTCTGTGCGGTATCGCGGCCCCGTGATGCAACAGGGTTTGCTTCCTTCATACCGAGTGAAGCTAACCTGTGAGTATTTTCTCTTAATACTGCCATATAGCCATTACCAAGCAGCAGGTGTCTTCTCTGCACGGTGGACCCCGGACTGCGAACGCATCTTATATCGCCTCTTATTTATATTTTGTGCGTTCCGCCAGTCCTAACAATATCTGCATGTCTCTGTGTGTTCAAGCAATAGTTTACTGTAATTGACCTCGTATAAACATGTCTATCTTCCCCAAATTCTGAAAATGCCTGTTTCCTAAAAAACATCCATGATCAGAGTGGGCTTCAGGCAGGGGCTGGCTGGCAAATTTTAGCTTGAGGGGCAAACACAAAGCAGTGGCCCATGACAGTCCATCTGTAACATGCATACAGTATGTCTGGCTGCTGCATTAAAGTAACAGAAGTAACAGGCTTTATAAAATAATGCTGGCTTATACATAGATACAGGAACAGAATGGAGTTTAGTACATACATAGAGGAAAAGAAACAAGCTTACTACATGGATTTGAAAGCAGAAACACATTTACTATATAGATACAGTAACAGAACTGAGCTTACTGCATCAATATGGGAACATGACGGAGCTTACTACATAGATATGGGAACATAAAAGAGCTTGCTACAAAAATACAGGGATAAAACTAAGCTGACTGCATAGATATGGGAACAGAACTGAACTTTTTACATATATACAGTACCAGAGCACGTTAATGAACAGGCCAATTTTTACAATTCTGCCCACTGGCCTTTTACGAGGTTATAACTCTGGAACGCTTCAACAGATCCTGGAGAAACTGACAGTTTTTTTTCTCGCGACATATTGGGCTTCATGATAGTGGTAAAATTTCTTTGATATTACCTGCGTTTATTTGTGGAAAAAAAAACAGAAATTTGGCGAATATTTTGAATATTTTGCAATTTTCCAACTTTGAATTTGTATGCCCTTAAACCACAGAGATATGTCACGCAAAATACTTATTAAGTAACATTTCCCACATGTCTAATTTACATCAGCAGAATTTTGGAACCAAATCTTTTTTTTGTTAGGGAGTTATAAGGGTTAAAAGTTGACCAGCAATTTCTCTTTGTTACAACACCATTTTTTTTAGGGACCACATCACATTTGAAGTCATTTTAAGGGGTCTATATGATAGAAAATAACCAAGAGTGACACCATTCTAAAAACTGCACCCCTCAAGGTGCTCAAAACCACATTGAAAAAGTTTATTAACCGTTCAGGTGTTTCACAGGAATTTTTGGAATGTTTAAAAAAAATGAACATTTAACTTTTTTTCACAAAACATTTATTTCAGCTCCATTTTGTTTTATTTTACCAAGAGTAACAATAGAAAATGGACCCCAAAATTTGTTGGACAATTTGTCCTGAGTACGCCGATACCCCATATGTCATGGTAAACCACTGTTTGGGCGCATGGCAGAGCTCGGAAGAGAAGGAGTGCCATTTGACTTTTCATTGCAAAATTGACTGGAATTGAGATGGGACGCCACGTTGCGTTTGGAGAGCCCCTGATGTGCCTAAACATTGAAACCCCCCCCACTGACACCCTTTTGGAAAGTATACCCCCTAAGGAACTTATCTAGATGTGTGGTGAGCGTGGTGAGCACTTTGACCAACCAAGTGCTTCACAGAAGTTTATAATGAAGAGCCATAAAAATAAAAAATCATATTTTTTCACAAAAGTGATCTTTTCGCCCCCCAATTTTTTATTTTCCCAAGGGTAAGAGAAAAAATTGGACCCCAAAAGTTGTTGTGCAATTTGTTCTGAGTACGTTGATACCCCATATGTGGGGGTAAACCACTGTTTGGGCGCATGGCATAGCTCGGAAGGGAAGGAGCACCATTTGACTTTTCAATGTAAAATTGACTGGAATTGAGATGGGATGCCATGTTGCGTTTGGAGAGCCACTGATGTGCCTAAACATTGAAACCCCCCACAAGTGACAACTTTTTTGAAATTAGACCCCCTAAGGAACTTATCTAGATGTGTTGTGAGAGATCTGAACCCCCAACTGTTTCACTACAGTTTATAATGCAGAGCGGTAAAAATAATAATTCTTTTTTTTTTTCTGCAAAAATTATTTTTTAGCCCCTAGTTTTGAATTTTCCCAAAGGTAACAGGAGAAATTGGACAACAGAAGTTGTTGTCCAATTAGTCTTGAGTATGCTTATTTCCTATATGTGGGGGTAAGCCACTGTTTGGGCGCATGGCAGAGCTCGGAAGGGAAAGAGCGTCATTTGGAATGCAGACTTAGATGGATTGGTCAGCAGGCGTCACGTTGCATTTGCAGAGCCCCTGATGTACCTAAACAGTAGAAACTCCCCACAAGTGACCCCATATTGGAAACTAGACCCCCCAAGGAACTTTTCAAGATGTGTTGTGAGAACTTTGAATGCCAAAGTGTTTCACTGCAGTTTATAACGCAGAGCCATGAAAATAAAAAATCATTTTTTTCCGCAAAAATAATTTTTAGCCCCCAGTATTGTATTTTTCCAAGGGTAACAAGAGAAATTAGACCAAAAAAGTTGTTGTCCAATTTGTCCTGAGTATACTCAAACCCCATATGTTGGGGTAAACCCCTGTTTGGGTGCACGGGAGAGCTCGGAAGGGGAGGAGAACTGTTTTACTTTTTCAACCCAGAATTGGCTGGAATTGAGATCATGTCACAGTTGGAGAGCCCTGATGTGCCTAAACAGTGGAAACCCCGAATTGTAACTGAAACCCTAACCCAAACACACCCCTAACCCTAATACCAACCACACCCCTAACCCCAACCACACCTCTAACCCCAACACACCCCTGACCCTAATCCCAACCCTAACCACACCCCTAACTCCAACACACCCCTAACCCTAATTCCAACCATAACCCTAACCACACCACTAACCCTGACACACCCCTAACCCTAATTCCAACTGTAAATGTAATCCTAGCCCTAACCCTAAATTTAGCCCCAACCATAACTGTAGCCCTAACCCTAACTTTAGCCCCAACCCTAACTTTAGCCCCAACCCTAACTCTAACTTTAGCTCCAACCTTACCCTAACTTTAGCCCCAACCCTAACCCTAACTTTAGCCCCAACCCTAACCCTAACTTTAGCCCCAACCTTAACTGTAGCCCTAACCCTCACTTTAGCCCCAACCCCAACCCTAACTTAAGCCCCAACCCCAACCCTAACTTAAGCCCCAGCCCTAACTCTAACTTTAGCCCCCACCCTAACTGTAGCCCTAACCCTAGCCCCAATATTAACCCTAGCCCTAACCCTAGCCCTAACCCTAACCCTAGCCCTAACCCTAGCCCTAATCCTAGCCATAACACTAGCCCTAATCCTAACCCTAGCCCTAACCTTATCCCTAACCCTAGCCCTAACCCTAACCCTAGCCCTAACCCTAATGGGAAAATGGAAATAAATACATTTTTTTAATTTTATTATTTTTTCCTAACTATGTGGGTGATGAAGGGGGTTTGATTTACTTTTATAGCGGGTTTTTTAGCAGATTTTTATGATTGGCAGTCGTCACACAATAAAAGTCGCTTTTTATTGCAAAAAAATCGTTTTTGCTTCTCCACATTTTGAGAGCTATAATTTTTCCATATTTTGGTCCACAGCAGCCATTTTGGATCTGGGGCCTGCAGGGAGGAGATGCTCGGTACAAGGTGAGCACATCACCTTGTACCGAGGGTCCCAGGGAAGCCCGCAGGAAGCCCCCTCCCTGCGCAATGCTTCCCTATGCCTGGGAATGCTGTGATCATGTTTGATTACAGTGTTTCAGGGGTTAATGTGCCAGGGGTGGTCCGTGACCGCACCTGGCACATAGAGCTGGATGCGAAAGTCAGCTGATACTCGGCCACGATCGGCCGCGCTCCCCTCATGAGCGCGGGCGATTGCATATGACGTACTATCCCGTCACTGGGAATTAAGTCCCAGGTCACCTCGATGGGATAGTACGTAATATGGGATTAAGGGGTTAATACATACAGGTGCTTCTCACAAAATTAGAATATCATCAAAAAGTTAATTTATTTCAGTTCTTCAATACAAAAAGTGAAACTAATATATAATTTAAAGTAATTACAAACACAGTAATCTATTTCAAGTGTTTTTATCTGTTAATGTTGAAGACTATGGTTTACAGTCACCAATGAAAGACCCAAAAGTCATTATCTCAGTAAATTAGAAAAATTAATAAAACACACCTGCAAAGGCTTCCTAAGCATTTATAAAGGTCCCTTAGTCTGTTTCAGTATGCTCCACAATCATGGCGAAGACGGCTGACTTGTCCAGAAGGCAGTCATTGACACACTCCATATTGAGGATAAGCCACTAAAGATATTCGCTGTTCACAGAATGCTGTGCCCAAACATATTAATGGAAAATTGAGTGGAAGAAAAAAGTGTGGTAGGAAAAAGTGCACAAGCAAACAGGATAACCACAGCCTTGAAAGGTTTGTTAGGAAAAGGCCATCAAAAAATGTGAGGAAAATTCACAAGGAGTGGACTGCTGCTGGAGACATTGCTTCAAGAGCCACCACACTGCCATATCCAGGGTATGGATATAATGCAGACAAGCTGAAAGCTACTATCAAAGCAACCTGGGCGTCCATAACACCTCTGCAGTGCCACAGGCTGGTCACATCCACGCAACGCCGCATTAATGCAGTAATTAATGCAAAAGGAGCCACAACCAAGTATTGAGTGCATTTACTGAACAAATATTTAAGTAGGCCAACATTTCAGATTTTAAAATCATTTTTTTAAGCTGGTGTTATAAAGTATTCTATTTTACTGAGATAATGACTTTTGGGTTTTCATTGACTGTAAGCCATAATCATCAACATTAACAGAAATAAACACTTGAAATACAGTAGATCAATCTGTTTGTAATGACTCTATATAATATACGAGTTTCACTTTTTATATTGAAGATTTGAAATAAATAAACTTTTTGATGATATTCTAATTTTGTGTGAAGCAAATGTAGATACAGTACTAGATCCAAGTTTACTACAATCATATGGTACCAAAACCAAGCTTACTCCATAGATACATAGATATGGATCAGAATCAAGATTATTGTACAATTAGCCAGGCTTACTAAGATAAAGGAACAGAACATGGTGTAATGATAATAAACCTGGGGCTTGGAAAATGCATGTTGTTCTCATAGTTTTGACTAATTCCTCTAACAACATGAAGTGTTGACAAAAACTGAGCAGTATGGACATTTGACGTAGTGAAGCATTTTTGCACATTTTGCAAATTCACACTCTCTGCGCTCATCAATTCACTGCTACATTTGCAATTTCCAAAGAGACAATCACCTGCTCACTGCTCTCATCTACTTCATTGTTTCAGTTGAGAAAAGGAGAAAAGAAAGAGGTTGACTTGATTATACGCATGAAAATTATATAAAGAGTAGTGATGTGATGAATGCAGAGAGCGTGAAAACAGCCAAATTCTAATAGTACATTTTACAATGTTAGGAAAACCTGCAAATATCCTGCACACCTCTTGAAAGTGAACCTGCCACCTTAAGAAACACTATTTACCTGCCGATGTTGGGATAATCTATAGGTAAGTAGCACTTAAAGCCTGGTTAGCGGGTTTACGGAAAGAGTGGTGGTGACAGAGGGGAAATTAAGTCTTATTCTTTCTACTGCGGCTCACATCCATTCATACCGGAGGTGCAGGGAGATGTTACAGCTAACACTCATCGTACAGTGAGTGCTCTGTAATAGCAGCCCAATACTTCGATTGACAGCCTTCTCTGCCCATTCACACTGCACACACACACTCACACTACTAAAGGATTGAACGCTGTTTACCTGCAGATTGACCCTATACCTACAAGTTAATAGTATTTCTTGAGGTGACAGGCTCCCATTAAGGGGTGATGTTGTGCAGCCAGAATAAAAACAAAACAAATCCATAAAAAACAGCATATCATTCACACAGACTATGTATACTCTTGTTTATAAGAAACCTTATACATATAAAACCATGGTACTAATCTAGAATAAAGGGTTTTCTACATTCTAATAATCTTGGCATCAGTCGAGTGAATACTCTCGAATAAAACACGAAACACTTATTCCAAGTTATCACTCTGCAGAGCCATAGATTGTAATAATCTTGTGTTGTACAGATATGCTTACATTCATCCATCTTACGACAGATGTATGTTTTTTAGAAGTTTGGTATATGCTGCTGTGCTCTAGTGTACTATTAAAAAGCAATTGTATAACCGGCATAAAGAAAGTCAGACATAAGCCTGGATGTACTGTCTGGCCATTACTGTATAATGCTCAACAGAGTGGTACATTTGATAATTTTTGTGATTTTTCTTATGTACAAATTTGGCCAATAAGATCATAATGTTAGCAACAAGATGGGCTTACATTGTATGACATGCAGAACTAAACATTCTGACAATATTTGCCGATTATACCTTAAAGCCATTTTCAATGGGAGGCAAAAACAAACGCTTACACAAGTGCCGGTGTTTCCCACGCTGTGTGACAGCATGGGAAACATTGGCGCAGCGGTCCGGATCGGGAGTAACTTTACCACCGGTAGATCGTTACTGCTGTCAGAGACCTGCGGTGTAATGCTGTCCACTTGACCCAGCGGAGATACTGTCACCTGTGGTAAAAAAGCTTACCACAGGTCATCAGGCGCCAGGTGATGAGATACTACTGCGAGATACTACTGCCATCAGCCAACGTCTGCTGTCACAGATAACAGTGAAAGCAGGTGCCGCTGATGGAGGAAGTAGTCACTCAGCAGCCAGCACCTGTGCACAAACTTAAAAACAAACAAAAAAACATGCATTTTTCATGAGAGTGCAATCTGATTTTTAGCATCTAGCATCCTATTTACATACTAAGGTGTTATGACCTGGTGGTTAGGAGCACCAGGAATGACCTGATAGTTAAAACTCATACAGGACAAGCTCTGGGATGTGAGAGCTCTGCTGACCGCAATCCCTAATCCTATCACACACACTAGAAATAGCCGTGGAGCGCTCCTGACGCTCCCTAGGTGCCTAGTCACAGCCTAAGAGCTAGCTAGCCCTAGAGATAGAAAATAAAGCCTACCTTGCCTCAGAGAAATTCCCCAAAGGAAAAGGCAGCCACCCACATATAATGACTGTGAGTAAAGATGAAAGTCACAAACGCAGAAATGAAACAGGTTTCAGCAAAATGAGGCCAGACTTACTAAACAGACAGAGGAGAGGAAAGGTAGCTTTGCGATCAGCACAAAAAACTACAAAAGACCATGTAGAGTGTGCAAAAAGACCTCCGCACCGACTAACGGTGCGGAGATGCCACTCTGCATCCCAGAGCTTCCAGCTAGCAAGACAAAATCATGATATCCAGCTGGACAAGAAAACAATGAACGAATTAGATACTATCAGGAACTTAGCTTCTGCTGGAGTAGACAGGTCACCAGAAAGATCCAAGAGCGAACTGAATCAATGCAGAAACATTGACAGCTGGCATGGAGTAATGATCAAGTGGAGTTAAATAGAGAAGCCAACCAAAGGATAAACCACGTCACCTGTGTAAGGAACCTCAGAAGCAGCAGCTCCACTGACAGCCACCAGAGGGAGCCCACGGACAGAACTCACCGAAGTACCATTCACGACCACAGGAGGGAGCTTGACAACAGAATTCACAACAGTACCCCCCCTTGAGGAGGGGTCACCGAACCCTCACCAGAGCCCCCAGGCCGATCAGGATGAGCCAAATGAAAGGCACGAACTAAATCGGCAGCATGAACATCAGATGCAAAAACCCAGGAATTATCTTCCTGACCATAACCCTTCCACTTGACTAGGTACTGGAGTTTCCGTCTTGAAACACGAGAATCCAAAATCTTCTCCACCACATACCCCAACTCCCCCTCGACCAACACCAGGGCAGGAGAATCAACGGAGGGAACCATAGGCGCCACGTATCTCCGCAACAACGACCTATGGAACACATTATGGATGGCAAAAGAAGCTGGAAGGTCCAAACGAAATGACACAGGATTAAGAACTTCAGAAATCTTATATGGCCCAATGAAACGAGGCTTAAACGTAGGAGAGGAAACCATCATAGGAACATGAGGAGATGACAACCAAACCAAATCCCCAACCCGAAGTCGGGGACCAACACATCACCGGCGGTTAACGAAACGTTGAGCCTTCTCCTGGGACAATGTCAAATTGTCCACCACATGAGTCCAAATCTGCTGCAACCTGTCCACCACAGTATCCACACCAGGACAGTCCGAAGGTTGAACCTGCCCTGAAGAGAAACGAGGATGGAAACCAGAATTGCAGAAAAAAGGAGAAACCAAAGTAGCCGAGCTGGCCCGATTATTAAGGGCGAACTCAGCCAAAGGCAAGAAGGACACCCAATCATCCTGATCAGCAGAAACAAAGCATCTCAGATATGTTTCCAAAGTCTGATTAGTTCGTTCAGTTTGGCCATTAGTCTGAGGATGGAAAGCCGAAGAAAAAGACAAATCAAATGCCCATCTTAGCACAAAAGGACCGCCAAAACCTTGAAACGAACTGGGAACCTCTGTCCGAGACGATGTTCTCCGGAATGCCATGCAAACGAACCACATGCTGGAAAAACAATGGCACCAAATCAGAGGAGGAAGGCAATTTAGACAAGGGTACTAAATGGACCATCTTAGAGAAGCGATCACAAACCACCCAAATGACCGACATCCTTTGAGAAACAGGGAGATCAGAAATAAAATCCATGGAAATATGCATCCAGGGCCTCTTCGGGACCGGCAAGGGCAAAAGCAACCCACTGGCACGACAACAGCAGGGCTTAGCCCCAGCGCAAGTCCCACAGGACTGCACAAAAGAACGCACATCCCGTGACAAAGAAGGCCACCAAAAGGATCTAGCCACCAAATCTCTGGTACCAAAGATTCCAGGATGACCAGCCAACACCGAACAATGAACCTCAGAGATAACTCTACTAGTCCATCTATCAGGGACAAACAGTTTCTCCGTTGGACAACGGTCAGGTCTATCAGCCTGAAACTTCTGCAGCACGCGCCGCAAATCAGGGGAGATGGCAGACAAAATTACCCCCTCTTTAAGAATACCCGTCGGCTCCGGAACACCCGGAGAGTCAGGCACAAAACTCCTTGACAGGGCATCAGCCTTCACATTCTTAGATCCCGGAAGGTATGAAACCACAAAATCAAAACGGGAGAAAAAGAGCGACCGTCGAGCCTGTCTAGGATTCAACCATTTAGCAGACTCGAGATAAGTCAAATTATTGTGATCCGTCAAGACCACCACGTGATGTTTCGCTCCTTCAAGCCAATGTCGCCACTCCTCGAATGCCCACTTCATGGCCAACAACTCTTGATTGCCAACATCATAATTGCGCTCAGCAGGCGAGAATTTTCTAGAAAAGAAGGCACATGGTTTCATCACCGAGCCATCAGAATTTCTTTGCGACAAAACAGCCCTTACACCAATCTCAGAAGCATCAACCTCGACCTGAAACGGGAGCGAAACATCTGGCTGGCACAGCACAGGGGCAGAAGAAAAACGACGCTTCAACTCCTGAAAAGCCTCTACAGCCGCAGAGGACCAATTGACCACATCAGCACCTTTCTTGGTCAAATCAGTCAACGGTTTAGCAATACTAGAAAAATTAGCGATGAAGCGACGGTAAAAATTAGCAAAGCCCAGGAATTTCTGTAGGCTCTTCACAGATGTCGGCTGAGTCCAATCATAAATAGCCTGAACTTTAACAGGGTCCATCTCGATAGTAGAAGGGGAAAAAATGAAACCCAAAAATGAAACCTTCTGAGCTCCAAAGAGACACTTTGACCCCTTCACAAACAAGGAATTTGCACGAAGGACCTGGAACACCATTCTGACCTGCTTCACATGAGACTCCCAATCATCCGAAAAGACCAAAATTTCATCCAAATATACAATCATGAATCTATCCAGGTACTCTCGGAAGATGTCATGCATAAAGGACTGAAACACAGATGGAGCATTAGAAAGCCCGAATGGCATAACCAGGTACTCAAAATGGCCCTCGGGCGTATTAAATGCTGTTTTCCATTCATCACCCTGTTTAATTCGCACAAGATTATACGCCCCTCGAAGATCTATCTTGGTGAACCAACTAGCCCCCTTAATCCGAGCAAACAAATCAGACAGTAGCGGCAAAGGATACTGAAATTTGACTGTGATCTTATTTAGAAGGCGGTAATCAATGCAAGGTCTTAAAGAGCCATCCTTCTTGGCCACAAAAAAGAACCCTGCTCCCAATGGTGATGACGATGGGCGAATATGACCCTTCTACAGGGATTCCTTTACATAACTCCGCATAGCAGCGTGCTCTGGCACAGATAAATTAAACAGACGGCCCTTAGGAAACTTACTACCAGGAATCAAATTAATAGCACAATCGCAATCCCTATGAGGAGTTAGGGCACCGGATTTGGGCTCCTCAAATACATCCCGGTAATCAGATAAAAACTCAGGGACTTCAGAAGGAGTGGAAGGCAAAATTGACAGCAATGGAACATCACCATGTACCCCTTGACAACCCCAGCCGGACACAGACATAGATTTCCAATCCAATACTGGATTATGGACCTGTAGCCATGGCAACCCCAAAACGACCACATCATGCAGATTATGCAACACCAAAAAGCGAATATCCTCCTGATGTGCAGGAGCCATGCACATGGTCAATTGCGTCCAGTACTGAGGTTTATTCTTGGCCAAAGGCGTAGCATCAATTCCTCTCAATGGAATAGGATACTGCAAGGGCTCCAAGGAAAAACCCCAGCGCCTGGCAAACTCCAAGTCCATCAAATTCAGGGCAGCGCCTGAATCCACAAATGCCATAACAGAATAGGACGACAGAGAGCAAATCAGAGTAACGGACAAAAGAAATTTAGACTGTACCGTACAAATGGTGGCAGACCTAGCAAACCGCTTAGTGCGCTTAGGACAATCG
This sequence comes from Ranitomeya imitator, assembly GCF_032444005.1. Taxonomy (NCBI): domain Eukaryota; kingdom Metazoa; phylum Chordata; class Amphibia; order Anura; family Dendrobatidae; genus Ranitomeya; species Ranitomeya imitator. The sequence continues at coordinate 69,679,967 of NC_091285.1, forward strand.
GAGATAGCATGAGTGGAATCACCACAGTAAAAACACAGTCCATTCCGACGTCTGTGTTCTTGCCGTTCAGCTCTGGTCAAAGTCCTATCACACTGCATAGGCTCAGGTCTATTCTCAGAGAACACCGCCAAATGGTGCACAGCTTTGCGCTCACGCAAGCGCCAATCGATCTGAATGGCCAAGGACATAGACTCATTCAGACCAGCAGGCGTGGGAAATCCCACCATGACATCCTTAAGGGCTTCAGAAAGACCCTTTCTGAAAATTGCCGCCAGGGCACATTCATTCCACTGAGTAAGCACAGACCACTTTCTAAACTTCTGACAGTACACCTCCACTTCATCCTGACCCTGACACAAAGCCAGCAAGATTTTCTCTGCCTGATCCACTGAATTTGGTTCATCATAAAGCAATCCAAGCGCCAGAAAAAACGCATCAACATCACGCAATGCAGGATCTCCTGGCGCAAGGCAAAAATGCCCAGTCTTGAGGGTCACCACGCAACAAGGAAATAATGATTTTTACTTGTTGAGCAGGGTCACCAGAGGAGCGGGGTTTCAAAGCTAGAAACAGTTTACAATTATTTTTGAAATTCAGAAACTTAGATCTATTCCCAGAAAATAAATCAGGAATAGGAATTCTAGGCTCTAACATCGGATTCTGAACCCCAAAATCTTGAATGTTTTGTACCCTTCCAGTGAGATGATCCACACAAGAGGACATACCTTGAATGTCCATATCTACACCTGTGTCCTGAACCACCCAAAGGTTTAGGGGAAAATAAAGACAAAACACAGTGCAATGAAAAAAAAATGGTCTCAGAACTTCTCTTATCCCTCTATTGAGATGCATTAATACTTTGGGCCAGCTGTACTGTTATGACCTGGTGGTTAGGAGCACCAGGAATGACCTGATAGTTAAAACTCATACAGTACAAGCTCTGGGAAGTGGGAACTCTGCTGACCGCAATCCCCAATCCTATCACACACACTAGAAATAGCCGTGGAGCGTACCTGACATGGCCTAGATGCCTCGACACAGCCTAAGAACTAGCTAGCCCTAGAGATAGAAAATAAAGCCTACCTTGCCTCAGAGAAATTCCCCAAAGGAAAAGACAGCCCCCCACATATAATGACTGTAAGTAAAGATGAAAGTCACAAACGCAGAAATGAAACAGGTTTTTAGCAAAGGGAGGCCAGACTTACTAAATAGACAGAGGATAGGTAAGGTAGCTTTGCGATCAGCACAAAAAACTACAAAAGACCACGCAGAGTGTGCAAAAAGACCTCTGCACCGACTAACGGTGCGGAGATGCCACTCTGCATCCCAGAGCTTCCAGCTAGCAAGACAAAATCATGATATCCAGCTGGACAAGAAAACAATGAACGAACTTAGCTTCTGCTGGAGTAGACAGGTCACAAGAAAGATCCAAGAGCGAACTGAATCAATGTAGAAACATTGACAGCTGGCATGGAGTAATGATCAAGTGGAGTTAAATAGAGAAGCCAACCAAAGGATAAATCACGTCACCTGTGTAAGGAACCTCAGAAGCAGCAGCTCCACTGACAGCCACCAGAGGGAGCCCACGGACAGAACTCACCGAAGTACCATTCACGACCACAGGAGGGAGCTTGACAACAGAATTCACAACACTAAGGCCGCTTTCACTTGTCTTGATATTTCCGGTATCAGAAAAAAATGGTACCGGAGATGTTAGTGTCCATGTGTGCAATACATGTGGAACACCAGGAAGTCCGTGTTACTGTTTGGGTTCAGCTACCCGAACACCGGGTGTTTGTTTTGCTGTCATGTGCATGACAGCATGGCAAACACCACTTCCAATCAGCTGTGATTAGAGGTATAAAGTTTACCTCCGGTCACTGGTATCAGCTGATTGGACAACTGCTCCCATGATCCGAAACCTGCTGCCGCTAATAACAGCGAGAGCAGAAGCGGCAGATGGGAGTGTTCATCTGCCACTCTTGCGCTGTAAACAAATAATTTAAAAAAAACCTGGCATATATTTTTCTTAACCAGCAAGGCAAAACTCACAGCTGGGGGCTGCAACCCTCAGCTGTCAGCTTCAGTAAGGCTAGTTATCAAGAATAGAGGAGTTCCCACGCCTTATTTTTTAATTATTTAACCCCTTCATGACCCAGCCTATTTTGACCTTAACCCCTTCATGACCATGGGATTTTTCGTTTTTCCGTGTTTGTTTTTCACTCCCCTCCTTCCCAGAGCCATAACATTTTTATTTTTCCGTCAATTTGGCCATCTGAGGGCTTATTTTTTGCGGGACGAGTTGTACTTTTGAACGACATCATTGGTTTTAGCAAGTCGTGTACTAGAAAACGGGAAAAAAATTCCAAGTGCGGTGAAATTGCAAAAAAAGTGCAGTCCCACACTTGTTTTTTGTTTGGCTTTTTTGCTAGGTTCACTAAATGCTAAAAATGACCTGCCATTATGATTCTCCAGGTCAGTGCGAGTTCGTAGACACCTAACATGTCTAGGTTATTTTTTATCTAAGTGCTGAAAAAAAATTCCAAACTTTGCTAAAAAAATTTTTTAAAAAATTGCGCCATTTTCTGATACTCGTAGCATCTCCATTTTTCGTGATCTGGGGTCGGTTTAGGGCTTATTTTTTGCATGCCGAGATGTCGTTTTTAATGATAGCATTTTGGTGCAGATACGTTCTTTTGATCGCCCGTTATTGCATTTTAATGCAATGTCGCAGCGACCAAAAAAAACGTAATTCTGGCGTTTCGAATTTTTGTCCCGCTACGCTGTTTAGCGATCAGGTTAATGCTTTTTTTTAATTGATAGATCAGGCGATTCTGAGCGCGGCGATACCAAATATGTGTAGATTTGATATTTTTTTTATTGATTTATTTTGATAGGGGTGAAAGGGGGGTGATTTAAACTTTTATATTTTTTTTATTTTTTTAACATTTTTTTCAACTTTTTTTTTTACTTTTGTCATGCTTCAATAGCCTCCATGGGAGGCTAGAAGCAGGCACAACGTGATCGCCTCTGCTACATAGCAGCGATCTGCTGATCGCTGCTATGTAGCAGAAATGCAGGTGTGCTGTGAGCGCCGACCACAGGGTGGCACTCACAGCCACCGGCGATCAGTAACCATAGAGGTCTCAAGGACCTCTATGGTTACAATGGAGACGCATCGCCGACCCCCGATCATGTGACGGGGGTCGGCGATGCCATCATTTCCGGCCGCCCGGCCGGAAGCGGTAGTTAAATGCCGCTGTCTGCGTTTGACAGCGGCATTTAACTAGTTAATAGGTGCGGGCAGATCGCGATTCTGCCCGTGCCTATTACGGGCACATGTCAGCTGTTCAAAACAGCTGACATGTCCCGGTTTTGATGCGGGCTCACCGCGGAGCCCTGCATCAAAGCAGGGGATCTGACCTTGGACGTACTATCCCGTCCAAGGTCAGATAGGGGCTAATGACCTGACCATTTTTTGCAATTCTGACCAGTGTCCCTTTATGAGGTAATAACTCAGGAATGCTTCAACAGATCCTAGCGATTCTGAGATTGTTTTTTCGTGACACATTGGGCTTCATGTTAGTAGTAAATTTAGGTCAATAATTTTGGCGTTTCTTTGTGAAAAAAATGGAAATTTGGCGAAAGATTTGAAAAATTCGCAATTTTTGAATTTTGAATTTTTATTTTGTTGAACTAGGGTCTAAGGGGTATCGTTTCTCCTTATGGAGAGTGACATACCATCTCTGGCTTGTCAAGGTAAGGAGGCTTATTCGCCATGCAATGCTCCTCTGGGAAATATAATATGCAAAGCTGACGAGGGCCAACAGCTCGAAACACCGTGTCTGCGAATTGAGATATTGATTTGGCTTTTATCCTAAGTCATATTGCATGACTCGTTAAAGGGTTGATTGTGACTTGTAGGATCGCTACTTCCAACAGGTGGCGCTATAGAGTTTAAGTCCTCTTTTTCTCAGAAGAGGCAATTTGCATATTATATTTTGTTAAACCAGAGAGTTATGTGACACAAAATAGTTAACAAATAACATTTCCCACATGTCTACTTTGCATTAGCATAATTATGGACGCAACATTTTTTTTTTGCTAGGAAGTTATAAGGGTTAAAATTTGACCAGCGATTTCTCATTTTTACTACAAAATTTACAAAACCTTTTTTTTTAGGGACCACCTCACATTTGAAGTTAGTTTGAGGTGTCTATCTGGCTGAATATATCCAAAAGTGACACCATTCTAAAAACTGCACCCCTCAAGGTGCTCAAAATCACATTCAAGAAGTTTATTAACCCTTCAGGTGCTTCACAGCAGCAGAAGCAACATGGAAGGAAAAAATGAACATATAACTTTTTAGTCACAAATATGATTTTTAGCAACAATTTTTTTATTTCCCCAAGGGTAAAAGGAGAAACTGGACCCCAAAAGTTATTTTACAATTTAGCCTGAGTAAGCAGATACCCCATATGTGGGGGGGAACCACTGTTTGGGTGCACAACAGAGCTCAGAAGGGAAGGAGCGCCATTTGACTTTTTGAATGAAAAATTAACTCCAATCTTTAGCGGACACCATGTCGCGTTTGGAGAGCCCCTGTGTGCCTAAAAATTGGATCTTCCCCATGTAACCCCATTTTGGAAATTAGACCCCCCCAAGGAACTTATCTAGATGTATAGTGAGCACATTGAACCCCCAGGTGCTTGACAAATTGATCTGTAAAAATGAAAAAGTATTTTTTTTCACAAAAAAATTCTTTTAGCCTCAATTTTTTCATTTTTACATGGGCAACAGGATAAAATGGATCTTCAAATTTGTTGGGCAATTTCTCCTGAGTACACTGATACCTTATATGTGGTCAGAAACCACTGTTTGGGCGCACAGCAAGGCTCAGAAGGAAAGGAGCGCCATTTTACTTTTTGAATGAAAAATTAGCTCCAATCGTTAGCGGACACCATGTCGCGTTTGGAGAGCCCTTGTGTGCCTAAACATTGGAGCTCCCACACAATTGACCCCATTTTGGAATCTAGACCCCCAAGGAACTTACAGTGGGGCAAAAAAGTATTTAGTCAGTCAGCTATAGTGCAAGTTCCACTACTTAAAAAGATGAGAGGCATCTGTAATTTACATCATAGGTAGACCTCAACTATGGGAGACAAACTGAGAAAAAAAAATCCAGAAAATCCCATTGTCTGTTTTTTTATCATTTTTTTTGCATATTATGGTGGAAAATAAGTATTTGGTCAGAAACAAACAATCAAGATTTCTGGCTCTCACAGACCTGTAACTTCTTCTTTAAGAGTCTCCTCTTTCCTCCACTCATTACCTGTAGTAATGGCACCTGTTTAAACTTGTTATCAGTATAAAAAGACACCTGTGCACACCCTCAAACAGTCTGACTCCAAACTCCACTATGGTGAAGACCAAAGAGCTGTCAAAGGACACCAGAAACAAAATTGTAGCCCTGCACCAGGCTGGGAAGACTGAATCTGCAATAGCCAACCAGCTTGGAGTGAAGAAATCAACAGTGGGAGCAATCATTAGAAAATGGAAGACATACAAGACCACTGATAATCTCCCTCGATCTGGGGCTCCACGCAAAATCCCACCCCGTGGGGTCAGAATGATCACAAGAACGGTGAGCAAAAATCCCAGAACCACGCGGGGGGACCTAGTGAATGAACTGCAGAGAGCTGGGACCAATGTAACAAGGCCTACCATAAGTAACACACTACGCCACCATGGACTCAGATCCTGCAGTGCCAGACGTGTCCCACTGCTTAAGCCAGTACATGTCCGGGCCCGTCTGAAGTTTGCTAGAGAGCATTTGGATGATCCAGAGGAGTTTTGGGAGAATGTCCTATGGTCTGATGAAACCAAACTGGAACTGTTTGGTAGAAACACAACTTGTCGTGTTTGGAGGAAAAAGAATACTGAGTTGCATCCATCAAACACCATACCTACTGTAAAGCATGGTGGTGGAAACATCATGCTTTGGGGCTGTTTCTCTGCAAAGGGGCCAGGACGACTGATCCGGGTACATGAAAGAATGAATGGGGCCATGTATCGTGAGATTTTGAGTGCAAACCTTCCATCAGCAAGGGCATTGAAGATGAAACGTGGCTGGGTCTTTCAACATGACAATGATCCAAAGCACACCACCAGGGCAACGAAGGAGTGGCTTCGTAAGAAGCATTTCAAGGTCCTGGAGTGGCCTAGCCAGTCTCCAGATCTCAACCCTATAGAAAACCTTTGGAGGGAGTTGAAAGTCCGTGTTGCCAAGCGAAAAGCCAAAAACATCACTGCTCTAGAGGAGATCTGCATGGAGGAATGGGCCAACATACCAACAACAGTGTGTGGCAACCTTGTGAAGACTTACAGAAAACGTTTGACCTCTGTCATTGCCAACAAAGGATATATTACAAAGTATTGAGATGAAATTTTGTTTCTGACCAAATACTTATTTTCCACCATAATATGCAAATAAAATGTTAAAAAAACAGACAATGTGATTTTCTGGATTTTTTTTTCTCAGTTTGTCTCCCATAGTTGAGGTCTACCTATGATGTAAATTACAGACGCCTCTCATCTTTTTAAGTGGTGGAACTTGCACTATTGCTGACTGACTAAATACTTTTTTGCCCCACTGTATCTAGATGTGTAGTGAGCACTTTGAACCCCCAGGTGCTTCACAAATTGATCCGTAAAAATGAAAAAGTACTTTTTTTTCACAAAAAATTTTTTTAGCCTCAATTTTTTCATTTTTACATGGGTAACAGGATAAAATGGATCCTAACATTTGTTGGGAAATTTCTTCTGAGTACAACGATACCTCACACATGGGGGTAAACCACTGTTTGGGCGCATGGCAAGGCTTGAAAGGGAAGGAGCGTCATTTGACTTTTTGAATGAAAAATTAGCTCCAATAGTTAGCGGACACCATGTCGCGTTTGGAGTGCCCCTGTGTGCCTAAACATTGGAGCTCCCCCCAAGTTACCCCATTTTGGAAACTAGACCTCCCAAGGAACTAATCTGGATGTGCAAGGAGCACTTTGAACCTGAAGTGCTGCACAGAAGTTTATAACACAGAGCCATTAAAATAAAAAATCATTTTTCTTTCCTCAAAAAATATTTTTTGCCCGCAATTTTTTATTTTCACATGGGTAACAGAAGAAACTGGACTCCAAAAGTTGTCCAGTTTATCCTGAGTACGCTGATACCCCATATGTGGGGGGAACCACTTTTTGGGCACATGTCAAGGCTCAGAAGGGAAGTGGTGACATTTTGAAATGCAGACTTTGATGGAATAGTCTGCGGACATCACGTTGCGTTTGCAGAGCCCCTGATGTGCCTAAACAGTAGAAACCCCCCACAAGTGACCCCATTTTGGAAACTAGACCCCCCCATGGAACTTATATAGATGTGTGGGGAGCACTTTGAACCCCCAGGTGCTTCACAGAAATTTATAATGCAGAGCCGTGAAAATAAAAAATCTTTTTTTTCCACAAGAGTAACAGGAGAAATTAGACCCCTAAAGTTGTTGTGCTATTTTTCCTGAGTACGCTGATAACCCATATGTTTTGGTAAACCACTGTTTGGGCGCACGTTGGGGCTTGGAAGTGAGGGAGCACCATTTGACTTTTTGAACGCAAGATTGACTAAAAATCAATGGTGGCGCCATGTTGCATTTGGAGACCCCTGATGTGCCTAAACAGTGGAAACCCCTCAATTTTAACTCCAACACTAGCCCCAACACACCCCTAACCATAGCCCTAACCACAAGCATAACCCTAACCCCAACACACCCCAAACCCTAATCTTGACCCTATTTCCAACCCTAACCCTAATTCCAACCCTAACTCTAATTCCAACCCTAATCCTAAGGCTTTAGGCCCACGTTGCGGATTCATGTGAGGATTTTTCCGCACAGTTTTTGAAAAATCCGCATATCCTAACCCTAACCCTAGGCCAAACCCTAACCCTAACCCTAACCCTAGCCCTAACCCTAAGCCTAGTTCTAACCCTAACCCTAGTGGAAAAATAAAAGTAAATATTTTTTCTTTATTTTATTATTGTCCCTACCTATGGGGGTGATAAAGGGGGGGGTTATATAATATTTTTTTATTTTGATCGCTGTGATAGACCCTATCACAGTGATGAAAATGTACCTAGAACGAATCTGCCGGCCGGCAGATTTGGCGGGTGCACCGCGCATGCGCCCGCCATTTTGGAAGATGGCGGCACCCATGGAACAGATAGACGGACACTGGAGGTCGGTAAATATGAGGGGGAATCGGAGAGCGGCGGGATCGGACTGCGGGGGAGCAGACAGGAGGATGGAGGGGAGCAGAGGACAGCAGATGACAGGACGGAGGATAGAAGGGAGGAGATCGGTGGTGGTGGCGGGGGGCAGATCGGGATCTCCAGCCATAGCTGATGCTATTGCAGCATCGGCCATGGCTGGATTGTAATATTTCACCAATTTTCATTGGTGAAATATTACCATCGTTCTGATTGAAAGTGAAACGTCACTTTCAACAGCCAATTAGAGCGATCGTAGCCACGGGGGGGGCAAAGCCGCCCCCTGGGCTCAAGCACAACTCCCCCTGTCCCTGCAGGTGCAAATACAGTTAATCCTTTCACCCAGCCTGCAGGAGCGCGATCCGACCATCATGCATATGCTGCGTCACAGGTCGGATTGGCACAGGTTTTTATGACGCATACGCTTCGTCGTGAAGGGGTTAAATAAATAATTTAAAAAAACAACGTGGGGTCTCCCGCATTTTTGACAACCAATGTTGCTCCTGCTGGAAAGGGTCCATGGATATTGCCCCCCGCCTAAAAATAGCCCGCAGCTGCCGAGAAAAGGCACATCTATTAGATGGGCCAATTCTGGCACTTTGCCCGGCTCGTCCCACTTGCCCTGTAGTGGTGGCAAGTGGGGTTAATATTTGTGAGGTTGATGTCACCATTGTATTGTCAGGTGACATCAAGCCCACGGCTTAGTAATGGAGAGGCGTCTATAAGACACCTATCCATTACTAATCATACAGTTGTATTATCAATAATGACACAGCCAGAATAAAGTCCTTTAATTGAAAAATTACACAGACTCCTTTAATAATCTCAATTCAACCATACTTACGACCTTGCCTAATTCCCCCGAAGCCTTCGATCTCCTGTAATACACCAAAAATAATAAAACTAACTATAAAAATAACTATATATCATACCTGTCCCTCGTTCTGTCCCATGCCGTAATCCATGAATGGGAGAAAAACAGTTTTCAACCTGGACGGTGCCAAGGTTGTTGTGAGTTCCGTTCTGGAGCTCCTTCCTGTGGTTGCTAATGGTATTTTTGCGAGTTTTGCCCTTGGGCTCCCTCTGGTGGTTTCAAGTGGAACTGCTGCTCCGTTTGGTAGCTGTAGCAGCTGCCTTCACTAATCGCCTTGCCTGGTTTTGTTATTTAAACCTGCTCTGGGCTTTAGTCCATGCCTGCTGTCAATGTTCTTGGTTTGGATTTGATTCTTCCCTTGGATTTCTCATATGGCCAGATAAGATAAGTTTTTCTAGTTTTGTTTGTCCATTTGTTCGGACTCTATTGCTTTGCATTTTGTCTCTTTTGTCCAGCTTGTCACTATGTCTTATTCAGGCTAGCTGGAAGCTCTGGGAAAGCAGATTTGCCCCTCCACACCGTGAGTCGGTGTGGAGTTCATTTTTGTAAACTCTGCGTGGATTTTGTAGTTTTTAATACTGACCGCACAGTATCCTTTGCTCTCTGTCTATCTAGTTTAGTTTTGGCCTCCCTTTGCTGAAATCTAATTTCATTTCTGTGTTCGTCATTTCCCTCTCCTTTCACAGTCAATTTTGTGGGGGGCTGTCTTTCCTTTTGGGGGTTTCTCTGAGGCTAGATAGCTTTCTATTTCCTTCTTTAGGGGTAGTTATATCTGAGGCTGTGACGAGGTGTCTAGGGAGTGTCAGGAACATCCCACGGCTATTTCTAGTTGTGTTGTTAGGATTAGGGACTGCGGTCAGTAGAGATACCACCTTCTCAGAGCTCATTCCATGTTGCGTTTTAGCCACCAGGTCATTTCAGTGTGGCCTCTTAACCACCAGGTCATAACACAAGGTGCAACTGTCCAGGCTGAGAACCACTGAAGTATGGACTGCTGCGAGCGCAGTATCGATGACCTCCAGTCTCTGAGGCTGCGCTTGTAGCAGTTCATTCCCCCAGTGGTTCTGAGCCTGGAAGGTCACATTTTGGCACCGCCCAGGTTGAGAACTATTTCCAACCTCCATTGGCTGTCAGGGACTCCCATAAGGAAATCTACGGTGATACAGTCCCTACATATTATATTCTATCAATTTATTGTATTTTTTTGGATGACCCTTAAGAATCTTGGCTGTTATATGTGTATTTGGATACATATTTTCTGTGATATGTCTTTGAGAGTGTTTGAGCTTTTAACTTAATTATTAAAGGTTTTATTTTAGGGGTCTATTCTGTTCCTGTCTTCTGCTTTTTTTCTAATCCACTTACAGTGTATCAATTATGTAAGGGATACAGTGAATTTCTAATGAGGCAAAAAATTCCCTATTATAAAAAATTACACTTTTATTAACATTCATAAAAGAAAAAGGAAATTAACTTAGTAATTCAAATTAAACAAAGACTTATGCAGATATTTATGTTGTGACTAAAGAATATCAATTTAATATGATGCACCCTAAAGATAAGCTCTGCCTGGTCGCATAGTTTGGCACCCTAGATAAAGCATGCAAGTTATGGTGCCCCCACTCTCGTCTGAACCTAGATAGTCCTGACTAAAGTAAACCCCCAATGGCAATGTTCCTGAAATTAGAGGACATAGAATCCCACAATATGGAGCCAAAGTCTGCTACTACTTAATATATAGCCAAGTGTATATATAATACCCAATATTCATGAGTGCTCACACAACTACACAATATATGTTGTTTGGAGAAAATGTCCATGCATAGACAAAATTTCAAATTGTGCTCAATCCAACTAATATGTATAGGTACATACCTCATGTTATGGCACTTTGGTAGCTATAGGGGGTCCTTCTTATTAACGCAACTATTTGCATCTGATCAGGGCCCAATTCTGTTTATTTCTATCACCCCATATGGGTTTAAGGATAAAAGTGTATACTTATATATTAGTATTTAATTAGGTATTATTTTTAATAATAGAGATTTATTTACTTTTTTCTATTCCACCCCATATAATTTTTAATAAAAGAGATTCACTTTTCTTATAATCCACCCAAATCCCTCTCTCCCATCTTCCCCCTCTTCCTAACCCCTTCCTCAACCCCCTTCTGCCGCTGAGCATTGATCAGTACTTGATCACTCAATTTTTGGCAGTTTGATCCCTCTTTGCAACACCTCCAGGTTAGGGTTGAGCGAAACGGGTCGAACATTTTCAAAAGTCGCCGACTTTTGGCTAAGTCGGGGTTTCATGAAACCCGATCCGACCCCTGTGCGGGGTCGGCCATGCGGTACGCGACTTTCGCGCCAAAGTCGCGTTTCAATGACGCGAAAAGCGCCATTTCTCAGCCAATGAAGGTAAACGCAGAGTGTGGGCAGCGTGATGACATAGGTCCTGGTCCCCACCATCTTAGAGAAGGGCATTGCAGTGATTGGCTTGCTGTCTGCGACGTCACAGGGGCTATAAAGAGGCGTTCCCGCCGACCGCCATCTTACTGCTGCTGATCTGAGCTTAGGGAGAGGTTGCTGCCGCTTTGTCAGAAGCAGGGATAGCGTTAGGCAGGGTCCATTAACCACAAAACCGCTTGTGCTGCAGCGATTTGCACTGTCCAACACCACCCTCGGTGTGCAGGGACAGTGGAAGTTTTTTTTTTTTTTTTTTTCCCCTCAGCGCTGTAGCTCATTGGGCTGCCCTAGAAGGCTCCCTGATAGCTGCATTGCTGTGTGTACGCCGCTGTGCAAACCAACTGCTTTTTTCAAAGCACAAATCCTCTTGTTCCTTCCTTTCTGCACAGCTATCTTTTTTGTTTGTCCACACTTTTTATTTCATTTGTGCATCAGTCCACTCCTTATTGCTGCCTGCCATACCTGGCTGAGATTACTGCAGGCAGGGAGATAGTAGCTGCCTGCCATACCTGGCTGAGATTACTGCAGGCAGGGAGATAGTAATTGTAGGACATTCCCTGTTTTTTTTTTTTTTGGTGGGAGATTAAGATTGGCAATTTGGCATTTCTGCTAGAGTGCCATCCCTGTGTGTGCCATCTCTCTCACATAGTGGGCCATAGAAAGCCTTTTCATTTTTCTGTATTTTTTTTTGTGGGGTGTATAAATTCTCCCTGATAAAAATACAGTGGGAGATTAATATTGGCCTTTGGGCTTGTGTGCCAGTCCTGAGTGTGCCATCTCTCTCACAAATAGTGGGCCATAGAAAGCCTATTTTATTTTTTTTGGGGTTTTATAAATTCTCCCTGAAAAAAAGGGAGATTAATATTGGCCTCTGGGCTTGTGTGCCAGTCCTGAGCGTGCCATCTGTGCCAGCCCTGAGCGTGCCATCTCTCTCACAAATAGTGGGCCATAGAAAGCCTATTTAATTTTTTTTTTGGTTTTATAAATTCTCCCTGAAAAAAAGGGAGATTAATATTGGCCTCTGGGCTTGTGTGCCAGTTGTGAGCGTGCCATCTGTGCCAGTCCTGAGCGTGCCATCTCTCTCACAAATAGTGGGCCATAGAAAGCCTATTTAATTTTTTTTTTTGTTTTATAAATTTTCCCTGAAAAAAGGGAGATTAATATTGGCCTCTGGGCTTGTGTGCCAGTTGTGAGCGTGCCATCTGTGCCAGTCCTGAGCGTGCCATCTCTCTCACAAATAGTGGGCCATAGAAAGCCTATTTAATTTTTTTTTTGGTTTTATAAATTTTCCCTGAAAAAAGGGAGATTAATATTGGCCTCTGGGCTTGTGTGCCAGTTGTGAGCGTGCCATCTGTGCCAGTCCTGAGCGTGCCATCTCTCTCACAAATAGTGGGCCATAGAAAGCCTATTTAAATATTTTTTTGGTTTTATAAATTCTCCCAGAAAAAAAGGGAGATTAATATTGGCCTCTGGGCTTCTGTGCCAGTCCTGAGCGTGCCATCTGTGCCAGTCCTGAGCGTCCCATCTCTCTCACAAATAGTGGGCCATAGAAAGCCAATTTTTTTTTTTGGGGGGGTTTTAGAAATTCTCCCTGGAAAAAAAAAGGGAGATTAATATTGCCCTTTGGGCTTGTGTGCCAGTACTAAGCGTTCCATCTCTCTCTCTCTCTCAGTCAGTGGGCCATAGAACGCCTATTTTTGGTTTTATTTGTTTTCTAAATTCTCCCTGAAAAAATCATTTTATTTTATTTGGTTTCTAAATTTTTCCTGATAAAATCATATTTTTTTTATTATTTTTTTTTCTAAAGTCTCCCTGAAAAAAAAAAAAAAAAAAAAAAAAACAGTGGGAGATTAATATTGGCCTTTCTGCTTGTGTGCCAGTCTTGACTCCTGGGTGCGTCATCTCTCAGTCAGTGGGCCATAGAACGCCTATTTTTGGTTTTATTTGTTTTATAAATTCTCCCTGAAAAAATCATTTTATTTTATTTGGTTTCTAAATTCTTCCTGATAAAATCATATTTTTTTTATTATTTTTTTTTCTAAAGTCTCCCTGAAAAAAAAAAAAAAAAACAACCAAAAAAAACAGTGGGAGATTAATATTGGCCTTTCTGCTTGTGTGCCAGTCTTGACTCCTGGGTGTGCCATCTCTCTCTCTCTCTCTCTCTCTCTCTCTCCAATTGTGGTCCATAGAAAGCCTATATTTTTTTTCCTTGATTTGGGTTCCAAAATCTACCAGAGAAAATAACTCCATCAATCATTGGTAGAAAAATATTGGCCTCTGGGCTTGTGTGCCACTCCTGATTCCTGTGTGCGTCATCTCTCAGTCAGTGGGCCATAGAACGCCTATTTTTGTTTTTATTTGATTTATAAATTCTCCCTGAAAAAAATCATTTTATTTTATTTGGTTTCTAAATTCTTCCTGATAAAATCATATTTTTTTTATTATTTTTTTTTCTAAAGTCTCCCTGTGCCACTCCTGATTCCTGTGTGCGTCATCTCTCACTCAGTGGCCCATAGAAAGCATATAGTTTGTTACATTTGTTTTCTAAATTCTCCCTGCAAAAATCAATTTATTTTTTTTGGGGGGGTTTCTAAAGTGTTCCTGAAAAAAATAAAAATAAAAAAAAAATAATAGTGTGACATTAATATTAACATTTGTGCTTCAGTGACAGTCCTGCGTGTGGGGCATCTCTCTAATTTGCAGCCACCAAAAAAAGAGTGTGTAACATTGGGCCTGATTTTCGCTGTGGTCTCACCAACCTGTAAAGGGGTAGCTAAATCATACTGAAGTTATAGCTCACCGTGTAAGTTGTGTGACTGCAACAAATAACGTTAGTTTGGTTACGTTTTTAAAACAATGAGGAAGTCTAGTGGAAGAGGTCGTGGCCGGGGGCGTTCATTGTCAGCTGGTAATGAGGGTAGTGGTAGTGGTGGAGCATCAGGTGGTCGTGGGGAAAAAAATATTGCACCTAAGTCTGGAGCTGTGGAGCCAGGTTCGTCGTCCGGCTACACAAGGCCTCGAACGCTCCCTTTTCTGGGATTAGGAAAACCGCTTTTAAAGCCGGAGCAGCAAGAGCAAGTTTTGGCTTATCTTGCTGACTCAGCCTCTAGCTCTTTTGCCTCCTCTCGTGAAACTGGTAAAAGTAAAAGCAGCGCGTCGTTAGTGGATGTTCACGGTCAGGGACAAGTCACTTCCTTGTCCTCTTCAGCAAAAACAACAACAGAGAAGAATGCAGCAGGCGACACAACGGGTTACTCCATGGAGCTCTTTACACATACCGTCCCTGGCTTAGAAAGTGAAGCAGTTAACAGTCCATGCCCATTACAAATTGAATCTGACATGGAGTGCACTGACGCACAGCCACAGCCAGACTACTATGCTGGTCCTTTGACTCAGACCACAACATTGCCCTCGCAGGGTGCTGATCAAGAATCAGACCCTGATGAGACTATGTTGCCCCATCACGAACGCTATACCACCGAACGACACGGTGACACAGACGAAGTTGCGCAGGAGGTACAAGAAGAGTTATTAGATGACCCAGTTCTTGACCCCGATTGGCAGCCATTGGGGGAACAGGGTGCAGGCGGCAGCAGTTCTGAAGCAGAGGAGGAGGAGGGGCCGCAGCAGGCATCAACATCGCCACAGGTTCCATCTGCCGGGCCCGTATCTTGCCCAAAACGCGTGGCAAAGCCAAAACCTGGTGGAGGACAGCGTGGCCATCCGGTTAAAGCTCAGTCTGCAATGCCTGAAAAGGTATCCGATGCTAGAAAGAGTGCAGTCTGGCATTTTTTTAAACAACATCCAATTGATCAGCGCAAAGTCATCTGTCAAAAATGTTCTACTTCCTTAAGCAGAGGTCAGAATCTGAAAAGTCTCAATACTAGTTGCATGCATAGACATTTAACCACCATGCATTTGAAAGCTTGGACTAACTACCAAACGTCCCTTAAGGTTGTTGCACCCTCGGCCAATGAAGCTAGTCATCAACGCAACATCCCTTCCGGCAGTGTAGGACCACCATTTAGCGCACCACCTGCTGTATCTGTGCAGTTATCTTTGCCAGGCCAAAGCAGTCAGGGTCAGGGAATCACCAGTTTCGTAGTAGGAAACACTGCATCTAGGGCACCGGCGGCAACAATACCATCTCCCACCGTCTCTCAGTCTGCCATGTCCACCGGCACCCCCGCTAGTTCCACGATCTCCATCTCTCCAGTCCAGCTCACCCTACATGAGACTATGGTTAGAAAAAGGAAATACTTAGCCTCGCATCCGCGTACACAGGGTTTGAACGCCCACATAGCTAGACTAATCTCGTTAGAGATGATGCCCTACCGGTTAGTTGAAAGCGAAGCTTTCAAAGACCTGATGGACTACGCTGTACCACGCTACGAGCTACCCAGTCGACACTTTTTTTCCAGAAAAGCCATCCCAGCCCTCCACCAGCATGTTAAAGAGCGCATCGTCCATGCACTCAGGCAATCTGTGAGCACAAAGGTGCACCTGACAACAGATGCATGGACCAGTAGGCATGGCCAGGGACGTTACGTGTCCATCACGGCACACTGGGTAAATGTGGTGGATTCAGGGTCCACAGGGGACAGCAAGTTTGGGACAGTTCTGCCTAGCCCACGGTCTAGTAAACAGTTGTCTGTAGCCGTTCGCACCCCCTCCTCCTCCTCCTCCTCCTCGTCCTCCTGCAGAAGCAAGAGCTCGTCCACAGACCGCAGTCGCACAAACACTCCATCCGCACCTGCCACTGTTGCACACCAGGTCTCCCATTATGGGGCAGCTACTGGCATACGTCAGCAGGCTGTATTGGCTATGAAGTGTTTGGGCGACAATAGACACACCACGGAAGTTCTGTCCGAGTTCTTGCAGCAAGAAACGCAGTCGTGGCTGGGCACTGTAGATCTTGAGGCAGGCAAGGTAGTGAGTGATAACGGAAGGAATTTCATGGCTGCCATCTCCCTTTCCCAACTGAAACACATTCCTTGCCTGGCTCACACCTTAAACCTGGTGGTGCAGTGCTTCCTGAAAAGTTATCCGGGGTTATCCGACCTGCTCCTCAAAGTGCGTGGACTTTGCGCACATATCCGCCGTTCGCCTGTACACTCCAGCCGTATGCAGACCTATCAGCGTTCTTTGAACCTTCCCCAGCATCGCCTAATCATAGACGTTGCAACAAGGTGGAACTCAACACTGCACATGCTTCAGAGACTGTGCGAACAGAGGCGGGCTGTTATGTTTTTGTGGGAGGATACACATACACGGGCAGGCAGTAGGATGGCAGACATGGAGTTGTCAGGTGTGCAGTGGTCGAAGATTCAAGACATGTGTCAAGTCCTTCAGTGTTTTGAGGAATGCACACGGCTGGTTAGTGCAGACAACGCCATAATAAGCATGAGCATCCCCCTAATGCGTCTGCTGATGCAAAGTTTGACGCACATAAAGGATCAGGCGTCTGCACCAGAGGAAGAGGAAAGCCTTGATGACAGTCAGCGATTGTCTGGTCAGGGCAGTGTACATGACGAGGTACCGGGCGAAGAGGAGGTGGAGGATGAGGAGGATGATGGGGATGAGTATATTTTTAATGAGGAAGCTTTCCCGGGGGCACGGGAAATTGGTGGCGTGGCAAGGCCGGGTTCTGGTTTTTTGAGGGACACAAGTGACGTAGATTTGCCTGCAACTGCCCCTCAACCAAGCACAACCGCAGATTTGACAACGGGAACTTTGGCCCACATGGCGGATTATGCCTTGCGTATCCTCAAAAGGGACACACGCATTACAAAAATGATGAACGATGACGATTACTGGTTGGCCTGCCTCCTTGATCCTCGCTATAAAGGCAAATTGCAAAATATTATGCCACATGAGAACTTGGAACTAATATTAGCAACAAAACAATCAACTCTTGTTGACCGTTTGCTTCTGGCATTCCCTGCACACAGCGCCCGTGATCGTTCTCACACGAGCTCCAGGGGCCAGCAGACCAGAGGTGTTAGAGGGGCAGAAATCAGAAGTGGCGTTGGCCAGAGGGGTTTTCTGACCAGGTTGTGGAGTGATTTTTCTATGACCGCAGACAGGACAGGTACTGCAGCATCAATTCAAAGTGACAGGAGACAACATTTGTCCAGTATGGTTACAAACTATTTTTCATCCCTTATCGACGTTCTCCCTCAACCGTCATTCCCATTTGATTACTGGGCATCCAAATTAGACACCTGGCCAGAATTGGCAGAATATGCATTGCAGGAGCTTGCTTGCCCGGCAGCTAGTGTCCTATCAGAAAGAGTATTCAGTGCTGCAGGTTCAATACTAACAGAAAAAAGGACTCGTCTGGCTACCCAAAATGTAGATGATCTAACCTTCATTAAAATGAACCACAACTGGATTTCAAAATCTTTTGCCCCACCCTGCCCGGCTGACACCTAGCTTTCCTATGAAAAGGTCTTGCCTGTGGACTATTCTGAATGACTTTTCCAATCTCGTAATTTTCTTCACCTGATTGTCCAGCATACGACATGTTTCCACCTCACGAAATGGCCAAACTCCCCACACGGGGCCGTGCTATCGCCACTTTGCGCTTGGACCCTTGAGAGTGCTGTTTGTCTGAAGAGGTGGGTGTGGCCGCTTTTGGTCGACGGCACTGCCACTGGGTCCCTCATAGTACAATAAAGTGTCTCTGGCGGTGGTGGTGCGCACCCAACGTCAGACACACCGTTGTAATATGAGGGGCCCTGTGCCTGTACCGCCGGCCACAAGACAGTTCCCCCCCCCAGCTCAAACAGTGCTCTACCACTAGCAAAATTATCTCTCACAGCTTCACCAATGTGTAGTCTAGGCGCTGACATCCTTCAATGCCTGGCACTGACAATACCATTGTTTTGACATTTTTGTTATGTTAGGCCTTCGAAGCCTGTCTGCGGTCCCTTCTTTCTACAACTACTACACTGACCAGGCCACTGCTGGCCGTGTTACCCTGGAACCAATTTAAAAGTGCCTACAGTCAGCCCAATTTTGTTATGTTAGGCCTTCGAAGACTGTCTGCCGTCACTCCTTCCACTAGACTTCCACTGACCATACACTGCTGCCCATGTACCCCTGGAACCAATTTAAAGTGCCTACAGCCAGCCCAATTTTGTTATGTTAGGCCTTGGAAGCCTGTCTGCGGTCACTCCTTCCACTAGACTTCCACTGACCAGACCACTGCTGCCCGTGTACCCCTGGAACCAATTTAAAAGTGCCTACAGCCATGTGTTATTATTTTAGGCCTTCGATGCCTGTCTGCGGTCACTCCTTCCACTAGGCCTCCACTGACCAAACCACTGCTGCCCGTGTACCCCTGGAACCAATTTAAAATTGCCTACAGCCATGTGTGATTATTTTAGGCCTTCGATGCCTGTCTGCGGTCACTCCTTCCACTAGGCCTCCACTGACCACACCACTGCTGTCCGTGTACCCCTGGAACCAATTTAAAATTGCCTACAGCCATGTTTTATTATTTTAGGCCTTCGATGCCTGTCTGCGGTCACTCCTTCCACTAGGCCTCCACTGACCACACCACTGCTGCCCGTGTACCCCTGGAACCAATTTAAAATTGCCTACAGCCAGCCCAATTTTTTTATTTTAGGCCTTCGATGCCTGTCTGCGGTCCATTCTTTCAACTACTACTACACTGACCAGGGCACTGCTGCCCGTGTACCCCTGGAACCAATTTAAAATTGCCTACAGCCATGTTTTATTATTTTAGGCCTTCGATGCCTGTCTGCGGTCACTCCTTCCACTAGGCCTCCACTGACCACACCACTGCTGCCCGTGTACCCCTGGAACCAATTTAAAAGTGCCTACAGCCAGCCCAAGTTTGTTATGTTAGGCCTTCGAAGCCTGTCTGCGGTCACTCCTTCCACTAGACTTCCACTGACCAGACCACTGCTGCCCGTGTACCCCTGGAACCAATTTAAAAGTGCCTACAGCCAGCCCAAGTTTGTTATGTTAGGCCTTGGAAGCCTGTCTGCGGTCACTCCTTCCACTAGACTTCCACTGACCAGACCACTGCTGCCCGTGTACCCCTGGAACCAATTTAAAAGTGCCTACAGCCAGCCCAAGTTTGTTATGTTAGGCCTTCGAAGCCTGTCTGCGGTCACTCCTTCCACTAGACTTCCACTGACCAGACCACTGCTTGCCGTGTACCCCTGGAACCAATTTAAAAGTGCCTACAGCCAGCCCAAGTTTGTTATGTTAGGCCTTGGAAGCCTGTCTGCGGTCACTCCTTCCACTAGACTTCCACTGACCATACACTGCTGCCCATGTACCCCTGGAACCAATTTAAAAGTGCCTACAGCCAGCCCAAGTTTGTTATGTTAGGCCTTCGAAGCCTGTCTGCGGTCACTCCTTCCACTAGACTTCCACTGACCAGACCACTGCTGCCCGTGTACCCCTGGAACCAATTTAAAAGTGCCTACAGCCAGCCCTATGTTATTATGTTAGGCCTTCGAAGCCTGTCTGCGGTCACTCCTTCCACTAGACTTCCACTGACCAGACCACTGCTGCCCGTGTACCCCTGGAACCAATTTAAAAGTGCCTACAGCCAGCCCAAGTTTGTTATGTTAGGCCTTGGAAGCCTGTCTGCGGTCACTCCTTCCACTAGACTTCCACTGACCATACACTGCTGCCCATGTACCCCTGGAACCAATTTAAAAGTGCCTACAGCCATGTGTTATTATTTTAGGCCTTCGATGCCTGTCTGCGGTCACTCCTTCCACTAGGCCTCCACTGACCACACCACTGCTGCCCGTGTACCCCTGGAACCAATTTAAAATTGCCTACAGCCAGCCCAATTTTTTTATTTTAGGCCTTCGATGCCTGTCTGCGGTCCATTCTTTCAACTACTACTACACTGACCAGGGCACTGCTGCCCAAGTACCCCTGGAACCAATTTAAAATTGACTACAGCCATGTGTTAATATTTTAGGCCTTCGATGCCTGTCTGTGGTCACTCCTTCCACTAGGCCTCCACTGACCACACCACTGCTGCCCGTGTACCCCTGGAACCAATTTAAAATTGCCTACAGCCATGTGTTATTATTTTAGGCCTTCGATGCCTGTCTGCGGTCACTCCTTCCACTAGGCCTCCACTGACCACACCACTGCTGCCCGTGTACCCCTGGAACCAATTTAAAATTGCCTACAGCCATGTGTTATTATTTTCGGCCTTCGATGCCTGTCTGCGGTCACTCCTTCCACTAGGCCTCCACTGACCACACCACTGCTGCCCGTGTACCCCTGGAACCAATTTAAAATTGCCTACAGCCAGCCCAATTTTTTTATTTTAGGCCTTCGATGCCTGTCTGCGGTCCATTCTTTCAACTACTACTACACTGACCAGGGCACTGCTGCCCGTGTACCCCTGGAACCAATTTAAAATTGCCTACAGCCATGTGTTATTATTTTAGGCCTTCGATGCCTGTCTGTGGTCACTCCTTCCACTAGGCCTCCACTGACCTGTCTACTGCGGCCCGTGTACCCCTTGAACCAACCTAATAAAATATTTAAAAAATTAATTTGATTATAAAAAATAAGATCGTGTTGAGATCTCAAATGCAGACATTTTAACAATCAAAACAAACACACAACAAATATCTGGAACTGTACTACAAAGGTCCAACAGCTACAATTTCTTTCTCCTGCAAGAAGTTAACTGAAAGTTTTTTGGAGTTGTTAACACAGATATGGCATCCACCGAGTGTTGTCCTGTCGCGTCTCCTTTAAATTATTTCCAATAAGATGTTAAACTATTAATTTAATAAAATCAATAATTAAAAAAATAATTGAGTAAGTCAAAAGCACATTGCAAATAAACATTAATTACAAATCAAGAAGCATGGCGCGTCCGAGGGTGAGTAGATACCGAATAAGAATATAATCACCCTCGGACGCGCAATGCTTATTTACAACAGCCTTCCTTCCTAAGAATCAGCCCTTCCGTGGTGTAGAGAGAGGTTGTGTTACACTCCAAGGTGTTCCCCAGGTTGCCTTTCCTGAGCTTCGATCTTCCGGCTCTCGTTTAGTAGCTGTTGGAAACTACGCTGCATTAGGCCTACTAATTGTGTATGGGGTGTAGAGACAGGTTGTGTTACACTCCAAGGTTTTCACCAGGTTGCCTTTCCTGAGCTTCGATCTTCATGCTCTCGTTTAGTAGGTGTCGGAAAGTAGGCTGCATTAGGCCTAAAAAATGGGGAATGGGGTGGAGAGAGATGGTGTGTTACACTCCAAGGTGTTCCCCAGGTTTCCTTGCCATTGCTTCGGTCTTCCGACTCTCGTTTAGTAGTTGTAGAAAAGTACACTGCATTAGGCCTAAAAAATGGGTATGGGGTGGAGAGAGATGGTGTGTTACACTCCAAGGTGTTCCCCAGGTTGCCTTTCCTGAGCTTCGATCTTCATGCTCTCGTTTAGTAGGTGTCGGAAAGTAGGCTGCATTAGGCCTACAAATTGGGTATGGGGTGGAGAGAGATGGTGTGTTACACTCCAAGGTGTTCCCCAGGTTTCCTTGCCATTGCTTCGGTCTTCCGACTCTCGTTTAGTAGTTGTAGAAAAGTACACAGCATTAGGCCTACAAAATGGGTATGGGGTGGAGAGAGATGGTGTGTTACACTCCAAGGTGTTCCCCAGGTTGCCTTTCCTGAGCTTCTATCTTCAGGCTCTCATTAAATTGTGGTTAAATGGAACAACTGCATTTGGCGTACTAGTTGGTTTGGGGCCTACTATCGGTGTCTGCCACTCCTTGCTGTTCTCCTGGTTTCCTGTCCTGAAATACCATTTTCAGCCTCTCGTTAAGTAGTTGTTAATGTTAGACTGCATTTGGCCTACTAGTTGGGTTGGGGCCTACTATCGGTGTCTGCCACTCCTTGCTGTTCTCCTCCACTGAACAAAGCTGTGCCGCCTGTTTACTACGGTTGCCAATTTTGAACTGCATTTCGACTACTTACTGATTTGGCCCTACTCTCTGTGTCAGCCTCTCATTCCAGTTGTCCTCCACTGCAATGCCCCCTGGTTATTCCTGTGTTACCAATTTTGAACTGCATTTAGCCAACTTTATTCTTTGGGTCTATATCTGTGTTTCCTCCTCATCCTGCCCATTGCCCAGCCAGTGATAGATGAGTCTGCTGGTACATTGACCCATAACGCAACATTCCCCGTGCACGCTACACAACAACATTGTGACCCTGCTGAAAGTCAGGTTGCTCTTCCCGCATACCATACCACCTTACACGGGGACAAAGAGGAAGGTGCAGATGAAAGTGCAGGTTCCTTCATCAGGTGGGGGGAGGAATACTAGTTGGCGACGTCACTGGCACAGGGCCTCTCATAGTACGCAAAAGTGTTGCTGCCGGTGGGAGGCGCCCCCTCCGTGCAAACACACCGCTGTACTTTGAGGGGCCCTGTGCCAGTGCCAATGCCAACGAGTGGGCCCCCCCTGCTTGCTCAGGTTCACAGCACTTGCAAAGTTGAAATACTTACCTCTCCCTGCTCCACTGCCGTGACGTGGTCCAGATTTCCTGGGCCCACTAATTACTTGAACCAGCCCTACCCCCCACAACTTTAGCCAAATGACCCCCAATTTCAAATGCCTTCCAATTATTATAAGGTAAATTACGCTTGACAAGCTTCATTAAGAAGAATGGATGGTTTTGACATTAAAATGGGCACTCTAGGTGTTTTCCTGGCCCCCACTCACTGCCGACTATGCTGCCCCATTGACTTGCATTGGGTTTCGTGTTTCGGTCGATCCCGACTTTACGTCATAATCGGCCGATTTCACTCGACCCGACTTTGGACATAGTCGGGTTTCGCAAAACCCGGCTCGACTCTAAAAAGGTCAAGGTCGCTCAACTCTACTCCAGGTGTCTACCAATGTCTACCTCAAGATGTTCCCATCTTTGACCGACTTTTCAAAATTCGGTCTGTCATTGATCACTTCAGTAACAGGTTTTCTGAGGTTTACATTCCCCTAAGGGATATCTGGCTAGATGAGTGTCTAATACACTTCAAAGGGAGGAATAATTTCTTGCAGTACTTTCCCAGTGAAAGGGCAATGTAGGGAATAATATTGTGCAAACTGTGTGAGAGTACATCAGTGTACACCCACACACCCACAGATTTAGGGTTTATGGAGGGAATGAAAACTGGTTTCAACCCCCTGAATGCCCTCCCTGTCTTGGGAATAAGAGGGAAAATTGTGAGGGAATTGGTGCAACCACTGCTGGATAAGGTTTATCACTTCTAAGTAGTAGATAACTTCTACACCAGCATCCTACGCTTTAAATCCCTCTCTGGCAGAGCTACAGCAGCATGTGGTACTGTGTGCAAAAATCAGAGAAGACTCCCATGGTCACTAATTGGGAAGCTGCTCAGAAAAGATGAAAGCAGAGCCTAATGTAGGGACAACATGCTGGTGTTTGAGTATAAGGACAAGGACAAGAGAAATGTCCTTTTTTGACCATAATACGTGGTAATGGTGGATGGCTCCCAAGGGCCGTGGGGTACTCGGTACCGGGTCCATCGGTTCACAGGGGGATGTCACGGTGGCTGACCCGGTCCGCGACCCTGGGACGTCCATATAAAAGGGAACGGTCTTTAAAGGGATTAAGTTTATGTTCATGACGCCACCTGTGGTATTCAGTCAGGGTGACTGACGCTGCTTTAAGGGGTCCGCTGGGGTGATGTTATGGCAGCTAGATGGTATACCTTCCCACAGGTGAAGTATGTCCCCAGGGCTTCCCAGTGTATGGATAGTGGATGGTGAGAGGCGCAGAGAAGAACGAGGACACAAGGTTGCAGTCTCTTTACCTTTACTGAAGACTTCAGCATCCACAGTCCAGGACACCAGATTACAGGGCAGGCAGAGTCTGGCCAGTTTGGAGGCAAGTCCAGAGTTCCCTTGTCCAGGAGGAAATCAGTAGGCTTCCCTTGCACTGTGGTGGTGTAGTCCCTTACTGCCTACGGCTTCACATAATGGTCTCACAGATGCAATGTTTCGCTCTCTCTATCCCACGTATAGGATAGGACAAAACCCATATGACTGGTGACTTGAGCCTGTTTATAGGGTCTCTTAGATTACCCAGCTCTGTAGGTGACACCGTACCTCCTGGGTGCAGGTGCGGACAGGTAACCTGAAATTAGCTGTCCTGCCGGTCTCTAAAATAAGGCGTAGAGGTCCTTGCGCCCTCGGTGTTCCGGCTTCTGGTATCAGCTCTTGTCTGGAGCTCTGTCAGGAACTAACTCCTGTCTGGAACTGACTTTCCCTACAGAATACCAGTTAAATATATATATGGGGAGTGTCCTAATAAATAGGAGCAGAAGCTCCCTCTGAGTGTGAATGTGTTGCATGTTTGTGATACCTGGATGCAGTTATCCTTTCTTGCCTCCAAACGTAGCATCACTCTCCCCGAGAGGAAAGCAATACCACTGCGATGACCGGGACCCTGGGGCGACGCAATGGCAACACTCCTACAGCTGTAAGAGGTACCACTACATAGGTCCCCAAACCAGACTGTGTTCTTGGATACAATAAGAATGCAAAAAAACATAAACATTTAGCTTGGATTAAGTTGGTATGCATGCAGCACATAAACGCATGTTCCCATTGGTCTTAAAGCATGCAAAACCTACAAGGAACAAAATAAACAGAAAACTCTGCTGTAACTAAATACATAAAAAGCAAAATAATCTAAATAACTCAGGATTCTTAGTAATACTGTTCTTGATCAAAAATTGCATAAAGCTCATCTCACCATCATCAAGGTACCCTGATCATGAGGGTCCTATGCTGTCTAGTATTAAAAACCTTACAGTGTGTCAGAATTCAGTGTGTGAATAAGGGCAGACAAAAGGACCGATTCCCAATCTATGGACAACAGTCTGGGGAAGCTTTTAAGTGTAATTTCCAGCTCAGGCAAGGAAGGCCACACCCTGGCTTGCACAGAATGCAAAAATACAACGAAAAAACACCAAACCAAAAGGTTGGACAAAATTGTTATACATGCAGCACATAAATATTTTGCACACCAGAGTCCAGTTGCCATGTTGACATTGCCTCCCTCTGAGGGGTGATGTCATGCCTGGAGGCAGGAAGGGGTCACCATTTTATTATTATTATTATTATTATACATTTTTATAGCGCCATTTATTCCATGGCGCTTTACATGTGAATACGAGGCAAATATAGACAAATACATTAAACATGAGCAGATAACAGGCACACGGGTACATAAGGAGGGAGGACCCTGCCCGCGAGGGCTCACAGTCTGCAGGGGATGGGTGATGAAACACTAGGAGAGGGTAGGGCAGGTTGCGCGGCGGTTCAGTAACTTCAGGATCACTGCAGGCTGTAGGCTTGTCGGAAGAGGTGGGTCTTCAGGTTCTTTTTGAAGGTTTCTATGGTAGGCGAGAGTCTGATGTGTTGGGGTAGAGAGTTCCAGAGTATGGGGCAAGCACGGGAGAAGTCTTGGATGTGGTTTTGGGAAGAAGAGATGAGAGGGGAGTAGAGAAGGAGGTCTTGAGAGGATCGGAGGTTGCGTGTAGGTAGGTACCGGGAGACAATGTCACAGATGTATGGAGGAGACAGGTTGTGGATGGCTTTGTATGTCATTGTGAGGGTTTTGAACTGGAGTCTCTGGGCGATAGGAAGCCAATGAAGGGCTTGACATAGGGGAGAGGCTGGGGAATAGCGGGGGGACAGGTAGATTAGTCAGGCAGCAGAGTGTAGGATGGATTGGAGCGGTGCCAGAGTGCTAGAGGGGAGTCCAGAGAGTAGGAGGTTGCAGTAGTCGAGGCGGGAGATGATAAGGGCATGCACTAGCGTTTTTGCGGTGTTGCGGTCAAGGAAAGAACGGATCCGGGAAATATTTTTGAGTTTGAGACGGCAGGAGGAGGCAAGGGCTTGGATATGTGGCTTGAAAGAGAGGGCAGAGTCGAGGATCACCCCGAGGCACCGGGTGTGTGGGACTGGGGAAAGTGAGCAGCCGTTGACATTGATGGATAGGTCTGGTGGAGGGGTAGAGTGAGATGGGGGAAAGATGATGAATTCTGTTTTGTCCATGTTCAGTTGTAGAAAGCAAGCAGAAAAGAAGGATGAAATAGCAGACAGACAGTGCGGGATTTTGGTAAGTAAGGAGGTGAGGTCAGGTCCGGATAGGTAGATCTGCGTGTCATCAGCGTAGAGATGGTACTGCATACCGTGGGATTCTATGAGCTGTCCCAGGCCGAAAGTGTAGATGGATAAGAGTAGGGGTCCTAGAACAGAGCCTTGAGGAACACCGACTGACAAGGGGCGAAGTGAGGAGGTGGTGTGGGGGAGGGAGACACTGAATGTTCGGTCTGTCAGATATGACGAGATCCAGGAAAGGGCCAAGTCTGTGATGCCAAGAGATGAGAGAATTTGTAGCAAAAGGGAGTGGTCCACAGTGTCAAAGGCAGAAGACAGGTCCAGGAGAAGGAGGACAGAGTAGTGTCGCTTGCTCCTGGCAGTTAGTAGGTCATTGGTGACTTTAGTTAGGGCAATTTCAGTTGAGTGATGGGAACGGAAGCCTGATTGTAACCGATCAAAGAGGGAGCAGGAGGAGAGGTGGGAGGACAGTTCAAGATGGACGTGTTGCTCCAGCAATTTGGAGGCATAAGGGAGAAGAGATATCGGGCGATAGCTAGACAAAGAGGATGGGTCGAGGGAGGGCTTTTTGAGGATGGGTCTGATCTTGGCATGCTTGAAGGATGAGGGGAAGACACCTGTTGTGAGTGAGCGGTTGAAGAGGTGCGTTAGGGTTGGGATGAAGACCATGGAAAGGTTAGGGATGAGGTGGGATGGGAGCGGGTCAAGCGTGCAGGTGGTGAGGTGTGATCTTGACAGGAGGGTGGAGAGCTGATCTTCTGTCATGGTGGAGAAGCTGGTTTTGGAGGAGCAGGGTTGAGCAGCTAAGAGGGGCAGTGGGCGCTGTGGGCCAAAGCTTTCTCTGATCGTATCGATCTTCTGTTTAAAGAAAGAGGCGAAGTCTTCAGCAGAAATGAGGGGGGAGGGGGGAGGTGGTGGGGACGGAGTAGAGAATTGAAAGTGTTGAAAAGCTGTTTAGGGTTGTGAGACAGGGAGGATATGAGAGATGAGAAGTAAATTTGTTTTGCGGCAGTGAGCGCAGACTTGAAGCTGGCGAGGGACTGCTTGTATGCAGTGAAGTGGTGGCAGAGCGGGATTGCTTCCATCTCCGCTCAGCAATCCTGGAAGCCTGTCTCAATTCTTTGGTCAGGCTGGTCAGCCAGGGCTGCCTGTTAATTGTACGAGTTTTACTATGCATGAGCGGGGCGGCTGAATTGAGTGTTGCTGTTATTGTGGTGTTATAAAAAGTGGCAGCAGCATCTGTGTCATGAAGGGAGGCTATGACTGTGAGAGGGAGAAGGGACTCCGAGAGTGATTGTAAGTTGAGATGTTTGAGATTTCTGCGAGGGAGTTTGTGGAGTGCCAGGTCATACACAGCATGCATCCCGATTCCTGCTCAAGGCCAGAGAGGGGAGCTCTAGACCTGACTTCAGGGGAGCTGTTCTCTCTGATCGGGAGGAGGAGTCAGTTAAGTCTGTTGGGCAGTTAGTCTGGGAAGAGGGAAGGGACAGGAGTGGAGAAAAGGGCTCTGGGGAGTTGAAGCTGCATCAGAGCTAACCCTGGAGCAGAGTGCTGACAAAAAGGACACCAGAGTCCTTGACTGTTCGGGTGTTGTATGCCCGACAGCCGAATCTGGAGGGCAGGGGACTGCAAGCTCCCTGGCCATACCAAACAGCCAGAGACACCGTAGCAGACCAAGAGCCCGGAGCTGCCAGTGAAAAGGAAGTGCCAGTGATCGGCTCACGCTGTCTGCCATACAGGTTAAAACCAACATGCATGAGAGGGTCACAGCTTAGCTACAGGCAGCAGGGACCTAAAAAGAAAGAGCAGCAGGAAGGTCCCCAACCCCACCTGGCAGGGTGGACCCCCTGAATGCCTCCAGGCTAGCCAGAATCCTTCTGTCTTATGTAACTGGTACCCCGGATTGCATTTTCATCTACCAAGACTTAAAAGGTAATGAAAATTGCACTTATCTGTGTCCCTTACTTATTTTCTGCACCCCAACATTCACCACCACCTGAACAGCCAAAAATATTTGCCCTGGGGCCCCGCTCTACCCATGGGGAGCTGTACCATCTTTACTGTGTCACCATTGGCCCCAGTGGACCTGAACCGCATCGTCGGCCACCCATTGCCGAAAACCACGGGTGGCGTCACGACTCAATCCCATCTAACTATCCCACATTTTATGATATGGCCAGGGCCAAGGGGATGGATCACGGCCCCGTGATCTCCCGCAAACAACTGTCTGGCCTGGTTCAGAGTACCCCCTGGCCCTGGCAGGCGTGTCAAATTAGCATCACGAACAGGATTTTCCAGCCTGGTACCACTGGGTCCTGTGTGTTATAAACCTTATTGAATTGTTTTGTATTCGTCATTATCACGCTTGATTCATCCCGCCTACAGAGCAGCAGACTGATAAGTCAGCAGAAACACAGAATCTGGCTAAGGCTTACTAGGGGGGAAGAAAATGTCCAAACCAGGTGGCGATCCAGCGGCTGCCACAGCCACAGCCCCATAATGCCACTATCAATGCAGTACATATCGGGAGTGGCCTAGTTACCACAATACTCAGGGGAGTCACACACCCTGAGTGATTTCAAGGAGAGACTATGTAGTTTGTTTGAAGTGTACCCCCTGTCTGAGAGTCAAAAAGCATCCAGCATCCTCACTGGCCAGTTAACTGGTGGGGCCCAGAGGGAGGTAAAGTCCTGGCCGGACACTGATAAAAGAACTGTCAAGCAATTCTTGGCCAGGCTGAAGGACACCTTTGACATCCGCACTGCAGCAGAGATTAAAATGAGATTCTTTGGGTGCAAACAAAGGGTACAAGACAGTATAAGGGACTATGCCTTAATCTTCAGGAGGCACTGAGGGCCATTAAAAGCAGGTTGACCTGGACAGCATGCAAGATGAGGATAGATTGCTAACCAAGCAGTTTATTGAGAAGCTAATGTCCAGGACTTTGCACACTTTAAAGATAGGGCCATATGGGTGCTGCGTGAACCAAATCCCAGCAGTACAGCACCCCCTAGGCACCCAACAATTACATACTACCAGGAGAGGGTGTCCTTTCCCAAGACCCCCATTGAGGCCAACGTGCAAACCCTAGATAATGACCCTTCTGCAGAACTACATCTCCAGGTCCAGGAGTTAATCAAAAGTGTGGCTGCACTGACCCAAACCATGCAGTCCATGCAAGTATCATCCTCAAAGGAAAATATCCAGCTTGCCTCCAGTCCAGATGACGTCCCATGGCGTCGGCAGAAGAGAATCCCACCGATCAGGGGAAGAGACAGCAATCGCTATGATTCGACTGGACAGCCTCTATGCTGCCGCTGCAGCAAGGCAGGGCACTTCACAAGAGGATGTCCTTTAAACAGGCAAACCCCGGGACAGAGGGCCAACCCCCAGGAATAAGGCGGTCAGGCCCGCCAAGTTGGCAAGTCAAAAGTCCCAGTTGGGATTGATGGCTTCTCGATGAACACTTTACTGGACACCGGCATCCAGGTGACATCGATGCCATATATCCTTTACAAATGGTACTGGGCTGACTCTGATATTATCCGCGGGCCAGATAATGATCTGACAATAGTCGCCAGCAATGGTCAGCCTTAGCCACTAGTGAAGTATAAAGAGGTGACCATTAAGGTGGAGCAAGTAGAGTTGAAAGCCCAAGGTCTGATAATTGTAGATATTGATCAGCGAGAATGTAACCCAATGATGACCCTAGGAACCAATGTGATAGAAAATTGTCTTGGAGAGATTATTGCTCTTTTGCAATAGGTAGCTGAAACTGCCAGTTGCAGTGAGCAGCGAGTCCTGCAGAAGGAGATCAAAGCCCTCATGCAAAGACAACAGGTAGAGCTGTCTGGTGGAGAAATCAGCAGTGTGAGGGTGAGTGACCCATTTCTCATTGTAATATCTCCCAAAACTGAAATGTTAATTTGGTGTCGAGCTGCTATAGGTATCATTGGTCAAGATTACCAGGCACTGGTAGAACCTATGTACACAGACAGCAGGCCTACTATCCTTACAGGCAGAGGGGTAGTAGATGTCTGCAAGGGTAGGGTACTTGTACGCATCTTAAATTGTGGGGAGAAAGAGGTCAAACTATGCCAGTATGCCACAGTTGCTAAGCTGTTCAAGGCAATAACAATACAATATGGGCAGTAGAACCCTTGGTCCCATCCGACAAAGCAGAGGACAATGGCTCTGCAGCTAGAGGATTGGTGTCAGAAGCTACACATAGGCATTGACTCCCCCATATCCCC
The DNA here is from genome assembly GCF_032444005.1 of Ranitomeya imitator. Taxonomy (NCBI): domain Eukaryota; kingdom Metazoa; phylum Chordata; class Amphibia; order Anura; family Dendrobatidae; genus Ranitomeya; species Ranitomeya imitator. The sequence continues at coordinate 69,711,032 of NC_091285.1, forward strand.
ACTGGAGACCATCCACTCCTTAAGGAAAGGTACCACCCAGTTCCCCCGGCCCACTACCAGTGTGGCAAGGGCATGTTACGGGAGATGAAAAAAGCGGGGGTCGTTAGAGATAGTTGTAGTCCCTGGCAGTTCCATTAGTCATCGTTAAGAAGAAAGAAGGTACAATGAGGAAATGAGGATGTGTGTTGATTACAGGTAGATAAACCGCATAACACATAAAGATGCATACCCATTACCACTAATTGATGAGTCATTAGCTGCCCTGAAATCTGCTAACTATTTCTCCACCTTGGATCTCGCCAGTGGGTACTGGCAGGTTTCCGTGGCAGAGGCGGATAGAGAGAATACGGCCTTCATGACATCCATGGGCTTATGCGAGTTCAACTGCATGGCTTTTGGACTTTGCAATGCACCAGGGACGTTCCAAAGGTTGATGGAGTTTTGCCTCGGGCACAAGAACTTCAAGACAGTTCTAATGTACCTGGATTACATCATTTTCCAAGACCTATGAAGACCACTTGAAGCACCTGGCCAAGGTGTTCGAAGCCCCGTACAACTTTGGCTTGAAAGTGCAGCCGTCCAAATGTCACCTTTTGAAGCCCAAGGTGCAGTACCTAGGCCACGTAGTAAGCACAGAAGGTATGGCACCAGACCCTGACAAAGTCTTCATTATCAGGGACTGGCAAAGACCCAACACCATTTGTGAAGTGCGGCAGTTCCTCAGGTTGGTAGGCTACTACCATTGATTCATCAAGGGCTTCACCAAGATAGCCGCACCCCTGCAAGACCTCCTAGTGGGCCAACCTAAGAAGGCGAAGAACAAGAGTCCTCCATTCGAATGGAACCACAGGATAGAAGAATCCTTCACCCGGTTGAAGTTGGCTCTCAAGGGAGATGAAGTCCTGGCCTACCCTGACTATGACCAACCATTTATACTTCACACTGATGCCTGCAATGTGGGATTGGGAGCAGTGCTGTCACAAGGGCAGAAAGTCAGAGAGAGAGAGAGTGATTGCCTACACCAGCAGGAAGCTTCATCCCACTGAAAGGAACCCCGACAACTTTAGTTCCTTCAAGTTGGAGTTGGAGTTTTTCGCCATAGTCTGGGTTGTGAATTTTACCGTCTTCATGGACAATAATCTGCTGACTCACTTGTAAACTTGCAAAGCTAGGTGCATTGTAACAGCGAAGGATGGCCCGGCTGTCCAACTACGAGTTTACCATCAAATATCGAGCGGGGCATAAGAACGCTAATGCTGATGCACCCTCCAGGATGCCCAATTTACCAGATGGGGAGAGGATCCAGAAGAGCTAGAAGAAATAGAGTTACCAGCCTTCCACCGCCACGAGGCGGCCCAGTGCTCCCATTGCGTTAGGGACAAGTGCTATGTCGTGCAAGAGGCCACGTTTAACCCGTTGCCCCACCATGGATGGGCAGATGCATAGGAAAGTGACCTGGCAATCTGCCTAGTACAGGAGTTGCTGAAACAAGCTGACTCACACCCTGGACCAGATGCTCCACAGGAAACGTAGCAGTTGTGGAAGGAGAAGGGCAGGTTGTTCATCTATGAGGGTAAGATGTGTCGGGGGAACATCAACTTGCACACACATGAACTGGTCTGGCAGGTGGTAGTCCTGAAGTGGGATGTGCCAATGGTCTTAGAGGCGTACTACGATGGTGCAGGACACTTCAGGTGGAAAAAGCTGGAAGTCCTACTTGATAGATTTTACTGGGTTGACATGAGGAAAGCCATTGAGAGAAGCTGCAGAGAATGTGGCCCATGCAACCTGCGCAGGAAAGACCGTAACAGCCAGCAAGCCCCATTACAGCCGATCATCATGAAGCAGCCACTTGAACTGGTAGGTATAGATCACATGAAGTTGACTCCGAGTAGGACTGGCTACACCTATGCTCTGACCATCGTTGACAATTACTCAAGGTTCCTGGTAGTCATGCCTGTCAAAGACCAAACCGTGAAAGCAGCAGCCAAAAAGTTTCAAGAACATTTTTCTCGACCACACAGTTACCCTGAACAAGTGCTCAAGGCCTAGCCTTTGAGGCAGAAGTGTTCCAGGAGTTCTGAAACCTGTACAGCTGCAAGACACAGGACAAGTCAGGGTTCACAGTAGGACAAACCAAGGGCTTCCAGAGTCAGGTTCACACGCCAAAGACAGAGCTATAGCTGACACCACACTCAGGATACCTGGGAGCTAAATAGCACACCCGAGCCCAGAATGAGGCAAAGCAAAGTTAACCCTTGACATGATCCACCCACAGAAAGAGCAGACAGGACTAAACTCCGGAACGGATCATGACAGTTAATTTGGGTCAAAATCAACATTTTTGTGGGGAAAAATTGTATTTTTTTCATTTTCACGGCACAATGTTATAAAATTCTGTGAAGTGTGCTCACCACACATCTAGATAAATATTTTGAGGGGTCTAGTTACCAAAATGGGGTCACTTGTTGGAGTTTCCACTATTTTGGCACCTCAAGGGCTCTGCAAATGCGACATGGTTCACGCAAACAATTCCATCAAAGTCAACACCACAAAATGTCACTCCTTTCTTTAGGAGCCCATCCATGTGTTCAGACAGTAGTTTTCCACCACATATGGGGTGACAGTGTACTCAGAAGAAATTGCGCTGCAAATTTTCTGATACATTTGTCTCCTATTACCTTTGTGAAAATGAAAGCTTTGGGTCAAAAGCAACATTTTTGAGGAAAAATCAAATTTTCTTTATTTTCACTACTCAACGTTATAAAATTTTTTGAGACATCAAGGAGCTTAATGTGCTCACCACACACCTAGATAAATTCCTTGAGGGGTCTAGTTTCCAAAGTAAGGTCACTTGTGGGGGGGGGGCGTCTACTGTTTAAGCACATCAGGGGCTTTGTAAAAGTGATATGGTGTCTGACTCCTGCCAATTTTGTGTTCTAAAAGTCAAATGGTGCTCTCAAATGGTACTTTCTGAGCCCTGCTGTATGCAAAACAGTAGTTTTCCATCACACATATGGGCTATCAGCATATGCAGGAGAAATTTTCCAATACATTTTGGAGTCCATTTTCTTTTGTTATATTTGTGAAAATAAAAAAAATTGCGGCTAAGGAAACATTTTTTGTGGAAAATAGTAATATTTTCATTGTTATTTCCAAATTGCCATATAAATCCTCAAAGTCACTTCAAATATATTGTGGTCCTTTTAACCCTTCTAACTGCCTAACAAAAAAATGTATTTTAAAAATGATGCTGATGTAAGATAGACATGTGGTAAATGTTATTTATTAACTATTTTGTGTGAGATAGCTTTAGTTTAAGTGCTTAAAATTAAGATTTTGAGTATTGCAAAATTTTCGCCAAATTTCCGATACTTTTTGCATTTATTTGTGAAAATATCATTCTAAATTTTCCAATAACATAAATCACAATGTGTCACAAAAACATTCTCAGATTCACTGGGATACATTGACACATTCCAGAGTTATTAATTTACCACATAAAGTGACACTCGTCAAAATTGTAAAATTTGAACTTATCAGGAAGGTGACACAGGCTGGGTGGTGAAGTGGTAAATATTAAATTCATTAGATTTATTTAATAAGATCTGATTTAATCATGCTGTGTGTTCATAAAATGGTATAAATTCAGGAATTTCTACTAGCATACAGTGCCATTTCCAATTGAATCAAATAGCACCCACAAGCTATATCTTCATCTGGTAAGAACATTGCTTAAATTGAACCTGTCACCTGATTCATGATGCATAAACTGCAATCAGTCTGTTAGCACGATTGTAGCCAGGTCAAGGAATATGTTCTTCTGAAATTCTCCAATGTTTTCAGGAAAAATATAGTTTGAATGATGGATGTTGCAGGAATGTCTGCAAAGAGTCTTTTAAAACCCTGCTGTTGTCTTCGGTCTGGGGAGACCGATTTTGAACTTTGGTATTTTTGGGGGTGTTCAAGATGCGGTTCTGAAACTTGTGGTTGATTGACTTAAATGAGGATGGGTCGGTCGGCCACGGGTTTCAGAGCCGCATCTTGAATATTTTAAAGAATATTGAAGTTCAAGGTCGGTCGTTTTTGACCGAAGACAACAGCAGGGTTAAGGCCTCATACTGCCCAGAACAATATGCACTGGTCTCTGCTATCGGCTAATTGCACCTTATACTTGATCTTGTCACTGTCGTCAACAAACTCACTATCTCTATCGCTATGTAATCTACTTTCAGTAAGTAATCTTCTTTTTACTGGCCCTAGCCCCTCTTATTGTGGTCTAGACCCAAATATTAACTGCCTTTTGTCCCAATTTCCTACTTTATCTACAGTCACTATATTTCTACCCTAATGCTTCTTTCACACTTCTGTCTTCTGCTGTGCGTCGTTGTGCAGTAAAATAACGTATCAACGGACGTTATGAAAATAGTGAAAAACGTGTGTGACGCATTTGGTGTAATGACGGATGCGTCATTTGTGTTGTTGCCACAATTTCAATGGAGAAATTTCAGGGAATCAAATGTCCGGGGATGAGAGAGAGAGTGACAGAGACTTTTTCCCGGATTTGAAAATCATTCGGGCATGCTCAGAGGGGGAAAACGTGATACGTCGCTGGATTCCTGTTTGTGACGGTCGGCGACGGATCCTGCGTCCATAGGCTTCCATTATAGCCAACGACGGGCAGCGCATGATGCGTCGCTGACCGATTTTCTGACGTGCAAATCGTTCCTCTGAACGTTTTCTCCGCAAGATGGACCGCTATTTTCTGACGGATCCAGTGCACGATGGATGAAAAGGACGGCCATCCGTCACTATCCGTTGCTAATACAAGTCTGTGGGAAAATGCAGGATCCTGCAAATTTTTTTGCAGTATCCTGTATTCTCAAAAATCGACGGATTGTGAAAGCTGAAAGACAGAAGTGTGAAAGAGGCCTAATGCTACTTTCACACTTGCATCATTTGGCCTCAATCACAATGCGTCATTTTTGGAAAAAAACGCATCCTGAAAATGTGCCCGCAGGATGTGTTTTTCCCATAGACTTGTATTGCCGACGGTTCGCGATGTATGGCCATACGTCGAGTCCGTTGTGCACTGGATGCGACGTGTTTTGGCGGACCGTCATCACGAAAAAACGTTCAAGGGAAAGTTTTTTCTTAGGTCGGATCCTGCATTTCCTACCGCACATGTGTGGCTGGAACTCTGCCCCCTCCTACCCGGGACTTTAGAATGGGCAGCGGACACGATGAAAAACTGCATCCGCTGCCCACGTTGTGCCGAACATTCACAACGTTCGTCGGTCCGTTGCGTTGACGCTTAGCAACGGCCGCGTACTGACGCAAGTGTGAAAGAAGTCTAAGCAGTAAAATGAAATTTTATCCTGTGCTTACCCTATGCACATTCTGCTCTATACACTACTCAAATTGTACGTTAACACTTCAGATTACTTAAACACTAAGCATTACCACAACACAATACATATCGCATGACTACCTAACACATTCCAAGAACTGCAGGACATAATTCGCACTACATATAACACAACATATCTAATATATAAAGCTGAGTGTTTGTATGTGTGCATGTATGTATCAGCCACGCCCACTCCACATAGCAACCAATCACTAAGCATATTTCATTTCACCAGAGCTATTTAAAAGATGAAAGCTGAGCTGTGATTGGTTGCTATGAGCAACAGTTTTCCTTGTAGACATTTGTAGTAACTGAGGCCTATTATTCTTATCATTTCTATGGTGTTATTGTCCTTCTGTAAAGCTGGAAATAACACAATTCATTACCATGCCGACACAGACCACCCTCTGCCACAGACTGCAGGGGGAGCCCAGAATAAGGAACGTCTCTTTGTCTGGCATGAAGCATGTCATTAACTTAAAAATTAAAACACAGATTAAAAAAAGAAACACAGGACAGATTTCTCCAACCCAGGTATCATTTTTATCAGTGTAACAGTGCCAACCTGGCAATGTTAGCTCTGATGGGATGTGGGTAGTAGTCCGCTGGCGCTGGCTGATGGGATGTGGGTTCTTAGGAGTAGTAGTCCAGTGGGTCTGACGGGGTGATGTGCGATATTAGGAGTAGTAGTCCAGTGGCTCTGGCTGATGGGATGATGTGCGATATTAGGGGTAGTATTCCGGTGGCTCTGGCTGTTGAATGATGTGGGATGTGGGATATTAGGGGTAGTAGTCCAGTGGCTCTGGCTCTTGGGATGATGTGCAATATATGGGGTTGTAGTCCGGTGGATCTGGCTGATGGATGATGTGGGATATTAGAGTGAGTGTGGCTATGCGGCATGGGTGGGGCTATACACTCAGCTTTATATATATATATATATATATAACCATTATAATTTATTATAACTAACCACAGTTAAGCTCCTATGCCCGGGCAACGCCGGGTTCTTCAGCTAGTCTATATATAAAAATGCATGACACTGTCATATTATGCGATTGTTGTCGTCAAGGGCAGAAAAACAACAGTACAGTCCATACTCTTATAACTGCCCTCGCTCCCCGTAGTGTCGTAGTGTCTATCGCCCCTCCCGGTTGTCACAGGAGGCAACGCTGAAGTTACAGTATTTATTAGTTTCTTGCATTGCCGACTCCTCTGAATACATCCTGGATCCTGGGTGACGGAGGCTGTGGGAGATGTGAGTGTAGTTCCAGCTCTGTGTTTCTGTCTATGGCACCATAGCTTCTGTGAAAGGAGACATCATCAGGGGTAGAGATAGATGCAGTTACTGACACCAGTACCACATAACACCTTCTAGCACCACCCTCAACTGAGTCTTCAGAAGTTGCAGTCATAGATGCAGTGAGTGGCTCCAGCGCCACCTCCTGATGACGATTTATTTGAGGACGGTGAAAGACGCTGTGTAGGGCGGCGCCAGTGTAACTCACTGTTTCTATTTTCACCCCCTGACAATGTCTTTTTTCAAAAAAGCTACTGCCACAGAGAAAGTATCAAAGATCTAGGCTTTTGGACTGTGTGCTGGTATCAAGCTGGATAGACTTTCTCCTCTTGAGCAGGACACAACATCTGTGGTTTCTTTAAAGAATTTCACATTTTAATTCACCTGACCACATAACAGTTTTCCATTTTGCTTCAGTCCATATTAAATGAGCTTTGGCCCAAAGAACACAGAAACGTTTTTGGGTTGCACTGGTGTTTATTGCTTCATTATTTGTGTGATAGAACATTAACTTACATTTGTGGATTTCACAGACAATGAGCCCATGCATGTTTTTAATGCAGTGCTGCCTGAGGGTCCGTAAACTATGAGCATCCAATATATGGATTTCTCCAGAATCTTTGAATATTTTGTGATATTATGTACTGTAGATGTTGGGATAGTCAAAAACTTTGCAATTTTACTTTGAGGAACATTTTTCTTTAATTGTTCCACAACTTTTAGATGTAGTCATTTACAGATTTGTGACCCTCTAAACATTTTTTTTTAATTCGTATATTGGTTCAGAATAAACAAACATTACACACATTTGCATTATCATCATTAATTATACCATGAAATACAAATAGTTGCAAAACATCATCGTACCAAAGATTACAAAGGTAGTGGAGTGTGCATGTTAAATCATTAACCCTCTAACCATTTTTGCTTCTGACTCTACCCCTAACATGCTATTTTTATGCATAGTAATGTGACTTAGGCTTCTTTCACACTAGCGTCGGGTTCGGCCCGTCGCAGTGCGTCGGGCCGAGGTTACCGACGCTAGCGTTGTCTCTGCTGCACAACGGGTGCAGCGGATGCTGCTTTTCAGCGCATCCACTGCACCATTGTGAGGTGCGGGGAGGTGGGGGCGGAGTTCCGGCCGCACATGCGCGTCGGAAAAGACGGTCCGTCGGCTGCAAAAAACGTTACATGGAACGTTTTTTGCGGCCGACGGTCCGCCACAACACGGCGCAACCGTCTCGCGACGGTTGCGATGTGTGGCAATCCATCGCAATGCGTCGCGTAATGTTAGTCAATGGAGAAAAAATGCATCCTGCAAACACTTTTGCAGGATGCGTTTTTTCTGCAAAACGACGCATTGTGACGGATTGCAGTTAACGCTAGTGTGAAAGTAGCCTTAGTTGAAAATTTACCCTGCAGCAGTTTTTATTTAGAGCCACTTACCCTTCCAGAATTTTGTTATCCCTGTCCCAACTTTTTTTTTAAGATGCGCTGCTTCCATCAATTTGCGGAGATACTTTTCAAATGAAATGGAAAAACATCTTTCACCTTCCCATTTGTATTCTATGTTCTGTTGAGAATAAAATATGTCTAGAAGAGATTAAAAAATCTGTAATAATTTCTATATTTTTAATTATTTGAATACATTTTCACATTTAAATTATATAGATGAGCAAATATTTGCAAAATCTTTTCAATTCTGTTTTTTTTTAAGTGTTTCAGACATATCTAGGGATTATGAACAGGAATAATGCTTCTGCACTAAACCATAGTAAAGCGATATTCTTCTTCCAAAAACAATTAAGCAAAGACAATCTATCATGGAGTATCAACATTAAATTAACAAGGGGAAAAAATTAAATTAAGAGCATCAGCACATACCGTATTCTGCCTTATACTTCTACAGTTGTATTACAGCCAATTCCTTAGAAATGATAATAATAATAATAATTATTATTATTATATTTATATAGTTCCAACAAATTCTGCAGCAAATTTTACAATTATCGAGGTTATGCACGACTTTATCATTGATGACCATATCCCTAGGATAGGTCATCAATATTTGATCGGTCGGTGTCTAATTCAAGGCACCCCAGCCGATCAGCTGCTCTCTGGGTTGGCGGTGGCCACCAGCTGGAAATGCTCAATTGTGGAGCTGCTTCATCTTTTGAAAGTGGCACCAGCTGGGTACCGCACATCCACCTTCTATCATTTTGAGTTGCATGCGGACGTGTAAAACACGGCCACAGGCACAAACAGCAGACAGAGCAGCTCCACTACCCCGACCGATTAGACATTGATGACCTATCAATAGGTCATCAATGATAAAGCAGTGGACAACCTCTTTATAAAGGTACCTTCACACTAAGCGAGGTCGCTAGCAAGATCGCTGCTGAGTCACAAGTTTTGTGACTCAACAGCGACCTCAGTAGCGATCTCGCTATGTTTGACATGTAGCAGCGACCAGGCCCCTGCTGTGCGATCGCTGGTCGTGTCGGAATGGCCTGGACCTTTTTTTGATCGTTGAGGTCCTGCTGGGTAGCACACATCGCTGTGTTTGACACCTTACCAACGACCTCGTTGACGACTCAGACACCGACACATAGGCGTGCATTTGCGTTGCCTTTTCCGCACCCCTCCGCTCCGATTGGTGGTCGCTACTGCGTTCTGATTGGTGGTCATGCCTTCAACAGAAGGCGACATAGTAGCGCTTCCATCCTAGGTGTCAGAAGAACCGTTGAAGAATAGATAAATCGAAGAGGAGTCGCAGGCCGGAGAACTCTACAACGATCTGCAAACCACCACGCGGTCAGGAACAAAGGACGGAAGGGCTATTGTGTCGCTTCATAAGGCAAGGCCGCCACAGTAGCGACCACCAATCGGAACTGAATGGGCGCGGAAAAGGCAACGCAAATGCACGCCTGTGTGATTACAATGTCACACAGGACGTCCCTCATCGAGGTCTGAATCGTCATGATAGCTGCCATGTGACAGGGTCACAACGACCAACGACATCGTTGTACAGGTCGCTACAGGTCGCCGCATCGCTGCTGCGTTGTTGGGAAGATCTCACTGTTTGACATCTCACCAGCGACCACATAGCGACGCAGCAACGATCCCTGACAGGTCGTATTGTTGTCGGGATCACTTTAGCGTCGCTAAGTGTGACGGGGCCTTAAGACTAGAGATTGTACAGAACCATAATAATGCTGTATTCCTGAGCCCTATTTGTAGATTTTAAACCTTACAAATTAATTTTCTGATCTATTCTAATATCATTTATGTCATTTACTTTATCTTTTTGCTATTGCCATCCTAAAATACCGATCGACTCAATTCTTCTCACTTCTCGAACTTGGAAAATTGATTCTCTGGTGACTGTTTGCAATGTTATTCGACCACAATGTACTCAACTACATAGTACTCCATGAATGACATTCTGTACAGTGGTGTAAAGAGAGTTCATTATTTTTGTTCACAGTCAGGGAGTAATATTTATATCCTGTAAAAACTCCAGTAATCTACATTATTCCAGTCTCGGTGCCTGATGGATCTTCTGTTTGTCTGGATGTTTTATTTATCATACATTTCGAACACAACATGTCATCAAGTCCATCTGTAGTGATCTTTATAACCATCATAGTATATAGACCAGTCAACAACTTTTCAGAGAAAGAGCAAAATACATCTGCCGAGACCTCCCAATATGAACTGGGTAATCTGAATGAAATGTTGCCTTTTGCCAAAGGCTTTGGCTTCTAAGGAAGGGGGAGGGGAGGGGTCTAGTCTACATTTAAAAACTGCCAAGCAAAATATTTTCATTCATGAGTTCACCCAGCCTAAACATGTACCTAATCCTCCCTGATACTGACAGTTCAGAAAAGGATAACACTGTTACGGCAAGCAATGATCAGTTCAAAGGCAAGATGGACATGGGGATTTCTAGTATTAACACTTATCACCGAATGACCATCAGGTTTGATATAAAAAAAAGCATTACCAGCTCCTTCAGCAGTTCAAAAGGCGTTCTCCAAATCTGGATTTAGGAGCTATAGTCCGACTTTGTAGTTTGTCCCATTATGTAAAAGTTTTATTATTCCGACAGTACAGGTATATGAGCACATAATCTTAGAAAAACATAGCAAATTAGATTACAATGAGATCCATATTTGCCCCTCTGTCTAGATTCTTTACATTTTCTTGTTAATTTGTTTCAGATTATTTAGAATTTTCTTAAATGTGTTACAAATTTATAATATTTTTCATATAGAAAAGAGAAAAAAAGCTGAAATTCTAAACTCCATTTGTCACTTAGACTGTGCTGCTTGTTAGAAGGATCCCTTCTCCACTGCAGGGACCTCATGCAATCACCTCAGTGCTGTAATATGGAAGATAGCATTCAACTTGCTTGTGGCGCCACCACTGGTGAAATGCAGCATTACAGAGTGCCTTTCAAATTAATACATTGTTTGCATTAGGGTATGCTTAGACATTTTTCTGTATTTTCAGTTTGTGTGCTGTCCGTTTGGAAGATAGACAGTGCACTGACCCAATGTGAGCCTGTTAATCAATTGCTACTTCAAATGGGCAATCTTTTACATGAACCTTAAAGGGAATCTGTCAGCAGGTTTGTGCTATGTAATCTGAAGCTAGCATGTTGTAGGGGTTAAAGCACAGATTTCAGTGTTGCCTCTATTATCAAGGTCTGTGCTTTTGCATACGTTTAATGATTGTCTTAGAACTAGGAGCTTATCATTGCTGGACACAGCTGCACGTGTCTGGTAGTATGACTCTGCCCCCTTTTGTGATAAGCTGCTCATTGTCTATAGACATTGTACATACAGAGCATGGTGTGGGTGGGGCAGCTTTCTCTCCTCCACTGCATTGCTAAATCTAATAACTCTGATTGCGTCAGAATGGCTGCACCCAGTAAACTAAGTGATACATCATCGGATTCAGGGTTTCTTTGTCTGCATTATGCTGCTCTCAGTTTCACTTTAAGATCATATAAAAAAATGTCAGTGTGCACTAGTTTGGTACAATTTATAGGCTAGACTGATGCATGTAAATCACAAACTGCTCCTGGGCTCGGATGCTTTGCAGATGGGCACACAGAGGTGCACATGGAGCTGGTCACATCCACAATTTGAAGATGTGACAAGCTCAACTTTTACAACAGCCATGTAAACTTTTCCTTATAATGGACAGGATGTAATACTTATGTCTGTATCCTTGCATTGTCCCTTTCCTTCTCCATGCATGAACTCTGACATACTCACCTCCCCAACCACGCGGCATGGTCCTCGTTGTGTCTCCCTACTTCCTGTCTCTGTCTGTGCACGGTCCAGTGGCGAGCCTTGTGGGCTTGCACATGCTCCCCTGTTCTTTATGGGGTAGCACACACACCTTGCTAAGATGCCCCCAGAAAATAGCATTTTAAGTTCTGTTAGGAATGTGTTTGTGGCGTCACTGGTCAAGATGGCATATCCCACACTATCTTGTAATATGTCCAGGCACATTTTTTTTATATTGGTTTTGGTCCAGAATCACCACTTTCCCCCCTTTGTCAGAAGAATTGATTACAATGTGGCGATTCTGTTCAAGATTTTGGATTACTGGCGCAGTGGTTAGCACTACAGCCTTGCAGCGCTGGGGTCCTGGGTTCTAATCCCACCCAGGACAACATCTGCAAAGAGTTTGTATGTTCTCTCCGTGTTTGCGTGGGTTTCCTCCGGGCACTCCGGTTTCCTCCCACATTCCAAAGACATACTGATAGGAATTCTAGATTGTGAGCCCAATTGGGGACAGTGATTATAATGTGTGCAAACTGTAAAGCGCTGCGGAATATGTTAGCGCTATATAAAAATAAAGATAGTAGATAGTACCTTATTTGTACAATTAAATCTGGAGAAAGCCTGAGATGTTTGAAGTGCTTTCAAATCGCTAGTTACAATATTTCTAATTATGTAAATTGTTGACATCTCACTTTGTAGTGCAGGTATTTTCGTGCTATTTTTTTTAGGTCTGTAACTGGCCCTTCCCTTACAGGGCCGACGTTAGCGGCAGGCAGACCAGGCAGCTGCCTAGGGTCCCTGCTCCCCCAGGTGCCCCCAGCCACCTGCCGCCAGCGCCGACTCCCCCCGCCAGCGCCAACGCATTCAACTATACTGGCATGTATGACACCGGTACAGTTCAATGCAATGATGGAGGAGAGAGTATCAGCTGACGCTCCCTCTCCCATCATTCCCTCTGCCTCTGACACTGCAGTTGCATGATGACGTCACATCATGGGCGGACGGGCAGACTGCAGCCGCTGAGACTGGAGCCAAGTATGAAGCATCGGGAGCAGAGTGTGGCACGAGCAGAGGTGAGGATTGTGTGTGCTTTTTTTAAATATATCAATGAGTGATTACTGGACTGTGGGGCCATTCTCAGGGTGGCGGGAGGCTACATTTTAATCTATGGGGGCTGTATTACATTCTATGGGGGTCTGTATTATATTCTATGGGGGGCTGTATTACATTCTACGGGGGGCTGTATTATATTCTATGGGGGGCTGTATTATATTCTATGGGGGCTGTATTATATTCTATGGGGGGCTGTACTACATTCTATGGGGGCTTTATTGCATTCTATGGGGGCTGCATTATTTTCTATTTGGGGCTGTGTTACATTCGGAATTAAGAAGTACACACTGGTGCTTACCACTCAGAAATAGATTGCTGATAAATCTCAGATGCAGCTGGTGAAAGTGACAGGCTTTGTGTCAGCTCCTGTTAAAAATTGGGGCTAATAAACAAGATATCAATTCACCGGGCTATGCTGAGATAATATAGAGAGAGAAAAAAATACTCACTCTGTGATTGTGTTAATATGAAGCATATATCAGGAAACTCATAAGAATTAAATATTTTTGGTGGTCACTGCCAATAAAAAAAATAGTATAAATCATATACGGAAATGGATAGAATTACCAGTACTACTGCTGGCTAAAAATGTTCAGCACTTACTACTTGGCTTGGTACGAATGTCCATGAGAGACTTCTTGGACCAAGTACTGGGTTCTAGCTTCAAGGGGTTCTACTAGCAGTATGCTTTAATGGTGCATATTTAGTACTTCAGGGAATAACAATTTGTTATTTGTTATGATTAATGGATGTGTTCCCCATACCTAAATATGAGCCTCTGAGAATTTGAGACTTACTGCGGTATAGGCAGAGGCATTAATTAACACTTGAAGACGAAGGTATGGGGACAGATTGATCTATTAGTGATTGTTCTGTTCCCATCATTCTTTCTCAGTTGTTGTAAACAGGCTGGGAAACAAGCAAACGACTTCAATATTGTCATTCACGCTCATTTAATGGCTTGAACTCAGCGCACATAAACATAACAGAAATGCTTCTGTGTATTGTGCAAAATGTTAGCATTTGGGGCCCCATTTTAAACTTTTACCTAGGGCCCCACTTTGCTTAAAACTGACCCTGTTCCCTTATAAAGTTGGGTCCACCCATAGGTAGACTGTTGAGGAGTCTCATGTCAGGCAACATGTCTGAAGGGATTCCCAGCTCACTACTAAGAACGTTTTCTTATCTCAAAAAGTTTTACGCCACTTTATCTTACGGGCGAAAAGATTGAGGTCATTTCCGGTAATACCAATTTTTTTCCACCCCACTCAGCTCAATGGAGGATAAATTGATCATTTTTTTAATAATCAGCTAATTTGGAGCTCTAAATAGGTCCATCTGACTCCTTAATAGATAGTTGATCTCTAAAAAACAACCCCCTGAGTGGTCTGATATCTGTTCCTTCCTCTGAACTGATCTCAACCTCTGCCTTTGTTTCTTATTCTGCCTCTAGATTTTTTTTTAATCTATTTTCGTTAACAGAGGTTTTGGTTTTGGATCAATTTGAGACTCAAGCTGTAGTGTTCTATTTATATGGAATAGATAAACTTTATTGTTCCTAAAGCTCTGAGTGTCTCTAATGAAATGTCTGTGCTTTCTCTCCTTAATATGGTGTTGAAAGCGCTCAATAACATTTTGTAGTTTGGTTTCTCGATTCAGAAAGTCAGGTTATCCCGAAAATTTCTTGGTTGTCTCAATTTGCTCCTTGAGGTTATCATTGAGAATAACAAAAGAATATTTTTCCTCCTCTAATAGTAATGTCATGATTCTTAAGGCTCTACTTGTAGCTTTCTTCTCCTTTTCTATATCTGAATCCTGAAACTGCATATGGTGGTACCTGAATCCTAAAACCGCATCCAACATTATCCAAACTCTGAGGCTGCTCAGACGGAATTTGAACCTGTTCTCGCGACCCCTATGCCTGAATGGGTATCTATCCTAGGACTCTGAGTTGTTCGGACTGTTATACCAATCTTCAAATCCAGCCCTTTCTGTGACTGAGTATCAGTACTGTCCTGCCCTAGAAGTAGTCTGAACAGAGCTTGAGTCCAGTCCATGTCTGTGAACCTGACCCTTGATGTCAGCATCTGCAGTATCGTGGACTGTGTAAGAGTGGTACCTGGCAGCTACCCGCAGCCCAAAACTACCTCCACCATCAGGAGCTCCAGTGAACACCAGGTAGCCACTTAGCCACGCACCTTCCTAGTTAAGCCCAGCCTGTGGTATAGTGGGTCCACGAACTACATGCATCACTTGTGTGTGTGACACAGTTCAGCTCCTCCAAAGAGTGAGATGCTTATTTTAACCAGTTTTCACTTGGACAAAAAGATGAGGATCCAAGACAACTTTCGGTCATAGATTTTGTTTCCTGTTTCCCCGTATTCACTCATCAAAAACTTTTACATTTTTATTTTATTGTTGTGCATATTAAGGCAGTTTCACATATAAGATTTTTTTTTTTCTAATGACAAAAAAGATGACAAAAAGCATTTCTGACTCGTTTTTTATTTTTGAATTTATTTTCATTTACTATTCACAGAAAATGATACAATTAAGATTGTTAGGAATATGGCACCTATATGTATATCTAATTTGTGTTATTACACTGATCATTTACTTGTATACCATAAAAATTAAAACAATTCAAGTTTATTCAAGTTTTTCCTTTTGTATACTTCTTTTTCATTTACGTAAACTTTTTTAAGCCTGCTTTAATTCTCTTAAAAGTTAGATTCTATTAAATTGATAATATAGTGTCACAATTCTACGTGACATTATATACTGTATCTGTCTGTACATATAAAATGCATAGGTGTCTGATAGGTAATACCATAGATGTGCCCAACATGTTTTATTTCTGGATAGCTCTGGAGGCCTTTGATAAACCGTTAGACTTGTCACGACCAATGCTGAGGCTTGTGGGCAAGTGGAAAAGGAGTTCCTTTTATTTACCAGAATTGTATTGAGTATTAAAGTGCTAGTGTTGGGCTAGTACCAAGGCTGATATTGGCAATAATATTATTTATAAGTCCATCCTTGTGGGGTGCACTTATAAAGTTCGAATAGTATGGGTTTGATGAAAAGACTGTAAGCCGGCATGTTGCACTACACGTGTTTGTGTGATTGGCACTCTAAGGCTTATCCTTTTGCATTTGTAATACTAAGAAAATGCTCCTTCATACATGATAGGTGTGTGAGTGGTTCTTCATCAGTATTTTGTACCTGATCTGCCTCTGCCTTTTTTTCCATAGGGGCCTGTTGCATTTTGCAGGGCCTTAGTAACGTGACCAGGTATTGGTAAAAAAATGGATGTTTTTTCTGTGATTTTTTTTAATGAATTTATATTCTTTTGCTATCATTTATTTTCCCTGCACAGGCTTAGAGCAGATTTCTCAGTGTGAGACATGTAAAGACAGACAACTTTTCTCTCCTCACTGTAATCCATAACTCTGCAGTGGGACCAAAGTGCTGGGAGTAGAGCAGAGTGATTACATACATCTTTCATCTCACAGCAGTCAGTGTGGGGGGAAGGGCAGTACAGCAGAACTGAGCTTTGTCTCATTACAAACATGTCTATAGTTACAGTTCTCTTCTTACAATGCTGTATTCCCCTCCCCTAATACTGACTACCATGGGATGAAACTTAAATGTCTTAGTAATGTCTGCTCTACTCCCGACATGCTGTAATCACATACAGCCCTGAATTGAGACCATTGAAGAGATCAGGTTATCAGTCATTACATGTCTCACACAGAAGAATGCTTGCTTTAAGCTCTAAGCTCTTGTATTTTTTTTTCACTGAATGTTGAAGCTTGCTTATGACTAGTCTGTGCTAACATCCTCTTGGTCTTAACATAAATTATAATCTATCCTTTACAAGCTAATTTCTCCACAATGCAGAGAAGAAATTAAAAATTAAATGCTACATTTTGTTCAGCGCTGCAGCCTCTATTACATCATGTGACTAGTCAAACTAATACAAAGTCCTCTTTAGGGGACATTTTCAGGAATACACATTGATGGCCTATCCTTATTCTGTGTTATCTTAATATAACATTGTGGATTAGTTTGGATAATGTGGTTTTGATTTACGCTCACACCCATATATCGTCCAGATGAAACCACATGTGCGAGTCCAAAGGTTACGTTGTAAATAACGTGGTTGTTATTTGTTAACAGAAATTAAGCTTGCCAAATACTGCTGCTGCGCAGAAAAGTCTAGCTATATTTTGTGTTCTATCCTTTCTCTGAAAGCAGGCAAAGCTTAATATATTCTGTTTTGGCTCATGTACATATTGATGAACATATAATAATATTCATGTTGCAGGAATTTTCCAAGCATATGTAAGGGTTTTACTAAGTTCAGGGGTCAGGAGAAGGTGATTTAAACTGTATCAAATGATTTATCTTAAGAGACTTTCCAGGAAGGGATTGAATGGAGTGTTTGAGTTGAATCATAATATTCCAAGTGAGAGGTATTAGGCTTACTGTTAAAACCTTCTAAATCATTAAATGTAGCCTGAAATCTACAGGTATGGGCTTTTCTCCAACTAGAGCATCCTCCTTTCTAATATTCTTTTTTTTTTTAGTCAGACTAGAGATGTGAGATTCCATAAATTGAAATTTCTGACACTCAGCCATGGTCATCATGATCACTGTTTAGCTCATATACGACCAGCCCAAGTATTGTATGTGTGTGTTTTTACATGGTAACATAACTCATGAAGATATGTACAAGGATTAGAGACAGTAGGTCCAGAGGAGTAACTTGAAGCTCCAGGGTCCTATGGATAAACTCTAATAGGGCCCCAATCATGTTAAGTTTTATTAAATATAATGATGCCTTTCAATGTAAGTATTTATATACACTATATAGAATCGAAATTGTAAAACCAAGAAGAAAAAGCCATAAAGTTATGGAAGTCAAAGGATTAATAGACATGTTAACGATATGCAGTAGAAGAAACAAAGACAAAATGCGGCGAGTGGGTAAGTATATTAACCCCTTTACCCCCAAGGGTGGTTTGCACGTTAATGACCGGGCCAATTTTTACAATTCTGACCACTGTCCCTTTGTGAGGTTATAACTCTGGAACGCTTCAACGGATCCCAGTGATTCTGACAATGTTTTCTCGTGACATATTGTACTTCATGACAATGGTAAAATTTCTTTGATATTACCTGTGTTTATTTGTGAAAAAAAACTGAAATATGGCGAAAATTTTGAAAATTTCGCAATTTTCCAACTTTGAATTTTTATGCAATTAAATCACAGAGATATGTCACACAAAATACTTAATACGTAACATTTCCCACATGTCTACTTTACATCAGCACAATTTTGGAACCAAAATTTTTTTTTGTTAGGGAGTTATAAGGGTTAAAAGTTGACCAGCAATTTCTCATTTCTACAACACCATTTTATTTTAGGGACCACATCTCATTTGAAGTCATTTTGAGGGGTCTATATGATAGAAAATACCCAAGTGTGACACCATTCTAAAAACTACACCCCTCAAGGTACTCAAAAACATATTCAAGAAGTTTATTAACCCTTCTGGTGCTTCACAGGAATTTTTTGAATGTTTAAATAAAAATGAACATTTAACTTTTTTTCACAAAAAATTTAATTCAGCTCCAATTTGTTTAATTTTACCAAGGGTAACAGGAGAAAATAGACCCCAAACTTTGTTGTACAATTTGTCCTGAGCACGACAATACCCCACATGTGGGGGTAAACCACTGTTTGGGCGCATGGCAGAGCTCGGAAGCGAAGGAGCGCCATTTGACTTTTCAATGCAAACTTGACTGGAATTGAGATGGGACGCCATGTTTCGTTTGGAGAGCCCCTGATGTGCCTAAACATTGAAACCCCCCACAAGTGACACCATTTTGGAAAGTAGACCCCTTAAGGAACTTATCTAAATGTGTGGTGAGCACTTTGACCCACCAAGTGCTTCACAGAAGTTTATAATGTAGAACCGTAAAAATAAAAAATCATATTTTTTCACAAAAATTAATTTTCCGCCCCAAATTTTTTATTTTCCCAAGGGTAAGAGAAGAAATTGGACCCCAAAAGTTGTTGTACAATTTCTCCTGAGTACGCTGATACCACATATGTGGGGGTAAACCACTGTTTGGGCGGATGGGAGAGCTCGGAAGGGAAGGAGCGCCGTTTGACTTTTCAATGCAAAATTGACAGGAATTGAGATGGGACGCCATGTTGCGTTTGGAGAGCCACTGATGTACCTAAACATTGAAACCCCCCACAAGTGACACCATTTTGGAAAGTAGACCCCCTAAGGAACTTATCTAGATGTGTGGTGAGCACTTTGACCCACCAAGTGCTTCACAGAAGTTTATAATGCAGAGCCGTAAAAATAAAACAAAACATTTTTCCCACAAAAATTATTTTTTTAGCCCCCAGTTTTGTATTTTCCCGAGGGTAACAGGAGAAATTGGATCCCAAAATTTGTTGTCCAATTTGTTCTGAGTGCGCTGATACCCCATATGTGGGGGGTAACCACTGTTTGGGCGCATGGGAGGGCTCGGAAGGGAAGGAGCTCCATTTGGAATGCAGGCTTAGATGGAATGGTCTGCAGGTGTCACATTGCATTTGCAGAGCCCCTAATGTACCGAAACAGTAGAAACCCCCCACAAGTGACACCATTTTGGAAACTAGACCCCGTAAGGAACTCATCTAGATGTGTTGTGAGAGCTTTGAACCCCCAAGTGTTTCACTACAGTTTGTAACGCAGAGCCGTGAAAATTGAAAAAAAAAATCTTTCCCCCCAAAATTATTTTTTAGCCCCCAGTTTTGTATTTTCCCGAGGGTAAGAGGAGAAATTTGACCCCAAAAGTTGTTGTCCAATTTGTCCTGAGTACGCTGATACCCCATATGTGGGGGGTAACCACCGTTTGGGCGCATGGGAGGGCTCGGAAGGGAAGGAGTGCCATTTGGAATGCAGACTTAGATGGAATGGTCTGCAGGCGTCACATTGCGTTTGCAGAACCCCTAATGTACCTAAACAGTAGAAATCCCCCACAAGTGACCCCATATTGGAAACTAGACCCCCATGGAACTTATCTAGATGTGTTGTGAGAACTTTGAACCCCCAAGTGTTTCACTACAGTTTATAACGCAGAGCCGTGAAAATAAAAAATCTTTTTTTTCCCACAAAAATTAATTTTTTAGCCCCCAGTTTTGTATTTTCCCAAGGGTAACAGGAGAAATTGGACCCCAAAAGTTGTTGTCCTATTTGTCCTGAGTACGCTGATACCCCATATGTTGGGGTAAACCCCTGTTTGGGCACACGGGAGAGCTCGGAAGGGAAGGAGCACTGTTTTACTTTTTCAACGCAGAATTGGCTGGAATTGAGATCGGACGCCATGTCGCGTTTGGAGAGCCCCTGATGTGCCTAAACAGTGGAAACCCCCCAATTATAACTGAAACCCTAATCCAAACACACCCCTAACCCTAATCCCAACAGTAACCCTAACCACACCTCTAACCCTGACACACCCCTAACCCTAATCCCAACCCTATTCCCAACTGTAAATGTAATCTAAACCCTAACTGTAACTTTAGCCCCAATCCTAACCGTAACTTTAGCCCCAACCCTAACTGTAGCCTTAACCCTAGCCCCAACCCTAACTTTAGCCCTAACCCAAACTGTAGCCCTAACCCTAGCCCTAACCATAGCCCTAACCCTAACTTTAGCCCCAACCCTAACTGTAGCCTTAACCCTAGCCCTAACCATAGCCCTAACCCTAGCCCTAGCCCTAACCCTAGCCCTAACCCTAACCCTAGCCCTAGCCCTAACCCTAGCCCTAACCCTAACCCTAACCCTAGCCCTAGCCCTAACCCTATTGGAAAAATGGAAATAAATACATTTTTTTAATTTTTCCCTAACTAAGGGGGTGATGAAGGGGGGTTTGATTTACTTTTATAGCGGGTTTTTTAGCGGATTTTTATGATTGGCAGCCGTCACACACTGAAAGACGCTTTTTATTGCAAAAAATATTTTTTGCGTTACCACATTTTGAGAGCTATAATTTTTCCATATTTTGGTTCACAGAGTCATGTGAGGTCTTGTTTTTTGCGGGACGAGTTGACATTTTTATTGGTAACATTTTCGGGCATGTTACATTTTTTGATCGCTTTTTATTCCGATTTTTGCGAGGCAGAATGACCAAAAACCAGCTATTCATGAATTTCTTTTGGGGGAGGCGTTTATACCATTCCGCGTTTGGTAAAATTGATAAAGCAGTTTTATTCTTCGGGTCAGTACGATTACAGCGACACCTCATTTATATCTTTTTTTATGTTTTGGCGCTTTTATACGATAAAAACTATTTTATAGAAAAAATAATTATTTTTGCATCGCTTTATTCTCAGGACTATAATTTTTTTTTTTTTTTGCTGATGATGCTGTATGGCGGCTCGTTTTTTGCGGGACAAGATGACGCTTTCAGCGGTACCATGGTTATTTATATCTGTCTTGTTGATCGCGTGTTATTCCACTTTTTGTTTGGCGGTATGATAATAAAGCGTTGTTTTTTGCCTCGTTCTTTTTTTTTTTTTCTTACGGTGTTTACTGAAGGGGTTAACTAGTGGGCCACTTTTATAGGTCGGGTCGTTACGGACGCGGCGATACTAAATATGTGTACTTTTATTGTTTTTTTTTTATTTAGATAAAGAAATGTATTTAGGGGAATAATATATATATATTTTTTTTCATTATTTAGGAATATTTTTTTATTTTTTTTTACACATTTTGAAAATTTTTTTTTTACTTTTATACATTGTCCCAGGGGGGGACATCACAGATCAGTGATCTGACAGTGTGCACAGCACACTGTCAGATCACTGATCTGACATGCAGCGCTGCAGCCTTCACAGTGCCTGCTCTAAGCAGGCTCTGTGAAGCCACCTCCCTCCCTGCAGGACCCGGATCCGCGGCCATCTTGGATCCGGGGCTGGAGGGAGCAGGGAGGGAGGTGAGACCCTCGCAGCAACGCGATCACATCGCGTTGCTGCGGGGTGCTCAGGGAAGCCCGCAGGGAGCCCCCTCCCTGCGGGAAGCTTCCCTATACCGCCGGCACATCGCGATCATCTTTGATCGCGGTGTGCCAGGGGTTAATGTGCCGGGGGCGGTCCGTGACCACTCCTGGCACATAGTGCCAGATGTCAGCTGCGATAAACAGCTGACACCCGGCCGCGATCGGCGGCGCTCCCCCCGTGAGCGCCGCCGATCACGCTGGACGTACTATCCCGTCCGTGGTCATGGGGGCCCTCCCCACCTCGACGGGATAGTACGTCCCATGTCAGAAAGGGGTTAACACATGACTTTTAATGTGACATTTAAAGTCAACAGCAAAATCTAAAATGCTGAATTTTTTCTTCAGTTCTCCTGCTGTTCTACTGCCCAGGAGCTCGTCTGGAGTCTCTGTGCACCACACCTTTATTGAGGCATTTTTCTACACTTACTGAGCCAATATGCTCCTCCCCCTCTTTTTCATATATTAACTATATGCAAATGGGAAATGTAAATAATATTTTCAAACATTTTTATTTATTATTATTATGTATTTATTTATATAGCATCATTAATTCCATGGTGCTGTACATGAGAAGGGGTTACATCAAAATACAAATATCATTAACAGTAAACAAACTAACAATGACAGACTGGTACAGAGGGAAGAGGACCCTGCCATGCGGGCTTACAATTTACAGGATTATGGGGAAGGAAACAGTAGCTTGAGGTTTGCAGTAGCTCTGATGGTGTTGAGGTTGACGTGTAGTCATTTCAAGATGTAAGCTTTCAGGGTTTTCAGGTTTCTTTTGAAGCATCCAAATGTGGTGGATAACCGGATGTGTTGGGGCACAGAATTCCAGATGATGGGGGATAGTCGGGAGTAGAGTTGAGCGACCTTGACCTTTTTAGAGTCGAGCCGGGTTTCGCGAAACCCGACTATCTCAAAAGTCGGGTCGAGTGAAATCGGCCGATTATGACGTAAAGTCGGGATCGACCGAAACACGAAACCCAATGCAAGTCAATGGGGCAGCATAGTCGGCAGTGAGTGGGGGCCAGGAAAACACCTAGAGTGCCCATTTTAATGTCAAAACCATCCATTCTTCTTAATGAAGCTTGTCAAGCGTAATTTACCTTATAATAATTGGAAGGCATTTGAAATTGGGGGTCATTTGGCTAAAGTTGTGGTGGGTAGGGCTGGTTCAAGTAATTAGTGGGCCCAGGAAATCTGGACCACGTCACGGCAGTGGAGCAGGGAGAGGTAAGTATTTCAACTTTGCAAGTGCTGTGAACCTGAGCAAGCAGGGGGGGCCCACTCGTTGGCATTGGCACTGGCACAGGGCCCCTCAAAGTACAGCGGTGTGTTTGCACGGCGGGGGCGCCTCCCACCGGCAGCAACACTTTTGCGTACCATGAGAGGCCCTGTGCCAGTGACGTCACCAACTAGTATTCCTCCCCCCACCTGATGAAGGAACCTGCACTTTCATCTGCACCTTCCTGTTTGTCCCCGTGTAAGGTGGTATGGTATGCGGGAAGGGGGACCTGACTTTCAGCAGGGTCACAATCTTGCAGTGTAGCGTGCACGGGAAATGTTGCGTTATGGGTCAATGTACCAGCAGACTCATCTATCACTGGCTGGGCAATGGGCAGGATGAGGAGGAAACACAGATATAGGCCCAAAGAATAAAGTGGGCTAAATGCAGTTCAAAATTGGTAACACAGGACTAATCAGGGGGCATTGCAGTGGAGGACAACTGGAATGAGAGGCTGACACAGAGAGTAGGCCCAAATCAGTAAGTAGTCGAAATGCAGTTCAAAATTGGCAACAGTAGTAAACAGGCGGCACAGCTTTGTTCAGTGGAGGAGAACAGCAAGGAGTGGCAGACACCGATAGTAGGCCCCAACCCAACTAGTAGGCCAAATGCAGTCTAACATTAACAACTACTTAACGAGCGCCTGAAAATGGAATTTCAGGACAGGAAACCAGGAGAACAGCAAGGAGCGGCAGACACCGATAGTAGGCCCCAAACCAACTAGTACGCCAAATGCAGTTGTTCCGTTTAACCACAATTTAATGAGAGCCTGAAGATAGAAGTTCAGGAAAGGCAACCTGGAGAACACCTTGGAGTGGAACACACCATCTCTCTACACCCCATACCCAATTTGTAGGTCTAATGCAGCGTAGTTTCCAACAACTACTAAACGAGAGCATGATGATCGAAGCATTGGCGAGGAAACCTGGGGAACACCTTGGAGTGGAACACACCATCTCTCTACACCCCATACCCAATTTGTAGGCCTAATGCAGCGTAGTTTCCAACAACTACTAAACGAGAGCATGATGATCGAAGCATTGGCGAGGAAACCTGGGGAACACCTTGGAGTGGAACACACCATCTCTCTACAGTGGAACACACCATCTCTCTACACCCCATACCCAATTTGTAGGCCTAATGCAGCGTAGTTTCCAACAACTACTAAACGAGAGCCGGAAGATCGAAGCTCAAGAAAGGCAACCTGGAGAACACCTTGGAGTGGAACACACCATCTCTCTACACCCCATACCCAATTTGTAGGCCCAATGCAGCGTAGTTTCCAACAACTACTAAACGAGAGCCGGAAGATCGAAGCAATGGAGAGGAAACCTGGGGAACACCTTGGAGTGTAACACACCATCTCTCTACACCCCATACCCAATTTGTAGGCCTAATGCAGCGTAGTTTCCAACAACTACTAAACGAGAGCCGGAAGATCGAAGCAATGGAGAGGAAACCTGGGGAACACCTTGGAGTGTAACACACCATCTCTCTACACCCCATACCCAATTTGTAGGCCTAATGCAGCGTAGTTTCCAACAACTACTAAACGAGAGCCGGAAGATCGAAGCAATGGAGAGGAAACCTGGGGAACACCTTGGAGTGTAACACACCATCTCTCTACACCCCATACCCAATTTGTAGGCCTAATGCAGCGTAGTTTCCAACAACTACTAAACGAGAGCCGGAAGATCGAAGCAATGGAGAGGAAACCTGGGGAACACCTTGGAGTGGAACACACCATCTCTCTACACCCCATACCCAATTTGTAGGCCTAATGCAGCGTAGTTTCCAACAACTACTAAACGAGAGCACGATGATCGAAGCATTGGCGAGGAAACCTGGGGAACACCTTGGAGTGGAACACACCATCTCTCTACAGTGGAACACACCATCTCTCTACACCCCATACCCAATTTGTAGGCCTAATGCAGCGTAGTTTCCAACAACTACTAAACGAGAGCCGGAAGATTGAAGCTCAGGAAAGGCAACCTGGGGAACACCTTGGAGTGGAACACACCATCTCTCTACACCCCATACCCAATTTGTAGGCCCAATGCAGTGTAGATTCCATCAACTACTAAACGAGAGCCGGAAGATCGAAGCTCAGGAAAGGCAACCTGGGGAACACCTTGGAGTGTAACAAACCCTCTCTCTACACCACGGAAGGGCTGATTCTTAGGAAGGAAGGCTGTCGGAAAGAAGCAGGGCGCGTCCGAGGGTGATTATATTCTTATTAGGTATATACTCACCCTCGGACACGCCCTGCTTCTTTATTTGTAATGAATGTTTATTTGCAATGTGGTTTTGACTTACTCTATTTTTTTGGTAAATAATGATTTAATTATTTTCATTGTTTTGCATCTTCTTGGCAATAATATAAAGAAGACGCGACAGGACATCACTCGGTGGATGCCATATCTGTGTTTAAAATTGAAAAAACCTTTCAGTTAACTACTTGCAGGAGAAAGTTATTGTAGCTGGTGGCCATTTTTAGTACTGTACCAGATTTTTGTTGTATGTGTTTGTTTTTAATGTTAAAATGTCTGCATTTGATATCTCTACAGTATTTTCTTTTTTATAAGCAAAATACTTATTTTTATATTTTCTGATGTTGGTTCCAGGGGTACACGGGCAGCAGTGGTGTGGTCAGTGGAGGCCTAGTGGAAGGAGTGACCGCAGACAGGCATCGAAGGCCTAAAATAATAACACATGGCTGTAGGCAATTTTAAATTGGTTCCAGGGGTACACGGGCAGCAGTGGTGTGGTCAGTGGAGGCCTAGTGGAAGGAGTGACCGCAGACAGGCATCGAAGGCCTAAAATAATAACACATGGCTGTAGGCAATTTTAAATTGGTTCCAGGGGTACACGGGCAGCAGTGGTGTGGTCAGTGGAGGCCTAGTGGAAGGAGTGACCGCAGACAGGCATCGAAGGCCTAAAATAATAACACATGGCTGTAGGCAATTTTAAATTGGTTACAGGGGTACACGGGCAGCAGTGGTGTGGTCAGTGGAGGCCTAGTGGAAGGAGTGACCGCAGACAGGCATCGAAGGCCTAAAATAATAACACATGGCTGTAGGCAATTTTAAATTGGTTCCAGGGGTACACGGGCAGCAGTGGTGTGGTCAGTGGAGGCCTAGTGGAAGGAGTGACCGCAGACAGGCATCGAAGGCCTAAAATAATAACACATGGCTGTAGGCAATTTTAAATTGGTTCCAGGGGTACACGGGCAGCAGTGGTGTGGTCAGTGGAGGCCTAGTGGAAGGAGTGACCGCAGACAGGCATCGAAGGCCTAAAATAATAACACATGGCTGTAGGCAATTTTAAATTGGTTACAGGGGTACACGGGCAGCAGTGGTGTGGTCAGTGGAGGCCTAGTGGAAGGAGTGACCGCAGACAGGCATCGAAGGCCTAAAATAATAACACATGGCTGTAGGCAATTTTAAATTGGTTCCAGGGGTACACGGGCAGCAGTGGTGTGGTCAGTGGAGGCCTAGTGGAAGGAGTGACCGCAGACAGGCATCGAAGGCCTAAAATAACAACACATGGCTGTAGGCAATTTTAAATTGGTTCCAGGGGTACACGGGCAGCAGTGGTGTGGTCAGTGGAGGCCTAGTGGAAGGAGTGACCGCAGACAGGCATCGAAGGCCTAAAATAATAACACATGGCTGTAGGCAATTTTAAATTGGTTCCAGGGGTACACGGGCAGCAGTGGTGTGGTCAGTGGAGGCCTAGTGGAAGGAGTGACCGCAGACAGGCATCGAAGGCCTAAAATAATAACACATGGCTGTAGGCAATTTTAAATTGGTTCCAGGGGTACACGGGCAGCAGTGGTGTGGTCAGTGGAGGCCTAGTGGAAGGAGTGACCGCAGACAGGCATCGAAGGCCTAAAATAACAACACATGGCTGTAGGCAATTTTAAATTGGTTCCAGGGGTACACGGGCAGCAGTGGTGTGGTCAGTGGAGGCCTAGTGGAAGGAGTGACCGCAGACAGGCATCGAAGGCCTAAAATAATAACACATGGCTGTAGGCAATTTTAAATTGGTTCCAGGGGTACACGGGCAGCAGTGGTGTGGTCAGTGGATGCCTAGTGGAAGGAGTGACCGCAGACAGGCATCGAAGGCCTAAAATAATAACACATGGCTGTAGGCAATTTTAAATTGGTTACAGGGGTACACGGGCAGCAGTGGTGTGGTCAGTGGAGGCCTAGTGGAAGGAGTGACCGCAGACAGGCATCGAAGGCCTAAAATAATAACACATGGCTGTAGGCAATTTTAAATTGGTTCCAGGGGTACACGGGCAGCAGTGGTGTGGTCAGTGGAGGCCTAGTGGAAGGAGTGACCGCAGACAGGCATCGAAGGCCTAAAATAATAACACATGGCTGTAGGCAATTTTAAATTGGTTACAGGGGTACACGGGCAGCAGTGGTGTGGTCAGTGGAGGCCTAGTGGAAGGAGTCACCGCAGACAGGCATCGAAGGCCTAAAATAATAACACATGGCTGTAGGCAATTTTAAATTGGTTCCAGGGGTACACGGGCAGCAGTGGTGTGGTCAGTGGAGGCCTAGTGGAAGGAGTGACCGCAGACAGGCATCGAAGGCCTAAAATAACAACACATGGCTGTAGGCAATTTTAAATTGGTTCCAGGGGTACACGGGCAGCAGTGGTGTGGTCAGTGGAGGCCTAGTGGAAGGAGTGACCGCAGACAGGCATCGAAGGCCTAAAATAATAACACATGGCTGTAGGCAATTTTAAATTGGTTCCAGGGGTACACGGGCAGCAGTGGTGTGGTCAGTGGAGGCCTAGTGGAAGGAGTGACCGCAGACAGGCATCGAAGGCCTAAAATAATAACACATGGCTGTAGGCAATTTTAAATTGGTTACAGGGGTACACGGGCAGCAGTGGTGTGGTCAGTGGAGGCCTAGTGGAAGGAGTGACCGCAGACAGGCATCGAAGGCCTAAAATAATAACACATGGCTGTAGGCAATTTTAAATTGGTTCCAGGGGTACACGGGCAGCAGTGGTGTGGTCAGTGGAGGCCTAGTGGAAGGAGTGACCGCAGACAGGCATCGAAGGCCTAAAATAATAACACATGGCTGTAGGCAATTTTAAATTGGTTACAGGGGTACACGGGCAGCAGTGGTGTGGTCAGTGGAGGCCTAGTGGAAGGAGTCACCGCAGACAGGCATCGAAGGCCTAAAATAATAACACATGGCTGTAGGCAATTTTAAATTGGTTCCAGGGGTACACGGGCAGCAGTGGTGTGGTCAGTGGAGGCCTAGTGGAAGGAGTGACCACAGACAGGCATCGAAGGCCTAACATAACAAAAATGTCAATACAATGGTATTGTCAGTGGCAGGCATTGAAGGATGTCAGCGCATAGACTAAACATTGGTGGAGCTGTGAGATAATTTTGCAAGTGGTAGAGCACTGTTTGAGCTGGGGTGGGGGGAAACTGTCTTGTGGCCGGCGGTACAGGCCCAGGGCCCCTCATATTACAACGGTGTGTCTGACGTTGGGTGCGCACCACCACCGCCAGAGACACTTTATTGTACTAGGAGGGACCCAGTGGCAGTGCCGTCGACCAAAAGCGGACTCACCCACCTCTTCAGACAAACTGCACTCTCACGGGTGCTGTCGCCAAGTGTCGATACCACGGCCCCGTGTGGGGAGTTTGGCCATTTAGTGAGGTGTAAACATGTCGTATGCTGGACAATCAGGTGCAGAAAATTACGAGATTGGAAAAGGCATTCAGAATAGTCCACAGGCAAGACCTTTTCATAGGAAAGCTAGGTGTCAGCCGGGCAAGGTGGGGCAAAAGATTTCGAAATCCAGTTGTGGTTCATTTTAATGAAGGTTAGATCATCTACATTTTGGGTAGCCAGACGAGTCCTTTTTTCTGTTAGTATTGAACCTGCAGCACTGAATACTCTTTCTGATAGGACACTAGCTGCCGGGCAAGCAAGCTCCTGCAATGCATATTCTGCCAATTCTGGCCAGGTGTCTAATTTTGATGCCCAGTAATCAAATGGGAATGACGGTTGAGGGAGAACATCGATAAGGGATGAAAAATAGTTTGTAACCATACTGGACAAATGTTGTCTCCTGTCACTTTGAATTGATGCTGCAGTACCTGTCCTGTCTGCGGTCATAGCAAAATCACTCCACAACCTGGTCAGAAAACCCCTCTGGCCAACGCCACTTCTGATTTCTGCCCCTCTAACTCCTCTGGTCTGCTGGCCCCTGCAGCTCGTGTGAGAACGATCACGGGCACTGTGTGCAGGGAATGCCAGAAGCAAACGGTCAACAAGAGTTGATTGTTTGGTTGCTAATATTAGTTCCAAGTTCTCATGTGGCATTTTATTTTGCAATTTGCCTTTATTGCGAGGATCAAGGAGGCAGGCCAACCAGTAATCGTCATCATTCATTATTTTAGTTATGCGTGTGTCCCTTTTGAGGATACGTAAGGCATAATCCGCCATGTGGGCCAAAGTTCCAGTTCTCAAATCTGCGGTTGTGCTTGGTTGAGGGGCAGTTTCAGGCAAATCCACGTCACTTGTATCCCTCAAAAAACCAGAACCCGGCCTTGCCGCGCCACCAATTTCCAGTGGCCCCGGAAAAGCTTCCTCATTAAAAATATAATCATCCCCATCATCCTCCTCGTCCTCCTCCTCCTCTTCGCCCGCTACCTCGTCCTGTACACTGCCCTGGCCAGACAATGGCTGACTGTCATCAAGGCTTTCCTCTTCCTCAGCTGCAGACGCCTGATCCTTTATGTGCGTCAAACTTTGCATCAGCAGACGCATTAGGGGGATGCTCATGCTTATTATGGCGTTGTCTGCACTAACCAGCCGTGTGCATTCCTCAAAACACTGAAGGACTTGACACATGTCTTGAATCTTCGACCACTGCACACCTGACAACTCCATGTCTGCCATCCTACTGCCTGCCCGTGTATGTGTATCCTCCCACAAAAACATAACAGCCCGCCTCTGTTCACACAGTCTCTGAATCATGTGCAGTGTTGAGTTCCACCTTGTTGCAACGTCTATGATTAGGCGATGCTGGGGAAGGTTCAAAGAACGCTGATAGGTCTGCATACGGCTGGAGTGTACGGGCGAACGGCGGATATGTGAGCAAAGTCCACGCACTTTGAGGAGCAGGTCGGATAACCCCGGATAACTTTTCAGGAAGCACTGCACCACCAGGTTTAAGGTGTGAGCCAGGCAAGGAATGTGTTTCAGTTGGGAAAGGGAGATGGCAGCCATGAAATTCCTTCCGTTATCACTCACTACCTTGCCTGCCTCAAGATCTACAGTGCCCAGCCACGACTGCGTTTCTTTCTGCAAGAACTCGGACAGAACTTCCGCGGTGTGTCTGTTGTCGCCCAAACACTTCATAGCCAATACAGCCTGCTGACGTTTGCCAGTAGCTGCCCCATAATGGGAGACCTGGTGTGCAACAGTGGCAGCTGCGGATGGAGTGGTTGTGCGACTGCGGTCTGTGGACGAGCTCTCGCTTCTGCAGGAGGACGAAGAGGAGGAGGAGGGGGTACGAACGGCTACAGCCAATTGTTTCCTAGACCGTGGGCTAGGCAGAACTGTCCCAAACTTGCTGTCCCCTGTGGACCCTGCATCCACCACATTTACCCAGTATGCCGTGATGGACACGTAACGTCCCTGGCCATGCCTACTGGTCCATGCATCTGTTGTCAGGTGCACCTTTGTGCTCACAGATTGCCTGAGTGCATGGACGATGCGCTCTTTAACATGCTGGTGGAGGGCTGGGATGGCTTTTCTGGAAAAAAAGTGTCGACTGGGTAGCTCGTAGCGTGGTACAGCGTAGTCCATCAGGGCTTTGAAAGCTTCGCTTTCAACTAACCGGTAGGGCATCATCTCTAACGAGATTAGTCTAGCTATGTGTGCGTTCAAACCCTGTGTACGCGGATGCGAGGCTAAGTACTTCCTTTTTCTAACCATAGTCTCATGTAGGGTGAGCTGGACTGGAGAGCTGGAGATCGTGGAACTAGCGGGGGTGCCGGTTGACATGGCAGACTGAGAGACGGTGGGAGATGGTATTGTTGCCACCGGTGCCCTAGATGCAGTGTTTCCTACTACGAAACTGGTGATTCCCTGACCCTGACTGCTTTGGCCTGGCAAAGAAACCTGCACAGATACTGCAGGTGGTGCGGAAAATGGTGGCCCTACACTGCCGGAAGGGATGTTGCGTTGCTGACTAGCTTCATTGGCCGAGGGTGCTACAACCTTAAGGGACGTTTGGTAGTTAGTCCAGGCTTGCAAATGCATGGTGGTTAAATGTCTATGCATGCAACTTGTATTGAGACTTTTCAGATTCTGTCCTCTGCTTAAGGTAGTTGAACATTTTTGACAGATGACTTTGCGCTGATCAATTGGATGTTGTTTAAAAAAATGCCAGACTGCACTCTTTCTAGCATCGGATACCTTTTCAGGCATTGCAGACTGAGCTTTAACCGGATGGCCACGCTGTCCTCCAACAGGTTTTGGCTTTGCCACGCATTTTGGGCAAGATACGGGCCCGGCAGATGGAACCTGTTGCGAGGTTGATGCCTGCTGCGGCCCCTCCTCCTCCGCTTCAGAACTGCTGCCGCCTGCACCCTGTTCCCCCAATGGCTGCCAATCGGGGTCAAGAACTGGGTCATCTATTACCTCTTCTTGTAGCTCGTGTGCAACTTCGTCTGTGTCACCGTGTCGGTCGGTGGTATAGCGTTCGTGATGGGGCAACATAGTCTCATCAGGGTCTGATTCTTGATCAGCACCCTGCGAGGGCAATGTTGTGGTCTGAGTCAAAGGACCAGCATAGTAGTCTGGCTGTGGCTGTGCATCAGTGCACTCCATGTCAGATTGTAATGGGCATGGACTGTTAACTGCTTCACTTTCTAAGCCAGGGACGGTATGTGTAAAGAGCTCCATGGAGTAACCCGTTGTGTCGCCTGCTGCATTCTTCTCTGTTGTTGTTTTTGCTGAAGAGGACAAGGAAGCGACTTGTCCCTGACCGTGAACATCCACTAACGACGCGCTGCTTTGACATTTACCAGTTTCACGAGAGGAGGCAAAAGAGCTAGAGGCTGAGTCAGCAAGATAAGCCAAAACTTGCTCTTGCTGCTCCGGCTTTAAAAGCGGTTTTCCTACTCCCAGAAAAGGGAGGGTTCGAGGCCTTGCGTAGCCAGACGACGAACCTGGCTCCACAGCTCCAGACTTAGGTGCAATATTTTTTTTCCCACGACCAGCTGATGCTCCACCACTACCACTACCCTCATTACCAGCTGACAATGAACGCCCCCGGCCACGACCTCTTCCACCATACTTCCTCATTGTTTTAAAAACGTAAACAAACTAATGGTATTTGTTGCTGTCACACAAATTACACGGTGAGCTATAACTTCAGTATGATTTAGCTACCCCTTTACAGGTGAGTGAGACCACAACGAAAATCAGGCACAATGTTACACACTCTGTTGTTGGTGGCAACAAATGAGAGAGATGCCACACACGCAGGACTGTCACTGAAGCACAAATGTAAATATTAATCTCCCACTGATTTGATTTTTTTTTTTTTTCAGGGAGACTTTAGGAAAAAAAAAATAGAATAAAATGATTTTTTCAGGAAGAATTTAGAAACAAAATAAAATAAAATGATTTTTTCAGGGAGAATTTAGAAAACAAATAAAACAAAAAAAGGCTTTCTATGGCCCACTGAGTGAGAGATGACGCACACAGGAGTCAGGAGTGGCACACAAGCCCAGAGGCCAATATTTATCTCCCACTGATTGATGTAGTGATTTTTTCAGGTAGATTTTGGAACCCAAATCAAGCTAAAAAAATAATAGGCTTTCTATGGCCCACAATTGGAGAGAGAGAGAGAGATAGCACACCCAGGAGTCAAGACTGGCACACAAGCAGAAAGGGCAATATTAATCTCCCACTGATTTGTTTTTTTTTTTGTTTTTTTTCAGGGAGACTTTAGGAAAAAAAAAAAAAAGAATAAAATGATTTTTTCAGGAAGAATTTAGAAACCAAAGAAAATAAAATGATTTTTTCAGGGAGAATTTAGAAAACAAATAAAACAAAAAAAGGCTTTCTATGGCCCACTGAGTGAGAGATGACGCACACAGGAGTCAGGATTGGCACACAAGCCCAGAGGCCAATATTTATCTCCCACTTTTTTTTTTTTGTTCCAGGCAAAATTTATAAACCCAATAAAAAAAATAATAAATAGGCTTTCTATGGCCCACTATCTGAGAGACAGAGAGAGATGGCACGCTTAGGACTGGCACACAAGCCCAAAGGCCAATATTAATCTCCCTTTTTTTTTTAAGGGAGAATTTATAAAACCAAAAAAAAAAAAAAAAAAATAGGCTTTCTATGGCCCACTATTTGTGAGAGAGATGGCACGCTCAGGACTGGCACACAAGCCCAGAGGCCAATATTAATCTCCCACTTTTTTTTTTTTTTTCCAGGGAAAATTTATAAACCCAATAAAAAAAAATAAAAATAAATAGGCTTTCTATGGCCCACTATCTGAGAGAGAGAGATGGCACGCTTAGGACTGGCACACAAGCCCAAAGGCCAATATTAATCTCCCACTGATTGATTTATTGATTTTTTCAGGTAGAATTTAGAACCCAAATAAAGCAAAAAAAAAAAAAAAGGGCTTTCTTTGGCCCACTGAGTGAGTGATGATGCACACAGGAGTCAGGAGTGGCACACAAGCCCTGAGGCCAATATTTTTCTCCCACTGATTGATGTAGTGATTTTTTCAGGTAGATTTTAGAACCAAAATCAAGCAAAAAAATAAATAGGCTTTCTATGGCCCACTGAGTGAGTGATGATGCACACAGGAGTCAAGAGTGGCACACAAGCCCTGAGGCCAATATTTTTCTCCCACTGATTGATGTAGTGATTTTTTCAGGTAGATTTTATAACCCAAATCAAGCAAAAAAATAAATAGGCTTTCTATGGCCCACTGAGTGAGAGATGACACAGACAGGGATGGCACTCTAGCAGAAATGTCAATCTTAATCTCCCACAAAAAAAAAAAAAAAAACAGGGAGTGTCCTTCAATTACTATCTCCCTGCAGTAATCTCAGCCAGGTATGGTAGGCAGCAATAAGGAGTGGACTGATGCACAAATTAAATAAAAAGTGTGTACAAACCAAAAAGATAGCTGTGCAGAAAGGAAGGAACAAGAGGATTTGTGCTTTGAAAAAAGCAGTTGGTTTGCACAGCGGCGTACACACAGCAATGCAGCTATCAGGGAGCCTTCTAGGGCAGCCCAATGAGCTACAGCGCTGAGGGGAAAAAAAAAAAAATTGTAGCTTCCACTGTCCCTGCACACCGAAGGTGGTGTTGGGCAGTGGAAATCGCTACAGCACAAGCGGTTTGGTGGTTAATGGACCCTGCCTAACGCTATCCCTGCTTCTGACGAAGTGGCAGCAACCTCTCCCTAGGCTCAGATCAGCAGCAGTAACATGGCGGTCGGCGGGAACTCCCCTTTATAGCCCCTGTGACGCCGCAGACAGCAAGCCAATCACTGCAATGCCCTTCTCTAAGATGGTGGGGACCAGGACCTATGTCATCACGCTGCCCACACTCTGCGTTTACCTTCATTGGCTGAGAAATGGCGCTTTTCGCGTCATTGAAACGCGACTTTGGCGCGAAAGTCGCCTCCCGCATGGCCGACCCCGCACAGGGGTCGGATCGGGTTTCATGAAACCCGACTTTGCCAAAAGTCGGCGACTTTTGAAAATGAACGACCCGTTTCGCTCAACCCTAGTCGGGAGAAGTCTTGGAGGCGATTGGGTGAGGAGCTAATAGGCGTGGAGGAGAGAAGGAGGTCTTGGGAGGACCGGAGATTATGTGATGGAAGATATTGAGAGATTAGTTTGGAAATATACGGAGGAGAAAGGTTATGGCTTTGGAGGTCAGTCTTACTAGTTTAAACTGGATACTCTGGGAAATTGAGAGCCAGTGAAGGGATTTGCAAAGAGGGGAAGCAGGAGTGTAGTGAGGAGAGAGATTAATTAGTCGGGCAGCAGAGTTAAGGACGGACTGGAGGGGTCCAAGAGTGTTAGAAGGTAGGCCACAGAGGAGGATTTATTCAGTATTGATTATGAAGACCACATGCAGAAGTACATGCACTTTCATGCCTCAGCAAAGTATCAATGAGTTTATTAATTGTTTTCTAAAGAATGTTGTTCCACAGTGAATGAATCCAATTAATTCATGAAGATTAATTGATGATAGCTCTCTTTACAATTGACAACTAATGGTGTTCTAAATTAAAGCCCAATGGTAGACAAGCCTGGAGATGTGCCGGACTTGGTAATATCATAAATATCAGCTCAGCCTGACTGAAATTAAGTGCAGGTCTGCCAGTCTGGACGCCCTGCTGAATCACAGTAAAACATTTTTTAATGGCACAGAAGCAGTCAGCCATGGGCCATGCATGCATCAGGATATGGACCAGCATTTTGAGCTTTGAATTGAATATTCAATTAAGATGAGCTGGGTGAGGGATCCGCGTAAGCCTTCATTGCTGGGAGACCTGACACCTCATGCTACAGCTCAAACTGTTTTTTTTCCCAATCACAATCAGGTGCCACAAATATCAGCTTGTTAGACCTCAAATGTTCAAAAATTTAAGGATAGTAATACAGACAGTTGACTGAAAGTAAGTGCAGGCCTGCCAGTCTGGGAGCCCTACTGCTACAGGCACCACACATGAAGGAGATTCAATTTGGAGTGCAAACATTTAAAAAAATTACTGCAACACACCACTAAAGTGGCATCAATTTCCTGGAGTAGCTATAGTATAATCAGCCTCAGACTCCCCTTTCACTAAAGGTAACCCACCAGATAGAAACCCAAATTGGGGTCTCCACAGTTGAAAAAAGTATTGTCACACAACACTGTTGGCACCACACTATTGCCAGACATCACTAAAGTAGCATAAATTTTCAGAGCGTAGAAATAGTATAATGGGGATCTGACACCCCTTCCATCACAGGCAGATGGAGATCCAAATTGGAGTCTCCACATTTCAAAAAATTATTGTCACACACCACTAAAGTGACATCAGTTTCCCAAGAGTAGAAATAGTATAATGAGGTTCTGACACCCCTTCTACTACAGGTAACTCACCAGGTGGAGACCCAAATTGGAGTCTCTACATTTCAAAAAATTGTGCATAACATCAGTAGCAGTAGCAACCGCAGGCACAGAAGCCACAACAATGATGCCACAGACTGCAATAATGTCTAAAAACTACACCGCCGCCTAGTCTGCCCAGTCTGCAACTTGTTCATCTTAATGAAAGTTAGGCGGTCTACACTTTTAGAGGACAACCAGGTGCGCTTATCCATCCATCCAGACACCACCAGCAGCACTGTTAGGGAACAGGTTGTCGGGCATGACAAACCCTCCAAGGCGTGACAGGCAAGCTCAGGCCACTCTTTCATGTTTGAAAACTAAAATGCAAAAGGGTCCAAATTCCCCCTTATGGCATTGATATTGAGCTTGAGATACTCCTGCACCATACTTACCAGTCATTTACGTGTCAGACTGGTACTCTGTTCTTCTCGCCAGGTCTAAAAAATGCGTGAAACGACTCACAGAAATTGCACCTGCCAATTAGACTACTGTTGCTAATGCTTTTGCGTTAACAACTCAACATTCCTAGGGTTGGGAGTCTACAAGTGTGATGCACACTGAGCTTCACTGCTGTCTTGGGGAAAAACACTCTTAATATTGTCTGCAAATGTGTTTCGATATTTGAGCATTCATGTCCCTTTCCAGGGAGGAAGCATCTGGCAAAATTTACTCTTTTACTGTGAATCTAAGTGGCAACCCAGTAGTCAACACTATTTCTAGTCCTGACAATACGGGCATCATGTTGCAAATAGTGCAGCAAGAAGGCACTTATACGTTGGGCACTTCCAAGAGGTCCAAGTCCATGGTGTGTTGGTGGTGGGGTAACTCAAGTTTGATTCCTTTTTCTCCTCCCACCAACCATGGACAACAGACAGGGGATCATCATTAGAGATGAGCGAATATTTCAATATTCAGCTTGGCTAACGATCTCCGAATTTGCAAAATTGGCAGATTTAATCATCATTTAATTGCCGAATATAGCCGAACATACACAGCACAAAAGCCGTTGTTTCCCATGCTGTGTGTGCACTGTAAATAAATAATTAAAAAAAAAAAACTGCATGGGTTCACCTGTATTTTTGATAACCAGCCAGGCAAAATACACAGCTGAGGGCTTCAGTAAGGTTGGCTATCAAGAATAGAGGGGTCCTCACACCTTTTTGTTTAATTATTTAAATACTAGATGGCAGCCCGATTCTAAGGAATCGGGAGTCTAGAATCCATATATACTTTATTTATTCAAATGTAAGAATAATACAATTAATAAATAATAGTAAGAAAGAACAAAAAATGGCTGCACTCACCAGCTCTTGACAATTCTTGCTATTTAAGTAAAAATTCAAAAATCACACCAAAATGGCGGGCGGAGTGTGTCACAGTACGGCACGTTTCTGATTGGTCGCTCGCAGCAGGCGGCAACCAATCAGACACTGGACACTGTTGACGTCACTTATCTCCGGACATTAGCTCCGGACATTAGCTCCGGACATTAGCTCCGGACATTAGCTCCGGACAAAGCCACAGAAGTTGGCACAAATTGCAGGAAGTAGTATTCTAGGCAATTATATATTAGATAAGTAATTTAAAAAATGTTGTGTGGTCCCCCCATTTTTGACAATAAGCCTTGCTAAAGCAGACAGCTGAGAGCTGGTATTCCCAGGTTCATAAGGGGCCGTAGATATTGCCCCCCAGCCTAAAAATTGCTGCCCGCAATTGCCCAGAAAAGGCACATTTATTAGATGCACCACTTTGCCCAAGCTCTTTCCACTTGCCCTGTAGTGGTGGCAAGTGGGGTTCATATTTGTGGGGTTGATGTCACCTTTGTATTGTCAAGTGATATCAAGGCCACGGGTTACTAATAGAGCAGCTTCTATAAGACACCTATCCATCACTAATCCTGTAGTTGTATGGTAAAATACAGGCAGTCAGAATAAAGTATTTTGTTAGAAATAAGACTAAACAAAATTTTTCTATTTTATTTACAAAATAACAAACACAGTTATACTCACCTAATGCTTATTCCACCAAAGCCCTCGTTCTCCTGTAATAAAACTAAAATAAAAAAACAACAATATCTCTCACCTGTCGGTCGTTCGTTCCCAAGCCATAATCCATGTCTGGGGGATTAATAGTTTTCAATCTTGACGTTGCCAAGATGCGACCGTCCAGGCTGAGAACCACTGGTAAATGAGCTGCTGAGAGAGCAGAGTCAGTGACTGGTGGCAACATGTTTAACATCACCGCTGGGTATCATATTGCAAATGTGCAGCAAGAAGACCAGTGTCCAAGGCCCCTTCCTAGGCTTTTAATATCAGCACGCAGCAGTCTGCATAGCCTTTGCTGGTTATTAATTATAGGGGAACCTATCTCTAATCATAATCTTCTTCATCTCCTGACTGTTGTGCGCTCATCATCACCTTTTCCTCCTTATCCTCCTTCATTTGTTCCTCGGCTCCAGCATCTTCAGTAACAGTTTGTATGGTACCATGAGCCTCCATCGATCGCTGTAATCCATCCTCCTATGGCACCTGCCTGTGCAATTACAGTTCAGAACTTAGAGATATTGTTATCCCTTTTGCTTCCTACTCTGCTTCCACCTCATCCTCTGGGACCACAACCTCCTCTTGCAAACTATTCAATGTGTGCTCTAGCATATAGATGACTGGAATAGTGATGCTGATTACATCATAATCATCAGCACTAGGGTTGAGCGAAACGGGTCGAACATTTTCAAAAGTCGCCGACTTTTGGCGAAGTCGAGTTTCATGAAACCCGATCCGACCCCTGTGCGTGGTCGGCCATGCGGTACGCGACTTTCGCGCCAAAGTCGCGTTTCAATGACGCAAAAAGCGCCATTTCTCAGCCAATGAAGGTAAACGCAGAGTGTGGGCAGCGTGATGACATAGGTCCTGGTCCCCACCATCTTAGAGAAGGGCATTGCAGTGATTGGCTTGCTGTCTGCGGCGTCACAGGGGCTATAAAGGGGAGTTCCCGCCGACCGCCATGTTACTGCTGCTGATCTGAGCTTAGGGAGAGGTTGCTGCCGCTTCGTCAGAAGCAGGGATAGCGTTAGGCAGGGTCCATTAACCACAAAACCGCTTGTGCTGTAGCGATTTCCACTGCCCAACACCACCTTCGGTGTGCAGGGACAGTGGAAGCTCCTTTTTTTTTTTTTTTCCTCAGCGCTGTAGCTCATCGGGCTGCCCTAGAAGGCTCCCTGATAGCTGCATTGCTGTGTGTACGCCGCTGTGCAAACCAACTGCTTTTTTCAAAGCACAAATCCTCTTGTTCCTTCCTTTCTGCACAGCTATCTTGTTTGTTTGTCCACACTTTTTATTTAATTTGTGCATCAGTCCACTCCTTATTGCTGCCTGCCATACCTGGCTGAGATTACTGCAGGGAGATAGTAATTGAAGGACAGTTCCTTTTTTTTTTTTGTGGGAGATTAAGATTGACATTTCTGCTAGAGTGCCATCTCTGTCTGTGTCATCTCTCACTCAGTGGGCCATAGAAAGCCTATTTATTTTTTTGCTTGATTTGGGTTCCAAAATCTACCAGAAAAAATCACAACATCAATCAGTGGGAGAAAAATATTGGCCTCAGGGCTTGTGTGCCACTCCTTACTCCTGTGTGTGCCATCTCTCACTCAGTGGGCCATAGAAAGCCTATTAATTTTTTTGCTTGATTTGGGTTCTAAATTCTACCTGAAAAAATCAATAAATCAATCAGTGGGAGATTAATATTGGCCTTTGGGCTTGTGTGCCAGTCCTAAGCGTGCCATCTCTCTCTCTCTCAGATAGTGGGCCATAGAAAGCCTATTTTTTTATTATTTTATTGGGTTTATAAATTTTCCCTGGAAAAAAAAAAAAGTGGGAAATTAATATTGGCCTCTGGGCTTGTGTGCCAGTCCTGAGCGTGCCATCTCTCTCACAAATAGTGGGCCATAGAAAGCCTATTTATTTTTTTGGTTGATTTGGGTTCATAATTCTACCTGAAAAAATCAATCAATCAATCAGTGGGAGATTAATATTGGCCTTTGGGCTTGTGTGCCAGTCCTAAGCGTGCCATCTCTCTCTCTCAGATAGTGGGCCATAGAAAGCCTATTTATTATTATTTTTTTTATTGGGTTTATAAATTTTCCCTGGAAAAAAAAAATGGGAGATTAATATTGGCCTCTGGGCTTGTGTGCCAGTCCTGAGCGTGCCATCTCTCTCACAAATAGTGGGCCATAGAAAGCCTATTAATTTTTTTGCTTGATTTGGGTTCCAAAATCTACCAAAAAAAATAACTAAATCAATCAGTGGGAGATTAATATTGGCCTCTGGGCTTGTGTGCCACTCCTGACTCCTGTGAGCGTCATCTGTCACTCAGTGGGCCCTAGAAAGCCTATTTTTTGTTTTATTTGTTTTCTAAATTCTCCCTGAAACAATCATTTTATTTTCTTTGGTTTCTAAATTATTCCTGAAAAAAATGATTTTTTTTGTATTTTTTTTTCTCTCAAATCTCCCTGAAAAAAAAAAAAAAATCTGTGGGAGATTCATATTGCCCCTTCTGCTTGTGTGCCAGTCTTGACTCCTGGGTGTGCCATCTCTCTCTCTCTCCCCAATTTTGGGCCATAGAAAGCCTATTAATTTTTTTGCTTGATTTGGGTTCCAAAATCTACCAAAAAAAATAACTAAATCAATCGGTGGGAGATTAATATTGGCCTCTGGGCTTGTGTGCCACTCCTGACTCCTGTGTGCGTCCTCTCTCACTCAGTGGGCCCTACAAAGCCTTTTTTTTTTTTTTTTTTCCTAAATTCTCCCTGAAACAATCATTTCATTTTATTTGTTTTATAAATTCTTCTGTAAAAAATAATTTTTTTTTAATTTTTTTTTTTCTGAAGTCTCCCTTTTAAAAAAAACAAACACAAATCAGTGGGAGATAAATATTTACATTTGCGCTTCAGTGACAGTCGTGCCATCTCATTTGTTACCAACAACAACAGAGTGTGTAACATTGTGGCTGATTTTCGTTGTGGTCTCACCCACCTGTAAAGGGGTAGCTAAATCATACTGAAGTTATAGCTCACTGTGTAAGTTGTGTGACAGCAACAAATACCGTTCGTTTGGTAACGTTTTTAAAACAATGAGGAAGTCTGGTGGAAGAGGTCGTGGCCGGGGGCGTTCATTGTCAGCTGGTAATGAGGGTAGTGGTAGTGGTGGAGCATCAGATGGTCGTGGGAAAAAAAATATTGCACCTAAGTCTGGAGCTGTGGAGCCAGGTTCGTCGTCTGGCTACACAAGGCCTCGAACCCTCCCTTTTCTGGGAGTAGGAAAACCGCTTTTAAAGCCGGAGCATCAAGAGCAAGTTTTGGCTTATCTTGCTGACTCAGCCTCTAGCT
This sequence comes from Ranitomeya imitator, assembly GCF_032444005.1. Taxonomy (NCBI): domain Eukaryota; kingdom Metazoa; phylum Chordata; class Amphibia; order Anura; family Dendrobatidae; genus Ranitomeya; species Ranitomeya imitator. The sequence continues at coordinate 69,753,079 of NC_091285.1, forward strand.
CTTTTGCCTCCTCTCGTGAAACTGGTAAAAGTAAAAGCAGCGCGTCGTTAGTGGATGTTCACGGTCAGGGACAAGTCGCTTCCTTGTCCTCTTCAGCAAAAACAACAACAGAGAAGAATGCAGCAGGCGACACAACGGGTTACTCCATGGAGCTCTTTACACATACCGTCCCTGGCTTAGAAAGTGAAGCAGTTAACAGTCCATGCCCATTACAAGTTGAATCTGACATGGAGTGCACTGATGCACAGCCACAGCCAGACTACTATGCTGGTCCTTTGACTCAGACCACAACATTGCCCTCGCAGGGTGCTGATCAAGAATCAGACCCTGATGAGACTATGTTGCCCCATCACGAACGCTATACCACCGACCGACACGGTGACACAGACGAAGTTGCACACGAGCTACAAGAAGAGGTAATAGATGACCCAGTTCTTGACCCCGATTGGCAGCCATTGGGGGAACAGGGTGCAGGCGGCAGCAGTTCTGAAGCGGAGGAGGAGGGGCCGCAGCAGGCATCAACATCGCAACAGGTTCCATCTGCCGGGCCCGTATCTTGGCCAAAACGCGTGGCAAAGTCAAAACCTGTTGGAGGACAGCGTGGCCATCCGGTTAAAGCTCAGTCTGCAATGCCTGAAAAGGTATCCGATGCTAGAAAGAGTGCAGTCTGGCATTTTTTTAAACAACATCCAATTGATCAGCACAAAGTAATCTGTCAAAAATGTTCAACTACCTTAAGCAGAGGGCAGAATCTGAAAAGTCTCAATACAAGTTGCATGCATAGACATTTAACCACCATGCATTTGCAAGCTTGGACTAACTACCAAACGTCCCTTAAGGTTGTAGCACCCTCGGCCAATGAAGCTACTCATCAACGCAACATCCCTTCCGGCAGTGTAGGGCCACCATTTTCTGCACCACCTGCAGTATCTGTGCAGGTTTCTTTGCCAGGCCAAAGCAGTCAGGGTCAGGGAATCTCCAGTTTCGTAGTAGGAAACACTGCATCTAGGGCACCGGCGGCAACAATACCATCTCCCACCGTCTCTCAGTCTGCCATGTCCACCGGCACCCCCGCTAGTTCCACGATCTCCAGCTCTCCAGTCCAGCTCACCCTACATGAGACTATGGTTAGAAAAAGGAAGTACTTAGCCTCGCATCCGCGTACACAGGGTTTGAACGCCCACATAGCTAGACTAATCTCGTTAGAGATGATGCCCTACCGGTTAGTTGAAAGCGAAGCTTTCAAAGCCCTGATGGACTACGCTGTACCACGCTACGAGCTACCCAGTCGACACTTTTTTTCCAGAAAAGCCATCCCAGCCCTCCACCAGCATGTTAAAGAGCGCATCGTCCATGCACTCAGGCAATCTGTGAGCACAAAGGTGCACCTGACAACAGATGCATGGACCAGTAGGCATGGCCAGGGACGTTACGTGTCCATCACGGCACACTGGGTAAATGTGGTGGATGCAGGGTCCACAGGGGACAGCAAGTTTGGGACAATTCTGCCTAGCCCACGGTCTAGGAAACAGTTGGCTGTAGCCGTTCGCACCCCCTCCTCCTCCTCCTCCTCCTCGTCCTCCTGCAGAAGCGAGAGCTCGTCCACAGACCGCAGTCGCACAACCACTCCATCCGCAGCTGCCACTGTTGCACACCAGGTCTCCCATTATGGGGCAGCTACTGGAAAACGTCAGCAGGCTGTATTGGCTATGAAGTGTTTGGGCGACAACAGACACACCGCGGAAGTTCTGTCCGAGTTCTTGCAGCAAGAAACGCAGTCGTGGCTGGGCACTGTAGATCTTGAGGCAGGCAAGGTAGTGAGTGATAAAGGAAGGAATTTCATGGCTGCCATCTCCGTTTCCCAACTGAAACACATTCCTTGCCTGGCTCACACCTTAAACCTGGTGGTGCAGTGCTTCCTGAAAAGTTATCCGGGGTTATCCGACCTGCTCCTCAAAGTGCGTGGACTTTGCGCACAAATCCGCCGTTCGCCTGTACACTCCAGCCGTATGCAGACCTATCAGCGTTCTTTGAACCTTCCCCAGCATTGCCTAATCATAGACGTTGTTACAAGGTGGAACTCAACACTGCACATGCTTCAGAGACTGTGCGAACAGAGGCGGGCTGTTATGTTTTTGTGGGAGGATACACATACACGGGCAGGCAGTAGGATGGCAGACATGGAGTTGTCAGGTGTGCAGTGGTCGAAGATTCAAGACATGTGTCAAGTCCTTCAGTGTTTTGAGGAATGCACACGGCTGGTTAGTGCAGACAACGCCATAATAAGCATGAGCATCCCCCTAATGTGTCTGCTGATGCAAAGTTTGACGCACATAAAGGATCAGGCGTCTGCACCAGAGGAAGAGGAAAGCCTTGATGACAGTCAGCCATTGTCTGGTCAGGGCAGTGTACAGGACGAGGTAGCGGGCGAAGAGGAGGTGGAGGATGAGGAGGATGATGGGGATGAGTATATTTTTAATGAGGAAGCTTTCCCGGGGTCATTGGAAATTGGTGGCGTGGCAAGGGCGGGTTCTGGTTTTTTGAGGGACACAAGTGACGTAGATTTGCCTGCAACTGCCCCTCAACAAAGCACAACCGCAGATTTGACAACTGGAACTTTGGCCCACATGGCAGATTATGCCTTGCGTATCCTCAAAAGGGACACACGCATTACAAAAATGATGAACGATGACGATTACTGGTTGGCCTGCCTCCTTGATCCTCGCTATAAAGGCAAATTGCAAAATATTATGCCACATGAGAACTTGGAACTAATATTAGCAACAAAACAATCAACTCTTGTTGACCGTTTGCTTCTGGCATTCCCTGCACACAGCGCCCGTGATCGTTCTCACACGAGCTCCAGGGACCAGCAGACCAGAGGTGTTAGAGGGGCAGAAATCAGAAGTGGCGTTGGCCAGAGGGGTTTTCTGACCAGGTTGTGGAGTGATTTTGCTATGACCGCAGACAGGACAGGTACTGCAGCATCAATTCAAAGTGACAGGAGACAACATTTGTCCAGTATGGTTACAAACTATTTTTCATCCCTTATCGACGTTCTCCCTCAACCGTCATTCCCATTTGATTACTGGGCATCCAAATTAGACACCTGGCCAGAATTGGCAGAATATGCATTGCAGGAGCTTGCTTGCCCGGCAGCTAGTGTCCTATCAGAAAGAGTATTCAGTGCTGCAGGTTCAATACTAACTGAAAAAAGGACTCGTCTGGCTACCCAAAATGTAGATGATCTAACCTTCATTAAAATGAACCACAACTGGATTTCGAAATCTTTTGCCCCACCTTGCCCGGCTGACACCTAACTTTCCTATGAAAAGGTCTTGCCTGTGGACTCTTCTGAATGACTTTTCCAATCTCGTAATTTTCTGCACCTGATTGTCCAGCATACGACATGTTTACTCCTAACAAAATGGCCAAACTCCCCACACGGGGCCGTGGTATCGCCACTTTGCGCCAGCACCCGTGAGAGTGCTGTTTGTCTGAAGAGGTGGGTGTGCCCGCTTTTGGTCGACGGCACTGCCACTGGGTCCCTCATAGTACAATAAAGTGTCTCTGGCGGTGGTGGTGCGCACCCAACGTCAGACACACCATTGTAATATGAGGGGCCCTGGGCCTGTACCGCCGGCCACAAGACAGTTCCCCCCCCCAGCTCAAACAGTGCTCTACCACTAGCAAAATTATCTCTCACAGCTTCACCAATGTTTAGTCTATGCGCTGACATCCTTCAATGCCTGGCACTGACAATACCATTGTTTTGACATTTTTGTTATGATAGGCCTTCGAAGCCTGTCTGCGGTCCGTTCTTTCTACAACTACTACACTGACCAGGCCACTGCTGGCCGTGTTCCCCTGGAACCAATTTAAACTTGCCTACAGCCAGCCCAATTTTGTTATGTTAGGCCTTCTTAGCCTGTCTGCCGTCACTCCTTCCACTAGACTTCCACTGACCAGACCACTGTTGCCCGTGTACCCCTGGAACCAATTTTAAATTGCCAACAGCCAAATGTTATTATGTTAGGCCTTTGATGCCTGTCTGCCGTCACTCCTTCCACTAGACTTCCACTGACCAGACCACTGTTGCCCGTGTACCCCTGGAACCAATTTTAAATTGCCAACAGCCCAATGTTATGATGTTAGGCCTTTGATGCCTGTCTGCCGTCACTCCTTCCACTAGGCCTCCACTGACCTGTCTACTGCTGCCTGTGTTCCCATGGAACCAATTGTAAATTGCCTACAGCCAGCCCATTTTATTACGTTAGGCCTTCGAAGCCTGTCTGCGGTCCCTCCTTCCACTAGGCCTCCACTTACCTGTCTACTGCTGCCCGTGTTCCCCTGGAACCAATTTTAAATTGCCTACAGGCAGCCCACTTTATTATGTTAGGCCTTCGAAGCCTGTCTGCGGTCCCTCCTTCCACTAGGCCTCCACTTACCTGTCTATTGCTGCCCGTGTTCCCCTGGAACCAATTTTAAATTGCCTACAGCCAGCCCATTTTATTATGTTAGGCCTTCGAAGCCTGTCTGCGGTCCCTCCTTCCACTAGGCCTCCACTGACCTGTCTACTGCTGCCCGTGTTCCCCTGACACCAATTTTAAATTGCCTACAGCCAGCCCATTTTATTATGTTAGGCCTTCGAAGCCTGTCTGCGGTCCCTCCTTCCACTAGGCCTCCACTTACCTGTCTACTGCTGCCCGTGTTCCCCTGGAACCAATTTTAAATTGCCTACAGGCAGCCCAATTTATTATGTTAGGGCTTCGAAGCCTGTCTGCGGTCCCTCCTTCCACTAGGCCTCCACTGACCTGTCTACTGCTGCCCGTGTTCCCCTGGAACCAACTTTAAACTGCCTACAGACAGCCCAATTTATTATGTTAGGGCTTCGAAGCCTGTCTGCGGTCCCTCCTTCCACTAGGCCTCCACTGACCTGTCTACTGCTGCCCGTGTACCCCTTGAACCAACATCATAAAATAAAAAAAAAAGTATTTTGCTTATAAAAAAGAAAATACTGGTGAGATATCAAATGCAGACATTTTAACATTAAAAACAAACACACAACTAAAATCTGGTACAGTACTAAAAATGGCCACCAGCTACAATTACTTTATCCTGCAAGTATTTAACTGAAAGGTTTTTTAAATTGAAAACACAGATATGGCATCCACCGAGTGTTGTCCTGTCGCGTCTTCTTTATATTATTGCCGAGAAGATGCAAAACAATGAAAATAATAAAATCATTAATTACCAAAATAATAGAGAAAGTCAACACCACATTGCAAATAAACATTCATTCCAAATAAAGAAGCAGGGCGCGTCCGAGGGTGAGTATATACCTAATAAGAATATAATCACCCTCGGACGCGCAATGCTTATTTCCAACAGCCTTCCTTCCTAAGAATCAGCCCTTCCGTGGTGTAGAGAGACGTTGTGTTACACTTCAAGGTGTTCCCCAGGTTGTCTTTCCTGAGCTTCGATCTTCCGGCTCTCGTTTAGTAGTTCTTGGAAACTACACTGCATTAGGCCTTCAAATTGGGTATGGGGTGTAGAGAGAGGGAGTGTTACACTCCAAGGTGTTCCCCAGGTTGCCTTTCCTGAGCTTCGATCTTCATGCTCTCGTTTAGTAGTTGTCGGAAACTACGCTGCATTAGGCCTACAAATTGGGTATGGGGTGTAGAGAGAGGGTTTGTTACACTCCAAGGTGTTCCCCAGGTTGCCTTTCCTGAGCTTCGATCTTCCGGCTCTCGTTTAGTAGTTGTTGGAAACTACGCTGCATTAGGCCTTCAAATTGGGTATGGGGTGTAGAGAGAGGGTGTGTTACACTCCAAGGTGTTCCCCAGGTTGCCTTTCCTGAGCTTCGATCTTCCGGCTCTCGTTTAGTAGTTCTTGGAAACTACACTGCATTAGGCCTTCAAATTGGGTATGGGGTGTAGAGAGAGGGTGTGTTACACTCCAAGGTGTTCCCCAGGTTGCCTTTCCTGAGCTTCGATCTTCCGGCTCTCGTTTAGTAGTTCTTGGAAACTACACTGCATTAGGCCTACAAATTGGGTATGGGGTGGAGAGATGGTGTGTTACACTCCAAGGTGTTCCCCAGGTTTCCTTGCCATTGCTTCGGTCTTCCGACTCTCGTTTAGTAGTTGTAGAAAAGTACACTGCATTAGGCCTACAAAATGGGTATGGGGTGGAGAGAGATGGTGTGTTACACTCCAAGGTGTTCCCCAGGTTGCCTTTCCTGAGCTTCTATCTTCAGGCTCTCATTAATTTGTGGTTAAATGGAACAACTGCATTTGGCGTACTAGTTGGTTTGGGGCCTACTATCGGTGTCTGCCACTCCTTGCTGTTCTCCTGGTTTCCTGTCCTGAAATTCCATTTTCAGGCTCTCGTTAAGTAGTTGTTAATGTTAGACTGCATTTGGCCTACTAGTTGGGTTGGGGCCTGCTATCGGTGTCTGCCACTCCTTGCTGTTCTCCTCCACTGAACAAAGCTGTGCCGCCTGTTTACTACGGTTGCCAATTTTGAACTGCATTTCGACTACTTACTGATTTGGCCCTACTCTCTGTGTCAGCCTCTCATTCCAGTTGTCCTCTACTGCAATGCCCCCTGGTTATTCCTGTGTTACCAATTTTGAACTGCATTTAGCCCACTTTATTCTTTGGGCCTATATCTGTGTTTCCACTTCATCGTGCCCATTGCCCAGCCAGTGATAGATGAGTCTGCTGGTACATTGACCCATAACGCAACATTCCCCGTGCATGCTACACAACAACATTGTGACCCTGCTGAAAGTCAGGTTGCTCTTCCCGCATACCATACCTCCTTACACGGGGACAAAGAGGAAGGTGCAGATGAAAGTGCAGGTTCCTTCATCAGGTGGGGGGAGGAATACTAGTTGGCGACGTCACTGGCACAGGGCCTCTCATAGTACGCAAAAGTGTTGCTGCCGGTGGGAGGCGCCCCCGCCGTGCAAACACACCGCTGTACTTTGAGGGGCCCTGTGCCAGTGCCAATGCCAACAAGTGGGCCCCCCCTGCTTGCTCAGGATCACAGCACTTGCAAAGTTGAAATACTTACCTCTCCCTGCTCCACTGCCGTGACGTGGTCCAGATTTCCTGGGCCCACTAATTACTTGAACCAGCCCTACGCCACACAACTTTAGCCAAATGACCCCCAATTTCAAATGCCTTCCAATTATTATAAGGTAAATTACGCTTGACAAGCTTCATTAAGAAGAATGGATGGTTTTGACATTAAAATGGGCACTCTAGGTGTTTTCCTGGCCCCCACTCACTGCTGACTATGCTGCCCCATTGACTTGCATTGGGTTTCGTGTTTCGGTCGATCCCGACTTTTCGCCATAATCGGCCGATTTCACTCGACCCGACTTTTGAGATAGTCGGGTTTCGCGAAACCCGGCTCGACTCTAAAAAGGTCAAGGTCGCTCAACTCTAATCAGCACTAACCATTAGTAGCCGTTTCAAAACTGTGCAGAAGGGTGCAGAGGTTCTAAATCTGTGCCACTTCACAATCGTGATTTTCACCACTTCCGTACTGTGTTGTCCCATGCTATGCAAAAGGACATGCTGCACCAGGGATCATCATTGCGGCCACAGCCGTTGTAACATGTACAGTGGGGATATCCACTGTGTTGGCACATTGAAAATCAAACAGTTAACTGGTAGGAAGAAAGACCTCTGTAGCGATGCAAGTCAATGACCTGCGGGGTGCGCTCGGCGGCAGTGAGTACACAGTGACAGTGATTTCTGCATCAGTGCCTCCAGGACGGGATAGTAGAGAAGAAATTTCTGTACTACCAGGTTGAGGACATGAGCCATGCATGGCACGTACATTAGTTTGCCCTGCTGTAGGGCCATCACCACATTCACACAATTATAGCACATTGCCTTTCCATGCTCCAGCCATTACTCAAACTTGGCCTGGATAGGTGTCCACAACTCTTGAGTTGTGTGACTAACATCTCCAAGGCATATTAGTTTAACCCCTTCCCGACCCATGACGCCACGTAGGCGTCATGAAAGTCGGTGCCATTCCGACCCATGACGCCTATGCGGCGTCATGGAAAGATCGCGTCCCTGCAGATCGGGTGAAAGGGTTAACTCCCATTTCACCCGATCTGCAGGGACAGGGGGAGTGGTAGTTTAGCCCAGGGGGGGTGGCTTCACCCCTCGTGGCTACGATCGCTCTGATTGGCTGTTGAAAGTGAAACTGCCAATCAGAGCGATTTGTAATATTTCACCTATTATAACGGGTGAAATATTACAATCCAGCCATGGCCGATGCTGAAATATCATCGGCCATGGCTGGAAATACTAGTGTGCCCCCACCCCACCCCACCGATCGCCCCCCCAGCCCTCCGATCTGGCCGGTACACTGCTCCGGCTCCCCTCCGTCCAGTGCTCCGCTCCCCCCCGTGCTTTTGTCCGCTCCCCCCGTGCTCCAATCACCCCCCCGTGCTCCAATCACCCCCCCTGCACTCCGATCCACCCCCCCCGGTGCTATGTTCCACCCCCCCGTGCTCCATTCCAGCCCCCCCGTGCTCCGTTCCACGCCCCCCGTGCTCCGTTCCACCCCTCCCGCACTCCGATTCCCCCCCCGTGCTCCGATCCCCCCCCCGTGGTCCCCCCCCCACCCCATCATACTTACCGATCCAGCCGGGATCCCGTCCGTCTTCTCCCTGGGCGCCGCCATCTTCCAAAATGGCGGGCGCATGCGCAGTGCGCCCGCCGAATCTGCCGGCCGGCAGATTCGTTCCAAAGTGCATTTTGATCACTGAGATAGATTATATCTCAGTGATCAAAATAAAAAAAATAATAAATGACCCCCCCCTTTGTCACCCCCATAGGTAGGGACAATAAAAAAATAAAGAAATTTTTTTTTTTCCACTAATGTTAGAATATCGTTAGGGTTAGGGTTAGGGGTAGGGTTAGGGTTAGGGCTAGGGGTAGGGTTAGGGGTAGGGTTAGGGGTAGGGTTAGGGTTAGGGGTAGGGGTAGGGGTAGGGGTAGGGTTAGGGTTAGGGTTAGGGGTAGGGTTAGGGTTAGGGGTAGGGTTAGGGTTAGGGCTAGGGGTAGGGTTAGGGCTAGGGTTAGGGTTTCGGTATGTGCACACGTATTCTGGTCCTCTGCGGATTTTTCCGCTGCGGATTTGATAAATCCGCAGTGCTAAACCGCTGCGGATTTATGGCGGATTTACCGCGGTTTTTCTGCGCATTTTACTGCGGTTTTACAACTGCGATTTTCTATTTGAGCAGTTGTAAAACCGCTGCGGAATCCGCACAAAGAAGTGACATGCTGCGGAATGTAAACCGCTGCGTTTCCGTGCAGTTTTTCCGCAGCATGGGCACAGCGATTTTTGTTTCCCGTAGGTTTACATTGAACTGTAAACTCATGGGAAACTGCTGCGGATCCGCAGCGTTTTCCGCAGCGTGTGCACATACCTTTAGAATTAGGCTATGTGCACACGGTGCGGATTTGGCTGCGGATCCGCAGCAGTGTTCAATCAGGTTTACAGTACCATGTAAACATATGAAAAACCAAATCCGCTGTGCCCATGGTGCGGAAAATACCGCGCGGAAACGCTGCGTTGTATTTTCCGCAGCATGTCAATTCTTTGTGCGGATTCCGCAGCGTTTTACACCTGTTCCTCAATAGGAATCCGCAGGTGAAATCCGCACAAAAAACACTGGAAATCCGCGGAAAATCCGCAGGTAAAACGCAGTGCCTTTTACCCGCGGATTTTTCAAAAATGGTGCGAAAATATCTCACACGAATCCGCAACGTGGGCACATAGCCTTAGGGTTAGGGTTGGAATTAGGGTTGTGGTTATGGTTAGGGGTGTGTTGGGGTTAGGGTTGTGGTTAGGGGTGTGTTGCGGTTAGGGTTGTGTTTAGGGTTATGGCTACAGTTGGGATTAGGGTTAGGGGTGTGTTGGGGTTAGTGTTGGAGGTAGAATTGAGGGGTTACCACTGTTTAGGCACATCAGGGGTCTCCAAACGCAACATGGCGCCACCATTGATTCCAGCCAATCTCGTATTCAAAAAGTCAAATGGTGCTCCCTCACTTCCGAGCCCTGACGTGTGCCCAAACAGTGGTTTACCCCCACATATGGGGTACCAGCATACTCAGGACAAACTGCGCAACAATTACTGGGGTCCAATTTCTCCTGTTACCCTTGTGAATCAAAAAAAATGCTTGCTAAAACATAATTTTTGAAGAAAGAAAAATGATTTTTTATTTTCACGGCTCTGCGTTGTAAACGTCTGTGAAGCACTTGGGGGTTCAAAGTGCTCACCACATATCTAGATAAGTTCCTTGGGGGGTCTAATTTCTAAAATGGGGTCACTTGTGGGGGTTTCTACTGTTTAGGCACACCAGGGGCTCTGCAAACGCAACGTGACACCCGCAGACCATTCCATCAAAGTCTGCATTTCAAAAGTCACTACTTCCCTTCTGAGCCCCGACGTGTGCCCAAACAGTGGTTTACCCCCACTCATGGGGTATCAGCGTACTCAGGAGAAACTGGACAACAACTTTTGGGGTCCAATTTCTCCTGTAACCCTTGGGAAAATAAAAAATTCTGGGCTAAATAATTATTTTTGAGGAAAGAAAACGTATTTATTATTTTCACGGCTCTGCATTATAAACTTCTATGAAGCACTTGGGGGTTCAAAGTGCTCACCACACATCTAGATAAGTTCCTTTCGGGGTCTAGTTTCCAAAATGGGGTCACTTGTGGGGGGTTTCTACTGTTTAGGCACATCAGGGGCTCTGCAAACGCAACGTGACGCCCGCAGAGCATTCCATCAAAGTCTGCATTTCAAAACGTCACTACTTCAATTCCAAGCCCCGGCATGTGCCCAAACAGTGATTTACCCCCACATATGGGGTATCACCGTACTCAGGAGAAACTGGACAACAAATATTGGGGTCAAATTTCTCCTGTTACCCTTGGGAAAATTAAAAAATTCTGGGCTAAATAATTATTTTTGAGGAAAGAAAACGTATTTATTATTTTCACGGCTCTGCATTATAAACTTCTATGAAGCGCTTGGGGGTTCAAAGTGCTCACCACACATCTAGATAAGTTCCTTTGGGGGTCTAGTTTCCAAAATGGGGTCACTTGTGGGGGGTTTCTACTGTTAAGCCACATCAGGGGCTCTGCAAACGCAACGTGACGCCCACAGAGCATTCCATCAAAGTCTGCATTTCAAAACGTCACTACTTCACTTCCGAGCCCCGGCATGTGCCCAAACAGTGATTTACCCCCACATATGGGGTATCATCGTACTCAGGAGAAACTGTACAACAACTTTTGGGGTCAAATTTCTCCTGTTACCCTTGGGAAAATAAAAAATTGCAGGCTAAAAGATCATTTTTGAGAAAATAATTTTTTTTTTTTTTTCATGGCTCTGCGTTATAAACTTCTGTGAAGCACTTGGGGGTTCAAAGTCCTCACCACACATCTAGATTAGTTCCTTTGGGGGTCTAGTTTCCAAAATGGTGTCATTTCTGGGGGATCTCCAATGTTTAGGCACACAGGGGCTCTCCAAACGTGACATGGTGTCCGCTAATGATTGGAGCTAATTTTCCATTTAAAAAGCCAAATGGCGTGCCATCCCTTCCGAGCCCTGCCGTGCGCCCAAACAGTGGTTTACCCCCACATATTGGGTATCTGCGTACTCAGGACAAACAGGACAACAATATTTGGGGTCCAATTTCTCCTATTATCCTTGGCAAAATAGGAAATTCCAGGCTAAAAAATCATTTTTGAGGAAAGAAAAATTATTTTTTATTTTCATGGCTCTGCGTTATAAACTTCTGTGAAGCACCTGGGGGTTTAAAGTGCTCAATATGCATCTAGATAAGTTCCTTGGGGGGTCTAGTTTCCAAAATGGGGTCACTTGTGGGGGAGCTCCAATGTTTAGGCACACAGGGGCTCTCCAAACGCGACATGGTGTCCGCTAACAATTGGAGCTAATTTTCCATTCAAAAAGTCAAATGGCGCGCCTTCCCTTCCGAGCCCTGCCGAGTGCCCAAACAGTGGTTTACCCCCACATATGAGGTATCGACGTACTCGGGAGAAATTGCCCAACAAATTTTATGATCCATTTTACCCTACTGCCCATGTGAAAATGAAAAAATTGAGGCGAAAAGAATTTTTTTGTGAAAAAAAAGTACTTTTTCATTTTTACAGATCAATTTGTGAAGCACCTGAGGGTTTAAAGTGCTCACTAGGCATCTAAATAAGTTCCTTGGGGGGTCTAGTTTCCAAAATGGAGTAACTTGTGGGGGAGCGCCAATGTTTAGGCACACAAGAGCTCTCCAAACGCGACATGGTGTCCGCTAACGATGGAAATAATTTTTCATTCAAAAAGTCAAATGGCGCTCCTTCCCTTCCGAGCCTTACCATGTGCCCAAACAGTGGTTTACCCCCACATGTGAGGTATTGGTGTACTCAGGAGAAATTGCCCAACACATTTTAGGATCCATTTTATCCTGTTGCCCATGTGAAAATGAAAAAATTGAGGCTAAAAGAATTTTTTTGTGAAAAAAAAGTACTTTTTCATTTTTACGGATTAATTTGTGAAGCACCTGGGGGTTCAAAGTGCTCACTATGCATCTAGATAAGTTCCTTGGGGCGTCTAGTTTCCAAAATGGGGTCACTTGTGGGGGAGCTCCAATTTTTAGGCACACGGGGGCTCTCCAAACGTGACATGGTGTCCGCTAAAGAGTGGAGCCAATTTTTGATTCAAAAAGTCAAATGGCGCTCCTTCCCTTCCAAGCCCTGCCGTGCGCCCAAACAGTGGTTTACCCCCATATATGAGGTATCAGCGTACTCAGGACAAATTGGACAACAACTTTCGTGGTTCAGTTTCTCCTTTTACCATTGGGAAAATAAAAAAATTGTTGCTAAAAGATAATTTTTGTGACTAAAAAGTTAAATGTTCATTTTTTCCTTCCATGTTGCTTCTGCTGCTGTGAAGCACCTGAAGGGTTAATAAACTTCTTGAATGTGGTTTTGAGTACCTTGAGGGGTGCAGTTTTTAGAATGGTGTCACTTTTGGGTATTTTCAGCCATATAGACCCCTCAAACTGACTTCAAATGTGAGGTGGTCCCTAAAAAAAATGGTTTTGTAAATTTCGTTGTAAAAATGACAAATCGCTGGTCAAATTTTAACCCTTATAACTTCCTAACAAAAAAAAATTTTGTTTCCAAAATTGTGCTGATGTAAAGTAAACATGTGGGAAATGTTATTTATTAACTATTTTGTGTCACATATCTCTCTGGTTTAACAGAATAAAAATTCAAAATGTGAAAATTGCGAAATTTTCAAAATTTTCGCCAAATTTCCGTTTTTATCACAAATAAACGCAGAATTTATTGACCTAAATTTACCACTAACATGAAGCCCAATATGTCACGAAAAAACAATCTCAGAACCGCTAGGATCCGTTGAAGCGTTCCTGAGTTATTACCTCATAAAGGGACACTGGTCAGAATTGCAAAAAACGGCAAGGTCTTTAAGGTCAAAATAGGCTGGGTCATGAAGGGGTTAAACACTGCCTGATTGCGATGAGCCCTGGCTGCATAATACGGAGGTGGGGGATTATCTCTGCACTTTTGGAACGCATGACTCATAAAGGTTGAGGGCGCAGGTATAGGAGCCAGAAGCAGTGGAGGAAGTGTTAAATACAGAGATTTGCCCCTCAACCCTTGGAGATTCCAAGACATGTGGAGCAGCCCCTTGCATGCCTGCCCCCACAGCCATCAAAGTCGCCTAGTGCCCTGTGAGCAAGATGTAACTCCCCTGCCCATGTTTGCATGTCCAGGTGTCAGTGGTGAAATGCACCCTGGCAAACATAGATTTTTTTCAAGGAACAGGTGATGTCGTTTGCAACATGCTGGTGTACAGCAGGCAAAGCTTTCTTAGAGAAGCGCGACAAGTGTGGGAACAAGGGGTGACTGCTGTGCTGAGAGAGGGTGGAATACGGTGAACAGGACAAACTGCTGGACTGTGAGTGAGGTGCAGGTGGAGATGTTATGGTGGATTGAGAAAGATGTGGTGTGCTTGGTGAAAGAAAAACAGCAGGTATTCCAACTTCCATAACAGGTGGTGGGCTCTCACTCACTCTGAAAGTAGGGGGTAAACAAGTGAAGGTTCTGCAGCTGGAGACCTTTGTGAGATCACTTTCCATGGTGATGTAGGAGGATGTGGTTGATGAGTTGGCCAATGGTTGGTGAGGTCCACTTCTTCTTTGTTCTCCCAAGCCTCGTCCTGAGAGTCACCCTTCTCCTCTTCCTACCCTGACAGCACACTACAGTCCTCATGCACCTCATGTATCTGAGTCATAATCAGTATCTCCTCCGTCCCCGGTGGTTAATGTCTGGTGACAAGGGTTTGGATTCTGCTCAGACCCTACTTCGTCCGGAAACAATTTTGGGCATCGGTGCAGATGCTTTCTTCCTCTGGATTCTATGAATCTTTGGAGAAGACCTCTGATACCCAATGAATAGAATGTGTGAACAGCTCCACAGTCAGTTGAGCGGTTGGAAAGTTGTGACTAAGGGGAAAGAAGGGAAATTTGGGTGCCACCTTTAACAATTGTTCTGTGTGTGATGTTAAGGTGGAAGAAGACAAGGAAACACCACTTGATGCAGCACTTGTCATCCACTGGATCACCCACATGCTCTTTCTGACTCTCATCTACAAGGTGTATCGCTGTGCGGCTGCCAAAGAAAGCAAGTCAAGTAGCCAATCCAATAACAGATGTTGCCATTTGTTTTTGGATAGGACAAGACTGTGTTCAGTAGAGCTTTCAGTAACGTTATCTTCTAACCCGGGTACACGTCGAACACAAGGTCTATTCCTCCTTCCACCACGACCTCGCTTTTTCCCACCTGGCTGCAACTCAATATTAACCTTAACAATTTAGATTAGCAAATGGGGCCTCCTGGCTTTACCCCAATATTAGTCCTAATGATTTTGTTCAGCAAATTGGGCCTCCGGAGTCCTAACTGCAACACAGTATTAGCCCAAACAATTTTGAGTAGGGAATGTGAACTGCTGCCTGCACAACACTATTTACACAAATTAGTTAGATGCTGGAATGGTGATGTCCCATGGGACAGGATCCTATCAAATTTTATGACAACTTGCAGCATCAGGAGATGCCTCTCTGTGCTGTAACGCCGGCGTCACAGTAGAGAGTTTTACGGACGTATGAGAGGCGCAAAAACAACACATTGCACACGGACCAATGATTCTCTATGGGGCAGCTCCTATGTGCCATACATTTCCAAGCTGTATTTTACGGGCGTAGAAAATCGCAGCATGCTGTGTTTGTCAGCGTATTGCACAAAAAATCCACCAATGAAAGTCTATGGGGGCGAGAAAAATACGGATTACACACGGACCATCAGTGTGACTTGCGAGAAATATGCACCAGTGTTCTATAGAAAAGCCGATAATTCAGAGCAGTGTACAGTAAAATTACACTGACAGGTTAGAATAGAATAGACAGAATAAATATCTACACATAGTATAGGTGTATTTATATATATATATATATATATATATATATATATATATATATGTATATATATATATGTCAGTGAGACATATGTATATATATATATATATATATATTTATATTTCATACAGCGCTAGATATCAGAAAAGCCGGTAATTCAATTGCCGGCTTTTGCTATCTCCTTATCAAACCCAACAGGATATGAGACATGGCTACATACAGTAAACCATTTCATATCCCTTATTTTTGGGGGGAATATTCCTCACTAATAATGTCAGTAGAGTGTGTCTGCAAAATTTGGGGGCTCTAGCTGTTAATATAAAGGGATAAATCGCGGAAAAAATTGGCGTGGGAGCAATTTTCTCTGCCAGAGTGGGAAAGCCAGTGACTGAGGGCAGATATTAATAGCCTAGAGAGGGACCATTGTTACTTCCCCCCTGGCTAAAAACATCTGCCCCCAGCCACCCCAGAAAAGGCACAACTGTAAGATACACCTATTCTGGCACTCTCTTCCCACTCCCCTGTAGCGGTGGGATATGGGGTAATAAAGGGTTAATGCCTCCTTGCTAATGTAAGGTGACATTAAGCCAGGTTAATAATGGAGCGGCGTCAATAAGACACCTATACATTATTAGGAGAAAAGTATTTTATTGAAATAAATACACAGGGTGTTGTAATAGTATATTATACTCTCAATTCAAATGACGACCCTCGTTCTGTAAAAAAGGGAAAATAAAAAAAAATCAATATCCCATACCATTCCGCCGTTACAGTCATGTCCCATGCTGTAAATCCATCTGAAGGGGTTAAATAATTTTACAAGCAGGAGCCTGCTAATGCAGCTGTGCTCCTGACTGTAAAATTTGGTGAATGAATGGAAAGCAGGGGAATGTAGCTACCTAGACTTGCGGTGCTGCGCCCCCTGCTGGCATAACCTCATATGAACTTGAGCGTGACAAAGTATGCCTGTGCCGGATCCGCAGCGTGAAGACAAGAAGAGGATGTCATCGTAAGAAGATGGGAGGCCCCAGACCGTGACACCCATCGGATTGGGACCACCCCTGGGTGAGAATAATCTAATCTCTTTTTCTTATCTTTCAGGATACATTGGGGGCTTATCTACAGCATTCCAGAATGCTGTAGATAAGCCCCTGATGCTGGTGGGCTTGGCTCATCGTCGATTTTGGGGATGATAGGTTCCCTTTAAGGTCCAGCGCCCGGTATACATCCCTATTCAGGTGTTTTTACTATTTGCTATGGGTTTATGTTTATATTATTAATAGATAGGGCAGACTTAAGCTCTATTAGGGGTTTGTCTTATTATTATTGTAAATAAGTAAACAACAGCCGCACTCGAATTTTTGGTTTTTTCATATGCAATAAAGTAATTTATTTTGTTCACCACAGTAGTATTGCGAAGCTGGGGTCAAGTGTTGACACATCACCGCAGGTACGCCAGCACACCGGATCCGCAGCGCATACTGGGATTTTTTTTCCCCTTCCCTGACTTACCTTTCTCTGCATCTTCACCTAACGTTTTTCTCTGGATCCTGCCTCATGTTATTACCTGTCCCGCATCTTCGGGGTACCCTCCACTTTTCTCTTTCTGCAACAAGTGAGGTTTGACAAAGGCCCACAACAGGGCCGAAACGTTACCTCAGTACCTATATATGATTGTGGTGACCCCAGCTTCGCAATACTACTGTGGTGAACAAAATAAATTACTTTATTGCATATGAAAAAAACAAAAATTCGAGTGCGGCTGTTGTTTACTTATTTATGAAGTTACCTTGGTTCAGCCTGCACCTTTCTACATTGACCAGAGTGCACACCTTTGCTATTTCTATTTATTATTATTGTATGCAGCCTTTTAGGCTTCTTAATTGCTTTAATTATTTGTGTTGGCTTCTATATAAATTAGTAGTGACATTTTATGGGTGATGCCTTTATTTGCATACTTCTTTTCTTCCTGTTGCATTCTTTTTGGTATATGCTACAGGTTTATCCCCTTTTCACTTTGGTGGTGCCATTTAACTTGCTTTACAGTGCTGGAGAAGGGTGTTATCAATGCCATGAATGGCAATAATAAAAAAAACAGTTTTGGAACCAATAAAGCAAGGCACGCCACTCGAAGCAAGGATCACCAAACTGATACTTGCTTACTTTGGACACTTTGCACAAAGAAAGCAATCACTGGAAACGGACATCATGGACAGAAAAATAGAAGGAACATTGAAATGAGGAAGACCAGCCACCTAATGGCTTGATACCATCAAAATAACCTCGGACAAGACTCTGGTGGACCTATCTAGGCTTGCACAAGATCAATTTTCCAACAGAACATTCATCCATCAAGTCGCCATGGCTCGAGATCGAGCCAAAGGTCGTTAAAATAATAAGAAGAAAAAGATTGATTACTCATACTCCTACCTATAATCCTACAAAATTCTCTGACTTTGTGCCTCTCTTTTTCAGGCAGTCAAACCGGAGGAGCTGCTAAAAAAATGCAACAATAGCATGCAGGTTGAACATACCTAAAGAGTGGTCACTCCAGATGTTGATTTAATTTAGATTTCTTTTTGTTCTTTAAGTTTGAATTTTGGTAATTGATAAAAATCTACTATTAGCGTTTCTATTTTTTAAAGCATTCTTACTTTGCGCCATATTTTTCACACCTGCCTTAAAGTGTTTCCCAGTACTGGACATGACAATATTTATGTTATGCACAATAAGTACATTTTTTTTGTTCAACTATGTAATTTCACATCTCTTGTCAATCTCCTGAAGTTTTTCCACTAATTTAACTGAAAAACCTTTCCCTGTAATTGTATCTTGTCAATCATGACGTTAATATGTATCAGTACGTTAATCTCATGACTCTTCTGATGAAATGCCCTGGGAGCTTTGTGTATCTAAGACAACAGAGTGATCCTACATAGTGATTTGGGGTGAGACTTCCTTTACAGCCATGGTTATCTCACATTATGTCAGGCAAATGTAATCACTGTCATGGCTCAAATAAAAATCTACCAAACAAAGCTAAACAAAAAAAAAATAAACTAGAGTACAAGTTGGAATACATGGAAAATAGGAGCATGTTCACACTGGCCATCAAACAGACAAAACTAAGAAAACAACAAAATGAACAAATTCCCTGCTGTAAGTAAATAAGTAAAAGCAATAGTGCATATAAATAACATTGGGTACTTAGTAAAGATAGATTTTAATTTAAAAAAGAGTAAAATCCATCCCACCAACTTTAAGGTCTACCCAAATTCGGGATGGTCCTAACCATTTCTATTAAAACCTCACCATGTGTCATAGATTTGTCAATGTGAATAAGGGCTAAGCAGGACTAGGTCCCAAACATGGACACGCAGCTAACGGGGAATGTAATATCCAGGTCAAAGAAGGGAGGGCATGCCCTTACCTGTACTAAAAAATGAAATCTAAAAATGTTATCAAAATTTGGTTTTCTGGAATCTAAGGGTACCATCACACTAAGCGACGCTGCAGCGATACCGACAACGATCCGGATCGCTGCAGCGTCGCTGTTTGGTCGCTGGAGAGCTGTCACACAGACAGCTCTCCAGCGACCAACGATGCCGGTAACCAGGGTAAACATCGGGTTACTAAGCGCAGGACCGCGCTTAGTAACCCGATGTTTACCCTGGTTACCATCGTTAAAGTAAAAAAAAACAAACACTACATACTTACCTACCGCTGTCTGTCCCCGGCGCTGTGCTTCTCTGCTCTGGCTGTGAGCGCAGGGCAGCCGGAAATTAGAGCGGTGACGTCACTGCTCTGCTTTCCGGCAGCTGTGCTCACAGCCAGTGCAGAGAAGCACAGCGCCGGGGACAGACAGCGGTAGGTAAGTATGTAGTGGTTGTTTTTTTTACTTTAACGATGGTAACCACGGTAAACATTGGGTTACTAAGCGCGTCCCTGCGCTTAGTAGCCCGATGTTTACCCTGGTTACCAGCGAAGACATCGCTGAATCGGCGTCGCACACGCCGATTCAGCGATGTCAGCGGGAGAGCCAGCGGCGAAACAAAGTTCTGGACTTTCTTCCCCGACCAGCGATATCACAGCAGGGGCCTGATCACTGCTGCCTGTCACACTGGACGATATCGCTAGCCAGGACGCTGCAACGTCACGGATCGCTAGCGATATCGTCTAGTGTGACGGTACCTTAAGACTGTTGCCATTTCATTAGGATAGCTCATCAAATTAAGATCATAGGCTACCCATACCCTGGATTCCTACTAATCTTCAAAATGGAGGATCAATGCGCAAGATACAGCGGCCTGAATATGTATATTGCTGGGTCGGTAATAGGCCTGATGGAGAGCTTAAAGCAAACCTGTCACCAGGTTTGGCCAATATAAGATACGAACACCGCCTTTCAGAGCTTATCTACAGCATTCTATAATGCTGTAGATAAGCCCCTATCCGACCTGAAAGATAAAAAAATAAGTTTTATTATACTCAACCGGGGGTGATCCAGTCCGATGGGTGTCGTAGGTCTGGCACCTCCCATATTCTTGCGATGCTGCCCTCCTGTTGCTTTATTGTTCCTGCGTAGTCGTGCTTATCTGCCCTGTTGAGGGCAGAGTAAAGTACTGCAATGCGCAGGCGCTGGGCCTCTCTGACCTTTCCCGGCGCCTGCACACTGCAGTCCTTTGGTCTGTCCTCAAAAGGGCAGATAAGTACGCCTGCGCAAGAGTGAGATGCCTGGAGCGATGATGCAACAGAAGGGTGGCATTGCAAGAAGATGGGAGGCACCCGACCCAGACCTGCAACACCCACCGGGCCGGACCAAACTGGACCACCCCCCGGGAGAGTATAATAAAACTTATTTTTCTTATCGTTCAGGTTAGACTGGGGGCTTATCTACAGCATTATAGAATGCTGTAGATAAACCTTGAAAGGCCCTGGCCATATCTTATATTGGCCAAAACTGCTGACAGGTCCGCTTTAAGCACCAAGGCTCCCCTGTTATATTGATGAATCTCATTATTAGGCCATCAATATTATGGTATATTTCATTTTTACTGGAAAAAAGGTAACATACTCCAAAACGCAATTATTTGGGGCTAATAAAATATTCTTTTTTTACCTTTGGAGGGAAATTATTTTTAACCTCCAATGAGGGGTTGTGCCAAACCTTTATTTTCTACCCACTTTCACTGTTAAAACAATTTTCATTCTTCACATAAATTTTACCATAATTCCTCACTTCTGAATTCAATTCATTAAACATGTTAATTTTTCCTTAGAGAACCTCATTAGAGATAATATAAGGTTTTATTTTTATTTTTACCTTTAAATTCAATGTGGGAAAGAATGGAAAAATGCATCATTAGTATGTCACACATTGCATCTGCCCAACTACAGGAGTCAAAGTAATTGGTGACAGGTTTTAGAACTGATGCCATGAACTCCTGAAAATGTTTCATATTTTGGGGCAAACACTGATTGCTAATGGGCATCATCAGTAACTGTAAAATGGATTTTTCCATATACTGAAAGTGTGAAGTCCAATATTGTCATACATTTTTTGTTGCAACCACTTATATCCTGTGTTATGATATTTATAGAGGTCACCAAGCAGTTTCTACTGCCATTTGAGTTTCATTCAGAAAATTCAAACAATTTTTTATCAATTTTCAACAGATTTTCAACTATATGAAATCCGTGTGTCCGTTTTTTTATGTCCGTCTGACTTCCATGTGACATCCGTGTGTCCATTTTTTTACGTACATCTGTCATCCATGTGACATCAGTACGCTCTCCGTTCGCCTTCATAAAACTGCATTAAAACATGTACATGATTGCATACAGTTTCCTAGGTTTATAATAGAAATCTAAAATTTAAAAACAACCAAGGGCGCTGCACATTCCTCGGTCCTCCTCCTGCTGCAAGTACGCGGACACAACTACAAAAATGTCCGATACCACGTGTAAAAACACCAAAATGTATATATATGATTGTAATCGCGCTGGAGGTGCCGCTCAATCTAATATGCAAGAAGAGTTTACTATACAAAAAATATTCACGCTGTGCTCAATTAGTTACCTTATTGGCATTTGGCGTCTGTTTCACATATGCCTGCAGTTGCCAGGTTTCTAGTTGTACTGTTCTTTCCAAATATATACAAGACACTGATATTCTAAAAAATATATATGCGATGAAGTGGGTATTAGAACTGTCCCGGCTGGTGACAGTTACCCGTTACCTCACATGCGGTGTGTTCCGGATCTTCAGCGATGAAGCCGCGCTTCAATAACCAGATTGCCGGCGAGGTGCAGTCGCGCTGCAGGACCTCGCGTGACGTCACATACACGTGGTATTCCACGTGATCGGCTGACGGAATGCACCCAGGACCAAAAAGTCTCTCCAACGCGTTTCGAAGTCAGCAGACTTCTTCCTCAGGGATGGTCCGGTGCAGGATGTGGGTGCTTTTATATCTTTCAGTGAGTAGAAGCGCTAGATCTATTGGTTAAATGCAAAGAGTTCAATCTCGCTATTTAACCCATTTGGCATTAGTGTGTTCAATTCAAAAATCCACCTACTTTCTTCCCTTGACATCTGGTGGATGAAATTGCCTCTCCGCCAGTTCTTTTTTACTATTTTTATCCCGGTAACCACTATATTTTCTACTGAACCCGCATGATATTCCTCGAAATGTTGCGATAGAGGGTGACCCGCAAACTTTTTATTAATATTGCGCAAATGTTCCCCAATGCGTATGCTCATAGGTCGTATAGTGTGGCCTATATATAGTTTCCCGCACGGGCATTTAATGCCATAAATTATTCCTCGGGTGGAACAAGTTATGAAGTCTTTGATTTCTACTTCATTGTCTTTACAAGTAACGCTCAATTGTTTTTTCGTATTTAATTTTTTACATGGTAAACATCTGCCGCATGGAAAAAAGCCAGACCGGGTCTTTGATGTAAGTGACATTATGGAAGACACGGGTCTCCGCACCGTTGGGGCTATTATATTGCCCAGATTGTTCGCCCTCCTAAAAACGAACCTTGGATGTTCAGCTAATGTGTTCCCAATCACTTTATCTTCCTTTAATATATTCCAGTATTTATTAACAATTTTTTTCAAAAAATGGCTATTAGAGTTATATGGGGTTATTATTGGTATCATTTCATTCTCCATGTTGTTCATTTTTTTGTCTTTCGGTTTAAGGAGTTTTTTTCTAGATTGTTTACCTACTTGTTCCTTAACCCGTATCAGAGTCTCTTTATCATATCCTTTCTGACTAAATCTTTCTATCAGGATATCTGTCTCCTTCCTAAAATCCTCTAATTTGGAACAATTTCTATGAGCTCTATATTGGCTTTTAAATGTCCCCAAAGGTCAGTTCATTAGAGCTCATAGAAATTGTTCCAAATTAGAGGATTTTAGGAAGGAGACAGATATCCTGATAGAAAGATTTAGTCAGAAAGGATATGATAAAGAGACTCTGATACGGGTTAAGGAACAAGTAGGTAAACAATCTAGAAAAAAACTCCTTAAACCGAAAGACAAAAAAACGAACAACATGGAGAATGAAATGATACCAATAATAACCCCATATAACTCTAATAGCCATTTTTTGAAAAAAATTGTTAATAAATACTGGAATATATTAAAGGAAGATAAAGTGATTGGGAACACATTAGCTGAACATCCAAGGTTCGTTTTTAGGAGGGCGAACAATCTGGGCAATATAATAGCCCCAACGGTGCGGAGACCCGTGTCTTCCATAATGTCACTTACATCAAAGACCCGGTCTGGCTTTTTTCCATGCGGCAGATGTTTACCATGTAAAAAATTAAATACGAAAAAACAATTGAGCGTTACTTGTAAAGACAATGAAGTAGAAATCAAAGACTTCATAACTTGTTCCACCCGAGGAATAATTTATGGCATTAAATGCCCGTGCGGGAAACTATATATAGGCCACACTATACGACCTATGAGCATACGCATTGGGGAACATTTGCGCAATATTAATAAAAAGTTTGCGGGTCACCCTCTATCGCAACATTTCGAGGAATATCATGCGGGTTCAGTAGAAAATATAGTGGTTACCGGGATAAAAATAGTAAAAAAGAACTGGCGGAGAGGCAATTTCATCCACCAGATGTCAAGGGAAGAAAGTAGGTGGATTTTTGAATTGAACACACTAATGCCGAATGGGTTAAATAGCGAGATTGAACTCTTTGCATTTAACCAATAGATCTAGCGCTTCTACTCACTGAAAGATATAAAAGCACCCACATCCTACACCGGACCATCCCTGAGGAAGAAGTCTGCTGACTTCGAAACGCGTTGGAGAGACTTTTTGGTCCTGGGTGCATTCCGTCAGCCGATCACGTGGAATACCACGTGTATGTGACGTCACGCGAGGTCCTGCAGCGAGACTGCACCTCGCCGGCAATCTGGTTATTGAAGCGCGGCTTCATCGCTGAAGATCCGGAACACACCGCATGTGAGGTAACGGGTAACTGTCACCAGCCGGGACAGTTCTAATACCCACTTCCTCGCATATATATTTTTTAGAATATCAGTGTCTTGTATATATTTGGAAAGAACAGTACAACTAGAAACCTGGCAACTGCAGGCATATGTGAAACAGACGCCAAATGCCAATAAGGTAACTAATTGAGCACAGCGTGAATATTTTTTGTATAGTAAACTCTTCTTGCATATTAGATTGAGCGGCACCTCCAGCGCGATTACAATCATATATATTTATAATAGAAATCTACCCGTAAAAATTGTGTGCCACTCTCATGGTCCTTGTGGGATCTGATTTTTTTTTTTTTGCATCGTGAGACTTGAATGTGTGAGTCTCATTCTAGCAGTAGTGCATGCTGTGATCTTATTTTCATGGACACTTGGACGGAGAAAAAAAACGTTCATCTGCACAACAAAGAAAAAATGAATTTACTTGCTTTGTAAGATTTTATTTTAATTACACGTGAAGTAGTTAACCTCAGACAATAACCTATTTTCTAATATTAACCCCTTCATGACCTTGGGATTTTTTCGTTTTTCCGTGTTAGTTTTTCACTCCCCTCCTTCCCAGAGCGATAACTTTTTTATTTTTCCGTCAATTTGGCCATGTGAGGGCTTATTTTTTGCGGGACAAGTTGTACTATTGAGCGACATCATGGGTTTTAGCATGTCATGTACTAGAAAACGGGAAAAAAATTCCAAGTGCGGTGAAATTGCAAAAAAAGTGCAATCCCACACTTGTTTTTTAATTGGCTTTTTTGCTAGGTTCACTAAATGCTAAAACTGACCTGCCATGATGATTCTCCAGGTCAGTACGAGTTCATAGACACCTAACATGACTAGGTTATTTTTTATCTAAGTGGGGAAAAAAAATTCCAAACTTTGCTAAAAAAAAAAAAAGAAAAAAAAAAATTGCGCCATTTTCCGATACTCGTAGCGTCTCCATTTTTCGTGATCTGGGGTCAGTTGAGGGCTTATTTTTTGCGTGCCGAGATGACGTTTTTAATGATAGCATTTTGGTGCAGATACGTTCTTTTGATCGCACGTTATTGCATTTTAATGCAATGTCGCGGCGACCTAAAAAACGTAATTCTGGCGTTTCGAATTTTTTTCTCGCTACGCCTTTTAGCGATCAGGTTAATGCTTTTTTTTAATTGATAGATCGGGCGATTCTGAGAGCGGCGATACCAAATATGTGTAGATTTGATTTTATTTTTATTAATTTATTTTGATTGGGGCGAAAGGGGGTGATTTAAACTTTTATATATTTTTTATTTTTTTCACATTTTTTTAAACTTTTTTTTTTACTTTTGCCATGCTTCAATAGCCTCCATGGGAGGCTAGAAGCAGGCACAACGCGATCGGCTCTGCTACATAGCAGCGATCTGCTGATCGCTGCTATGTAGCAGAAATGGAGGTGTGCTGTGAGCGCCGACCACAGGGTGGCGCTCACAGCCACCGGTGATCAGTAACCATAGAGGTCTCTAGGACCTCTATGGTTACCATCCTGACGCATCGCCGACCCCCGATCATGTGACGGGGGTCGGCGATGACGTCATTTCCGGCCGCCCGGCCGGAAGCGGTAGTTAAATGCCGCTGTCTGCGTTTGACAGCGGCATTTAACTAGTTAATAGGTGTGGGCAGATCGCGATTCTGCCCGCGCCTATTACGGGCACATGTCAGCTGTTCAAAACAGCTGACATGTCCCGGCTTTGATGCGGGCTCACCGCGGAGCCCTGCATCAAAGCAGGGGATCTGACCTCAGACGTACTATCCCGTCCGAGGTCAGATAGGGGTTAAAACATGTCATCGTTGACGTAGACATAGTGACGTAGTGATGTAGACATAAAACTTCTACACAAAAGGACCAAAATGAACATCTTTGGCAATTCACAGACTTCTCCTCGAGAAATCTTTGCTAACTTGCAGTGTACACAAGCACCGCAGGTGAACAAAATCCATATAAATAGAATTAACCAAAACAAAAATCTCAATGGCAGCAATGTACAATGAAGCGAAAAGGTGAAGCAGTTAGCAATGAATGAGGGACCTTGACTTGTTGTGTTTGTAGTACATTGCAATGGCAATATCCTCGCTCTCCATTATGCTTCTCCAGTGGCGTGCAGTATGGGTAATATTAGTGGGTGGTATACGCAGAAGCTCAGACAGTCGACCTCAAAAAGATAAACTGAGCAATTATACTCTCTTCTCCCAGGCTGACATTCATAATGCTGTCAAACGTGAAATGAAACATAATGAAAGCAGCAATTTTAACTCTAATTACTGAAATGTTCAATAGAAACTTTACTTGTGAACATGATAATGATAGTTCTTACCAGTACTTTAGAGTCCACAGGATACAGAATACAAGGATTGAGCAACACAGTCCACAATAATTCCAAAATGATAATTTAATATGAAACCTTACAATGAAACTCCACCTTTGAAGCTGCTTTGAAGGAGTTGTCTCTCTCAGTCAACCACTTTATGTAAACACTATTAACGTGACGTGGAGGACATGCTCATATGCAGCAGATTGTTGCAACAAGTTCTACTACTGTTCCTATGAAGACATGATGCCAAAGCAATATCATTTCTTTTGAAATGTACTGAATGAAAATGCACTAATATGAGGAAATGAAAGTGTTATATTTGTTGAACCCTGCATCAGACTTGTTTTCATAATGACCCATGTTCCAGTCTTGTAGTTTTGCTCTATTTATTCCAGGACTGTTCACACAGTGTTGTTAGGTTATTAATAGACTTTGTGCAAAGTGATTTGCACATCCCAGGCCGCACGCCATGACAGTGATATGTGGCCATTGGATGCTTACGTTTCTGGCAGGTTTCGGGGCTGTCATAGGGCAACATTGAGTTTCAGCTCCCTCTAAAGATTTTCTATTGGATTCAGATCTGGAGACTGGCTAAGCCAATCCAGGACATTGAAATGCTTCTTATGGAGACACACCTTAGTTGCCCTGACTGTGTTTTGGTTCATTGTCATGCTGGAAGAGGTAGCCAGGACCCAGTTTCAATGCTCTTACCAATATAATCAGGTTGTTTTGTCCAAAAGCACACAATATATGACCCCATCCAACCTCCCTTCAATACGGTGCAGTCATCCTTTTCCTTTTGCAGAAAAGCAGCATCAAAGTATGATATTTCCATCACCCTGCTTCAGGGTTGGGGTGGTGTTTTGGGGGTTGTACTCATACTCTTCTTCCTCCAAACATGGTGAGTAGAGTTGATACCAAAAAGTTCTATTTTGATCTCATATGACCACATGACCTTCTCCCATGCCTCCTCTGTATCATCCAGAAGGTAACTGGTGAACTTTCAAATGGGACTGGACATGTGCTGGCATGAGCAGGGAGACTTTGCGTGCCCTGCAGGATTTTAATCCATGATGGCGTAGTGTGTTAATGGTATTGTTTCAGACTGTGGTCCCAGCTATCTACAAGTCATTGACCAGGTCCTCTTGTGTAGTTCTGGGCTGATACCTGACCTTTCTCAGAATCATCCTTACCCCATGAGGCGAACATGGAGCCCCAGACCGAGGAAGATTGACAGTCATCTTGTGTTTCTTCCATTTTCTAGTAATTGTGCCAACAGTTGTTGCCTTCACACCAAGCTGTTTGCTTATTGTTCTGTAGTCCATCCCATACTTGTGCAGGTCTACAATTTGGTCTCTGCTATCCTTAGACAGCTCTTTGGTCTTGGCCATGGTGGAGAGGTTGGAGTGCTATTGAGTGTGTGGACAAGAGTGTTTTATATAGGTAATGAGTTCAATCAGGAGCAATTAATACAGGTAATGAGTGCAGCCTGGGAGGGCTTCTAATGAAAAACTCTGGTCTGTGAGAGCCAGAAGTCTTGCTGGTTGGTAGGTGATCAAATACCTATTTCATGCAATAAAATGCTATGTAATTACTTAAAAATCGTGCAATATGATTTTCTGGTGTTTATTTTTAGATTCTGCCTTTCATAGTTGAAGCATACCTGCGATAAAAATTACAGACCTCTCCAATTTACAATTTTCATAGTTATGAAAATACAGAAAAATTTTTAAATGAGAAGGTGTGTCCAAATGTTTGCTTTGTACTGTGTATATATATGTATATATATATATATATATATATATATATATATATATATATACACTGAGAGAAATTGAGAGATTTGCCTGTTTTTTTAACAGAAAGTTGTTTTGACAGGTATCGTTACAGTCAGAAATGTAGAAAACAATAGACTTTATCAATATGTCATGCATGTGACAATGATAGATGTCAGTCTAGTGATTTAATGGCTTGATAATGTGACAAGTTCAACATTATATTGGTTACATTTTTTGCATTTCTCAATTTTCTCTGGAAAATACGTCACAAAAAGCTTAAAGGCTTGATGTAAAAAAATTTATATAGACCTTTTTTTTTTTTCATTTTTAGGTAGCTCGCCCACTAATCTTCAAGTTATTCATGAAAATCATGGACTTTATGTATTTTAACTTAATAAAACACTTGTTTGACAGCTTAATCATGTGCATAGAAAAAACTGGCCTATTTCTTAAAAACATATGCACATTTGAAAAAGAGAAAGTTCCAGCTCCAGAATCAAGTGGAGAGATAAACCAATGTCTTTACTGTTAAAAACATATGGTTTGAGAAATCATACACATTGCAATAGTGCGGAGACCGCCACAAAAAAACTAAATGTTTCAAACGCTAATCATATTCTTAAGCCTAATATACAACAGTACATCCTGAATGGAAAATGTATGTATCTCCTTCATATTAAGGAAGAAAACAGCTTGTTATCAAGAGGTATGAATTATGCACTTACTAATAATAAATTGTTTTTAGGCAACAAGAGACATTAATCGGTGTGGTCGCTATCTCACAATAAAAAAATATTTCTGGTCTGATACATTACTGAGTGATTCCTTTCAAATAATTTTTATTCAGCATTTTGAAATTTAATATTGTGTTTTGTAGATAATCATATATTCAACTTTCAAGGAAATAAGGGTGGGGAGAGGGCGGGAGGTGAGGGAAGTGGGAATGGGAAAAGGGTAAGAGAAACATTGTGGACATGCTGTCCAGTCATAACAGAATTTGATTAATTATTAACAATTATTAACAGGTTAACATATAATACCTTCACAGGTATACATTAATTGTCACCTTTCCTTTTAATGTGGTAAGTTGGGATATACCTCAACCCATTTCTTCCATTTCCTATCATATTTCTTATAATAGTTGTTTGCTATTGCAAAGTTTTCTTCATATGCTTTATGTAGGTTAATTTGG
This sequence comes from Ranitomeya imitator, assembly GCF_032444005.1. Classification (NCBI taxonomy): domain Eukaryota; kingdom Metazoa; phylum Chordata; class Amphibia; order Anura; family Dendrobatidae; genus Ranitomeya; species Ranitomeya imitator. The sequence goes on from NC_091285.1 coordinate 69,782,460, forward strand.
TCTATGATTTCAGTAAAGGCTGGTAAAATTGGATTTTTCCAATGGAATGCTATAATTTGTTTAACCACTAAACAAATGTGGATTATAATAGGTCTCGCATTTGTGTCAACGCTTTCCCATTGTAAAGACAACAAGGCCATTGCTGGGGTAACTATGATGTTATCTTTTAATATTTTGTTGATTAGTTTTGTGGCCTGTCTCCATAAGGGTTTCACCTTTGGACACTTCCAAAACATATGTAGCAAACTTCCGTATTCTCCACATTCTCTCCAGCACAGGGGAGACCCTCCCGATGGTAGGTGGGAGAGGCGAGCCGGAGTGAAGTACCACCTTGTGATGATTTTAAAATATGCTTCTTGTAGTGTCATGCAAATAATGGATGCATAGGTGAAATGGATCGCGTTTTCCCACTGTTCTGGGGTAAATGTCGTGTTCAAATCATTTTCCCATTTATTCATGTAAGATAACTTGTCAAATTTTGTGTTGTTGTTGAACCACCGATAAATTTGCTTATTACTCCAAAATAAGTAATGTTTGGGGTTTTTTAATAAATTAGTAGTAGCTTCGGAGATTTTTGGTTTTTTAATGATAAAATTTTGGGCTTGTTCTTTCAGTGTCATATAAGGAAAAAAGGCTGAGGAGGGAATGTTAAATTTTTTTTTCAAGGAGCTGAAACTGATAAATTTAACCCCATCATGAATATCGCTTAATTTTAGGATCCCTTTTTCTCGCCACATGGGAGAGGGGTCAGCGTTTTGGGTAAGCGTAATAATATCTATAGGGGTATTGTAGAGAAGAATTTTCTTGTTGGATCCTCTTTTCCTTTTAGAAAGTTTGTCCCATGCATATACAATGGAAGAGAAAATAGGGTGTTTAACGTGTATATTGTTAGTTCTGTTTAGAATATGGTTGAAGACTAATTCTTTGGGAGGTTTATTATGATTGTGGGTAATTTCTAGATCAAGCCAATTTGGATAGTCCTCTTGCATGAACCAATATTGGCTTTGTTTGATAAGGTTCGATAAGTATAAGGCGGTTATATTGGGTAGGCCTATACCCCCAAATTCTTTGCACTTATATAATATGTTTGTGGGTATTCGGGCCCTTTTTTTATTCCAGATTAACAAATTAATTGTGGTTTGTATACTGGTTAGATAAGATGTGTTGACTTTTAGGGGGAGTGTTCTTAGTATATAAGAGATTTTTGGGATGATAAAAATTTTGATAACCAATATTCTACCCCACCATGATAGGTCTTTTGTACCAAAGAAATTAAGGTCATTGTTAATTATTGTCTCTAAGAGTTTGTCCAGATTTTTCTTCATTATTGCCTCTAGGTTTTTTGAGATGATCGTGCCTAGATATTCTAAGTCCCCCTCTGACCAGCTTAGTGAAGATTTATTCTCAATTTTCTTTGTTTCTAAGTCGCTCAAATAAAATGGCAAGATTTTTGATTTATTTTCGTTAATCTTAAAAAAGGAAATATTTGAGAACGTTTTAAGGGTTTTTTGCAGTTCTGTGATTGATTTGTAAGGATCAGTCAGGGTAAATATCAGGTCGTCAGCAAAAAGGCCAATCTTATACTGACGTGTTTGTGTTTTCAAACCTTTTATGTTATTGTTTTGTCTGATCGATTGCGCCAATGGTTCCATTGACAGTATAAAAAGAAGTGGAGAAAGGGGGCAACCTTGTCTTGTACCATTTGATATGTCAAATAGTGCAGAAGAATAATTGTTAGTATATATTCTGGCTTTTGGCCTACAGTAAAGTGCCATGATGCTGTTAATATATTTTTCATTAAAACCAAATTTACTTAGAACTGATGTTAGATAGAGCCAATTTAGGCGGTCAAAAGCCTTTTCGGCATCTAAAGTTATAATTACCGTTGGCAATTTAGAGGAGTGTATCAGTTTGATTGAATTAATCAGTCTTCTAGTGCCATCTGTCGCTTGACGACCTTTGATAAAACCGATCTGATCCCCATTTACTGAGTGATTCCAACAACCAAACACAAATTTGTAATACTGTAAAAAAAATGAATTTCAATGAACAAATCAATCTTGTTTGTCTCATGGATCTTAATCAGCATGAAACCCCTACCTACACAAAATAAACAAATCATCCATATTTTTACCCCACACAGATGAGGACACCATCAATGAAACGATTCTAGGAAAATATTGAAAGGGACCACAGAAAACTACAAGAAGCCCCACAAGAATCATATCACCAAACTCAATTTATCAAAATCGGCACAAAATGTTTTGAACCAGTTACGATGTAGATTGGACCTAATAATTAAAATGTCATGAGTGGCTCTTCAGAAGTCATGAATGATTTGGACCATATTTCCTTAATAGAAAAATTGCTGGCAAACATGGACACCTATATCCTCTGACAAAATGACCAAACCTTGTAATTTTGGCAAGAGTAAAAAATGATAATCCAAGAGGGTTTCACCTTGGAAGTTCTCACTACAAAACATCGTCTGCTAGAAAGTCCCGTAATTCCGATTTGAAATGCATTAGCCAAAACACCTAAAGCAGTTTCCCCCTTTCAATACAACCTATAGTATCAGGGATTGTGTCCATGGGGGGATGTTTAAAGGGATCCTGTCACCAGAATAAAATGCAAGTAACCTGCAGATATGTGGTTAATCTTCAGGTTAACAGCATTACTAAAGGGAACCTGTGAGGTCCCCTGTACTCTCAGTACCACAAACAGTTCCGTCTGCATATGTCCAAACCCTGCCTAACAGTCCCTTTATTACATTACATACATAAACAGATCTTTAGAAAAAGTATTTCTAAAGTCTGCTTATGATATGTAAATGAAGGCTTTGACTAGTCGGACAACATAGATGTTATCACGCCCTTGTGGGTGAACATAACTTACACATGCAGGCATCATCTCTAGTGCTATACTTGCCTAGAGCATACGCGTGGCTACTTTCCTTCACTGCACTCATCCTCTAAAGGTGTCCATGTGTCGGCTACAGAAAAAAGCACTGCGCATGATCAGAAGTCTTCTGCACTTTCGATCATGCGCAGTGTACCTCTCTGAAGCCAGGACACGAACATCCGTACATCCCAGTTTCTATTTACAGTGAAACAAGGAGGCTGTGGAAGCCAAACCAACTTGCAAAAATGATTTAAAAAAACAAAACAAAACAATATATTTAGGGAAAAAAGCCCCCCCACAGAAGATACCCATATCTTTTATTACTGAACTGCAGATGGCTGTCAGAATGTTGAGAAATATATATATATATAATCACCTCATCGCTCACCTCTTCAGCCCCTTGACTGCTCATTGTCTGCCACGGGGTCTTCAGGGCCTCCTCTATCTGTCATCATAGCTCCATCTAGTTCACTCTAGTCCAGGACATTTGGCCATGACCAGGCCTCAGAGGTTATTGCACACTGAAAGTCTGTGACCTCCAAAGCCTGTTATGGAGATGAAGCTCATGATCGGGGGATGAAGATAGTAGTTCTGAGGACCTTTTGGCAGGCAGTGAAAAACGTAAGGGCGGGACAGGAGAGTGATGAGGCGAGTATAAGGTGTTTTGTTTTTATTAACATCTTACATTTTATTATTGTCTGGCGAGACCTCAGAGCATTATATGGGACATTCAATTTGTGGAGAATAGTTTAACACCGAATTTCTTGGAAAAATTTACTTGACATTCAAATTTTGTTAGATTCAGCAGCACGGTGGCTCAGTGGTTAGCACTGCAGCCTTGCAGCGCTGGGGTCCTGGGTTCAAATCCCACCCAGGACAACATCTGCAAGGAGTTTGTATGTTCTCCCCGTTTTTGCGTGAGTTTCCGCCGGGTACTCTGGTTTCCTCCCACACTCCAAAAAGACATACTGATAGGGAGTTTAGATTGTGAGCCCCATCGGGGACAGCGATGATAATGTGTGCAAAACTGTAAAGCGCTGTGGAACATGTTAGTGCTATAAAAAAATAAAAAATTATAGATAAAAGATTATCCACTAATTTCTACTACCTACACATTAATTGTACACATCCTTGTGCTGTACTTTTTTTTTTTTACAGCACATGAACACATATAGTTTAATTGATCCAAAAACATAAGTTTTAAAAACATATCAATGTGTCATGTCCATGAGATTCAGAGCACGGCCCATTCTCATCCATTTTTTCAATTAGACTTGGCCATTAAAGTCTATGGGGATCCATTAAAAGCAGATGAATAATGGAAGACATACTTTGTACGTCATTGCATCTTCCGCGTTTCATCAATTTTTCACTGACCCATTGCAAACAGTTAATGCATAGATAGAAGCTCAGACAGTCTAATTCATTAACATTTTTCAAATGAAACACGTAAGCAATATGGAGGCACCATGGATACAAAATTGAGGACAAATCAGAGAACAACAGTCTTTTTTAAAAGGATATAAGAAAAGACACAAATATGTGCCTTGCTGTATCTAAAAGCCAAGGTGCACTCTGAATTTCAATATTCATGTTCATAAAAGTGTACGTTATGCTCTATATGCTTAAAAAAGTATGTATAACATATACTTTACATGTTCCTCTCTAAAAATGTGTCTAGAACATACGCAGTTTATTTTATGAATGTTAAAAAATGAGTTTCTCATCTGTAAAAAATATGAAAGAACCATGGGTAAAGAAAAAACTTGTGTCCTGATCCCAGAAGATGTCACTGCCATGTAATGTCAGTAAGACATAAGTGACAGTGGGTGGAAAGAGATGGGCAGACAGCGTGTCTGTCTGTGGTGAATAATTATCAAAACATCCGGGCCTATGCAGAACGCACAAACATTGTTACACACCCTTTGACTTCTCAATTCACCTTTCTACAGTATAGACAGATGACAAAAAGACTAGACTGGATAATTGAGCACATTTTCATGTTGTGATTTTACCTTTCCAAAAGCCGTTCATTAGAAAATGATGATTCAATAAAGAACTATTCCTACATTTATTTTGTGATTGAAACAAATTGGTTCATCTTAAAATCAAATAACAAATTAATTTATTGCCGTATATGATATTTTTTCTAACCCCACATAGCTTTAAAACTTTTCCTTATGGCAGAAAATAATACTCCTTGGGCCGCATTTACACGGAGATCTTAAAAATGCAGCCTATGTACAAGTATGTACTCTATATACTGCTGTACTGTCCATCCATGTGCATGGGAAGAATATCTCCACCATTTGGCATGCTGAGAAACATGTCAATGATTTTATTTTAAAACTATTTCCATTCTCTTACACTGGAACACCTCATAGCAGGCTAGGTGCTCATATAATGTTTTGAGTTTGATTTCAAAGAGGATATGCTCCAAAATCGATATCCAAAACAGTTTCTTATATTCTTTTACTACTCTTACTATTGTTTTTGTCACAATCCTTTTTTGGATTTGTGGCAGCTCTGATTCCACTATAATATAAATGTAGCTTTTTTCTTTTCAGGCCTGCAGGGGTTAATGTCAGTTTTCCTTGCTGGCAGCTTGCTGCAGCTGCTGAATTGCTAGGTCATCTGATGTGGGTGACCACTCCCACCATCCTTTAAATAGTCACCTGATGCATCAGCTGACTGTTGATGATAGAGTTATTCTATGCAGACCTGCCCTGGAGTGTGCAGCTCTCTGGTGTTAGCCCTGTATCAGCTACTTCTGGAGTTTGGGGTCCTGATTCCATGTCCTCTGCAGTGTGAAGCTTAGTAGCGGTGCCTGGAACTAGGTTTTGTTTTTTTTTATCTAATCTGTCTTGTGCTAGTCATTACCCACTGTATTTGTACCATCTGTAGTGGTGAGGCTGGCGCCCTTGCCAGCCAGTGCACTAGCCAGGGCAGTGTGAGGTGACAGAGAGGGACGAGGTTTGTGATGGCAGTGGGGGAAGGACCCATTTAGGGCATTAGGGGAGTGCAGGAACAGGCTCAGGTTGGAGCTCAGTAGGTGTCCAAACCCTTGTACTCTATTTGTTAGGGCCTTTCTCTCCCCTTCACATCCTGTTGAGTGTGTGATGTGCTGTCTGAAGACTGACCACCCTTGTGGTCTTGACAATATCATCAACCATACAATTCCTCCTGTGAACCTATTGCACAAGCAGAGGCTTTGGCTTGCCTGATCCAGACCCTTATGGATTAGTTAAAATAGCTGCGGTCTCAGGTGGTACAGCAGCTTCAGCAGGTGTCTGGGTTTATGGTCTCTGCTCATGTCTTAGCTCAACCGAAACCCAAGATATCGCTCCCTGAAAGGTTCTCTGGAGGGAGAGATACATTTTTGGTTTTTAAGCAATCAAAACTATTTTTTGAAAGCAAAAAAAGTTTTCATTGTTACATTCTGAGAGATATAACTTTATTATTTTAAGGTTTATTTAGGTTCAATTAGCCGAACAATTTGATGTTCGACGAATGTACCCGAACCCCACTAGATTCAATGGTAGGCCAAACCAAATGTATACACATCACCTTAAGGGGTGACAAAAAGCTTCCCAAACAGCTAAAATTAGGGGTAGACAGCATGAAAACTGGCATCAATTGACCCACAGTAGAAATTTTAAAATGGCAAAGCAGCCATCAGCCATGGGCCATGCAGCCATCAGCCATGGGCCATGCATGAGGTATCGGGGTCTGGCCCAGTATTTACAGCTTGGAATTGAAGCTTTAATGAGGACCTGGTGGTTAAGAGAGCAGTGTGAGACTTCTTAGCTAGGAGACCTGATACCGCATGCAACACCTCCAATTTTATTTTTTATTCCAGCCACCATGATGGCACATGCATCAGTTCCATACAGTATTTGGTGCAACAATGTAAGTAAAGTAACACAGGTTGTTGACTGATCAATTGACCCACAGTAGAACCTTTTGTAATGGCACAGAAGCAGTCAACCATCGCTCATGCATGATGTATCAGGGTCTGGCCCAGCATTAGCAGCTTGAAATTTAAGTTTAAATTAAGATGGGTGGCTACGGTAAGGGAACTGTGTAAGTCTTCTTATTTGGGGGTCCTGATACCTCATGCAACACCTTTTTTTCCAGCCAGGCTCAGATATCACAAACATTAGTTTCATACGGTACTATTGGTACAAAAATGTAGAGAAAAGAACACAGGTGGTTGAACGTGAGTGCAGGCCTGCCTGTCTGGGAGCCTTAATTACACAGGCAACCCACCAGAAAAGATCTCCTAAACTGAGAACATAGATTTTTCTGGTTTGATATGTTATTTATTGTCTCTGAGCATCTGTAAGACCTGCCTGACATGTATCTGATGTGAATCAAGGTCTGGTGAATAAATTAATATGTGTTAGGAGTCAAGTTTCCTCTGCTGCACAGGGGGAATCTCGATCTGTCTCCGCTGCGGTCTCCCATTCTCCTCCAGCCGCAGTGGAGTCTGCTCAGCAGGGACGTCGATCCCAGCGTCTCGCTCAGTCTGACTCTGTGCGAAGAGTTGCTGCTGCTTCTCCAGTCTCTGCCATTAAAGTCAGTGCTGGTCAGCAGCGAGCGGACTTCTCTGGGACTAAGTCCTTGTCTGCACGTACTGAGCATGCCCAGGGTAAGATCTCCCGTTGGAGATCGAGGGTCATGTGCTCAGGCTCTGCAGCACATTCCATTGGTCCTCTTGGCAGGTCTTGGAAGGGCAAAAGTGCTGTAGCCACTTCCTGTGCTGCAACTATATAAACTGCGCATGACCGCACGGCCATGCGCTAGTATTGTCTCATAATGTTATATGTGTGTGTGTAGATGAATGTATGTCGATGGATGAAAGCTCCTAAATATCCCTCCCTCGAGTTGTTGTCTGCTCGCGGATGTTGGTAGCTATCTAGCGCCCGACTAATCATCTGCACGATACACACATTACAGCGTCCTCTTGCTGTGTCCGCCTGTACGGCGCCGTGCGCTTGCCTTGCGCTTTCCATACCCAAGCCAGTGTGGTTGGTGACGTCCGTCAGTGCGGCATAGCTCGCACTCCTGTGCATTTATATATTTATACTTAGTTTCCTTACACACCCAGTTGTGGTGTAGTGCCAGCGAGGGTCTAATCGGACTTCAATCCCAGTTGGGGTTAAGTACGCTGACTACTCGCTCGCTCTTTAGGTGCGGTACCGCGATCCTGTGACTCAACAGGATTGCTCCCTTCACGCTGGGTGAGGTTGAACCCACGTGTATATACTTTAGTGTACCGCCATATAGTCTGTATTTACTAGCAGCAGGTTTTCACCTGCACGGTGGACCCCGGACTGCGAATGCATCTATATCACCTTTCTTGGTGCGTTCCTCCAGTCCTAACAATATGTAATCATGATAAATCACAATGAATCTTACTGCCATGTACCTAAAATGTCATTTACAAAGTGTTGGAAGATGACAGGAGCATAAGTCAACCCAAATGGCATCACAAGGCTTTCATACTGTCCCTCAGGTGTATTGAATGCTGTTTCTCACTCATCCCCCTCCTTAATAAGAACGAGATTTTATGCCCCCTGAGATACAGTTTGGAAAAAGATTTAGCTCCTGCCATCTAGATAAAGAGGTCCAGGATGAGATGCAGAGGATACGAATCCTGGTCCGTGATCTGATTGAGTTGACGGAAATCTAGGCAGAGGTGTAACCTATCTTTTCTTATGAAAAAAAAAACCACACAGCAACTGAAGATGAGGATGGTCTAATATGACACTTTACCAGACTTTCTGTGTTATAGTCCTTCATGGCCTGCCTCTCTAGACCAGAGATATAATATAGTCTGCTATTTGGCAGCCATTGAATAATATTAATGGTGCAATCATAAGGACAATGGGGAGAAAGTTCAAGGCACCCCTGCTTTGAAAACATATCCCCAAAGTCAGACATGTATTCTGGAACAGATTGAGCATCCACTTTGGTTAGCCAGGTGCCCAAGCAGTATCCTTGACAATAATTGGTCAACTTTACCACCTTCCGAGTCTCCCAATCTACCACAGGGTTATGCAGCATGAGCCAAGGAAGTCCAAGAACCACAGGAGAAGGCAGAATCTGTAGCCTAACAGTCAATAGATTCAGAATGCATGGCCCCTACCTGTAGATGTATCCCTCGGATGACCTGCAATAAATACCCTTGGCTCATGGGTGCTTAGTCAATGGTGATTATGGGAATATGTCTAGACAGTGCATGTGATTTGAGGACCTGGACGAACCTAGAGTCAATCAAGTTAAACCTCGCCGCACTGTCCAGAAAGGCAAAAATAGCCACATTAGTTTTGCGCAGATGGATCTCCGCCAGATGAAAAAATTGTGATCAATCCACAGAGGAGATATGTACACCCAGGTTGCTAACCTCCTCGCAACCGGGGCTCCTTAGTATTCCGGCGGTTGTTTATGGTGCAAAAGGGAAGGAAAATTACCCAAAATGCCCCTTTCCATCACAGGAAAATCATACTCCCCCTTTATGATGAACTACAGTTGGTCCACTCAGTGAACTCAGACCAAGGTTCCCTTGACCCCAGACCCACTGCAAATCAAAGCATTACTTTATGTCTCTTGTGAAGACGATAATGCACCAGGATAGTCAGATACATGGCCGCCTCAAGAAAAACTGAATTCTCAAACAAAGCAAAGTCATCCTTTACCCTTACAGATAGCCTTTGACAGATCTGGCCACGGAGCGAGGGGTCATTCCGCTTAATATCAGTGGACTACCTCTGAAACTCAGAGCAATACACTTCAGCTGGCCGGTCTCCCTGCTGAAGCTGATGTAGACGCGGGGTCGTTGTCATCGAATATATTAACTAGTGCCTAAATAAACCATCCAGAGTGACAGAGATTCAACATGCAGAAAAAAAGTCCAGGCTTTTGAATCACCCCGAAGGAAAGAAATTACAATCCCTGCCGATTGCTTCTCGGTTCCTAAGGAGTGAGGACATAACTTAAAGTAAAGCTAAAAAACCTCTCTGAAAACAACAAACTTGTATTCCCCTAAGACTTTGTGGGTGGCAGTGGTTGCTATCATACTGTGGGGGGATAGTGGTGATCATCATACTGTGTGAGGGGCAGTGGTGATCATCATAGTGTGGGAGGACATGGGGTAACCTTCTAACTTTGTGAGATTCGTGGGGCCAGAATTTTGTCTTAGTAGAGTAATATGTGAACAACATCATTCTGAGTGGGGCATTTATTGGAGCATCATACTCTATGGGGGCCATGGAAGAGGTATTATAGTGGGTAAGAAAAACAACTGACTACAGTTGGGGCAAAATATCCATCTAAGTGCAACAATACATATTCCTCTCTGTGCCAGTCCTTCTGTGACTGAGCCTATGTGCCATGATAGAACTTTTACTCTGAGGTTCGATGATTTCTGCAATAATTCTTACAAGGTGGTACAGGGGGATGCAATTACAATAAAGTAAATATAGAGTGTTGTGTAAGTGTATGGAGGCACAGAGAAGCACTATTACTACAAGGAAGTACGGAGAGAGCAATATTACTGTGCAGAGGAACAGCAGGAGGGTTCTATTACTACAGAAGACACAGAGAAGGTATTATTACTATCTAGGGCACTGGTTATAGCATTATATGGTTTGGATAGAGGTGGGGTAATGAGAACTGGGGACTGGAAAAGCAGTAAGGTGAAGATGTCTATAAACTACAATTTGTAGGGATCACTTATTGATAGAAGAAAATGTCATGGCTGTCTGGGCCAAATGGAAAAGAAAAGGGAAAATTAATATCTACGATCACTGGTGAGAAACTGTAAAGCAAACACATCTAAGGTCTGCAGAGCACTGCTGTAATACTGATATTACCAATATTTGCTCACTGTATGGTGGTAATTAGTGTTGAGCATTCCGATACTGCAAGTATCGGGTATCGGCCGATATTTGCTGTATCAGAATTCCGATACCGAGTTCCGATATTTTTGTGATATCGGAAATCGGAATCGGAAGTGTTCCCAGTCATCTTCGGCGTGTGCAGTGCGTATGGTTCCCAGGGTCTGGAGGAGAGGAAACTCTTCTTCAGGCCCTGGGATCCATATTCATGTAAAAAATAAAGAATAAAAATAAAAAATATGGCTATACTCACCTCTCCGACGAACCCTGGCTGTCACCGCTGCAAGCGTCCGCCTCCGTTCCTGAGAATGCAGAGAGTGAAGGACCTTCGATGACGTCGCGGTCACATGAGCGGTCAGGTGACCGGTCACCTGACCGCGACATCATCGAAGGTCCTTCACTCTCTGCATTCTTATGAACGGAAGCAGACGCTTGCAGCGGTGACAGCCAGGGTTCGTCAGAGGGGTGAGTATATCCATATTTTTTATTTTTATTCTTTATTTTTTACATTAATATGGATCCCAGGACCTGAAGGAGAGTTTCTTCTCCTCCAGACCCTGGGAACCATCCAGGATACATTCTGATATTTGTTTCCCATTAACTTCTATTGGTATCGGTATCGGCGATATCTGATATTTTTTGGATATCGGCCGATACCATCCGATACCGATACTTTCAAATATCGGAAGGTATCGCTCAACACTAGTGGTAATATTTGTCATAGCACAGTAGTTTTGGTTAATGATCAGTTTGCCTGTATTATCACTACATGCTGCTAATATGTTGTTATCATCTGGCTTTAATTGTCACTTATATTGCAATATTAATATTGCTGTATTATTTTTACATCTTCTATAGTGGTATAATTATAAATACTGTAGAGATCTTGTAGTAAATCTTGATATCTTGCAGGCAAGGTAATATAAGTCATAGAGACCTCAATCTGGGGAAAGAGAAGGAGCTGGAATGGGCCAAATTCTAATCCCAGGTCGTCCTTGTATGGAGCATAGTATTGGTGAGTATATGTGAATGATTGCGTGTGTCTCATTTGCGCAGTTAATTAGTATTATTTTACTGCAGTATCTTCTGAGAGGTCATGCATGGGCATGTATTGGCTTTCGTGTTGGGGAAGCATGCAGTTATTTCACAGCTTTTGTAGCAGACACCATTCAGAATGCTACAATCTGTTTGTACTATTATCACTACTGTGAGTGTACACGCAGATTCTCACTAATGATGTTGAAACAGAAGATGGAACAGTTCATTGAACAACAAAAGTTTATAGGGAAGTAATTATAATTATACAAGGTAAAGGCATGAAGTATGAGAAAAATGCATGAAAGTCTTGTGCCAGGTGGGATTATTTTTATCACTTTTGTCTACAATGTCACAAAACGTCAAAGAATAACACTATATTCAATAGTGTATGGAGTGATGTACTATCTCCTCTTGTTTCTACTATTTTGTATAAGTTAATGTTTTATCCACAAACTAAACGATTGGTTTTCATTGGTTGGAATTTTTTTTTTATATCTATGTAATAATAATAATAATAAAAACTTCATGCAAAGGCTGATCAGCTGAAGCCTTGATATTATCAGATACAAAATCTCAGATACAGATACCATAATTATTTAGTAGTCCTGCGGAGACCACCCAAAACTACTCGGGATAATACCCTGTGAAGCTTCCCAATAACATAAGATACATAAACTGAAGCATATTAATCACACAAAATGTACTAAAAAAGAGGTATTCCTTATTTACAATAGAAATATATTATAAAATACAGTCAATAGCAATTCAAGCCTAAATATCACAAACAGAACTATTTGAATATACGGTACAGGGGCACCCATGAAGAAATGTTTTGCACCATAGGAACAAGGTATGGTCATAGAGGTACAGAAAAAGTGTTGATATAACACTCGGACTGGGTAGCGGTTAGCAGTGGGGTACCACAGGGGACAGTATTGGGCCCTCTTCTTTTTAACATATTTATTAATGACCTTGTAGGGGGCATTCAGAGTAGAATTTCAATATTTGCAGATGACACTAAACTCTGCAGGGTAATCAATACAGGGGAGGACAATTTTATATTACAGGATGATTTATGTAAACTAGAAGCTTGGGCTGATAAATGGCAAATGAGCTTTAAAGGGGATAAATGTAAGGTCATGCACTTGGGGAGAAGTAATAAGACGCATAACTATGCACTTAATTCTAAAACTCTGGGCAAAACCGTCAATGAAAAAGACCTGGGAGTATGGGTGGATGACAAACTCATATTCAGTGGCCAGTGTCAGGCAGCTGCTACAAAGGCAAATAAAATAATGGGATGCATTAAAAGAGGCATAGATGCTAATGAGGAGAACATAATTTTACCTCTATACAAGTCACTAGTTCGACCACACTTAGAATACTGTGCACAGTTCTGGTCTCCGACGTATAAGAAAGACATAGCTGAACTGGAGCGGGTGCAGAGAAGAGCGACCAAGGTTATTAGAGGACTGGGGGGTCTGCAATACCAAGATAGGTTATTACACTTGGGGCTATTTAGTTTGGAAAAACGAAGACTAAGGGGTGATCTTATTTTAATGTATAAATATATGAGGGGACAGTACATAGACCTTTCTGATGATCTTTTTAATCATAGACCTTAAACAGGGACAAGGGGGCATCCTCTGCATTTGGAGGAAAAAAGTTTTAAGCATAATAACAGACACGGATTCTTTACTGTAAGAGCAGTGAGACTATGGAACTCTCTGCCGTATGATGTTGTAATGAGTGATTCATTACTTAAATTTAAGAGGGGACTGGATACCTTTCTGGAAAAGTATAATGTTACAGGGTATATACACTAGATTCCTTGATAGGGCGTTGATCCAGAGAATTAGTCTGATTGCCATATGTGGAGTTGGGAAGGAATTTTTTCCCCAATGTGGAGCTTACTCTTTGCCACATGGTTTTTTTTGCCTTCTTCTGGATCAACATGTTAGGGCATGTTAGGTTAGGCTATGGGTTGAACTAGATGGACTTATAGTCTTCATTCAACCTTAATAACTATGTAACTATGTAACTTATTACAGAATAAAAAAGTTCTAGTGCATAAATCAATATCAAGAAGATTATACTCCCCTACTTTTACATAGGTATAAAGAAACACATATCCCTCATTTCAAAACGGACAATGACCACATAATAAAAACCTATGTAAAGAGAACCAGTGTTCCGATTATATGCTCTTACCCATATCATTGTCCATTGGTGCAAACACGCACCCCTAGGCGTGTTTCGCTTTTGGCTTCCTCGGGGGGGCCAATTTGGAAGCCGAAAGCGAAACGCGTGTAGGGGCGCGTGTTTGTACAAATGGACAATGATATACGTGTTTCCTTATACCTACAGTACAGACCAAATGTTTGGACACACCTTCTCATTTAAAGATTTTTCTGTATTTTCATGACTATGAAAATTGTACAGTCACACTGAAGGCATCAAAACAATGAAAAACACATGTGGAATTATATACTTAACAAAAAAGTGTGAAACAACTGAAGTTATGTCTTATATTCTAGGTTCTTCAAAGTAGCCACCTTTTGCTTTGATGACTGATTTGCACACTCTTGGCATTCTCTTGATGAGCTTCAAGAGGTAGTCACCGGGAATGGTTTTCACTTCACAGGTGTGCCCTGTCAGGTTTAATAAGTGGGATTTCTTGCCTTATAAATGGAGTTCGGATCACCAGTTGTGTTGTGCAGAAGTCTGGTGGATACACAACTGATAGTCCTACTGAGTAGACTGTTAGCTGCTTTTTTCTTGCCATAATACAAATTCAAAGAAAAAACGAGTAGCCATCATTACTTTAACCCCTTCATGACCCAGCCTATTTTGACCTTAAAGACCATGCCGTTTTTTGCAATTCTGATCAGTGTCCCTTCATGAGGTAATAACTCAAGAACGCTTCAACGGATCTTAGCGGTTCTGAGATTGTTTTTTCATGACATATTGGGCTTCATGTTAGTGGTAAATTTAGGTCAATAAATTCTGCGTTTATTTGTGATAAAAACGGAAATTTGGCGAAAATTTTGAAAATTTCGCAATTTTCACATTTTGAATTTTTATTCTGTTAAACCAGAAAGATATGTGACACAAAATAGTTAATAAATAACATTTCCCACATGTTTACTTTACATCAGCACAATTTTGGAAACAAAATTTTTTTTTGTTAGGAAGTTATAAGGGTTAAAATTTGACCAGCGATTTGTCATTTTTACAACGAAATTTACAAAACCATTTTTTTTAGGGACCACCTCACATTTGAAGTCAGTTTGAGGGGTCTATATGGCTGAAAATACCCAAAAGTGACACCATTCTAAAAACTGCACCCCTCAAGGTACTCAAAACCACATTCAAGAAGTTTATTAACCCTTCAGGTGCTTCACAGCAGCAGAAGCAACATGGAAGGAAAAAATGAACATTTAACTTTTTAGTCACAAAAATTATATTTTAGCAACAATTTTTTTATTTTCTCAATGGTAAAAGGAGAAACTGAACCATGAAAGTTGTTGTCCAATTTGTCCCGAGTGCGCTGATACCTCATATGTGGGGGTAAACCACTGTTTGGGCGCACGGCAGGGCTTGGAAGGGAAGGAGCGCCATTTGACTTTTTGAATCAAAAATTGGCTCCACTCTTTAGCGGACACCATGTCACGTTTGGAGAGCCCCCGTGTGCCTAAAAATTGGAGCTCCCCCACAAGTGACCCCATTTTGGAAACTAGACGCCCCAAGGAACTTATCTAGATGCATAGTGAGCACTTTGAACCCCCAGGTGCTTCACAAATTGATCCGTAAAAATGAAAAAGTACTTTTTTTTCACAAAAAAATTATTTTAGCCTCAATTTTTTCATTTTCACATGGACAACAGGATAAAATGGATCCTAAAATGTGTTGGGCAATTTCTCCTGAGTACACCAATACCTCACATGTGGGGGTAAACCACTGTTTGGGCACATGGTAAGGCTCGGAAGGGAAGGAGCGCCATTTGACTTTTTGAATGAAAAATTATTTCCATCGTTAGCGGACACCATGTCGCGTTTGGATAGCTCCTGTGTGCCTAAACATTGGCGCTCCCCCACAAGTGACCCCATTTTGGAAACTAGACCCCCCAAGGAACTTATTTAGATGCCTAGTGAGCACTTTAAACCCTCAGGTGCTTCACAAATTGATCTGTAAAAATGAAAAAGTACTTTTTTTTCACAAAAAAATTATTTTCGCCTCAATTTTTTCATTTTCACATGAGCAGTAGGATAAAATGGATCATAAAATTTGTTGGGAAATTTCTCCCGAGTACGCCGATACCTCATATGTGGGGGTAAACCACTGTTTGGGCACTCGGCAGGGCTCGGAAGGGAAGGCGCGCCATTTGACTTTTTGAATGGAAAATTAGCTCCAATTGTTAGCGGACACCATGTCGCGTTTGGAGAGCCCCTGTGTGCCTAAACATTGGAGCTCCCCCACAAGTGACCCCATTTTGGAAACTAGACCCCCAAGGAACTTATCTAGATGCTTATTGAGCACTTTAAACCCCCAGGTGCTTCACAGAAGTTTATAACGCAGAGCCATGAAAATAAAAAATAATTTTTCTTTCCTCAAAAATGATTTTTTAGCCTGGAATTTCCTATTTTGCCAAGGATAATAGGAGAAATTGGACCCCAAATATTGTTGTCCAGTTTGTCCTGAGTACGCTGATACCCCATATGTGGGGGTAAACCACTGTTTGGGCGCACGGCAGGGCTCGGAAGGGATGGCACGCCATTTGGCTTTTTAAATGGAAAATTAGCTCCAATCATTAGCGGACACCATGTCACGTTTGGAGAGCCCCTGTGTGCCTAAACATTGGAGATCCCCCAGAAATGACCCCATTTTGGAAACTAGACCCCCAAAGGAACTAATCTATATGTGTGGTGAGGACTTTGAACCCCCAAGTGCTTCACAGAAGTTTATAACGCAGAGCCATGAAAATAAAAAAAAAAAATTATTTTCTCAAAAATGATATTTTAGCCTGCAATTTTTTATTTTCCCAAGGGTAACAGGAGAAATTTGACCCCAAAAGTTATTGTCCAGTTTCTCCTGAGTACGCTGATACCCCATATGTGGGGGTAAATCACTGTTTGGGCACATGCCGGGGCTCGGAAGTGAAGTAGTGACGTTTTGAAATGCAGACTTTGATGGAATGCTCTGTGGGCGTCACGTTGCGTTTGCAGAGCCCCTGATGTGGCTTAACAGTAGAAACCCCCCACAAGTGACCCCATTTTGGAAACTAGACCCCCAAAGGAACTTATCTAGATGTGTGGTTAGCACTTTGAACCCCCAAGTGCTTCATAGAAGTTTATAATGCAGAGCCGTGAAAATAATAAATACGTTTTCGTTCCTCAAAAATAATTATTTAGCCCAGAATTTTGTAATTTTCCCAAGGGTAACAGGAGAAATTTGACCCCAATATTTGTTGTCCAGTTTCTCCTGAGTACGGTGATACCCCATATGTGGGGGTAAACTACTGTTTGGGCACATGCTGGGGCTCGGAATTGAAGTAGTGACGTTTTGAAATGCAGACTTTGATGGAATGCTCTGCGGGCTTCACGTTGCGTTTGCAGAGCCCCTGATGTGCCTAAACAGTAGAAACCCCCCACAAGTGACCCCATTTTGGAAACTAGACCCTGAAAGGAACTTATCTAGATGTGTGGTGAGCACTTTGAACCCCCAAGTGCTTCATAGAAGTTTATAATGCAGAGCCGTGAAAATAATAAATACGTTTTCTTTCCTCAAAAATAATTATTTAGCCCAGAATTTTTTATTTTCCCAAGGGTTACAGGAGAAATTGGACCCCAAGAGTTGTTGTCCAGTTTCTCCTGAGTACTCTGATACCCCATGTGTGGGGGTAAACCACTGTTTGGGCACACGTCGGGGCTCAGAAGGGAAGTAGTGACTTTTGAAATGCAGACTTTGATGGAATGGTCTGCGGGCGTCACATTGCGTTTGCAGAGCCCCTGGTGTGCCTAAACAGTAGAAACCCCCCACAAGTGACCCCATTTTGGAAACTAGACCCCCCAAGGAACTTATCTAGATGTAAGGTGAGCACTTTGAACCCCCAAGTGCTTCACAGACGTTTACAACGCAGAGCCGTGAAAATAAAAAATCATTTTTCTTTCCTCAAAAATGATGTTTTAGCAAGCATTTTTTTAGATTCACAAGGGTAACAGGAGAAATTGGACCCCAGTAATTGTTGCGCAGTTTATCCTGAGTATGCTGGTACCCCATATGTGGGGGTAAACCACTGTTTGGGCACACGTCAGGGCTCAGAATTGAGGGAGCACCATTTGACTTTTTGAATACGAGATTGGCTGGAATCAATGGTGGTGCCATGTTGCGTTTGGAGACCCATGATGTGCCTAAACAGTGGTAACCCCTCAATTCTACCTCCAACACTAACCCCAACACACCCCTAACCCTAATCCCAACTGTAGCCATAACCCTAATCACAACCCTAACCACAACCCTAATTCCAACCCTAACTCTAAGGCTATGTGCCCACGTTGCGGATTCGTGTGAGATATTTCCGCACCATTTTTGAAAAATCCGCGGGTAAAAGACACTGCGTTTTACCTGCGGATTTACCGCGGATTTCCAGCATTTTTTGTGCGGATTTCACCTGCGGATTCCTATTGAGGAACAGGTGTAAAATGCTGTGGAATCCGCACAAAGAATTGACATGCTGCGGAAAATACAACGCAGCGTTTCCGCGCGGTATTTTCCGCACCATGGGCACAGCGGATTTGGTTTTTCATATGTTTACATGGTACTGTAAACCTGATGGAACACTGCTGCGAATCCGCAGCGGCCAATCCGCAGCCAAATCCGCACCGTGTGCACATAGCCTAATTCTAAAGGTATGTGCACACGCTGCAGAAAACGCTGCGGATCCGCAGCAGTTTCCCATGAGTTTACAGTTCAATGTAAACCTACGGGAAACAAAAATTGCTGTACACATGCTGCGGAAAAACTGCACGGAAACGCACCGGTTTACATTCCGCAGCATGTCACTTCTTTGTGCGGATTCCGCAGCGGTTTTACAACTGCTCCAATAGAAAATCGCAATTGTAAAACCGCAGTGAAATGCGCAGAAAAAAACGCGGTAAATCCGCCATAAATCCGCAGCGGACCAGAATACTTGTGCACATACCGAAACCCTAGCCCTAACCCTAGCCCTAACCCTACCCCTAACCCTAGCCCTAACCCTACCCCTAACCCTGCCCCTAACCCTACCCCTAACCCTACCCCTAACCCTAACCCTAACCCTACCCCTAACCCTACCCCTAACCCTAACCCTATTCTAACATTAGTGGAAAAAAAAAAATTTTCTTTATTTTTTTATTGTCCCTACCTATGGGGGTGACAAAGGGGGGGGTCATTAAATATTTTTTTTATTTTGATCACTGAGATAGATTATATCTCAGTGATCAAAATGCACTTTGGAACGAATCTGCCGGCTGGCAGATTCGGCGGGCGCACTGCGCATGCGCCCGCCATTTTGGAAGATGGCGGCGCCCAGGGAGAAGACGGACGGGACCCCGGCAGGATCGATAAGTATGATGGGGTGGGAGGGGACCACGGGGGGGGATCGGAGCACGGGGGGAAATCGGAGCGCGGCAGGCGTGGAACGGAGCACGGGGGGCGTGAAACGGAGCACGGGGGGGCTGGAACGGAGCACGGGGGGGCTGGAACGGAGCACGGGGGTGGATAGGAGTGCAGGGGGGGGTGATTGGAGCACGGGGGGGTGATTGGAGCACGGGGGGAGTGGACAAGAGCACGGGGGGAGCGGAGCACTGGACGGAGGGGAGCCGGAGCAGTGTACCGGCCAGATCGGGGGGCTGGGGGGGCGATCGGTGGGGTGGGGGCACATTAGTATTTCCAGCCATGGCCGATGATATTGCAGCATCGGCCATGGCTAGATTGTAATATTTCACCAGTTATAATAGGTGAAATATTACAAATCGCTCTGATTGGCAGTTTCACTTTCAACAGCCAATCAGAGCGATCGTAGCCACGAGGGGGTGAAGCCACTTCCCCTGTGCTAAACTACCACTCCCCCTGTCCCTGCAGATCGGGTGAAATGGGAGTTAACCCTTTCACCGGATCTGCAGGGACGCGATCTTTCCATGACGCCACATAGGCGTCATGGGTCGGATTGGCACCGACTTTCATGACGCCTACGTGGCGTCAAAGGTCGGGAAGGGGTTAAGAATTGAAGGTCAGTCAGTCCGAAAAATTGAGAAAACTTTCAAAGTGTCACCAAGTGCAGTGGCAAAAACCATCAAGCGCTACAAAGAAACTTGCTCACATGTGGACCGCCCCAGGAAAGGAAGACCAAGAGTCACATCTGCTTCTGAGAATAAGTTTATCCGAGTCACCAGCCTCAGAAATCACAGGTTAACAGCAGCTCAGATTAGAGACCAGGTCAATGCCACACAGAGTTCTAGCAGCAGACACATCTCTACAACAACTGTTAAGAGGAGACTTTGTGCAGCAGGCCTTCATGGTAAAATAGCTGCTAGGAAACCACTGCTAAGGACAGGCAACAAGCACAAGAGACTTGTTTGGGAAACACAAGGAATGGACATTAGACCAGTGGAAATCTGTGCTTTGGTCTGATGAGTCCAAATTTGAGATCTTTGGTTCCAACTACCGTGTCTTTTTGAGATGCAGTAAAGGTGAACGGATGGACTCTACATGCCTGGTTCCCACTGTGAAGCATGGAGGAATAGGTGTGATGGTGTGGGGGTGCTTTGCTGGTGACACTGTTGGGGATTTATTCAAAATTGAAGGCATACTGAACCAGCCTGGCTACCACAGCATCTTGCAGCGGCATGCTATTCCATCCGGTTTGCGTTTAGTTGGACCATCATTTATTTTTCAACAGGACAATGACCCCAAACACACCTCCAGGCTATGTAAGTGCTATTTGACTAAGAAGGAGAGTGATGGGATGCTGCGCCAGATGACCTGGCCTCCACAGTCACCAGACCTGAACCCAATTGAGATGGTTTGGGGTGAGCTGGACCGCAGAGTGAAGGCAAAAGGGCAAACAAGTGCTAAGCATCTCTGGGAACTCCTTCAAGATTGTTGGAAGACCATTCCTAGTGACTACCTCTTTAAGCTCATCAAGAGAAAGCCAAGAGTGTGCAAAGCAGTCATCAAAGCAAAAGGAGGCTACTTTGAAGAACCTAGAATATAATTTCAGTTGTTTCACACTTTTTTGTTAAGTATATAATTCCACATGTGTTAATTCATAGTTTTGATGCCTTCAGTGTGAATATACAATTTTCATAGACATGAAAATACAGAAAAATCTTTAAATGAGAAGGTGTGTCCAAACTTTTGGTCTGTACTGTATGTAAAAGTAGGGGAGCATAACCTTCTTGATTTTGATTTCTATTGTAAATAAAGTATACCCTTTTTTTAGTACATTTTCTGTGATTAATATGCTTCAGATTATGTATATTAAGCCTTGATATTATGTCTGGGTTAGAAGGTTGATGATGAATTACTAGCATGGAAGAACGCCAGGAGCCCAGTGGGGGATGCCTGCAACAAATCACACAGAAGGAAAAAGCTTTTTTTTATAATGACACTGGGCCCATTGAAATCATTTTTTAAAAAGTCATAGACAACCCCATTAAAGAGGACCTTTGAGCAGTTTTAGCATGTTAAGCTGTCCGCATCATGGTACAATGGCTTCAGAGATGATAAAAACATATATTTCTTTTTATTTCTCATCTCTTTTGCAGAATTATTAAAATCAAATTCCTCCTAAGGCCATTGAGGCGTTACTAGAGATTTGATCTGGGGCATGTACTTTTCCCTTGTATGATATTGACCAATCTCAAGCAGGTGGTGTCATACAGGGTAAAAAAAAGGATTGAACCCCAGAAGCTCAGTAGAAATTTCCTTTTTCTGTGAGCCATGTACAGAGCTGAGTAAGGTTACAAACACCTCCATCTTTCATCACACAGCAATTAATGTGGAGGATAGACCTGTCAGCACTGTTAGGGTACCGTCACACTATACGATTTACCAACGATCATGACCAGCGATACAACCTGGCTGTGATCGTTGGTAAGTCGTAGTGTGGTCGCTGGAGAGCTGTCACACAGACAGCTCTCCAGCGACCAATGATGCCGAGGTCCCCGGGTAACCAGGGTAAACATCGGGTTACTAAGCGTAGGGACGCGCTTAGTAACCCGATGTTTACCCTGGTTACCAGCGTAAAAAAAAACAAACAGTACATACTTACATTCCGGTGTCTGTCCCTTGCCATCTGCTTCCCGCACTCACTGACTGCCGGCCGTAAAGTGAAAGCAGAGCACAGCGGTGACGTCACCGCTGTGCTCTGCTTTCACTTTACAGCCGGCAGTCAGTGAGTGCGGGAAGCAGACGGCAAGGGACCTGACGGACACCGGAATGTAAGTATGTACTGTTTTTTTTTTTTTACATTTACGCTGGTAACCAGGTTAACCATCGGGTTACTAAGCGCGGTCCTGCGCTTAGTAACCCGATGTTTACCCTGGTTACCAGCGTAAAAAAAAAAACAGTACATACTTACATTCCGGTGTCTGTCCCTTGCCGTCTGCTTCCCGCATTCACTGACTGCCGGCCGTAAAGTGAAAGCACAGCACAGCGGTGACGTCACCGCTGTGCTCTGCTTTCACTTTACGGCCGGCAGTCAGTGAGTGCGGGAAGCAGACGGCAAGGGACAGACACCGGAATGTAAGTATGTACTGTTTGTTTTTTTTTACGCTGGAAACCAGGGTAAACATCGGGTTACTAAGCGCGGCCCTGCGCTTAGTAACCCGATATTTACCCTGGTTACAAGCGAAAGCATCGCTAGATCGGTGTCACACACACCGATCTAGCGATGACAGCGGGAGATCCAGTGACGAAAGAATGTTCCAAACGATCTGCTACGACGTACGATTCTCAGCAGGATCCCTGATCGCTGCTGCGTGTCAGACACAGCGATATCGTATGGATATCGCTGGAACGTCACGAATCGTACCGTCGTAGCGACAAAAGTGCCACTGTGTGACGGTACCCTAAGAGGAGAACTGCAACTGATGGGCTTAGCATAATTTAGAATTTAAACATTACAAGCTAATGTCTCCACAACAGAGATGAGAAATTATAAAAATATTAAATACATTTTAGTCAGCCCTTCTGCCACTATGTCATGGAGTAGCCAGTTTAAAGTGCTAAACGTGAAAAGTTTTCTTTAAGAAGTAAACACTTCAGTACATTATATGTTAGAAAATGATGATGTGGTTAAGATTGTTTATATAGTAAATAGTGGTAAATAGCTATTTTTGATCATTATTTTAAGTTGAATTTTTTAAAAACTTGTCTTTTCATATTTGCTGCAGTACAAATAAAAAACGTATATAGCAGCAACAACATAATAAAAGATTCCACATTTACAGTTTTATTCCATATCATTGGTATAAGGCATGAATAAATTATTGTAATATGTGCAAGTTACATAACATAGTAACATAGTAACATAGTAACATAGTTAGTAAGGCCGAAAAAAGACATTTGTCCATCCAGTTCAGCCTATATTCCATCATAATAAATCCCCAGATCTACGTCCTTCTACAGAACCTAATAATTGTATGATACAATATTGTTCTGCTCCAGGAAGACATCCAGGCCTCTCTTGAACCCCTCGACTGAGTTCGCCATCACCACCTCCTCAGGCAAGCAATTCCAGATTCTTACCGCCCTAACAGTAAAGAATCCTCTTCTATGTTGGTGGAAAAACCTTTTCTCCTCCAGACGCAAAGAATGCCCCCTTGTGCCCGTCACCTTCCTTGGTATAAACAGATCCTCAGCGAGATATTTGTATTGTCCCCTTATATACTTATACATGGTTATTAGATCGCCCCTCAGTCGTCTTTTTTCTAGACTAAATAATCCTAATTTTGCTAATCTATCTGGGTATTGTAGATCTCCCATCCCCTTTATTAATTTTGTTGCCCTCCTTTGTACTCTCTCTAGTTCCATTATATCCTTCCTGAGCACCGGTGCCCAAAACTGGACACAGTACTCCATGTGCGGTCTAACTAGGGATTTGTACAGAGGCAGTATAATGCTCTCATCATGTGTATCCAGACCTCGTTTAATGCACCCCATTAATGCACCCCAAGTTGCAACAGAGAATGTGAACTCTAGTGCCACCTATTAGACATAACAATCGCAAAAGTCGATATTTAACCTTTAACCCCTTCCTAACATGGCAGTCGTTTTTTCCTCTTCTTTTCTGAGAGCCATAACTTTTTTATTTTTCATTTGGCATAGCAATAAAGGCTATTTAATTGCAGGAGGAGTTGTGCTTTTCAATGACACGATTGACTTTATCATGTGATGTCCTGGAAAATAAGGGGAAAAAAGTGCGGCAAAACTTTAAAAAAAAGTGCAAAGTTGGCACTTATCTTTCCCTGCTTCATTTTGACAAATGTAAGGTTTTCCACACTTGAGACAGATTACCTAGTCCGCTTGGGTGTGACAAAGCCACCGGCCTCACTGAATATCCTTTTTGACAGTACAGTGGAGGCTGAACATGACAGTACACTGATAGCACACTGGGCTAGTTGCTGCCACTGCTCAAATCTGCTGAGCAATTGGATCAGTGCTGAGGATATCTGCAGGAGAAAGGACACAGCCAAATTTGCACGAATCTGACTATACAGCTGGTACAACTCTGTTGTTTCTGACGTTCATCAGAATGGCACAATTGTAGATAGAATATCTGGTCCTTTATGTCATAGATACTATGTTCGCTGCCTTTGCCTTGGATAATTTTGTCACTAGATATAATGGTTATACACTTCTGATTCAATGTAGGTGCCATAGTGGTAGAGGAAGTCCACCCAAATGTAGACGAAAATGACCACGGCACTCCAAGAGATGCAATCAGCAAATTAATTTTAACATTATCAATGTGTCAGCATAAAGCACCAAGATGTGTAATGGACAATGTTTCCTTCAACTGTGGACCTTGGTCACAGCCTTAACCCGTTAGCGACAGAGCCAATTTGGTACTTAATGACCAAGCCAACTTTTACAGTTCTGACAACTGTCACTCTATGAGGATACAGCTCTAGAAGGCTTTAACGTATCTCACTGATTCTGAGACAGTTTTTTGTGACATATTGCACTTCATGTTAGTGGTAAAATTTCTTCAATATAAATTGCGTTTATTTATAAAAGAAAACAGAAATTTGGCACAATATTGGAACATTTTGCAATTTTTAATTTTTTAATTTTAATTTTTGCACCCTTAAATCAGAAATTGGTGTCACACAAAATAGTTAATAAGTAACATTTACCGCATGCCAACTTTACATCAGCACAATTTTTTAAACATATTTTTTTTGTTAGGATGTTATAAGGGTTAAAATTTGACCAGTCAAAGGTGTAGATGGAATACGTTCAACAAATTTAGCCTCTCCTACTGGTCCAAGGTATTGGAGGTTTTCAGACTTCTCAGGACAAAGACCGTCAGGATGTTCTACACAACTGCATCGCTACCACAATCTGGCGTCATGCCTGAGTTTAGGCAGCTGCTCAGTCTGCCCGACATGGTCAACCTTTATGGATTCTGTACTGGTAGCTGCCTCTACAAACTGACGAACAGGTGGTCTCTGGAAGGACAGAGCCAGACGTGACGGTTTCCTCAAACACGTCACCTATCTGGTCTGCTCCTGGAAGCTGGGAAAGGAAACTTTCAGAAGGCTACCATGAAGTCCTGCAGGTTCGAGATCACAAGTTTCTTTCTCTACCACAAGTTGTTGAGCCATTCTAGGGCCTCTCCTGCATTATGGGACATCAGGTAAAACAACTGCTGTTATATCTCCAAGTGTAGAGATGCCTGGGGATCAGTGGGGCCCATGGCCGAAGCAAATTGTCTCTCCCTCAGGTGGCGCATGTGATTCGTGGACCCATTGTGCCACAGTGCCAGGCCTGCCTAGGAAGAGGCATAGCTAAGCAGCTACCTGGTGTTCACTAGATCTCCTGATGGTGAAGAGAGGCTGGGGTGCAGATAGCCGCCATGTACCACTCCCAGGCAGTCCACAGTACTGCAGCTGCTGACCGCAGGGGTCAGGTTTGCTGACACGGACTCAGGCTATGTTCAGACAGAATATTTGGAGTAACCTCTAAAGACACATGGGTCTCGGATACTGGTATTGGCAATGGCCGCACACAGACCAAGATACAAGGTTGAGGCACTGGCCACACAAGGACAAGGGATTCGGGTTCAGAATTGAAAATGTTAGGAACCAGAGATTTGAGTTCAGGACTCACCATGCAAGGACCAGGGGTATAGATTCAGGATACTGGCCACACAAGGATGAGGGGTACGGGTTCAGGACACTAGCCACGCATGAACAAGGGGATCAAACAACTCACTAGTAGGAGAAGCTACACAATAATGAATGCTGTTTCTTTGGTGACTCCCTATAGAGGAGGAAGCCTCAAATACAAGATACCTCCCAGAAATTAGCTGACAGACAATTTGCAGGTCCACTCAGATACTAAATGCCTCCCAGCTATTGGCTGGGGTGAATTTTACTTTGTGTGCGTGCTGCTCCTTTAAGAACTGGTGAGCGTGCACACTAGGTGTGCCACCAGGAAGTGCAGCATGTACAAGTAGGAGGCATGACACCAGGCAGTGATATGACTGCACGGTCACGGTGATATGTTGGCGTCCCAGCATGGGGGGAAGGAGGAGAGCCATGCAGGGACATCTTAATAAACATTACAGTGATGAGACTTATAAGCCATGCATGCGCCTGTGGGAAATTACATTTGCAAATTGTAGAAAATATGCATATATAACATGCTTCTATAAAATTCTATGCATTGAACATTTTTCTAAGGATTTATGAGCATATTACTATCATGGCAGACTTTTTGAATAACTTTTCAAATTTGCTCCAAAATATTTTGGTTTTGCTACTGATTTATTTAATTGCGTCAAAAAAAGAGCATGATGAAATCAATGTGTGAATATGATATTATAAACCTTTATAATAAGGTTTCATGACATAGATTTCACTGAAAAAAGTCTTACTGATTTTAGTAGGTTATGCCCATTTGCATCAGTATCTATGTGAAAACATCTATTCTTTGGATTACAAATGACAAAAATATTAAGTTTAGCAGTTATCACTTGCAGGTATTCATTTGATGACACCCTGGGGTACCATCACCTACAAGTATATAGCAGAATAGAACAATTAAGGCTTCTTTCACACTTCAGTTGTTTGGCGTCAGTCTGCTCCGACATTGTGATGGATCGACGGATCCGTCAAAATTGTTGAGCAAACGGTTCTAACGGGTCCGTTTTTTTGACGCATCCGTGTATCTGGGAAAAGTATGTTCTTTTTGGAGCATGCTCAATTGAAAAAGCGGATTGGGGCGACGGATCCGCCAAATGACGGTCGCGACGGATCCATCGCCCATAGGCCGCCATTCTATGAAATGGCAGAAGCGACGGATCCGTTTTTTTGACGCATCCGTGTATCTGGGAAAAGTATGTTTTTTTGGAGCATGATCAATTGAAAAAGCGGATTGGGGCGACGGATCCGCCAAATGACGGTCGCGACGGATCCATCGCCCATAGGCCGCCATTCTATGAAATGGCGGACGCGACAGATCAGTCGCGAACTGCCATTTCGGCGCAGACAAAAAATGTTGCAATGTCCGTCAATGTGTAGACGACGTCCGCCAAATTTCGACGGATCCGTCACATGGCGGATGGAACGGACGACCATCCGCCACAATCCATCGCTAATGAAAGTCTATGGGAAAATAGCGGATCCGCCCAAAAAATGGCGGATCCACTATTTGATGAAAACGGCGGATTCAAACTGACGCCAAAAGACTGAAGTGTGAAAGAGGCCTAATACGGCAGTGTCCCATCCCCCGATATCACCGCACTCGCAAACATGTTGGGGGACCTGTGCTTTAAGTAATGATTGTCTGCTATATAGGTGATGGCACCCCGGGGTGTTATCAAATGAAATCATACAAGTGATAACTACTAAAGATAATAATTTGAGGAAGGTTAGGGACAAGAATTTATATCTGTAGGCATTTTAATATAATATAAATACTAATAAAAGCTAAGTTTTATGGTTTGATAGGTGGATAGTAGTTGCTGAGGCATTTTGTACAGGAAGCTAGTTGCTGTTAGTTTTATGGAAAGATTGTAAAAGAGATAAGTAGAATTGTGGAATAGTCGGGCACAAGTGAGGCGTGTACAATAGCGCTCAGAATAGTGGACATTGCTAAAGAAGCCTACTACCATCTACACGGCTGGAGTGCACAGACTGGAAAGGAAGTCATAGTGACACACTGACACTTGTGACTTATATAGAAGGTATTCTTCACTGACTGTGAGTACCAGCAGTGGTATGAAATAGAACTGAAGGAGGTATAATTTCCGTAGGCAGCTAGTGTGGTGTGAGCTACTGAAAACATGAGAAACCAGCTCTGGAACTGTAGAGACAGCATGCTACTCTGGCCACAGAGGAGCATGGGGTACTGCACAGTAAGTAATGAGGGATCTCTGTAGAGTAGAAGAATTACTCGGTTACTCTGAAGTGTCTTATATCATCAAGATATGACGCTTGTGTCTCTAACTGAATATGAGTCTGTGCCTGAAGCAGAATAATTGTGCAAGATTTATCATGATTTCTACCAAGAAATATTTTTATTTCGAGAGTTTGACAGTAAAAATGTTTTTAGTAGTAATGAGGGAACAAGCTCTCTGATACTCTGATATCACGTGAGTATCTGGGTCACCGGATGTGATCGGCACTCGACGAGTTCAGATTTGAAGCTCATATCCCCACCCCACATGTTTGGCACCCGTTACCCAGAGAATAAGCAAGCGGGGATTACCTACCAGTCACTGTAATACCGTAGCCATCTTGGTAGTGGCATTACTGTGATTGCTATTAGAGGTTATAAAAGGACAGACAGTGCCATACTCGGCACACTGATGCCATGATATAGCTCAGAGAGTGTTGTGATTGGAGGTCGAGAGCAGTTACCCAGGCCTGTGCGTGAACAGTTTAACTAATCAGAGTACTCTAGTGGTGATACGGGTTCTGTTACTGTACCATCATACTAAGTGTACTTCCAAGGGCTAATCCTGAGCTTTGCTGTTTGTATCAGATAGATTCTTATGTAGCCTAGGGACAGTTGCAGGAGCATTGAGAGTGGAAGAACACAGCGCTTAGGCAGGGCTTATGGCTTTGCTGTCCATTATTAAATATTTAGCTAATGCACGTGACCTAATTTTTTAGGGGAGTGAAAAAATGTACTATATTGTCATCCATACAGTGCAACGTGCTTAATGATACATTACCCTAGTATTAACCTAAAAAAAAGCAGTTTAAAAAAATCTTTTTGGAATGAATTAGTACTTCATACAGAGTGCCGTGCTTAGTGTTACATGACGGTGGTATTAACTTCCAAAAAATGTTCAAAAAATCTTTCTGGATTGAATTAATAATCCCTACAGTGTAATGTGCTTTGTGGGCAACAAGATGACAAAGATGGCAGAATCCAGTAGACTCCTAGGAGAGCAATCGGAGGAATATCAGAGCCAAATCAAGCTGGCATAATAGTGGAGGTGGATGGAGCCTGTGGTCAGGAACCGTCCACTTTTGCTGAGCCACCAAGGTCCAAACCCAGGCCGCCACTGCTAGCCGCAAGGTACTGAGAGTGAGTTGGCATCCTGAAAGTACATCGTTACATATGACCGGCTGCAGAGGTGAGGGTCTATAGAAAAGTTTCGGACCTGTCTGATGAAGGGGTTACCACCCCCGAGAGATCAGACTGTCCTTGATGTTCCCAACCTCCTGTATGGGAGTAGGCAATGGTGTAGGTGACACAGAGGACTGTCACCCATTTCTACATGTCAGGGGCTCTAGCACTACCTGAAGCTGGGTCACTCATAGCCCAAGCACTTGGGAATCGGGCTCAAGGAAGCAGGTGGAGGCAGTCCCCCCAGGCTCCCAAGGTGGAAGAAAAAGAAGCATATACCTGAAGAGGATTTTGCTCTGTAAGGTGCAGCTGTGCCTGTTGGACAGGAAGGAACCACTGAAGAACTGTTCTGCATTCCTAGAGCAGGAGGCCCTAAAGTGTGCTGGGAATTCTGGTGTTGACCAGGAAGGCCAGAAACATTTACATTTTCCCATTCCCAGTTTTTTTTTTTGCTCACAGTTGTTCATTCTCCTGCTGGGTTATTGAACTCTGAGCTCATAAAGGGCACAAGACCATTCTGTCCCTATGGACTTTGCTATTAAAAGGAACTGTTACCTGCAAAAAAGGGAGGGGAGGAAATGAATGACTTGATGACCTGGCCTGGTCAGAACTCCATGGACTATATCCCTCTATGGACTGTGTTAATTATACCCCTGATTTAAAGGATGAGGGACCTTATGAACTGTGCTCATGGACTATTGGGAATGCTGTTATGTTGGCCAACAGGCCTTGGATTATAATGACTGTCCTCTTTATTCTGGGGTTCAGCTAACTCACCATGTACTCTATATACCTCAGGATATGGTTAGTTAGGAGTAGTGGAAGGTTTAAGCAAGTTCTTCATACAGTTCTAGTGCAGTTGATATAGTAGTGATAACTCGGGGCAGTGGATTTCCATACAACTCCACCATGCAGGTCAATTTTTCAGACCCCGGACGTCAAGATTAGCACCAGGGCAATCGGGCACATCGCACGTACAGGCTGGCAGGGGAAGAAAGATACGGATGCTCAAAGGCAGAGAATGATGGAATCCTGGTGCAATGCCAACAGTGGAGAGGAATCCCTAGAGGTAGTGAAGATAGTAGGAAAAGGATACTCTATCGGGAACGAGTACTAGGGCTGAAGTTATGACCAGTACCTGAGGGAAAGACTGTAACTTGATGTGCCCTATCCCACATGCTTCACTATAAAGACTGTGTACTTTTCGGTAAATAATGTATTTGACTGTTGAAAAGCACGTGGTGTCATAAAAGCCTAGTGTCCAAGCCTAGTGTCATAGGGGTCTATGACCCACAATTGAGTGTGATGCATCCCACATGCCACTGCTGGCACCGGGCCCCCGCCTGCTCAGGGGCCCCCATAGTGGCAAAGCAGGGAGATTGATTCTCCCTGCTCTGCCGCAGAATGTAACTGTATCAGCGCGGTGCACGCGCCGATACAGTTACAGTAGCGTAGCTCCTGGTGGGCCCCATCACAGCGCTGAATAAATTCTCTAATGGGTTAAGGTCTGGCTGGTTTGCCAGCCCATCTAGCACAGTGATACTGTGGTGTTTAAAACAGCTATTGATAGTTTTAGCAGCATGGACAGGTGCCAAGTCCTGCTGGAGAATGAAATGTCCATCTCCAAAAAGCTTGTTGGCAGAGGGAAGCATGAAATGCACTAAACCTTCCTGGTAGACAGCTGCACTGACTTTGGTCTTGAAAAAACACAGTGGACCTACACCAGCAGATGACATGGCTCCCCAAACCATCACTGATTGTGGAAACTTCACACTAGACCTTAAGCAGTTTGGATTGTGTGCCTTTCCACTCTTCCTCCAAACTCTGGGACCTTTATTTTCAAATTAATCCCTTAAGCCCCGAGGGTGGTTTGCACGCTAATGACCGGGCAAATTTTTACATTTCTGACCACTGTCCTTTTATGAGGTTATTACTCTGGAACACTTCAACGGATCCCAGTGATTCTGAAAGTGTTTTCTCGAGACACATTGTACTTTATGATAGTGGTAAAATTTCTTTAATATTACCTGTGTTTACTTGTGAAAAAAAAATTGGCGAAAATTTTGAAAATTTCACAATTTTCCAACTTTGAATTTTTATGCCCTCAAATCACAGAGATATGTCACACAAAATACTTAATAAGTAACATTTCCCACATGTCTACTTTACATCAGCACAATTTTGGAAACAAAATTTGTTTTTTGTTAGGGAGTTATAAGGGTTAATATTTGACCAGTAATTTCTCATTTTTACAACACCATTTTGTTTTAGGGACCACATCACATTTGAAGTCATTTTGACTATCATTTTGATATGATAGAAAAAACCAAGTGTGACACCATTCTAAAAACTGCACCCCTCAAGGTGCTCAAAACCACATTCAAAAAGTTAATTAATAGTGTTGAGCGATACCGTCCGATATTTGAAAGTATCGTTATCGGATGGTATCGGCCGATATCCGAAAAATATCGGATATCGCCGATACCGATATCCGATACCAATACAAGTCAATGGGACACAAATATCAGAAGGTATCCTCTATGGTTCCCAGGATCTGAACCATAGAGGTCCGAAGGTCCTTCACGCGCTCATTCTTAGGAACAAAAGCATGGCGGTTGCAGCGGTTACAACCAGGGCGCATCCAAGGGTAAGTATATCAATATTTTTTATTTTTATTCTTTATTTTACACATCAAACTTCATCCCAATACCGATTCCCGATATCGCAAAAATATCGGAACTCGGTATCGGAATTCCGATACCGCAAATATCGGCCGATACCCGATACTTGTGGTATCGGAATGCTCAACACTATTTATTAACCCTTCCGGTGCTTCACAGGAATTTTTGGAATGTTTAAAAAAAATGAACATTTAATTTTTTTTCACAAAAAATTCACTTCAGCTCCAATATGTTTTATTTTACCAAGGGTAACAGGAGAAAATGGACCACAATGGTTGTTGTACAATTTATGCTAAATAACCCAATACCCAATATGTGGGGGTAAACCACTGTTTGGGCGCATGGCAGAGCTCGGAAGGGAAGGAGCGCCTTTTGACTTTTCAATGCAAAATTGGCTGGAATTGAGATGGAATGCCATGTTGCTTTGGAGAGCCACTAATGTGCCTAAACATTGAAACCCCCCATAAGTGACACCATTTTGGTAAGTAGACGCCCTAAGGATCTTATCTAGATGTGTTGTGAGAGCTTTGAACCCCCAAGTGTTTCACTACAGTTAATGACGCAGATCCGTGAAAATAAAAAAATATTTTTTTTTCCTACAAAAATGTTTTTTTAGCCCCCAAATTTTTATTTTTCCAAGGGTAACAAGAGAAATTGGACCACAGATTTGCTGTCCAATTTGTCTTGAGTACGCTGCTACCCCATATGTGGGGGGGACCACCATTTGGGCGCATGGCAGAGCTCAGAAGGGAAGGAGCGCCATTTGGAATGCAGACAGATGGATTGGTCTGCAGGCATCATGTTGCATTTGCAGAGTCCCTGATGTACCTAAACAGTAGAAACCCCCCAGAAGTGACCCCATATTGGAACCTAAACCCCCCAAGGAACTTATCTAGATGTGTTGTGAGAACTTTGAACCCCCAAGTATTTCACTACAGTTTATAACGCAGAACCGTGAAAATAAAAAATATTTTTTTCCAACACAAATTTTTTTTAGCCCCTCAAATTTTTATTTTCCCATGGTGAACAAGAGAAATTGGACTACAGAAATTGTTATCCAATTTGTCCTGTGTACGTTGATACCCCATATGTTGGGGTAAACATCTGTTTGGGCGCACTGGAGAGCTCGGAAGGGAAGGAGCACTGTTTTACCTTTTCAATGCAGAATTGACTGGAATTGTGATCGGACGCCATGTCGCGTTTGGAGAGCCCTGATGTACCTAAACAGTGGAAACCCCCAATTCTTACTGTAACCCTAACCCAAACGCACCCCTAACCCTAATCCCAACCAAACCCCTAACCCCAACTCCAACACACCTCTAACCATAATTCCAACCATAAATGTAATCTAAATCCTAGCCCTATCCCTAGCCCTAACCCTAACTCTAATCCTATTCCTAGCCCTAACGCTAGCCCTAACCCTAACCCTTGCCCTAACCGTAACCCTAACTCTAGCCCTAACCCTAACCCTAACCCTAGCCCTAACCCTAACCCTAGCCCTAACCTTAGACCTAACGTTAGCCCTAACCCTAACCCTATTCCTTGCCCTAGCCCTAGCCCTAACCCTAACCCTAGCCCTAAATCTAACCCTAGCCCTAACCCTAACCCTAGCCCTAACCCTAATGGGAAAATGAAAATAAATACATTTTATTTATTTTTTTATTTTTTCTCTAACTAAGGGGGTGATGAAGTGGGGTTTGATTTACTTTTATAGTGGGTTTTTTAGCGGATTTTTATGATTGGCAGCTGTCAGACACTTAAAGACGCTTTTTATTGCAAAAAAATATTTTTTGGCGTTACCACTTTCTGAGAGCTATAATTTTTCCATATTTTGGTCCACAGAGTCATGTGAGGTGTTGTTCTTTGCGGGACGAGTTGACATTTTTATTTGTAACATTTTCGGGCACGTGACATTTTTAATCGCTTTTTATTCCGATTTTTGTGAGGCAGTATGACCATAAAACAGCTATTCATGAATTTCTTTTTTTTTTGGGGGGGGGGCGTTTATACCATTCCACGTTTGGTAAATGGATAAAGCAGTTTTATTCTTCGGGTCAGTACGATTACAGCGATACCTCATTTATATCTTTTTTTATGTTTTGGCGCTTTTATATGATAAAAAATAATTTATAGAAAAAATAATTATTTTTGCATCGCTTTATTCTGATGACTATAACTTTTTTATTTTTTTGCTGATGATGCTGTACTGTGGCTCGTTTTTTGTGGGACAAGTTGACGTTTTAATCGGTACCATGGTTATTTATATCCGTCTTTTTGATCGCACGCTATTCCACTTTTTTGTTCGGCGGTAGGATAATAAAGCGTTGTTTTTTGCCTTGGTTTTTGTATACGATGTTCATCGAAGGGATTAACTAGTGGGACAGTTTTATAGGTCAGGTCATTACGGACGCGGCGATACTAAATATGTGTACTTTTATTGTTTTTTTATTTAAAGTAATGTATTTATTGGAACATAATTTTTTTTATCATTATTATTTAGGAATTTTTTTTTTTTTACACATATAAATTTATTTTTTTTACTTTGCCCTGGGGGGGACATCACACTAAAGTGACAGATCGCTGATCTGACACTTTGCTGTACACTGTGTCAGATCAGCGATCTGACATGCACAGCTGGGAAGCTTCCCGGCGCCTGCTCTGAGCAGGCTCTAGTAAGCCACCTTCCTGCAGGACCCGGATGCAGCCCCGCGGCCATTTTGGATCTGGGGCCTGCAGGGAGAGGAAGGTAGAAGACTCTCGGAGCAATGCGATCACATCGCTTTGCTCCAAGGGTCTCAGGGAAGCATACAGGGAGTGCCCTCCCGGCGCGATACTTCCCTATACTGCCGGAACACTGCGATCATGTTTGATCGCAGTGTGCCAGGGGGTTAATGTGCTGGGGGTGGTCCGTGACCACTCCTGGCACATAGTGCCAGATGTCAGCTGCGATAGTCAGCTGACACCCGGCCGCGATCGTGAGCGCAGCTGATCGCGCTGGACATACTATCCCATCACTGGGAATTAAGTCCCAGGTCACCTTGATGGGAGAGTACATCCAATGGGATTAAGGGGTTAAATGAAAAATTTACTTTTATCTGAAAACAACACATCTAAACACTGAGCAACCATCCAGATCTTTTTCTCTTTGGCCCAGGTAAGACGCTTCTGGCATTGTCTATTAGTCATGAGTGGCTTGACATAAGGACTGCAACACTTGTAGCCCATTTATTTGTGATGGCTCTTGAAGCAATGACTCCAGCAGCAGTCCACTCCTTATGAATCTCCCCTAAATTTTTGAATGGTGTTTCCTTAACAATCCTTTCAAGGTTGTGGTTTTCCAGGTTGCATGTGCACTTTTTTACCACAATTTTCTTTCCACTCAGCTTTCCATTAATATGCTTAGATACAGCACTCTGCAAACAGCTAGCTTCTCTAGCAATGACCTTTTGTGGCTTACCCTTCTTATGGAGTGTGTCAATAACTGCCTTCTGGACATCTGTCAAGTCAGAAGTCTTCCCTATTGTCTCGCTGCTGCTATGCAGGTAGATGCAGCTCCACTAGATGGCAGTAGAGTGGAGGGAGGACTGCACAAAGCAGGAGCAGACTTGCAGTGCAGCAGCAAGGCCACAACCAGGTGGCATCGGAAAGTAAAACAAGCCAGGTAGATATTAGTCTGTAGCATAGTACCAAAAGAATAAACAAGCACAGAGGCAGAAACAAGCCAAATGGATCAATACCAGTCAGGAGTAGATATGTCAAAAACAAGAGACAAAAAAGCAGGTCAAAGCCCAAGCCAAGTTGAGTACTGGGGAGTCCAAACATGAAAGGGGAACATAGAGTCAAGATGGGAAGAAAGGAATACAGACACGGGTACAGTACACCACACACGCCGTAGGCAGAAACTAAAACTGACACCACCTGCAGGATGCTGTGGAGAGAAGTAGCTGACCTGATGCCAGAATGAGGCAGAGAAAAGTTAACCCTTGACATGATCAGACCAGGAAAGAGAGACAAAATACAAAACCCGCTCTGGATAATGACCCCAATGATTGTGGAGCCTGCTGAAACAGACTAAGGGACCTTTTAACCCCTTCATGACCCAGCCTATTTTGACCTTAAAGACCTTGCCGTTTTTTGCAATTCTGACCAGTGTCCCTTTATGAGGTAATAACTCAGGAACGCTTCAACGGATCCTAGCGGTTCTGAGATTGTTTTTTCGTGACATATTGGGCTTCATGATAGTGGTAAATTTAGGTCAATAATATCTGTGTTTATTTGTGATAAAAACGGAAATTTGGCGAAAATTTTGAAAATTTCGCAATTTTCACATTTTGAATTTTTATTCTGTTAAACCAGAGAGTTATGTGACACAAAATAGTTAATAAATAACATTTCCCACATGTTTACTTTACATCAGCACAATTTTGGAAACAAATTTTTTTTTTGCTAGGAAGTTATAAGGGTTAAAATTTGACCAGCGATTTCTCATTTTTACAACGAAATTTACAAAACCATTTTTTTTAGGGACCACCTCACATTTGAAGTTAGTTTGAGGGGTCTATATGGCTGAAAATACCCAAAAGTGACACCATTCTAAAAACTGCACCCCTCAAGGTGCTCAAAACCACATTCAAGAAGTTTATTAACCCTTCAGGTGCTTCACAGCAGCAGAAGCAACATGGAAGGAAAAAATGAACATTTAACTTTTTAGTCACAAAAATTATCTTTTAGCAACAATTTTTTTATTTTCCCAATGGTAAAAGGAGAAACTGAACCACGAAAGTTGTTGTACAATTTGTCCTGAGTACGCTGATACCTCATATGTGGGGGTAAACCACTGTTTGGGCGCACGGCAGGGCTTGGAAGGGAAGGAGCGCCATTTGACTTTTTGAATCAAAAATTGGCTCCACTCTTTAGCGGACACCATGTCACGTTTGGAGAGTCACCGTGTGCCTAAAAATTGGAGCTCCCCCACAAGTGACCCCATTTTGGA
This sequence comes from Ranitomeya imitator, assembly GCF_032444005.1. NCBI lineage: Eukaryota > Metazoa > Chordata > Amphibia > Anura > Dendrobatidae > Ranitomeya > Ranitomeya imitator. The sequence goes on from NC_091285.1 coordinate 69,819,824, forward strand.
AACTAGACGCCCCAAGGAACTAATCTAGATGCATAGTGAGCACTTTGAACCCCCAGGTGCTTCACAAATTGATCCGTAAAAATGACAAAATGAAAAAGTACTTTTTTTTCACAAAAAAATTCTTTTAGCCTCAATTTTTTCATTTTCACATGGGCAACAGGATAAAATGGATCCTAAAATTTGTTGGGCAATTTCTCCTGAGTACACTGATACCTGATATGTGGGGGTAAACCACTGTTTGGGCACATGGTAAGGCTCGGAAGGGAAGGAGCGCCATTTGACTTTTTGAATTAAAAATTATCTCCATCGTTAGCAAAAACCATGTCGCGTTTGGAGAGCTCCTGTGTGCCTAAACATTGGCGCTCCCCCACAAGTGACCCCATTTTGGAAACTAGACCCCCCAAGGAACTTATTTAGATGCCTAGTGAGCACTTTAAACCCTCAGGTGCTTCACAAATTGATCTGTAAAAATGAAAAAGTACTTTTTTTTCACAAAAAAATTCTTTTCGCCTCAATTTTTTCATTTTCACATGGGCAATAGGATAAAATGGATCATAAAATTTGTTGGGCAATTTCTCCCGAGAACGCTGATACCTCATATGTGGGGGTAAACCACTGTTTGGGCACTCGGCAGGGCTCGGAAGGGAAGGCGCGCCATTTGACTTTTTGAATGGAAAATTAGCTCCAATTGTTAGCGGACACCATGTCGCGTTTGGAGAGCCCCTGTGTGCCTAAACATTGGAGCTCCCCCACAAGTGACCCCATTTTGGAAACTAGACCCCCCAAGGAACTTATCTAGATGCATATTGAGCACTTTAAACCCCCAGGTGCTTCACAGAAGTTTATAACGCAGAGCTATGAAAATAAAAAATAATTTTTCTTTCCTCAAAAATGATTTTTTAGCCTGGAATTTCCTATTTTGCCAAGGGTAATAGGAGAAATTGGACCCCAAATATTGTTGTCCAGTTTGTCCTGAGTACGCTGATACCCCATATGTGGGGGTAAACCACTGTTTGGGCGCACGGCAGGGCTCGGAAGGGAAGGCACGCCATTTGGCTTTTTAAATGGAAAATTAGCTCCAATCATTAGCGGACACCATGTCACGTTTGGAGAGCCCCTGTGTGCCTAAACATTGGAGATCCCCCAGAAATGACCCCATTTTGGAAACTAGTCCACCAAAGGAACTAATCTAGATGTGTGGTGAGGACTTTGAACCCCCAAGTGCTTCACAGAAGTTTATAACGCAGAGCCATGAAAATAAAAAAAAAAAATTATTTTCTCAAAAATGATCTTTTAGCCTGCAATTTTTTATTTTCTCAAGGGTATCAGGAGAAATTTGACCCCAAAATATGTTGTCCAGTTTCTCCTGAGTACGCAGATACCCCATATGTGGGGGTAAACCACTGTTTGGGCACATGCCGGGGCTCGGAAGTGAAGTAGTGACGTTTCGAAATGCAGACTTTGATGGAATGCTCTGTGGGCGTCACGTTGCGTTTGAAGAGCCCCTGATGTGGCTTAACAGTAGAAACCCCCCACAAGTGACCCCATTTTGGAAACTAGACCCTGAAAGGAACTTATCTAGATGTGTGGTGAGCACTTTGAACCCCCAAGTGCTTCACAGAAGTTTATAATGCAGAGCCGTGAAAATAATAAATACGTTTTCTTTCCTCAAAAATAATTATTTAGCCCAGAATTTTTTAATTTTCCCAAGGGTAACAGGAGAAATTTGACCCCAATATTTGTTGTCCAGTTTCTCCTGAGTACGGTGATACCCCATATGTGGGGGTAAACTACTGTTTGGGCACATGCCGGGGCTCGGAATTGAAGTAGTGACGTTTTGAAATGCAGACTTTGATGGAATGCTCTGCGGGCGTCACGTTGCGTTTGTAGAGCCCCTGATGTGGCTAAACAGTAGAAACCCCCCATAAGTGACACCATTTTGGAAACTAGACCCCGAAAGGAACTTATCTAGATGTGTGGTGAGCACTTTGAACCCCCAAGTGCTTCATAGAAGTTTATAATGCAGAGCCGTGAAAATAATAAATATGTTTTCTTTCCTCAAAAATAATTATTTAGCCCAGAATTTTTTATTTTCCCAAGGGTTACAGGAGAAATTGGACCCCAAAAGTTGTTGTCCAGTTTGTCCTGAGTACGCTGATACCCCATGTGTGGGGGTAAACCACTGTTTGGGCACACGTCGGGGCTCAGAAGGGAAGTAGTGACTTTTGAAATGCAGACTTTGATGGAATGGTCTGCGGGCATCACGTTGCGTTTGCAGAGCCCCTGGTGTGCCTAAACAGTAGAAACCCCCCACAAGTGACCCCATTTTAGAAACTAGACCCCCCAAGGAACTTATCTAGATATGTGGTGAGCACTTTGAACCCCCAAGTGCTTCACAGACGTTTACAACGCAAAGCCGTGAAAATAAAAAATCATTTTTCTTTCCTCAAAAATGATGTTTTAGCAAGCATTTTTTTATTTTCACAAGGGTAACGGGAGAAATTGGACCCCAGTAATTGTTGCGCAGTTTGTCCTGAGTATGCTGGTACCCCATATGTGGGGGTAAACCACTGTTTGGGCACACGTCAGGGCTCGGAATTGAGGGAACACCATTTAACTTTTTGAATACGAGATTGGCTGGAATCAATGGTGGTGCCATGTTGCGTTTGGAGACCCCTGATGTGCCTAAACAGTGGTAACCCCTCAATTCTACCTCCAACACTAACCCCAACACACCCCTAACTCTAATCCCAACTGTAGCCATAACCCTAATCACAACCCTAACCCCAACACACCCCTAACCACAACCCTAATTCCAACCCTAACCCTAAGGCTATGTGCCCACGTTGCGGATTCGTGTGAGATTTTTCAGCATCATTTTTGAAAAATCCACGGGTAAAAGGCACTGCGTTTTACCTGCGGATTTTCCGCGGATTTCCAGTGTTTTTTGTGCGGATTTCACCTGCGGATTCCTATTGAGGAACAGGTGTAAAACGCTGCGGAATCCGCACAAAGAATTGACATGCTGCGGAAAATACAACGCAGCGTTTCTGCGCTGTATTTTCCGCACCATGGGCACAGCGGATTTGGTTTCCATATGTTTACATGGTACTGTAAACCTGATGGAACACTGCTGCGAATCCGCAGCGGCCAATCCGCACCGTGTGCACATAGCCTAATTCTAAGGGTATGTGCACACGATGCGGAAAACGCTGCTGATCCGCAGCAGTTTCCCATGAGTTTACAGTTCAATGTAAACATATGGGAAACAAAAATCGCTGTACACATGCTACAGAAAAACTGCACGGAAACGCAGCGGTTTACATTCCACAGCATGTCACTTCTTTGTGCGGATTCCGCAGCGGTTTTACAACTGCTCAAATAGAAAATCGCAGTTGTAAAACCGCAGTGAAATGCGCAGAAAAAACGCGGTAAATCCGCCATAAATCTGCAGCGGTTTAGCACTGCGGATTTATCAAATCCGCAGCGGAAAAATCCGCAGAGGACCAGAATACGTGTGCACATACCGAAACCCTAACCCTAGCCCTAACCCTAGCCCTAACCCTAACCCTAGCCCTAACCCTACCCCTAACCCTACCCCTACCCCTACCCCTAACCCTACCCCTAACCCTACCCCTAACCCTATTCTAACATTAGTGGAAAAAAAATTTTTTTTAATTTTTTTATTGTCCCTACCTATGGGGGTGACAAAGGGGAGGGGGGGTCATTTATTATTTTTTTTATTTTGATCACTGAGATATAATCTATCTCAGTGATCAAAATGCACTTTGGAACGAATCTGCCGGCCGGCAGATTCGGCGGGCGCACTGCCATTTTGGAAGATGGTGGCACCCGGGGAGAAGACGGACGGACCCCGGCAGGATCGGTAAGTATGATGGGGTGGGGGGGGGATTGGAGCATGGGGGGGGTGAATCGGAGCGCGGGAGGGGTGGAACGGAGCATGGGGGGGTGGAACAGAGCACGGGGGTGTAACGGAGCACGGAGGGGGGTGGATCGGAGTGCAGGGGGGGTGATTGGAGCACGGGGAGGGTGATTGGAGCACGGGGGGAGCGGACAATAGCACGGGGGGAGCGGAGCACAGGACAGAGGGGAGCCGGAGCAGTGTACCGGACAGATTGGAGGGCTGGGGGGGCGATCGGTGGGGTGGAGTGGGGGCACATTAGTGTTTCCAGCCATGGCCGATGATATTGCAGCATCGGCCATGGCTGGATTGTAATATTTCACCAGTTATAATAGGTGAAATATTACAAATCGCTCTGATTGGCAGTTTCACTTTCAACAGCCAATCAGAGCGATTGTAGCCACGGGGGGGTGAAGCCACCCCCCTGGGCTAAACTACCACTCCCCCTGTCCCTGCAGATCGGGTGAAATGGGAGTTAACCCTTTCACCCGATCTGCAGGGACGCAATCTTTCCATGACGCCACATAGGCGTCACAGGTCGGATTGGCACCGACTTTCATGACGCCTACGTGGCGTCAAAGGTCGGGAAGGGGTTAAATACATAGGAAGCCCTTGTGTTTTTTGTTAATTATTCTAAATTACTGAGATAATGACTTTTCAGTTTTATTGGCTGTAGGCCAGAATCATCAACATTAACAGAAATTAACACTTGAAAAAGATCACCCTGTTTGTAATGTCTCTAATATGTGAGCTTCACTTTTGTATTGAAGAATTGAAATAAATTAACTTGTTTATGATATTTTAATTTTGTGAGAAGCACCGTAGTGGTGGCGTACTTGCATAGCTACACTATAATGAACAATGTACAGTATATTATTTCTACCTCTAAAAGTCCATATTTGCTTGTAATAAAATTTCATTGACAATAATCAGCATGTATGATTCATACTGTCGCTCATCCTGATATAGTTTTATTATTGTTTGTGGCATGTTCGCTGTTTACAGGAGGGGATGTGCTTCCAACAACGATTTTATGACCCGATAAAAGGCGCAATCAAAATACAAAGGAGCATTTGTTCCCTTCTCACTGAAGATCGGTGGACATGTTTCTGTTCTGCCAATCATGGGCCTTTGGGCTTCTTGTATAAGAAGTTGTAGTACAGTGCAGATACATTTCTATACTACATCCATATGCCTCTTTTTCTTAAAAAAAAAAGTATTGTGTAATACTCCATTAAATGCTATCTTATGGAAGTATTCTAGTAGTTTTTAATGGAGAATAACTCCTTAATAAGACTTTGTATGCAGCACTATACAGCAGTACAATGATTGTCTATGGAGTAGTATTTAGTCACAGGGATTTGGTATGCCCCCACACAGCCTATGTGTATACTATGTGTATATACAGTATACCGACATATTGTAAGACAATGTGTTAAATTAACTGTTGCTTAACAATTGCAGTCCATATTAATACGCAAAGTTGTACAAGAGTTAAAGTGTCTATCCACTCTTCTTTGGCCGGCAGCCATTCCTCTCAAATCCCCCATGCACATCCAAGATTATCTCACAGGAGGGGGCATGTGATTTTACTTGGCAGAGAAGAGAAAGTAACTGCTCTACCCAACTGGCAGCAACTTATCCTGCCTGAGAACAAAAGAATTGGGCATCAAAATGAGTGATTCTTCATACATCAACATTATCATTTATGGAAGAGTTTGAAAACTACACCAAAGCGCCTATTTCAGCTGGATGTGCATCTCTGGGCGTACATCCAGCTGAAATATATTGCAGACCTGCCGACTCCCTGCACTGTTATAAACACTGCTGGCCAATCAAGGGCAGACAGCTGATGCAGGTATACCCAACACAGGTGGCGCGGGATGTCACTGTTATGCAGGACTCACCTCCCTACACCGGCTATGGAACAGGAAGAGGACGCTGCTCACCATGGAAGCATGGGCAGGTAAGAAGACCTGCTTGGTTTTTTTAAAATGTGTTGAGGAAGAGCACATTATTAAACAAAGGGGCAAGGAAAGGGTTAATATTACAGAATGTGGCCCAGAACAATAAACATAATTACAGAATAGGGCCTGGGGAAGACATTGTTACAGAAACTTTCACAGGACAGGGGACATTATTGCAAGAAGAACCCAGGACGAATGATGTTATTACAGAAAGGGCTCCGGACCAGGGACATCATTACAGAAAGGGGACCAGGACAGCGAACTAGCAAACATATACCAAAGCCAGGATCAATCGAGAATATGAAAAATGGTGCAATTTTAATCCAGAATTATGGAATTTTCACCTGTATTGGCATGTGTATTCCATTTGTATGTCATCCGAGTGCCTTCTTTATGGCATTTGTTTATATACAGTTTCCTATCTTAATAATTGCAATGTATCCCTAAAAACGTTATGATATATGGATATCCAATACCATATAGGACCCAATTTTTTTGTACACCCATAGATTTCAATAGGCCAGTCTCATCTGAAATTTGGAAAAGAGAAGTGCATGCTGCCAATCTTTTCACCAGTTTGCGTAAAAAAATTATTTTTAATACAGTTAATACAGATATTTAAAAATAACATTGCAAAAAAAGTTTTAAAAAATAAATTTAACAAAAAAAAAACCTGATGTAAACAGATGGTCAGAAACCGAGATAATATTTTTCGCCATCTCTTTTTCTGTCAGTTATAACTTTTTCTTAGACAAGTTAACTATTTGAGAGCTTGTGTTACATGAGATGAGATGAGTAATTTTAGTCAGGCATAATTTGTCGATTATCATAGGATAGCAAACAATATACATGAATTTTCTTGTACGGTGAAATGCATAAAAAGCATACGTGCCATACCTAAAACTATAAGAGAGCATTCCTTTTTTATACAGGTCATGGTGAACGGGAAGAAAAACATTAGACTTGAACAAAGAAGATCCAGGAAAACATACTCAGAAGGGAGGTAAGAACATTTCTAAAACAATCCACAGCGAGGAGATTGGAACAAAACAAAATCCTCTAAACTGCATGCTCGCAAACGCCAGAAGCCTGACAAACAAGATGGAAGAACTAGAAGCAGAAATATCTACAGGTAACTTTGACATAGTGGGAATAACCGAAACATGGTTAGATGAAAGCTATGACTGGGCAGTTAACTTACAGGGTTACAGTCTGTTTAGAAAGGATCGTAAAAATCGGAGAGGAGGAGGGGTTTGTCTCTATGTAAAGTCTTGTCTAAAGTCCACTTTAAGGGAGGATATTAGCGAAGGAAATGAGGATGTCGAGTCCATATGGGTCGAAATTCATAGAGGGAAAAATGGTAACAAAATTCTCATTGGGGTCTGTTACAAACCCCCAAATATAACAGAAACCATGGAAAGTCTACTTCTAAAGCAGATAGATGAAGCTGCAACCCATAATGAGGTCCTGGTTATGGGGGACTTTAACTACCCGGATATTAACTGGGAAAGTGAAACCTGTGAAACCCATAAAGGCAACAGGTTTCTGCTAATAACCAAGAAAAATTATCTTTCACAATTGGTGCAGAATCCAACCAGAGGAGCAGCACTTTTAGACCTAATACTATCTAATAGACCTGACAGAATAACAAATCTGCAGGTGGTTGGGCATCTAGGAAATAGCGACCACAATATTGTACAGTTTCACCTGTCTTTCACTAGGGGCACTTGTCAGGGAGTCACAAAAACACTGAACTTTAGGAAGGCAAAGTTTGACCAGCTTAGAGATGCCCTTAATCTGGTAGACTGGGACAATATCCTCAGAAATAAGAATACAGATAATAAATGGGAAATGTTTAAGAACATCCTAAATAGGCAGTGTAAGCGGTTTATACCTTGTGGGAATAAAAGGACTAGAAATAGGAAAAACCCAATGTGGCTAAACAAAGAAGTAAGACAGGCAATTAACAGTAAAAAGAAAGCATTTGCACTACTAAAGCAGGATGGCACCATTGAAGCTCTAAAAAACTATAGGGAGAAAAATACTTTATCTAAAAAACTAAATAAAGCTGCCAAAAAGGAAACAGAGAAGCACATTGCTAAGGAGAGTAAAACTAATCCCAAACTGTTCTTCAACTATATCAATAGTAAAAGAATAAAAACTGAAAATGTAGGCCCCTTAAAAAATAGTGAGGAAAGAATGGTTGTAGATGACGAGGAAAAAGCTAACATATTAAACACCTTCTTCTCCACGGTATTCACGGTGGAAAATGAAATGCTAGGTGAAATCCCAAGAAACAATGAAAACCCTATATTAAGGGTCACCAATCTAACCCAAGAAGAGGTGCGAAATCGGCTAAATAAGATTAAAATAGATAAATCTCCGGGTCCGGATGGCATACACCCACGAGTACTAAGAGAACTAAGTAATGTAATAGATAAACCATTATTTCTTATTTTTAGGGACTCTATAGCGACAGGGTCTGTTCCGCAGGATTGGCGCATAGCAAATGTGGTGCCAATATTCAAAAAGGGCTCTAAAAGTGAACCTGGAAATTATAGGCCAGTAAGTCTAACCTCTATTGTTGGTAAAATATTTGAAGGGTTTCTGAGGGATGTTATTCTGGATTATCTCAATGAGAATAACTGTTTAACTCCATATCAGCATGGGTTTATGAGAAATCGCTCCTGTCAAACCAATCTAATCAGTTTTTATGAAGAGGTAAGCTATAGGCTGGACCACGGTGAGTCATTGGACGTGGTATATCTCGATTTTTCCAAAGCGTTTGATACCGTGCCGCACAAGAGGTTGGTACACAAAATGAGAATGCTTGGTCTGGGGGAAAATGTGTGTAAATGGGTTAGTAACTGGCTTAGTGATAGAAAGCAGAGGGTGGTTATAAATGGTATAGTCTCTAACTGGGTCGCTGTGACCAGTGGGGTACCGCAGGGGTCAGTATTGGGACCTGTTCTCTTCAACATATTCATTAATGATCTGGTAGAAGGTTTACACAGTAAAATATCGATATTTGCAGATGATACAAAACTATGTAAAGCAGTTAATACAAGAGAAGATAGTATTCTGCTACAGATGGATCTGGATAAGTTGGAAACTTGGGCTGAAAGGTGGCAGATGAGGTTTAACAATGATAAATGTAAGGTTATACACATGGGAAGAAGGAATCAATGTCACCATTACACACTGAATGGGAAACCACTGGGTAAATCTGACAGGGAGAAGGACTTGGGGATCCTAGTTAATGATAAACTTACCTGGAGCAGCCAGTGCCAGGCAGCAGCTGCCAAGGCAAACAGGATCATGGGGTGCATTAAAAGAGGTCTGGATACACATGATGAGAGCATTATACTGCCTCTGTACAAATCCCTAGTTAGACCGCACATGGAGTACTGTGTCCAGTTTTGGGCACCGGTGCTCAGGAAGGATATAATGGAACTAGAGAGAGTACAAAGGAGGGCAACAAAATTAATAAAGGGGATGGGAGAACTACAATACCCAGATAGATTAGCGAAATTAGGATTATTTAGTCTAGAAAAAAGACGACTGAGGGGCGATCTAATAACCATGTATAAGTATATAAGGGGACAATACAAATATCTCGCTGAGGATCTGTTTATACCAAGGAAGGTGACGGGCACAAGGGGGCATTCTTTGCGTCTGGAGGAGAGAAGGTTTTTCCACCAACATAGAAGAGGATTCTTTACTGTTAGGGCAGTGAGAATCTGGAATTGCTTGCCTGAGGAGGTGGTGATGGCGAACTCAGTCGAGGGGTTCAAGAGAGGCCTGGATGTCTTCCTGGAGCAGAACAATATTGTATCATACAATTATTAGGTTCTGTAGAAGGACGTAGATCTGGGGATTTATTATGATGGAATATAGGCTGAACTGGATGGACAAATGTCTTTTTTTGGCCTTACTAACTATGTTACTATGTTACTATGAGTTACAGTAAATGTTATGCAAATACGTTTGTTTATGCGACTATATAAAGTTAATATATTTTTTTTCATTATATTGTATGTTTTTGAATTATAGTATTAATGCATTTGTTAGTATGGAGAAGAAAGTCACTTATATGCAAATTAAATTTGCATCAATTTTTTTTAAGTTTAGATTTGGCAAAATTTGATTTTTTGGTAACTTTGATTGCTCAAATCTACTGGACTCAAATGAGACATGGGTTAAAAAGAAAATGGTATAGTCACTACAGTTACTATTAATTTATGAAATAAAAATTAAAATGACGGTTACTCTTTAAGCCCAAATTATGTTTATGATGGTAAACATTTGTGGTTCAGAAAATAATAATTGTAATGTGGATAAACTATTCCAACAGGCAGGGCTGCATTGGTGTTCATGCGGCCCTAGGTACTTTAAGTGGTCACGCCCCCTACTGATCAGTCAGACTAAAAGTGCCCATACCCTTTAGATAGTAGTTAAAGTTCCCCATAGACACCAGACTAATGTTGGCCAAAATAGCCAGTATTACCATGTTCTGCTGACAGTATAAGGTCGCATGCAGATGAGTGCATGAGAAATCTAATCTAATTTTTATCGGATTTTAACCCATGTGTCATCAATGTGTACATTTTTATGTCCATGTGTGATCCGTTTTTATACAACTACTTTAAAACACTTCCATGATCACATACAGTTTCCTTGGTTTATAACAGAAATCTATCTGTAAAAACTGGATGTCACTTGGATATTCCGTGTGCGATCAGATTTTTTTCTTGCACCCATAGACTTCAATATGTGAGTCTCATACGAGGCTTGGTATATGGCTGGAGTCACACTCAGGATTTTAAAAATTGGTCTGATTTTGACTGCCGAGAAACGCACAAATGTTCTCCGTACAGTGATCTGTATGTAATTTATTTTCGATGCGATAATGCGATTTCCTCGCATCTAAGTATCCGTGTGACATACGTATGCCTTGATTTTCTCAAACACTTGCAAAATGAGCAAATTATGGATCCATGGCCTGAACTTCATCATAAAATCATCAGGAACCCTATTTATTGACTACAAAACCAGTCCCCTCCTCCTAGCTTTTCATTACAGTCCTTGTTGGTGTTTTGCTATTGCTGCTTTGTGTGCAGCAAGTCATAGCGCCTTAACTTCAACACTACTGAGCGGGTTCTTTTTCACTGGGTTTTGTCCCAGCGTTTTGGCTAGCCTTACCCAGTGATTGTGAATCCGAGGAGGTGGAGAAGAATGTGGGTACATCCACTTTTGAGGTGACGGCTGCTATCTTGACATAATTCTGGAGACTATGAGCCATGGGATCACCTACAAGGACACCATGATGTTCAAGTCTATTTCGGGCCTAGGAGCGGCTTTTACTTACTTTACAGTATGTAAAAAAAACTCTATGTTGCGTCTTGGTTTTATGTGGTTATTTGCTAAATACACTGTTCCCTTCCTTTCATGTGAATGGTTTGAGCCCTTTTGTTTTTTTGTTTTTTAATATTTTACAAATGTGGCCTTTCACACTCCCTACTGTTTGTATTTGAAATATGATCCATAGGCATTGTATACTGATGAAACTTGTTGCGCCTGGGCTTAGTTTGCATTCTACATAAATTTTTTGGTGTCCTAAACTTGTATGATGATGCATGGATATGTCCCATTCTAATTTGTGTAATTTTTGGATTTCTTTTAGATTCCTATCCACTGAGCTCTCCTATGTGGCACTGCATCTTGAGTTCTTAATCGCAAATCAACCATCTGAGGCATTGTTCATTCTACGTGCAACAGGAGACTCCAGAGTCTTCAATTCTTCCATAATGTATCAGCGGCTGTGCAATAATGAGTTCAACCTCCCACCCCCATGTCATCTACCAGGGTCTACTGTGGAAACGATGCCTTATGTGATGGTTGTGGATAAGGCCTTTCAATTAACCAGGAATGTCATGTTCTATCCACATAGAACCCTTGACCACCGGCTCTGAATATTTAATTACCGCCTATCCAGCGTGCGACGCCTGGTTGAGTGTGCGTTTGGCATTCTCTCTGCCAAATGGCGGGTTTTGCAATCAGCCATTCAACTGAGTGAAGGGAATGTGAATGAGGTTGTAAAAGCCTGTGTAGTACATCATAACTTCACCAGAATTCATGACTGTACTGCAAATGATGGTGTTGATGTTGCGGATGGCAATAATGTCATGGCTACTATACATGTACATCATCCACGCCGTCAGCCTTCTGAACTTAAAATGCAGGATGTGTTTACTAATTATTTTGTTTCACCGGAGGGATATACTCCATGGCAAGACAATGCAGTGTCTATGTTATGATTTTTTTTTTTTCTGTGTAAAATAAAATGATGATAATATTTGAAGTATGTGATGTGTTGGGCTAATAATGTGAAAATAATGATCTTAAACACATTGTATATAGTGTCAACACAACAAAACACACATATTGAATTAATTAACTTTACTTAAAAAATTTTGTGAAAAACAAACAGCCATATTAGCATCAAATAGCATATATGACCACTATTACAGGGCCTCCAACAAGCTTGAAACTAGTAAAAAAATAAACTGATTCGACTTACATTCACAAATTTTGGTATGTAGGTGGAGGAGATGTTGGGAGGGCAGACTGAGTGATTTGGCTACTTTGTGTGGATAAATGACTGTGACCCTGAGTGGTGGCTGAGGCTGCATGATGGAGCAAGGAAGGGACCTGATGTGGAAAGTGGTGATACTGAGCACTTGGGTAGGGATTGACATGATCCTGGGTATTGGCAGGGCCCATTTGGGTATACCCCAGAATGGCCATGTCGACCATACCCATGTGGTGCCTACTCTCCAACACTGGATAAGGGCAAGTGGCCATACTGGGGAAATGCAGCTGTAGCCATAAAATGCCCATGTTGTGGCCGGTGTTGGGTTGGGCCTTCATGTAGCTCTGGTGAATGACTCCGTGTGAGAGGGGGTTCACTCACTGATCTTGCAGGCTGATCGGGTATTCCAGGCATTTGGAGTTGGCTTTGTCTCGACAGTTGCCATCTTTTAAGGCATGCCAAAACCATAGTTGGGTTATTGGGTGGGTTGCATGCATCAATAACTATTTGGAGTGCACCTCTGGCCCACAACCTCACTTCACGGGGAATTTTGCGAAGATAGGGCACAAGACTCCATGAATAGGCCTCTTCACCATCATCATTGGCAGTGCTGGACAGTTAGTCCAATACCTCAGTGTCCACTTGGCGTTTTGTACCAGTCGTGGCAAGCTTGCTCCTGCACCGGGCACAGCATGGGACTACTGCAGGCTATGGTGACGTATCAAGTGGGAGTCTTGTGCTGCTACTATGCCCACAGTCATCCTCTTCTTGGGTTGCCTCCTGTCCTGCAGAAGGCTGTGCTGGTGGTGGTGGTGGTTGGTGGCTTGTTGATGGTTGGGAAGATGGTCCAACCACTTCTTCCCCTTCACCAACTGGGTCAACTTGGACCTCAGAGTCTGATGCAGTCTCCCGTTCAGTAAGGTTTGATTCAGTTCTGGTCTACATAAAAAAAACAAACATATTACTATTGTACCATAAGGCCATGCTTTAAATGTGTGGTGTGGTGATGCATGCACTTATGGATGGAGATCCAGAACAGGAGCAAGAAAATTTAAAGGGAAGGTGCCATCAAAAAAAAATTTTTTTCAGAAATTGTAAAAATGTTAAGAATTAATGATTACATTTTCTTAAAAAATATTATCATTTGTTTATAATTTAGTAAAATATGAAAAATAATTTGAAAAGTTTTGGAATTTCCACTTTTAAACACTAGGGGGAGCAGCTGCTGAAATTTCAGAAAAACCTTGTGTACAAATAGCTCACATTACTGCACTGCAGTAATTATGGGCGGAGTCTGCTGACGTGTGTGATGTCTCCTCTCCTCCCCTTCTGGGTGTTTGCTAAGGGATTAGGGAGGATGATATTCAGGAACCCAGTGAGCAGCCATTTTGTTGGTGACTGCAGAGTATGGCTGACGTCCACTATCAGTATTTGGTCAGTATTTTACATCAGTATTTGTAAGCCAAAACCAGGAGTGGAACAATTAGAGGAAAAGTATAATAGAAACACGTCACCACTTCTGTATTTATCACCCACTCCTGGTTTTGGCTTACAAATACTGAGGTAAAATACTGACCAAATACTGATAGTGTGAAGGCAGCCTTATACTGACAAGTAGACAGTCACCGAGGATGGCAGGCAGCAAGGATTCTGGGAGATATGTGGTGGACGGAGCAGGGGGACAGCAGCACAGAGTATTTCAGGAGAGCAGTGTGCTGGTCTATGGGGGCCCCCTGTTCGGTGTGCAGAGCAGCCAGGGATTGTACATAGAGCGCTGTCTTTTATACACATGGATGGACCATCTGCTTGTCTGCTCCACAGAAATCCAGAAAACATTTCTGCGGATTGATGGCCTGTTCTGATCCAGACTTTGCATGCAAAGACCCCATTCCCCTCCTCAGATCCTGTCTTCTCCAGCCTGTCCTGGCGATGTGTGAAAGCGAGGCGACAGGCGCAGTCTGGGGTGACGCTGGGAAGGAAATGTAGCCATATAGTAACGATAAAAATGAGACCCCTCTCTTCAGCTGCCTCACCAGCCTTCCCCTGACTGCACCTAACTGGAGGTCATGCTGCCCCCTCTATTACCCCAGTCCCGCGTGCAGGTGCTCAGCCAGAACCACCATAGAATGGGTCCGCTTTCTGAAGATAATACTGCCATAGTGTTCTCACATAATACCGCCATATAGATCACACACAATACTATCAAATAGATCACACAATACTGTCTTACAGTTCTCACATAATACCACCATATAGATCACACATAATACCGCCAGTGTTCTCATATACCGCCATATAGATCACACATAATACCGCCAGTGTTCTCACATACCACCATATTCTTCTCACATAATACCGCCATATAGATCACCCATAATGCCGCCACATAGATCTCACATGTATTGTAAATACTCGGCCAGAATAAAGTCCTTTATTAATCTTTTTTAAACCATACCGAACGCATAATCCTCGACTCCCTCATCTCCCACAACAAAAATAATAAACCACAATGGTGAAAGACACGCAAGGGGGAGAGGAGTGCAAAGGAGAGGATTAGATACTGACTGCTGAGCCGTGTATCTAATCCTGTCCTGTGTGATACTGTGCTGCGCCGTGTATCTAATCCTATCTTGTGTGATACTGTACACAGGACAGGATTAGCTACACAGGACTAGATTAGCTACACAGGACAGAGGTAGCAGTGGTAGATGGTATATAGAGGCAGGCAGCAGTGGTAGATGGTATATAGGGGCAGGTAGCAGTGGTATATAGGGGCTGGTAGCAGTGGTATATAGGGGCAGGTAGCAGTGGTATATAGGGGCAGGTAGCAGTGGTATATAGAGGCAGGTAGCAGTGGTATATAGGGGCAGGTAGCAGTGGTATATAGGTGCAGGTAGCAGTGGTATATAGGGGCAGGTAGCAGTGGTATATAGGAGCAGGTAGCAGTGGAATATTGGGACAGGTAGCAGTGGTATATAGGGGCAGGTAGCAGTGGAATATAGGGGCAGGTAGCAGTGGTATATAGGGGCAGGTAGCAGTGGTATATAGGAGCAGGTAGCAGTGGTATATAGGGGCAGGTAGCAGTGGTATATAGGAGTAGGTAGCAGTGGTATATAGGGGCAGGTAGCAGTTGTAGATAGGAGCAGGTAGCAGTGGTATATAGGGGCAGGTAGCAGTGGTATATAGGGGCAGGTAGCAGTGGTATATAGGGGCAGGTAGCAGTGGTATATAGGGGCTGGTAGCAGTGGTATATAGGGGCAGGTAGCACTGGTATATAGGGGCAGGTAGCAGTGGTATATAGGGGCTGGTAGCAGTGGTATGTAGGGGCTGGTAGCAGTGCTATATAGGGGCAGGTAGCAGTGGTATATAGGGGCTGGTAACAGTGGTATATAGGGGCAGGTAGCAGTGGTATATAGGGGCAGGTAGCAGTGGTATATAGGGGCTGGTAGCAGTGGTATATAGGGGCTGGTAGCAGTGGTATATAGGGGCAGGTAGCACTGGTATATAGGGGCAGGTAGCACTGGTATATAGGGGCAGGAAGCAGTGGTATATAGGGGCAGGTAGCAGTGGTATATAGGGGCAGGTAGCAGTGGTATAGAGGGGCTGGTAGCAGTGGTATATAGGGTCTGGTAGCAGTGGTATATAGGGGCAGGTAGCAGTGGTATATAGGGGCTGGTAGCAGTGGTATATAGGGGCAGGTAGCAGTGGTAGATGCATAAGAAAATAAAAACTCTGTACTTACCTTCAGTCCTCTCCCAGGAAGTGCTGAATCATGTTCAGGGCAGAGCAGTGTGACATCTCCCTGCTCTGCTCTGAACAGGTCGGCAGTGAGCAGTGATTGCAGCCTGTACTGTAATACTAAGTACAGGCTGCAATCATAGCTCCTGGCTGCAGATACTTACCCCGGACCTCTCTTCCCAGCAGCAGCTTCTCCCTGGCAGCTCCTGCCATCGCACACACTGAGCTGTGTGTGCGATGACAGAGGAAAATAAAAAACAAAATGGCCGCGACCTCCTCTCACAGCTGTGATGTTGCAGCTCAGTGGGCGTGCCCAAGTCACAGCTGAGAGGCAGGAGAAGCAGCCTCAATGAAAGAGATGCGGTCGGGTCTGACTGTTGGCTCCTATGTCCATGGCTGCCGTAAGTGAGGTGTGCAAGTGTCGTGCCCAGACACTTACACCCACACTAATGAAAATGGCGGCCTCCAGTGGTAAAAGTAAAAATGAATAAATAAAAAAGTATGAAAGTAGTACATTTACTTTTGTATTAAAAATAATTGATTATATAATCAATAATTATTAATACAAAAACTAAAATCACGGCACCCTCCCTTTAAGCTATCAGAACTCCTGGCCCGCTGCTGCCGCTCAAGGAGGAACTGATCATGGCTGTCTAGTGACATCACACACTGCAAAGTAACACAAGAAATGTTTGATATTTGGATCACAGTATTTGCACAGGCAAATGTAGGTTACAGTCAAATGTGGCATGCTGCTTGACAAGTGTAAAGTGTCAAACAGGCAGGATAGTAATCACAACATCACATATGATGATGTTAGGTTCATTTTTTGCTTCAGTTAAAAATGTTAAATGTTTTTTTGGGGGATTGTACTTAGTCATTTCCTGCTGCATCTCAGGTGTACTTTCTGCATGAGTTTGAAACATTTGGCTGCTGATCTGCTTCCATGCTGCATCCTTGAGAGCACGGTCTGAATAATGTGCATCGCGTACATCCCAAATTTCTGGCCTCTCCTGCACCAGAACAGTCAAAAGCTCAACATAAATGTTTCTGGCCATCTTGCTGGACTCCATGGAGTCGTGGTGGTGGCTTTTTGCTGAGCTTGCCAGGGTAATTAGCATGCCAAAGCATCCTGAATAAGGCCGGTTTCACATGTCCAGATAATTCCAGTACCATACAAAAACGGTACTGGAGTTATCCATGTCTGTGTGTCCGTGCGCATACGTGGCACATCAGTGTGGCACACGTGCGGCACACGTGTGCCGCCCGTGTGCCCACTGGGTACCACACGCACCGTGCAGGAGACAGCGCTAAAGTTTAGCGCTGTCCCCTGCATCGTGCTGAATCGGCGATTCATATCTTCCCTGCAGCAGCGTTTGCTGCAGGGAAGATATGAATAATACTGTTTAAAATAAAGATGCATCTTCCCCCCGCCCTCCCACCCTCTGTGCGCCCCCCCACCCTCTGTGTGCCCCCCCACCCCCTGTGCGCCCCCCCGCTGTGCTGAAAATACTCACCCAGCTCTCTCCCTAGCCGCCGCTGCTTCTTCTCCTGGCCGCAACTTCTCCCTGTATGCGGTCACGTGGGGCCGCCGATTACAGTAATGAATATGCGGCTCCACCCCTATGGGAGGTGGAGCCGCATATTCATTACTGTAAATGAGGGGCCCCACGTGACCGCATACAGGAGAAGCTGCGGCCAGGAGAAGAAGCAGCGGCGGCGAGGGAGCGAGCTGGGTGAGTATTTTCAGCACAGCGGGGGGGCGCACAGGGGGTGGGAGGGCGGGGGGAAGATACATCTTTATTTTAAACAGTATTATTCATATCTTCCCTGCAGCAAACGCTGCTGCAGGGAAGATATGAATCGCCGATTCAGCACCAGTGGGGGGGACAGCGCTTAATGTAGCGCTGTCCCCTGCAGAGCACACGGACTGCACACGGACAACGTCCGTGTGCGGTACGTGTTTTACACGGACCCATTGACTTTAATGGGTCCGTGTAATACGTGCGCTCCCACGAACACTAACATATCTCCGTGTTTGGCACACGGCCAAACACGGAGACACGGTCCGCAAAAAATCACTGACATCTGAACAGATGCAGTGATTTTTATGTGTCTACATGTGTCAGTGTCTCCAGTACGTGAGGAAACTGTCACCTCACGTACTGGAGACACTGAAGTGTGAAACCGGCCTAATGGCTGAGGCAATTTCCTGTCACCTGGCCAGTGCTTGCGTAATTCTTGCAAGTCACATTGATGATCCGTATGGTATGCGTTTTTTTCTTGCACTGCGAGACTCGGCCGACATACGCGTAAAATCGCAGCATGTTGCAATTTCATTCGCAGACAGAATACGCCCGAGAAAAAAATGGTGATGTGAGTTTCCCCATAGATTAATACTGGTCCGAGTGCTATGCGATTTTTTATCTCATTGCACTTGTCCATATTATACGCTAGTGGACTCCGGCCGAAAGTAGTGCATGATGCAATTTATTTCTCATGGAAATTTGGACCAAGAAAAAAATCGTTCATCTGAACATCTCTATTGAATAACATTGGTCAGTGCACTGTTTGATAAAAAATCTGACAGCACATGGCCGATTTAGTCACTCGTCTACATGAGCCCAATGTCCTCTCAGGTGTCATCCTAGTTGTGCCTAATTTGCTTTTGTGTGTGCAGGAGTCTTTGCTTCCAAGCCAATAAAAAAAAACCTTTGGAAGATCACGTTTTTACTAAGCAACAAGTCCTTGAAGCAAAATGGAAAAAAATGTGAAGCCTCCGATCTGCATCCATGTCTCAAAGATCTCTATAGACTTGAATGGCCGAGTCTGATCCTTGAATAGGATCCACATGGAAACAGATTAAGGCCACATTCACACTAGCAGTAGTTGGTCAGTATTTCACATCAGTATATGTAAGCCAAAACCAGGAGTGCAAGATAAATACAGAAGTGGTGGCGTGTTTCTATTACACTTTTCCTCTGATTGTTCCACTTCTGGTTTTGGCTTGCAAATACTAAAGGCCCCTTCACATTAAAGGTACCGTCACACTAGACGATATCGCTAGCGATCCGTGACGTTGCAGCGCCCTGGCTAGCGATATCGTCCAGTGTGACAGGCAGCAGCGATCAGGCCCCTGCTGTGCAGTCGCTGGTCGGGGAAGAAAGTCCAGAACTTTATTTCGTCGCTGGATCTCCCGCTGACATCGCTGAATCGGCGTGTGTGACACCGATTCAGCGATGTCTTCACTGGTAACCAGGGTAAACATCGGGTAACTAAGCGCAGGGCCGCGCTTAGTAACCCGATGTTTACCCTGGTTACCATCCTAAAAGTAAAAAAAACAAACACTACATACTTACCTACAGCCGTCTGTCCTCCAGCGCTGTGCTCTGCACTCCTCCTGTACTGGCTGTGAGCGTCGGTCAGCCAGAAAGCAGAGCGGTGACGTCACCGCTCTGCTTTCCGGCCGCTGTGCTCACACAGACAGTACAGGAGGAGTGCAGAGCACAGCGCTGGAGGACAGACGGCTGTAGGTAAGTATGTAGTGTTTGTTTTTTTTACTTTTAGGATGGTAACCAGGGTAAACATCGGGTTACTAAGCGCGGCCCTGCGCTTAGTTACCCGATGTTTACCATGGTTACCGGCATCGTTGGTCGCTGGAGAGCGGTCTGTGTGACAGCTCTCCAGCGACCAAACAGCGACGCTGCAGAGATCCGGATCGTTGTCGGTGTCGCTAAGTGTGACGGTACCTTAAGCAACGCTGCAGCGATACCGACAACGATCCGGATAGCTGCAGCGTCGCTGTTTGGTCGCTGGAGAGCTGTCACACAGACCGCTCTCCAGCGACCAACGATGCCGGTAACCAGGGTAAACATCGGGTAACTAAGCGCAGGGCCGCGCTTAGTAACCCGATGTTTACCCTGGTTACCATCCTAAAAGTAAAAAAAACAAACAGTACATACTTACCTACCGCTGTCTGTCCCCGGCGCTCTGCTTCTCTGCTCTCCTCCTGTACTGTCTGTGTGAGCACAGCGGCCGGAAAGCAGAGCGGTGACATCACCGCTCTGCTTTCCGGCTGACCGACGCTCACAGCCAGTACAGGAGGAGTGCAGAGCACAGCGCCGAGGGACAGACAGCGGTAGGTAAGTATGTACTGTTTGTTTTTTTTACTTTTAGGATGGTAACCAGGGTAAACATCGGGTTACTAAGCGCGGCCCTGCGCTTAGTTACCCGATGTTTACCCTGGTTACCAGTGAAGACATCGCTGGATCGGTGTCACACACGCCGATCCAGCGATGTCCACGGGAGATCCAGCGACGAAATAAAGTTCTGGACTTTGTTCAGCGACCAACGATCTCCCAGCAGGGGCCTGATCGTTGGTCGCTGTCACACATAACGATTTCATTAACGATATCGTTGCTACGTCACAAAATGCAACGATATCGTTAACAATATCGTTATGGTCGAAGGTACCTTTAGGCAAAAAACTGACCAAATAACGAACATGTGACTGTAGCCTAAAGGTAACATAGTAACATAGTAACATAGTTGGTAAGGCCGAAAAAAGACATTTGTCCATCCAGTTCAGCCTATATTCCATCATAATAAATCCCCAGATCTACGTCCTTCTACAGAACCTAATAATTGTATGATACAATATTGTTCTGCTCCAGGAAGACATCCAGGCCTCTCTTGAACCCCTCGACTGAGTTCGCCATCACCACGTCCTCAGGCAAGCAATTCCAGATTCTCACTGCCCTAACAGTAAAGAATCCTCTTCTATGTTGGTGGAAAAACCTTCTCTCCTCCAGACGCAAAGAATGCCCCCTTGTGCCCGTCACCTTCCTTGGTATAAACAGATCCTCAGCGAGATATTTGTATTGTCCCCTTATATACTTATACATGGTTATTAGATCGCCCCTCAGTCGTCTTTTTTCTAGACTAAATAATCCTAATTTCGCTAATCTATCTGGGTATTGTAGTTCTTCCATCCCCTTTATTAATTTTGTTGCCCTCCTTTGTACTCTCTCTAGTTCCATTATATCCTTCCTGAGCACCGGTGCCCAAAACTGGACACAGTACTCCATGTGCGGTCTAACTAGGGATTTATACAGAGGCAGTATAATGCTCTCATCATGTGTATCCAGACCTCTTTTAATGCACCCCATGATCCTGTTTGCCTTGGCAGCTGCTGCCTGGCACTGGCTGCTCCAGGTAAGTTTATCATTAACTAGGATCCCCAAGTCCTTCTCCCTGTCAGATTTACCCAGTGGTTTCCCATTCAGTGTGTAATGGTGATATTGATTCCTTCTTCCCATGTGTATAACCTTACATTTATCATTGTTAAACCTCATCTGCCACCTTTCAGCCCAAGTTTCCAACTTATCCAGATCCATCTGTAGCAGAATACTATCTTCTCTTGTATTAACTGCTTTACATAGTTTTGTATCATCTGCAAATATCGATATTTTACTGTGTAAACCTTCTACCAGATCATTAATGAATATGTTGAAGAGAACAGGTCCCAATACTGACCCCTGCGGTACCCCACTGGTCACAGCGACCCAGTTAGAGACTATACCATTTATAACCACCCTCTGCTTTCTATCACTAAGCCAGTTACTAACCCATTTACACACATTTTCCCCCAGACCAAGCATTCTCATTTTGTGTACCAACCTCTTGTGCGGCACGGTATCAAACGCTTTGGAAAAATCGAGATATACCACGTCCAATGACTCACCGTGGTCCAGCCTATAGCTTACCTCTTCATAAAAACTGATTAGATTGGTTTGACAGGAGCGATTTCTCATAAACCCATGCTGATATGGAGTTAAACAGTTATTCTCATTGAGATAATCCAGAATAACATCCCTCAGAAACCCTTCAAATATTTTACCAACAATAGAGGTTAGACTTACTGGCCTATAATTTCCAGGTTCACTTTTAGAGCCCTTTTTGAATATTGGCACCACATTTGCTATGCGCCAGTCCTGCGGAACAGATCCTGTCACTATAGAGTCCCTAAAAATAAGAAATAATGGTTTATCTATTACATTACTTAGTTCCCTTAGTACTCGTGGGTGTATGCCATCCGGACCCGGAGATTTATCTATTTTAATCTTATTTAGCCGATTTCGCACCTCTTCTTGGGTTAGATTGGTGACCCTTAATATAGGGTTTTCATTGTTTCTTGGGATTTCACCTAGCATTTCATTTTCCACCGTGAATACCGTGGAGAAGAAGGTGTTTAATATGTTAGCTTTTTCCTCGTCATCTACAACCATTCTTTCCTCACTATTTTTTAAGCGGCCTACATTTTCAGTTTTTATTCTTTTACTATTGATATAGTTGAAGAACAGTTTGGGATTAGTTTTACTCTCCTTAGCAATGTGCTTCTCTGTTTCCTTTTTGGCAGCTTTAATTAGTTTTTTAGATAAAGTATTTTTCTCCCTATAGTTTTTTAGAGCTTCAATGGTGCCATCCTGCTTTAGTAGTGCAAATGCTTTCTTTTTACTGTTAATTGCCTGTCTTACTTCTTTGTTTAGCCACATTGGGTTTTTCCTATTTCTAGTCCTTTTATTCCCACAAGGTATAAACCGCTTACACTGCCTATTTAGGATGTTCTTAAACATTTCCCATTTATTATCTGTATTCTTATTTCTGAGGATATTGTCCCAGTCTACCAGATTAAGGGCATCTCTAAGCTGGTCAAACTTTGCCTTCCTAAAGTTCAGTGTTTTTGTGACTCCCTGACAAGTGCCCCTAGTGAAAGACAGGTGAAACTGTACAATATTGTGGTCGCTATTTCCTAGATGCCCAACCACCTGCAGATTTGTTATTCTGTCAGGTCTATTAGATAGTATTAGGTCTAAAAGTGCTGCTCCTCTGGTTGGATTCTGCACCAATTGTGAAAGATAATTTTTCTTGGTTATTAGCAGAAACCTGTTGCCTTTATGGGTTTCACAGGTTTCACTTTCCCAGTTAATATCCGGGTAGTTAAAGTCCCCCATAACCAGGACCTCATTATGGGTTGCAGCTTCATCTATCTGCTTTAGAAGTAGACTTTCCATGGTTTCTGTTATATTTGGGGGTTTGTAACAGACCCCAATGAGAATTTTGTTACCATTTTTCCCTCCATGAATTTCGACCCATATGGACTCGACATCCTCATTTCCTTCGCTAATATCCTCCCTTAAAGTGGACTTTAGACAAGACTTTACATAGAGACAAACCCCTCCTCCTCTCCGATTTTTACGATCCTTTCTAAACAGACTGTAACCCTGTAAGTTAACTGCCCAGTAGTGTTGAGCATTCCGATACCGCAAGTATCGGGTATCGGCCGATATTTGCGGTATCGGAATTCCGATACTGAATTCCGATACTTCCCGCGTATCGGATACCGGAATCGGAAGTTCCCAGAATTTAAATTGAACGCAGCAGCCAATGAGGAATGAATGAAAGTGTGGGCACATCCTGTTTAGCATGGTGGGCATGTAAGTACTGGCAAGGCTTGGATTGGCTGCTGAAATGATGTCACTCTGCACTATAAAAAAGCGCTGCCGCCATTTTGCGCTCACTCTGCTGTGATTTCAGTTAGGGACAGGACGCTGTGTTCTAACTGAGGGCCAGTTGAGCTAGCTAATTGCTTTATTTTCCTTTCCAAAGGCTAATTTAGCAAAACGCTGTGTGTTCTTCACTGTTCACCTTGCTCTTGCCTTGCAGCGCTGTTTTAACAGCGTTCTGCAAGGTCTCTGTGTGTGTGTGTGTGCAGCTCACTCTGTAGTCTGTGTGCAGCCATATACCCGGTTGTATTCAGCTCAGGGGGGGTTCACACTGCCTCACACAGTTGTTCTTTTTTGCTCTTAGTGCAGCCTGCTGCACATTTTTTCTCAAATTTCCTATTAGTGTTTTTCCACCAGTCTCCAGCTCTATTGTGGAAAAACACTACATAGGATAACCTAGAGGGGGGTTTTTGGGCCTTGCAGCGCCGTTTACGGCTGTCTGCACGGTCTCCGTGTGAGCCCAGCTCGCCCTGTAGTCTGTGTGCAGCCATAGCCGGTTGGATTCAGCTCAGGGTTCGTTACTGGCTCATACCTTGAGAAAAATTTTCCTTTTTTTCAAATAGTGCAGCCTGTTTAAAATTTGAAAAAAAAAATTCCTATTAGTGTCTTTCCACTCGTATCCAGCTAAATAGTGGAAAAACACTATATAGGATAACCTAGAGGAGGGTTTTTTGGCCTTGCAGCGCCGTTTACGGCTGTCTGCACGGTCTCCGTGTGAGCCCAGCTCGCCCTGTAGTCTGTGTGCAGCCATAGCCGGTTGGATTCAGCTCAGGGTTCGTTACTGGCTCATACCTTGAGAAAAATTTTCCTTTTTTTCAAATAGTGCAGCCTGTTTAAAATTTGAAAAAAAAAATTCCTATTAGTGTCTTTCCACTCGTATCCAGCTAAATAGTGGAAAAACACTATATAGGATAACCTAGAGGAGGGTTTTTTGGCCTTGCAGCGCCGTTTACGGCTGTCTGCACGGTCTCCGTGTGAGCCCAGCTCGCCCTGTAGTCTGTGTGCAGCCATAGCCGGTTGGATTCAGCTCAGGGTTCGTTACTGGCTCATACCTTGAGAAAAATTTTCCTTTTTTTCAAATAGTGCAGCCTGTTTAAAATTTGAAAAAAAAAATTCCTATTAGTGTCTTTCCACTCGTATCCAGCTAAATAGTGGAAAAACACTATATAGGATAACCTAGAGGAGGGTTTTTTGGCCTTGCAGCGCCGTTTACGGCTGTCTGCACGGTCTCCGTGTGAGCCCAGCTCGCCCTGTAGTCTGTGTGCAGCCATAGCCGGTTGGATTCAGCTCAGGGTGCGTTACTGCCTCATACCTTGAAAAACAATTTCCTTTTTTTCAAATAGTGCAGCCAGTTTAAAATTTGAAAAAAAAAATTCCTATTAGTGTCTTTCCACTTGTATCCAGCTAAATAGTGGAAAAACACTATATAGGATAACCTAGAGGAGGGTTTCTTGGCCTTGCAGCGCCGTTTACGGCTGTCTGCACGGTCTCCGTGTGATTTAAACTAGCTCTGTAGCCCGATCTGCACCAAAAAAAAGGTTAAGTTCACCAAACACAACTTACACTTGTGTAGGCCACATTTGAAAAATAATAAAGTTTAGTCCACAATTTACAACATTAGTGTTTCTTACACCTGTTAGGAGGAGCATTACAGGAATAAGCACACTAAGGCCTTAGTACTTTTCTGCTTATCTTTATCTGTCAACCAAGATGAAGAGGGCAGGGAGTAAGGCACGTGGGCGTGGGCGCGGAGCAGGGAGAGGAGCAGGGAGAGGACGTGGTGATTCTGTGCCTGCTGCGGGCGCCGGTGACTCGTCGTCACTCAGTTTCAGCAGGGAACAGTCCTTCATGCGCAGCTTTGTCGGAGAGCGCCGTGCACCGCTGCTGCGTGAAGACCAAATTGAAGCCGTTGTCGGGTGGATGGCAGCTAACGCCTCGGCATCGACTTCAGTTAGTGCCACATCCTCTCAGGCACAGAGCACTGGAGAGCAGCCATCTGTCTCTTCACCACCTGCCAAATTGGCCAGGCAGTCAGAGAGCCCAGGACAGGAGCCGTCTCTACTTCTGTTCTCTGAATCTCTTGGCTTGGAAACAGGGGGCCAGCCAAGCAGCATTGGAGAAATGGAAGAAGAGGCAGTGTGCAGTGATGCCCAACACCTTTTTCTCTCTGACTCTGAAGAGGCAGGTGGGCCAGTGCCTCCGGTGACCACAGCGCAGTACGCATCTGATGATGAAACTCAGGTGCCGCTTTCTCGTGCGTACTGTGCTGCTGAGACTACCCAGGAGGAGCAGTTGGTGGCAGAGGGTAGTGGAGATGATGAGGTCCTTGACCCATCATGGCGTGAGGAACAGGAAGGTGGTGGGAGCAGCTCAGAGGAAGAGCTTCCTCTTACGGGCCAAAGAGGGAGAGGGAGGGGGAAGACTGCGGAGCCTGTAGCCTCCACTTTGGCACCCGTTAGGAGCCTGTCTCTTTCCAAAGCCAAAAAGGGCGCTCCCAAGACTTGCAGTGCCTGGTCCTTTTTTGACACAGTTGCAGATGACATTTGTTTTGTCAAATGCAAGCTGTGTCATCATAAAGTAAAAAGAGGGAAAAATGTCAGCAACCTCAATACCACAAATATGTGGAAACATGTGCGGACCAGGCACGCGGTGGAGTTACAGAAACACACTGAAGATGTAGGCCAACCAACAGCGGCAGCTACCACCTCTTCAGCTCGTGTTGCCTCTTCCTCCAGCTCACGCACAGCTGGTTTGGCTTCCTCCCAGAGACCTTGTGTAATTCCACCCACAGCACCACCTTCCCAGTCATCCTCACACTCCCAGTCTACTCTACAGCCATCGGTAGTACAGGCATGGGAGAAAAGGCGGGCATTCTCGGCCAACCACCCCCGAGCACAGGCTCTGAATGCAGGCATTGCCAAACTGTTGTCCCTGGAAATGCTCTCGTTCAGGCTGGTGGAGACTGACAGCTTCCGTGACTTGATGGCATTGGCAGTCCCACAGTACAAGGTGCCCAGCCGCTTTTACTTCAGCAGGCAGGCTGTCCCTGCCCTGCACAGGCATGTTGAGGCAAACATAAAACATGCGCTACTGAACGCCGTCAGTAGCAAGGTCCACCTCACCACCGATGCGTGGACCAGTCAGCATGGACAGGGGCGATATGTTTCCCTCACTGCCCATTGGGTTAATGTTGTTGAGCCAGGTACAGATCGTGCGAGTGGCGCAGGACGTGTCCTGCCCACTCCAAGGATTGCAGGAATCCAGTCTGTACGCATCGACTCCTCCTCTTACACCAGTTCCTCTGATTCCTCTCTGCAGGATCCGTCACAGTCCACCCCCACATGGACCCGTGAACGTTTACCTATGACCGACATGAGCACAGCCGTGGCCAAACGTCAGCAGGCCGTCTTGAAACTAGTTTCATTGGGGCATCGAAGCCACACAGCGCAGGAGCTCTGGAATGCCATAAAGCAGGAGAGCGATGTGTGGTTACTGCCAGCGAATCTCCAGCCAGGCATGGTAGTGTGTGACAATGGCCGAAATCTGGTGGCAGCTTTGGCCCTTGGCAACCTCACTCACATCCCATGTCTGGCACATGTGCTCAATTTGGTTGTGCAGAGTTTTCTGAGGGACTATCCGGATCTTGATGCCCTGCTGCACAAGGTCCGCCTAGAGTGTGCTCACTTGCGGCGTTCCAGCTTGGCCAGATCCCGCATTGCTGCTCTGCAGCGCCGATTCCGCCTTCCGGAACACCGCATCATATGTGACCTACCTACCCGGTGGAATTCCACGTTACATATGTTGGAGCGGTTGTGTGAGCAGCAGCAAGCAGTTATGGAGTACCAGCTGCATCAGGCGCAAAGAAGTCGCAGTCAGCGCCGATCAGACTTCACAACCACAGAGTGGGCCACTATGAAGGACGTCTGCCAGGTTTTGCGTCCTTTTGATTATTCCACGCGGATGGCAAGTGCAGATGATGCACTAGTCAGCATGACTGTCCCCCTTATCTGCCTGCTTCAGCAAACTTTGCAAGGGTTAAGGGATGATGTGGTGGAAGAGGTGGAGGATGAGGAGTCACCTTTTCCATCAGCTTCTGGAGAGTCAGCGCCACGTGGTTCCTCACAAAGGGGTACGCAGGGGCCAATTTGTGAGGAGGATGAGGAGGAGTCAATGGAGGAGGAAGAGCTCCGTCCAGAGGAGGGAGCGACACAATTGTCCAGTGGTCAGTGTGTACAGCGAGGGTGGGGTGATGACGAGCGGGCAGAGATCATGTCTCAAGCAGGGGACAGCGTTTCTGGGCCGGTTGGCACTCTGCAGCACATGGTGGATTTCATGCTGCAGTGCCTGAGAAACGACCGCCGCATCGACCACATTCTCAACATGCCTGATTATTGGGTGTTCACCCTCCTCGATCCTCGCTACCGGGACAACGTCCAAAACCTCATCCCTGCGTTGACCCGGGAGCGTAAATTGCGGGAGTACCACGACACACTGGTGAATTCCATCATCTTCTCCTGTCCAACTGAGAGGAGTGCTGCTAGTGCTTTACAAAGCAGCTCAGTGCGTCGAGGCAGTGGGGGAGGCTCTGCCCAAAGAGGGAGCAGAAGCAGTGCCTCTGCCCAAGGCAAGCCCAGTATGGCACAACTCTGGCACACTTTTGTGTGCCCGCCCCAAATGTCTACACCATCACCGGCGGCTCCAGTCAGCAGGAGGCAACGGTTCCGTCAGATGGTGACAGACTACATGGCTTGCCCTCTTACTGTACTCCCAGACGGCTCTTCCCCGTTCAAGTTTTGGGTCTCTAAGCTGGATACATGGCCAGAGCTAAGCCAGTATGCATTGGAGGTGCTGGCTTGCCCTGCGGCTAGTGTCTTATCGGAACGTGTCTTTAGTGCCGCAGGTGGTGTACTAACAGACCGTCGCATGCGACTATCCTCCGATAACGTTGACCGGCTTACTTTCCTGAAAATGAACCAGGCCTGGATCTCGCAGGAATTTGCCACTCCTCTGCCTGATTAAGTAATTGGGTGTCATCCAGGTCTCCTGCTGTGTTCATCTTTCTACCACCTGAACTGCTATTCCTGGGCTCCAACACCGCCAGTTGCGGCTCAGAAGTGCAGGCTGCACAGTAAAAACATACGACCCAGTGTTATTGGGTTTCAGTAACGTCAGCTGATCCCCAGCTGTGTAGCCGGCAATGTGTCCTGCGACCGCCACGCTGGCACAACAACCTAAATGTAAGGGAACCTGTCCCCCCCCCCCCCCCCCGTCGTTTGTTACTGAAAGAGCCATCTTGTGCAGCAGTAATGCTGCACAAGGAAAAGGTAGCTCTTTTTTTTTAGCTCTTTGCACACGCAGAACTTAACACTTATAAAATGTGTTCACTGATACCGTTATACCGTCCCGGAGCTGGGACTTTCCTTCGTAATGTGACGCAGCACAGCCGTCATTCCTACCCCCTTGGTGCCATGCGCTGCCTCCTCAGCGTTGTTTTAAGCTGTCACGGAGCCTGCGCTGTTCTGTTATCCCTTGGGCATGCCCTATTTGCGCTGCCTGTCTTCTGACATAATTTGGTGTCAGGCTGGCTGCGCCTGTGCGGCCGCGCTGCCCGAGATCCCGCCTCGCAGTGTCTTCTGATTGAGTCACACTGCGGGCCTGGGATCCATGGGCATGCGCAGTGCATATCTTCCCCTCGGGCTCTCGCTCATTTCCCTCCGCCTTCTTTAGACTGTGCGCCGTCAGCTGATCCCTAGCATGCCACGGCCGTGACACCGCACAGTCTGAAGAAGAGGGAAGGAGGGGAGTGAGAGTCGAGGTTATGCACTGTGCATGCCCATGGTTCCAAGGCCCGCAGTGGGATTACGTTAGATGAGACTGCGAGGTGGGATCTGGAGCAGCGTGGACGCACAGGCACTGACAGCCTGACACCAAATTATGTCAGAAGACAGGCAGCGCTAATTGGGCATGGCCAAGGGCTAACAGAACAGCGCAGGCTCCGTGGCAGCTTAAAACAACGCTGAGGAGGCAGCGCACGGCATCAAGGGGATAGGAATGACAGCTGTGCTGTGTCCCATTACGAAGGAAATTCGCACCTCCGGAACGGTTTAACGGTATAAAGGGACACATTTTTAGTGTTTACTTCGGTGTTTGCAAGGAGCATAATTAAAAGAGCAACCTTTTCCTTTTGCATCCTTAGTGCTGCACAACATGGCTCTTTCAGCTACAAACGTCTTGGGGGGGGGGGTTAAAGGTTTCCTTTCAACTTGCTCCAATCAGGCTTCGGCCTACACTCTGTTCCTCTGCTCCTCCTGCTGTCCCTGGGCTCTAACACCGCCAGTTGGTGCCTGGAAGTGCTGTGTGCACAGTCAACAGTCGCTCCTCTGTTATTGGGGTTCAGTAACGTCAGCTGATCCCCAGCTGTGTGTGCGGCAATACCTCCAATCTGCTCCTCCTGCTGTCCCTGGGCTCTAACACCGCCAGTTGGTGCCTGGAAGTGCTGTGTGCACAGTCAACAGTCGCTCCTCTGTTATTGGGGTTCAGTAACGTCAGCTGATCCCCAGCTGTGTATCCGGCAACGTGTCATGCGACCGCCACGCTGGCACAACTAAAATGTAAGGGGACCTGTCCCCCCCCCCCCCTAGGCGTTTGTTACTGAAAGAGCCACCATGTGCAGCACTAATACTGCACAAGGGAAAGGTCGCTCTTGAAATTATGCTCCTTGCAAACGCTGAACTACACACTCATGTAATGTGTCCCCTCACACCGTCCAACCGTCCCGGAGGTGGGACTTTCCTTTGTAATGTGACACAGCACAGCCGTCATTGCTACCCCCTTGGCACCGTGCGCTGCCTCCTTAGCGTTGTTTGATTCCGTCATGGACCCTGCGCTGTTATGTTATCCCTTGGCCATGCACAGTTTGCGCTGCCCGTCCTCTGACATCATTTGTTGTCGTCCTGGCTGCGCCTGTGCGTCCACGCTGCCCGAAATCACACCTCGCAGTGTCGTCTAATGTGATCCCACAGTGGGCCTGGTATCCATGGCCATGCGCAGTGCATATACTAGCCTCTCACTCCCCTTCTTCACGCTTCTTCAGACTAGGCGGCGTCAGCTGATCCCTAATAGCATGCCACGGCCGTGACGCCGCACAGTCTGAAGAAGCAGGAAGGAGGTGAGTGAGAGGCGATGATATGCACTGCGCATGCCCATGGATCCCTGGCCCGCAGTGGGACTACATTAGATGACACTGCAAGGTTGGATCTCGGGCAGCTTG
Organism: Ranitomeya imitator; assembly: GCF_032444005.1. NCBI lineage: Eukaryota > Metazoa > Chordata > Amphibia > Anura > Dendrobatidae > Ranitomeya > Ranitomeya imitator. Next base: position 69,850,878 of record NC_091285.1, read on the forward strand.
GACGCACAGGCACTGCCAGCCTGACACCTACATGATGTCAGAAGACGGGCACCGCTAACTGTGCATGGCCAAGGGATAACATTACAGTGCGGGCTCCGTGACAGAACCAAACAACGTTGAGGAGGTGGTGCCCGGCACCAAGGGGGTTGGAATGACGGCTGTGCTGTGTCACATTACAAAGGAAAGTCCCACTTCCGGGATGGTTTGACGGTGTGAGGGGACACATTATATGAGTGTGTACTTCAGCGTTTGCAAGGAGCATAATTTTCGGAGCCGCCATTTTCCATGTGCAGTATTACTGCTGTACAAGATGGCTCTTTCAGCAACAAATGCCTGGGGGGGGGGGTTAAAGGTTCCCTTTCAACTTGCTCCACTGCAGGCTTCGGCCTACACTCTGCTCCTCTTTGATTCCCTGGGTTTCAACACTGTCAGTTGCCACCTGGAAGTGTTGTCTACACAGAAAAAAACACTAGGTGATGTGTCAGTGGGGTTCAGCACCGCCAGCTGTTCCCCTGCTGTGTAGTCGGCAACGTGTCCAGCACAAGCCACGCTGGCACAACAGAACAAAAGCTGCCACCAGTGCAGGCTTCGGCCTACACTCTGCTCCTCTCCTCCTCCTGCTGACCCTGGGCTCAAACACCGCTAGTTTTTGCCCGGAAGTGCTAGCTGCACAGAGAAAAACACCAGCCAATGTGTTAGTGGGGTTCAGCAACGCCAGCTGTTCCCCTGCTGTGTAGCCGGCAACGTGACCTGCAAACGCCATGCAGGCACAGGAACTGAAATTAAAAGGGAACCTGGCCCCACCCCCCCAGGTGTTTCTATGTATAACAGCCACCTAGTACAGCAGTACTGCTGCATTTGTACAAGGTGGCTGACTTTTTCTCCTTGCCCACGTGGAACTCAACACGTACAAAATGTGTCTCATTGAGACCATTCCACTGTCCCTGAGGTGTGACTTTCCTTTGTAATGATACGCAGCACCCCCCTTGGTAGCGTTTCCCGTCTTTTGTCATCATGGTTAGCTGGCTGCGCCTGTGCATCCGCCCTGCTAGAAACAACGCCCCTCGTTGTCATATTTATTTTGTCAGCGAGGGTGTGGTTTATGGGCACGAGCAGTGCATATGTTCGCCTGTCTTAACTCATCTCCTTCCGCCTTCTTCAGACTGTGCGGCCTCCTGGCCGTGGTAGGCGATAAGGGATCAGCTGAGGCCGCCCAGTCTGGAGCAGGTGTAAGGACATGTGTAAGCGGCCAACCTATTTACTGCACAAGGCCACGAATCCCAGCCACGCAGTGTGATTTTTTGAAAACACACTGTGGGTCTGGGATTCATGTCCATCGCTAACCGCAACGGCCGACATGAAATGAGGTCAGAAGACAGGAAGCGCTCACAGCGCATGGCCAAGGGATCACAATAGCGCAGACTCCTGTACAGCAAATAACAACGCTCAGGAATCTGCGCCCAGTACCTAGGTGCAAATTTTTACACCTGTGCTGCGTCTCGTTAAAAAGACAAGTCACGCCTCCACAACTGTTTGACAGTATAATGGGCTAAATAGTGTACGTGTTTTAGTCAGCGTGTGCAAGGAGCAAAACAAATAGAGCAACCTTTTACTTGTGCAGCATTAATGCTGCACAAGGTGTGGCTCTTGTACCTTGCAACACCTGAGGGGGGGGTTAAAGGTAACCTTTGAAATTGGTTCAACTAGGCTTCGGCCTACACTCTGCTCCTCTACTCCTCCTGCTGACCCTGGGCTCAAACACCGCTAGTTTTTGCCCGGAAATGCTAGCTGCACAGAGAAAAACACCAGCCAATGTGTTAGTGGGGTTCAGCACCGCCAGCTGTTCCCCTGCTGTGTAGTCGGCAACGTGTCCAGCACAAGCCACGCTGGCACAACAGAACAAAAGCTGCCACCAGTGCAGGCTTCGGCCTACACTTTGCTCCTCTCCTCCTCCTGCTGACCCTGGGCTCAAACAACGCCAGTTTCTGCCCGGACATGCTAGCTGCACAGAGAAAAACACCAGCCAATGTGTTAGTGGGGTTCAGCACCGCCTGCTGTTCCCCCGCTGTGTAGCCGGCATCGTGTCCAGCACAAGCCACGCTGGCACAACCGACCAAAAGCTGCCACCAGTGCAGGCTTCGGCCTACACTTTGCTCCTCTCCTCCTCCTCCTGCTGACCCTGGGCTCTAACACCGCTAGTTTTTGCCCGGACATGCAATCTGCACAGAGAAAAACACCAGTCAATGTGTCAGTGGGGTTCAGCAACGCCAGCTGTTCCCCTGCTGTGTAGCTTGCAACGTGACCTGCAAACGCCACGCAGGCACATGAACTGAAATTGAAGGGAGCCTGCCCCCCACCCACAGGTGTTTCTATGTATATCAGCCACCTTGTACAGCAGTACTGCTGCATTTGTACAAGGTGGCTGACTTTTTCTCCTTGCCCACGTGGAACTCAACACGTACAAAATGTGTCTCATTACAGACCATTACAATGTCCCTGAGGTGTGACTTTCCTTTGTAATGACACGCAGCACCACCCTTGTTAGCGCTGCCCGTCTTTTGACATCATTGGTTAGCTGGCTGCGCCTGTGCATCTCCCCTGCTCGAAACAACGGCCCTCGGTGTCTTATTTTTTTGGACAGCGAGGGTGTGATTGATGGGCATGTGCAGTGCATATGTTTGCCTGTGTTCACTCATCTCCTTCCGCCTTCTTCAGACTGTGCGGCCTCCTGGCCGTGGTAGGCGATAAGGGATCAGCTGAGGCCGCCCAGTCTGGAGCAGGTGTAAGGACATGTGTAAGCGGCAAACCTATTTACTGCACAAGGCCACGAATCCCAGCCACGCAGTGTGATTTTTTGAAAACACACTGTGGGTCTGGGATTCATGTCCATCGCTAACCGCAACGGCCGACATGAAATGAGGTCAGAAGACAGGAAGCGCTCACAGCGCATGGCCAAGGGATCACAATAGCGCAGACTCCTGTACAGCAAATAACAACGCTCAGGAATCTGCGCCCAGTACCTAGGTGCAAATTTTGACACCTGTGCTGCGTCTCGTTAAAAAGACAAGTCACGCCTCCACAACTGTTTGACAGTATAATGGGCTAAATAGTGTACGTGTTTTAGTCAGCGTGTGCAAGGAGCAAAACAAATAGAGCAACCTTTCACTTGTGCAGCATTAATGCTGCACAAGGTGTGGCTCTTGTACCTTGCAACACCTGAGGGGGGGGTTAAAGGTAACCTTTGAAATTGGTTCAACTAGGCTTCGGCCTACACTCTGCTCCTCTACTCCTCCTGCTGACCCTGGGCTCAAACACCGCTAGTTTTTGCCAGGAAATGCTAGCTGCACAGAGAAAAACACCAGCCAATGTGTTAGTGGGGTTCAGCACCGCCAGCTGTTCCCCTGCTGTGTAGTCGGCAACGTGTCCAGCACAAGCCACGCTGGCACAACAGAACAAAAGCTGCCACCAGTGCAGGCTTCGGCCTACACTTTGCTCCTCTCCTCCTCCTGCTGACCCTGGGCTCTAACAACGCCAGTTTCTGCCCGGACATGCTAGCTGCACAGAGAAAAACACCAGCCAATGTGTTAGTGGGGTTCAGCACCGCCTGCTGTTCCCCCGCTGTGTAGCCGGCATCGTGTCCAGCACAAGCCACGCTGGCACAACCGACCAAAAGCTGCCACCAGTGCAGGCTTCGGCCTACACTTTGCTCCTCTCCTCCTCCTCCTGCTGACCCTGGGCTCTAACACCGCTAGTTTTTGCCCGGACATGCAATCTGCACAGAGAAAAACACCAGTCAATGTGTCAGTGGGGTTCAGCAACGCCAGCTGTTCCCCTGCTGTGTAGCTTGCAACGTGACCTGCAAACGCCACGCAGGCACATGAACTGAAATTGAAGGGAGCCTGCCCCCCACCCACAGGTGTTTCTATGTATATCAGCCACCTTGTACAGCAGTACTGCTGCATTTGTACAAGGTGGCTGACTTTTTCTCCTTGCCCACGTGGAACTCAACACGTACAAAATGTGTCTCATTACAGACCATTACAATGTCCCTGAGGTGTGACTTTCCTTTTTAATGACACGCAGCACCCCCATTGTTAGCGCTGCCCGTCTCCTGACATCATTGGTTGGCTGGCTGTGCCTGTGCGTCCCCCCTGCCCGACACAACGCCCCCCGTTGTCTCATATATTTTGACTGCGAGGGTGTGATTGATGGGCACGAGCAGTGCATATGTTCCCCTGTTTTCACTCCCCTCCTTCCGCCTTCTTCTGACTGTGCGGCCTCATGGCCGCGGCATGCGATAAGGGATCAGCTGAGGCCGCCCAGTCTGAAGCAGGTGTAAGGACATGTGTGAGCGGCGAACATATTTACTGCACAAGGCCACGAATCCCAGCACCGCAGTGTGACTTTAGGAAAAGCCACTGTGGGTCTGGGATTTATGGCCATCGTTAACCGCACCGGCCAACATGAAATGAGGTCATGAGACGGCCTGCACTAACAGGGTATTGCCAAGGGATAACACAAGAGCGCAGTTTCCTGTACTGCAAATAACAACGGTAAGGAATCTGCGCACAGCACCTAGGTGTAAATTTGTACACCTGTGCTGCGTCTCCTTAAAAAGACTAGTAGTCACGCCTCCACTACTGTTTGACAGTATAATGGGCTAAATAGTGTACGTGTTTAATTCAGCGTGTGCAAGGAGCAAAATTAAATAGAGCAACCTTTGACTTGTGCATCATTAATGCTGTTCAAGGTGTGGCTCTTGTACCTTGCAACACCTGAGGGGGGGGGTTAAAGGTAACCTTTGAAATTGGTTCAACTAGGCTTCGGCCTACACTCTGCTCCTCTACTCCTCCTGCTGACCCTGGGCTCAAACACCGCTAGTTTTTGCCCGGAACGGCTAGCTGCACAGAGAAAAACACCAGCCAATGTGTTAGTGGGGTTCAGCAACGCCAGCTGTTCCCCTGCTGTGTAGTCGGCAACGTGTCCAGCACAAGCCACGCTGGCACAACTGACCAAAAGCTGCCACCAGTGCAGGCTTCGGCCTACACTTTGCTCCTCTCCTCCTCCTGCTGACCCTGGGCTCAAACAACGCCAGTTTCTGCCCGGACATGCTAGCTGCACAGAGATAAACACCAGCCAATGTGTTAGTGGGGTTCAGCACCGCCAGCTGTTCCCCTGCTGTGTAGCTGGCAACGTGTCCTGCAAACGCCACGCAGGCACATGAACTGAAATTGAAGGGAGCCTGCCCCCCACCCCCCCAGGTGTTTCTATGTATAACAGCCACCTTGTACAGCAGTACTGCTGCATTTGTACAAGGTGGCTGACTTTTTCTCCTTGCACACGTGGAACTCAACAAGTACAAAATGTGTCTCATTACAGACCATTACAATGTCCCTGAGGTGTGACTTTCCTTTTTAATGACACGCAGCACCCCCATTGTTAGCGCTGCCCGTCTCCTGACATCATTGGTTGGCTGGCTGTGCCTGTGCGTCCCCCTGCCCGACACAACGCCCCCCGTTGTCTCATATATTTTGACTGCGAGGGTGTGATTGATGGGCACGAGCAGTGCATATGTTCCCCTGTCTTCACTCCCCTCCTTCCGCCTTCTTCTGACTGTGCGGCCTCATGGCCGCGGCATGCGATAAGGGATCAGCTGAGGCCGCCCAGTCTGAAGCAGGTGTAAGGACATGTGTGAGCGGCGAACATATTTACTGCACAAGGCCACGAATCCCAGCACCGCAGTGTGACTTTATGAAAAGCCACTGTGGGTCTGGGATTTATGGCCATCGTTAACCGCAGCGGCCAACATGAAATGAGGTCATGAGACGGCCTGCACTAACAGGGTATTGCCAAGGGATAACACAAGAGCGCAGTTTCCTGTACTGCAAATAACAACGGTAAGGAATCTGCGCACAGCACCTAGGTGTAAATTTGTACACCTGTGCTGCGTCACCTTAAAAAGACTAGTAGTCACGCCTCCACTACTGTTTGACAGTATAATGGGCTAAATAGTGTACGTGTTTAATTCAGCGTGTGCAAGGAGCAAAATTAAATAGAGCAACCTTTGACTTGTGCATCATTAATGCTGTTCAAGGTGTGGCTCTTGTACCTTGCAACACCTGAGGGGGGGGGTTAAAGGTAACCTTTGAAATTGGTTCAACTAGGCTTCGGCCTACACTCTGCTCCTCTACTCCTCCTGCTGACCCTGGGCTCAAACACCGCTAGTTTTTGCCCGGAAATGCTAGCTGCACAGAGAAAAACACCAGCCAATGTGTTAGTGGGGTTCAGCACCGCCAGCTGTTCCCCCGCTGTGTAGCCGGCATCGTGTCCAGCACAAGCCACGCTGGCACAACCGACCAAAAGCTGCCACCAGTGCAGGCTTCGGCCTACACTTTGCTCCTCTCCTCCTCCTCCTGCTGACCCTGGGCTCTAACACCGCTAGTTTTTGCCCGGACATGCAATCTGCACAGAGAAAAACACCAGTCAATGTGTCAGTGGGGTTCAGCAACGCCAGCTGTTCCCCTGCTGTGTAGCTTGCAACGTGACCTGCAAACGCCACGCAGGCACATGAACTGAAATTGAAGGGAGCCTGCCCCCCACCCACAGGTGTTTCTATGTATAACAGCCACCTTGTACAGCAGTACTGCTGCATTTGTACAAGGTGGCTGACTTTTTCTCCTTGCCCACGTGGAACTCAACACGTAGAAAATGTTTCTCATTAGAGACCATTACAATGTCCCTGAGGTGTGACTTTCCTTTGTAATGACACGCAGCACCACCCTTGTTAGCGCTGCCCGTCTTTTGACATCATTGGTTAGCTGGCTGCGCCTGTGCATCTCCCCTGCTCGAAACAACGCCCCTCGGTGTCTTATTTTTTTGGACAGCGAGGGTGTGATTGATGGGCATGTGCAGTGCATATGTTTGCCTGTGTTCACTCATCTCCTTCCGCCTTCTTCAGACTGGGTGTCCTCATGGCCTCGGCAGGCGATAAGGGATCAGATGAGGCCGTCCAGTCTGAAGCAGGTGTAAGGACATGTGTGAGCGGCAAACATATTTACTGCACCAGGGCACGAATCCCAGCACCGCAGTGTGATTTTTTAAAAACACACTGTGGGTCTGGGATTCATGTCCATCGCTAACCGCAACGGCCAACATGAAATGAGGTCATAAGACAGGAAGCGCTCACAGCGCATGGCCAAAGGATCACAAGAGCGCAGACTCCTGTACAGCAACTAACAACGCTCAGGAAGCTGCGCCCATGCAAAAAGGTGTTGTTTTCGACACCTGTGCTGCTTTTCTTTAAAAAGACAAGTCACGCCTCCACTACTGTTAAACAGTATAATGGGCTAAATAGTCTACGTGTTGCATTCAGCTTGTGCAAGTAGACAAATTAATAGAGCAACCTTTTACTTGTGCAGCATTAATGCTGCAGAAGGAGTGGCTCTTGTTCTTTGTAACACCTGAGGGGGGGTTAAAGGTAACCTTTGAAATTGGTTCAACTAGGCTTCGGCCTACACTCTGCTCCTCTCCTCCTCCTGCTGACCCTGGGCTCTAACAACGCTAGTTTTTGCCCGGAAATGCTAGCTGCACAGAGAAAAACACCAGCCAATGTGTTAGTGGGGTTCAGCAACGCCAGCTGTTCCCCCGCTGTGTAGCCGGCATCGTGTCCAGCACAAGCCACGCTGGCACAACCGACCAAAAGCTGCCACCAGTGCAGGCTTCGGCCTACACTTTGCTCCTCTCCTCCTCCTCCTGCTGACCCTGGGCTCAAACACCGCTAGTTTTTGCCCGGAAATGCTAGCTGCACAGAGAAAAACACCAGCCAATGTGTTAGTGGGGTTCAGCAACGCCAGCTGTTCCCCCGCTGTGTAGCCGGCATCGTGTCCAGCACAAGCCACGCTGGCACAACCGACCAAAAGCTGCCACCAGTGCAGGCTTCGGCCTACACTTTGCTCCTCTCCTCCTCCTCCTGCTGACCCTGGGCTCAAACACCGCTAGTTTTTGCCCGGAAATGCTAGCTGCACAGAGAAAAACACCAGCCAATGTGTTAGTGGGGTTCAGCACCGCCAGCTGTTCCCCTGCTGTGCAGCTTGCAACGTGACCTGCAAACGCCACGCAGGCACATGAACTGAAATTGAAGGGAGCCTGGCCCCCACCCCCAGGTGTTTCTATGTATAACAGCCACCTTGTACAGCAGTACTGCTGCATTTGTACAAGGTGGCTGATGTTTTCTCCTTGCCCACGTGGAACTCAACACGTACAAAATGTGTCTCTTTGAGACCATTCCACTGTCCCTGAGGTGTGACTTTCCTTTCTAATGATACGCAGCACCCCCCTTGGTAGCGCTTCCCGTCTTCTGACATCATTGGTTGGCTACTTGCGCCTGTTCGTCCGCCCTGCCTGAATAAAATGCTCCTCGTTGTCTTAATTATTTTGACTGCGAGGGTGTGATTGATGGGCACGAGCAGTGCATATCTTCGCCTGTCTTAACTCATCTCCTTCAGCCTTCTTCAGACTGTGCAGCCTCATGGCCGCGGCATGCGAGAAGGGATCAGCAGAGGCCGCCCAGTCTGAAGCAGGTGTAAGGACGTGTGTGAGCGGCCAAAATATTTACTGCTCAAGGCCACGAATCCCAGCACCGCAGTGTGGCTTTATGAAAAGACACTGTGGGTCTGGGATTTATGGCCATCGTTAACCGCACCGGCCAACATGAAATGATGTCATAAGATGGGCAGCGCTAACAGGGCATTGCCAAGGGATAACACAAGAGCGCAGACTCCTGTACAGCAAATAACAACGCTCAGGAAGCTGCTCCAAGCACCAAGGCGTTATTTTGGACACCTGTGCTGCGTCTCATCAAAAAACCAAGTCACGCATCCACTACAGTTTGACTGTAGAATGGGGTAAATTGTGTATGTCTTTCATTCAGCGTGTGCAAGTAGACAAATTAATAGAGCAACCTTTCACTTGTGCAGCATTAATACTGCACAAGGTGTGTCTCTTGTACTTTGTAACACCTGAGGGGGGGGTTAAAGGTTTCCTTTGAAATTGGTTCAACTAAGCTTCGGCCTACACTCTGCTCCTCTCCTCCTCCTCCTGCTTCAACACGGGCTCTAACATCGCTAGTTTTTGCCCGCAAGTGCTAGCTGCACAGAGAAAAACACACGCCATTGTGTTAGTGGGGTTCAGCAACGCCAGCTGTTCCCCCAGTGTGTAGCCGGCAAAGTGTCCTGCAAACGCAACGCAGACACAAAGCTGCCTCCAGTGCAGGCTTCGGCCTACACTCATCTCCCCCTGCTTACCCTTTGCTCCAACACCGCTAGTTGGGGCTCTAGGAAGACAATCTTTAATAGGCAAGGCAACGCATCCGTGTTCCAGCACCGCCAGCTGGTTCTCGGCAGTGTTCTTGTCACAGGTACTCCCTCGTGCCAAGCCTGGTTTCAGCACCGTCAGCTGTTTCCGGGTTGTGTCAACTTCACTGAGACGCCTATGCTTGCCTCGTCGTGGTGCGGTCGAGTTAGCCAACTCCAGGGTGCCTCCAGTTTAGGAGCTTCCTATGTGGGCTGCGTGAACTGGTAGTCAAGGCTGGTTCTGTAGTGCCAGTAGGCCCAGCTCCCCCTGTAGGACTGTTGGGGTTCGGTAACTGCGGCTGCCTCGCGGCCTAGCTGTTCTCTCCTCTCCTGTGGGCCTTGGGGTCCACCACCTGGTTCCAGCACCGTCAGCTGGTTCCGGGCCGAGCCTTTGGCTTAGGTGCCTCCTCCTGGGTATCCGAGTTCCGCCAACGCCAGGCGGTCCTTGGTAGTGCTTTTAAGCGCGGGCACCTACAGCTTAGTAACCGGGTTCCAGCACCGTCAGCTGGTCCTCGGTCGTGCCATTGGCTCTTGCACACTGGGGCAACGCATCCGGGTTCCAGCACCGCCAGCTGGTTCTCGGCAGTGTTTTTGTCACAGGTACTCCCTCGTGCCAAGCCTGGTTTCAGCACCGTCAGCTGTTTCCGGGTTGTGTCAAGCTCACTGAGACACCTATGCTTGCCTCGTCGTGGTGCGGTCGGGTTAGCCAACTCCAGGGTGCCTCCAGTTTAGGAGCTTCCTATGTGGGCTGCGTGAACTGGTAGTCAAGGCTGGTTCTGTAGTGCCAGTAGGCCCAGCTCCCCCTGTAGGACTGTTGGGGTTCGGTAACTGCGGCTGCCTCGCGGCCTAGCTGTTCTCTCCTCTCCTGTGGACCTTCGGGTCCACCACCTGGTTCCAGCACCGTCAGCTGGTTCCGGGCCGAGCCTTTGGCTTAGGTGCCTCCTCCTGGGTATCCGAGTTCCGCCAACGCCAGGCGGTCCTTGGTAGTGCTTTTAAGCGCGGGCACCTACAGCTTAGTAACCGGGTTCCAGCACCGTCAGCTGGTCCTCGGTCGTGCCATTGGCTCTTGCACACTGGGGCAACGCATCCGGGTTCCAGCACCGCCAGCTGGTTCTCGGCAGTGTTTTTGTCACAGGTACTCCCTCGTGCCAAGCCTGGTTTCAGCACCGTCAGCTGTTTCCGGGTTGTGTCAAGCTCACTGAGACACCTATGCTTGCCTCGTCGTGGTGCGGTCGGGTTAGCCAACTCCAGGGTGCCTCCAGTTTAGGAGCTTCCTATGTGGGCTGCGTGAACTGGTAGTCAAGGCTGGTTCTGTAGTGCCAGTAGGCCCAGCTCCCCCTGTAGGACTGTTGGGGTTCGGTAACTGCGGCTGCCTCGCGGCCTAGCTGTTCTCTCCTCTCCTGTGGACCTTCGGGTCCACCACCTGGTTCCAGCACCGTCAGCTGGTTCCGGGCCGAGCCTTTGGCTTAGGTGCCTCCTCCTGGGTATCCGAGTTCCGCCAACGCCAGGCGGTCCTTGGTAGTGCTTTTAAGCGCGGGCACCTACAGCTTAGTAACCGGGTTCCAGCACCGTCAGCTGGTCCTCGGTCGTGCCATTGGCTCTTGCACACTGGGGCAACGCATCCGGGTTCCAGCACCGCCAGCTGGTTCTCGGCAGTGTTTTTGTCACAGGTACTCCCTCGTGCCAAGCCTGGTTTCAGCACCGTCAGCTGTTTCCGGGTTGTGTCAAGCTCACTGAGACACCTATGCTTGCCTCGTCGTGGTGCGGTCGGGTTAGCCAACTCCAGGGTGCCTCCAGTTTAGGAGCTTCCTATGTGGGCTGCGTGAACTGGTAGTCAAGGCTGGTTCTGTAGTGCCAGTAGGCCCAGCTCCCCCTGTAGGACTGTTGGGGTTCGGTAACTGCGGCTGCCTCGCGGCCTAGCTGTTCTCTCCTCTCCTGTGGACCTTCGGGTCCACCACCTGGTTCCAGCACCGTCAGCTGGTTCCGGGCCGAGCCTTTGGCTTAGGTGCCTCCTCCTGGGTATCCGAGTTCCGCCAACGCCAGGCGGTCCTTGGTAGTGCTTTTAAGCGCGGGCACCTACAGCTTAGTAACCGGGTTCCAGCACCGTCAGCTGGTCCTCGGTCGTGCCATTGGCTCTTGCACACTGGGGCAACGCATCCGGGTTCCAGCACCGCCAGCTGGTTCTCGGCAGTGTTTTTGTCACAGGTACTCCCTCGTGCCAAGCCTGGTTTCAGCACCGTCAGCTGTTTCCGGGTTGTGTCAAGCTCACTGAGACACCTATGCTTGCCTCGTCGTGGTGCGGTCGGGTTAGCCAACTCCAGGGTGCCTCCAGTTTAGGAGCTTCCTATGTGGGCTGCGTGAACTGGTAGTCAAGGCTGGTTCTGTAGTGCCAGTAGGCCCAGCTCCCCCTGTAGGACTGTTGGGGTTCGGTAACTGCGGCTGCCTCGCGGCCTAGCTGTTCTCTCCTCTCCTGTGGACCTTCGGGTCCACCACCTGGTTCCAGCACCGTCAGCTGGTTCCGGGCCGAGCCTTTGGCTTAGGTGCCTCCTCCTGGGTATCCGAGTTCCGCCAACGCCAGGCGGTCCTTGGTAGTGCTTTTAAGCGCGGGCACCTACAGCTTAGTAACCGGGTTCCAGCACCGTCAGCTGGTCCTCGGTCGTGCCATTGGCTCTTGCACACTGGGGCAACGCATCCGGGTTCCAGCACCGCCAGCTGGTTCTCGGCAGTGTTTTTGTCACAGGTACTCCCTCGTGCCAAGCCTGGTTTCAGCACCGTCAGCTGTTTCCGGGTTGTGTCAAGCTCACTGAGACACCTATGCTTGCCTCGTCGTGGTGCGGTCGGGTTAGCCAACTCCAGGGTGCCTCCAGTTTAGGAGCTTCCTATGTGGGCTGCGTGAACTGGTAGTCAAGGCTGGTTCTGTAGTGCCAGTAGGCCCAGCTCCCCCTGTAGGACTGTTGGGGTTCGGTAACTGCGGCTGCCTCGCGGCCTAGCTGTTCTCTCCTCTCCTGTGGACCTTCGGGTCCACCACCTGGTTCCAGCACCGTCAGCTGGTTCCGGGCCGAGCCTTTGGCTTAGGTGCCTCCTCCTGGGTATCCGAGTTCCGCCAACGCCAGGCGGTCCTTGGTAGTGCTTTTAAGCGCGGGCACCTACAGCTTAGTAACCGGGTTCCAGCACCGTCAGCTGGTCCTCGGTCGTGCCATTGGCTCTTGCACACTGGGGCAACGCATCCGGGTTCCAGCACCGCCAGCTGGTTCTCGGCAGTGTTTTTGTCACAGGTACTCCCTCGTGCCAAGCCTGGTTTCAGCACCGTCAGCTGTTTCCGGGTTGTGTCAAGCTCACTGAGACACCTATGCTTGCCTCGTCGTGGTGCGGTCGGGTTAGCCAACTCCAGGGTGCCTCCAGTTTAGGAGCTTCCTATGTGGGCTGCGTGAACTGGTAGTCAAGGCTGGTTCTGTAGTGCCAGTAGGCCCAGCTCCCCCTGTAGGACTGTTGGGGTTCGGTAACTGCGGCTGCCTCGCGGCCTAGCTGTTCTCTCCTCTCCTGTGGACCTTCGGGTCCACCACCTGGTTCCAGCACCGTCAGCTGGTTCCGGGCCGAGCCTTTGGCTTAGGTGCCTCCTCCTGGGTATCCGAGTTCCGCCAACGCCAGGCGGTCCTTGGTAGTGCTTTTAAGCGCGGGCACCTACAGCTTAGTAACCGGGTTCCAGCACCGTCAGCTGGTCCTCGGTCGTGCCATTGGCTCTTGCACACTGGGGCAACGCATCCGGGTTCCAGCACCGCCAGCTGGTTCTCGGCAGTGTTTTTGTCACAGGTACTCCCTCGTGCCAAGCCTGGTTTCAGCACCGTCAGCTGTTTCCGGGTTGTGTCAAGCTCACTGAGACACCTATGCTTGCCTCGTCGTGGTGCGGTCGGGTTAGCCAACTCCAGGGTGCCTCCAGTTTAGGAGCTTCCTATGTGGGCTGCGTGAACTGGTAGTCAAGGCTGGTTCTGTAGTGCCAGTAGGCCCAGCTCCCCCTGTAGGACTGTTGGGGTTCGGTAACTGCGGCTGCCTCGCGGCCTAGCTGTTCTCTCCTCTCCTGTGGGCCTTGGGGTCCACCACCTGGTTCCAGCACCGTCAGCTGGTTCCGGGCCGAGCCTTTGGCTTAGGTGCCTCCTCCTGGGTATCCGAGTTCCGCCAACGCCAGGCGGTCCTTGGTAGTGCTTTTAAGCGCGGGCACCTACAGCTTAGTAACCGGGTTCCAGCACCGTCAGCTGGTCCTCGGTCGTGCCATTGGCTCTTGCACACTGGGGCAACGCATCCGGGTTCCAGCACCGCCAGCTGGTTCTCGGCAGTGTTCTTGTCACAGGTACTCCCTCGTGCCAAGCCTGGTTTCAGCACCGTCAGCTGTTTCCGGGTTGTGTCAACTTCACTGAGACGCCTATGCTTGCCCCGTCGTGGTGCGGTCGAGTTAGCCAACTCCAGGGTGCCTCCAGTTTAGGAGCTTCCTATGTGGGCTGCGTGAACTGGTAGTCAAGGCTCGTTATGTAGTGCCAGTAGGCCCAGCTCCCCCTGTAGGACTGTTGGGGTTCGGTAACTGCGGCTGCCTCGCGGCCTAGCTGTTCTCTCCTCTCCTGTGGGCCTTCGGGTCCACCACCTGGTTCCAGCACCGTCAGCTGGTTCTCGGCAGTGTCTTTTGCTCTTGTACCTTCTGCTCCCCATCCTGGTTCCAGTACCGTCAGCTGGTTCCGGGCAGAGCCTTTGGCTTAGGTGCCTCCTTCTGGGTATCCAAGTTCCACCAACGTCAGGTGGTCCTTGGTAGTGCTTTCAGGCACGGGTACCTCCTGCTTAGTAACCGGGTTCCAGTAACGTCAGCTGGTCCTCGGTAGTTCCATTGGCTCTTGGACCTTCGGCTACCCATCCGGGTTCCAGTACCGTCAGCTGGTTCTCGGCAGTGTCTTTTGCTCTTGTACCTTCTGCTCCCCATCCTGGTTCCAGTAACGTCAGCTGGTTCCGGGCAGAGCCTTTGGCTTAGGTGCCTCCTTCTGGGTATCCGAGTTCCGTCAACGTCAGGCGGTCCTTGGTAGTGCTTTTTAGCACGGGTACCTCCTGCTTAGTAACCGGGTTCCAGTAACGTCAGCTGGTCCTCGGTAGTTCCATAGGCTCTTGAACCTTCGGGTAGCCATCCGAGTTCCAGTTCCATCAGCTGGTTCTTGGCATTTTCTCAGCCTTCTTGTACCTTCTGCTACATTTCCAAGTTGAAGACCCTAACGTCGACGACCCGGAAGACCACCACGATGACGACGACACGGAAGACCACCCCGATGACGACGACGACGACGGCGGAGACGACGACGGCGGAGATGACGACACTGGAGACGACGACCCTGGAGACGACAACATGGAAGACCGAGAAGCAGAAGAACAAGAGGCTGCAGAACAAAGAGCAGAAGAACATTAAGCATAAGACTTAATATCAGAGCAAAAGATATTATCTAAATTATATGCAGAAGAAGACTAAGCAGTGTATGGGGGTGAGTCCGTTCCTCCTCGTGGTGCCCCTGGATAAAGCCTGATGCTGCAGGCCAAACTGAACGCGGACAAATGTAACTTTTGTGACTGGCAGAACGGAAGGTGTAATCTTCAAACTTTTATAGATAACAACTACGGGAATGCCTGTCACAAATGAGAATATGATGAAGAAGTAGAATAGGAAGAATAATAACAGTGGAATAAAAAGAATATGTAGAATAAGAAGAATAATAATAGTTGAATAAAATGAATATGAAGAATGTAATAAAAAAAAAAAAATAGGTAGAAGATGAAGAAGAAGATGAATAAGGTGAAGAAGTTGATGTCAAAGATGCTGATGATGATGAAGATGAAAGTGTGGGAAAAGAAAAAAAAAAAGAAAAAAAAGAAGGGGAAGGGCGTGGAATAGTGAAACATCAATATCTGACAAAATAAAAAAAAAAAATTTACATAGTCAATATCTTTGTCACTCCGAACGTCTTAAAAAAAAACAAAAAACATGCTATTCTATTTGATTGGGATAAACCTCTATGACTTTAATGTCTCCGCCACCTCCCCAAATACATCCGGCATTATTCTTAGTTGTTTTCCTTCATGTAGAATGAACCTACAAGGAAAGAAAGGGTTTATTTTAATTCCGATATTTTGGTCCCATTGACTTGCATTGGGATCGGGTATCGGTATCGGCGATATCCGATATTTTTTGAATATCGGCCGATCCAAACCGATACCGATACTTTCCGATATCGGAAGGTATCGCTCAACACTACTGCCCAGTCATAGTACCTTCACACTAAACGATATCGCTAGCGATCCGTGACGTTGCAGCGTCCTCGCTAGCGATATCGTTTAGTTTGACACACAGCAGCGATCAGGATCCTGCTGTGATGTCGTTGGTCGGGGCTAGAAGGTCAGACCTTTCTTTGGTCGCTGGCTCTCCCGCTGACATCGCTGAATCGGCGTGTGTGACACCGATTCAGCGATGTCTTCGCTGGTAACCAGGGTAAACATCGGGTTACTAAGCGCAGGGCCGCGCTTAGTAACCCGATGTTTACCCTGGATACCATCCTAAAAGTAAAAAAACAAACACTTCATACTTACCTACCGCTGTCTGTCCCCCGGCGCTGTGCTTTCCTGCACTCACTGTGAGCACAGCAGCCGGAAAGCAGAGCGGTGACGTCACCGCTCTGCTTTCCGGCCGGTGTGCTCACAGCCAGAGCAGAGAAGCAGAGCGCCGGGGACAGACAGCGGAAGGTAAGTATGAAGCGTTTGTTTTTTTTACTTTTAGGATGGTATCCAGGGTAAACATCGGGTTACTAAGCGCGGCCCTGCGCTTAGTAACCCGATGTTTACCCTGGTTACCGGCATCGTTGGTCGCTAGAGAGCGGTCTGTGTGACAGCTCTCCAGCGACCAAACAGTGACGCTGCAGCGATCCGGATCATTGTCTGGATCGCTGCAGCGTCGTTTAGTGTGAAGGTACCTTAAGACCTGCTCTGAGTCAGAGGAATCCATGGTTTTAACAATGTGTGAATACATCCATTCTACTCTATGGGACAAAGTGCTGCTTGAGGAAAAAAAAAATTGGACAGCACTTGGACGTGAATTAGCCTAAGCGCGCAGTCAGATGACTGTGTAACACGGATGAAGATCACACTGCATGGACTGGCCAGCAGCTCTACTGACCCGAGTGTGACAACTGGATTGAACTACAATCGGGTTAGGAGAGCCATTGGCCTGTCTGACATTGTGATGTGATCGTCGTCCATGTTATATGGCTGTATGACTGTGCCCTCAGTCTAAGTTATTGCAATGAGTACTTGGCGCAGTAAATCTGCAGCATAAATATCATATAGCTTAATTTGCATTTTTTCAGCTGCAATTTTTGTCTCTTTTTGGTATGTCATTTTTTAGTTAAAACTTCTTTGCTTTGCAAACTTCCTGTTAGGCTGGAGTCACACTATGGACATTTGATGTAAGAACATCGGATGCAATATACTGTACTAATCACCTTCGGCTCCTTCTTTGCTGCGAGTGAGACCCGATTGTCATGCTACTGTGCTCTGAGGCTCTTCCACAGAGCAGATAGAAGCACAGCTGCAGAGGAGCCGGAGAAAGTAATTTCTCCATCTCCAACGCTGTCAGCGTACATCACACTGGGGTGATATCCAAGTGCTGTGCGTTGTGTCACTCCCACCCATAGATTTACATGGGTGCAAGTGGGCCAAGAATTGGCTGAGTCTCGGTGCCAATCGCAGCATGCTGCGAATTCACACGCATGCCGAATACGTGTAAAGTATTAGCAGACACGTGGGATGCACTGACAAGCAGTAGGCAGTGCAAGAGTTATCAAATTTTATATCAGAATACTTCCCAACAATAAATTCTCCATGCAGGGAGTAAGGGGGTGTAAGCATACGGGGAAACAAAATATATTTATCAATAAAGGAATTGCAACAGGTGTAAAACAATGGGTTAACTTATCAGTCTCTGGTTCTTGGATGATGGTGGTTGGAAGATCCCACGATGGCACTGTAGGTGGCACGTGATGGCTTGGAGCCGATCCTGGAGAAAGGTGAAACACTGTCTCTGTACGGCTGCGGAGTATCCTGATCATCTTATACGTGGTCTGGTGATCCTGGAATGAGGTGCAGTACGGGGGGAAGGATTGCTGCATAGCCAAAGGAGTACAAAGTCTCAGGGTGAAGGCTGGAGTCCCGAAGTTACGGACCGAACGTGTCGCTTGGCCAGCGTTGAGAAAAGCGTCAGCGGATGTCAGTTGTACCTACCAGTTATTGCTGTTAGGGTCAGGGGTTGATGGGGGACTAACCTCTGAGATTGCACAGTCTATATGTGCAGGGGATGTAACGCGGAAAAGTGGGCCTGTAAGCTGGTGTCTGTCTACGGAGAGGAAGTCAACCCTATCTTGTTGCACACGCTGGGTCACCACCAAAAGCAATGTTTCCATGCCCGCAGTCCCCTTTATATCGCACCCACCCACAGAAGTCAGGTGCAAAGGTTTATGTCAGTCAGTAAATGCTTGCCCCAGCAACAAAGGTGACAGACACAATAGCTCCGGCCGGGCCACGCAGGAGAGACTAAAATTCTGGTCCATCTTCCTACATACTGTATGGCAGAGAAAAATTATGCTGATCTAGATTGCCCCATAGAGTAACACTGGGCCAAGTGCTATGTGATGTTTCATCGCATAGCGCTCGTTCTTATTGTACGGTAGTGTGACTCCGGCATTACTTAGCTTTCCTAAGACTTCATTGATATAGTTGTGTGCAGGTTACATGCCCTATTATTGCGCTTCCGCTTTGGAAAAGTACAAAAGCATTTTTTATCTGTGAATTTTCCTTATTACATTCAAGTCTATGTGTAAAATCCGTAAATAAAATGCATATATACCACAAGAGAAATCGACATGTTGCAGATTTCAAAATCTTGCCATAGTTCAGTTTCGGCAAAGTAAAAAAAAAAGAAGCAGAGTGGGCATGAGATTTGTATAAATCCCAAGCACCAAATTCTCACCTGAGCGATCATATAAAGGATCGCTTTGTGTACATGAGAGTGTAGTTGGTCGGTCTAAACAGACTAATAAAAGACTGCTGATCAGCTTCATTAGGCCGGTTTCGCACGTCAGTGGCTCCGGTACGTGAGGTGACAGTTTCCTCACGTACCGGAGATACTGACTTACCTAGACACATTGAAATCAATGTGTCTCTGCACATGTCAGCGTGTTTTCACGGACCGTGTGTCCGTGTGCAAAACACGGAGACATGTCAGTGTTCGTGGGAGCGCACGGATTACACGGACCCATTAAAGTCAATGGGTCCATGTAAAATACGTACCGCACACGGACGTTGTCCGTGTGCAGTCCGTGTGCTGTGCAGGAGACAGCGCTACAGTAAGCGCTGTCCCCCCACATGGTGCTGAAGCCGCGATTCATATCTTCTCTGCAGCAGCGTTTGCTGTAGAGAAGATATGAAAAACCTTTTTTTTGTTTCTCGTGTTTAAAATAAAGATCCCTGTCCCCTCCCCCTCCCACCCCCTGTGCACCCGCCCGCTGTTATTAAAATACTCACCCGGCTCCCTCGCAGTGTCCTGTCCTGGCCGCAGCTTCTCCTGTACGCGGTCACGTGGGGCCGCCCATTACAGTCATGAATATGCGGCTCCATCTCCCATAGAGGTGAAGCCGCATATTCATTTCTGTAATGGGCGGCCCCACGTGACCGCATACAGGAGTATAGAAGAATACTGGTCCAAGTGCTATGCGATTTTTTTATCGCATAGCACTCGTCCGTATTATGCCGTAGTGTGACTCCATCCTTAAACCGATTAGAAGTTATTTAAGCTCTGCTATTGACCAGTGTAAATATGTAAATAGGAAGACCTGGCGGCGTGTACCTGCATCATGCCAGGTCCGGAACTGCTAAGGCTGCATCTCATGTTGCCCAAGGGAAAGTATAGGGGACAGACCCCATGACCCAGGGAGAGGGGGTGTGGCTAAGCCGGGCAGTGAGGAAAAAGCGCACGAAGGGATACTTAGTTTCCCTGCATCAGGGAGAGTGCAGAGGTGTGTGCAGTGCGCTCTGCACCCAGCACAGCAGAGCCGAGACGTGCTGCGACCAGGCTTACTTGAATTCTCTAGCAGGAAAGTGACAGAGGCGAGTGCCGTGCGCCTGGATAAACGTCTGTCAGCGCTCGTATGAAGAAGTGTGGGCCGGCTATGGGACACTGAGGTGCAGTACCCTCTGCTGGCTAGCATGCATCAGCTCACTCTTGGTACAGGGAGTCCTGCAGCTTCCTTCACTTTGGCTGCACATGCTTATGGATTAGGGGCTCAGCGGCTAAAACCGAAGATCGCCCGCTGCCATCAGAAGTTGGACCATTAACATCTGAGGACTCTACACTGGCCGTTGTTGGTACTACAACCCCCATCGGACTGTATATGAAGGACGACCAGCGGGAATCACGATAAGTGTGGTTTAAACCTCAGACTTTCGTAACAATTCTTATTCTTCCCATAATTCCCGTTTACTGTTTATTAACTCCCTGTGAGGAGATTATTATCATCTTTACTATTAAATTAAATAATATTGTTACACAGCATTTCTCTAACATTGCAGATTACTGCATCTCAGCACCTGTTTACAAATGCACCCTTAGATCCAGGTACCTTTATAGGTGACATCTCCTCTGATTGCAGTTCTGTTCTTATTTATCTGGTCCGAACTCTACAGTATAGCTTGTTGCTGCAGATGTTGCTCTTCTCCAGTCCTCTGCAGCACATGTCAAACCATCCTTCCTTAACATCTATGGAATATATACACTTTCTGCCCTACACACTGTACCGGCTTTATAAAATATAGCCTCCAAACTGTCCCCATCTTCAATGTCACTCCCTCTCAATGCCCCCTCTCCATACTGTGACCCTGTACTTCCTCAATACTGTGCCCTTTGTAAAACCACTCCCCCCACTGTCTACAGTAAAAATTCCATGCATCTTCAGCTCAACTAAGGAGTGCTTTTCTTACCCTACTTTGTGGCACTCTATCACATACAGCCCGCACCCATGTAACATGCATATACAGTACAGCCTCTACTCCATGTACCGTGCACATACAAACTGCACCCCATGTACCGTTAACATAAAATTCTCACCAGATGTCGTTAATAGAGATAAGCAGATCTGTGGAAGTTTGGGTTCTGGTACCCGACCCAAACTTTATACAAAATGTTGTTTAGGGTAATTGAATTTTTCACGAACTTGAACCACAACCTGAACTTCATTGAAAACAAAAAGGTCCCAAACTTTTGATCTAGAAAATATTCTCTCTATCTTTTAAGTTTGGATTCAAAACCATGTATAATAATGAGAAATTACACAGGGATAAAGTATTAAACATTTAATGATGGACAGCCCCTCAGAAGTTCGGGATCAGAGGGTCCAGCCGGACTTTAAAAAAAAAAAAGTTTGGCCAGAACTTGACCTTGAACTTGAACCCCATATTAATCAATGAGAATCCAAATTTCAGGATGTAAAATGGCTGAAAAATGTTTGTAGTGACTGCTAGGGGGCAGCAAAAGAAAGCAAAATGTGTGTAACCGCAGGACAATGCCCCTGCAAACAAATGTGGATTGTGAAAAAAAAGTGGGTGGGGCAAAAAAAAATTTAAGTGGTGTCTCCTCCTTGTTCCCGCTTGCCCTGGTGTGTTGGCAAATGGAGTAATATTTTGGGGTTGATGTCAACTATGAATTGACAGTTTACATCAAACCCAGAGGTTACTAATGGGATAGCTTCTATCAGATATCCCCATTATCAACCATTTAATTTAATATTTAAAAAATACACATGCAGAAAAAAGTACTTTATTTGAATAAAGACCCCCCCCACACTCCCTCCTTCACCAATTTATTATTAAAAATGGTGTCATAAAGCTCCAACGGTAATCCAATGAAGAATAAAGACTCCCCCACTCCCTCGATTACCAATTTATTAATTAAAAATAAATAGAGGAGGTTCCGACAGTAATCCTATGGAGTCTTGGTCAGAGAAAGTTCGCAGAACGAGACTTCATAGTTCATGCCCATTCTGCAACAGACAAGGAAGTTCTCATAGTCGTGCCTGTAGCTGACCGTGAATAACCCTATTGAGCCTCGTTCTGAGAACGCCTTTCAACGAGCTTTGATCCGACTCCCCAACCAGAAAAGCAAAACTGACTTCTGCAAGAGGTCCATTTTCAGAATCCATGCATGGACATTAGGTGTCCGGTACGGACCCCAAACTTTAACCCCTTCCCGACCCATGACGCCACGTAGGCGTCATGAAAGTCGGTGCCATTCCGACCCATGACGCCTATGCGGCGTCATGGAAAGATCGCGTCCCTGCAGATCGGGTGAAAGGGTTAACTCCCATTTCACCCGATCTGCAGGGACAGGGGGAGTGGTAGTTTAGCCCAGGGGGGGTGGCTTCACCCCCTCGTGGCTACGATCGCTCTGATTGGCTGTTGAAAGTGAAACTGCCAATCAGAGCGATTTGTAATATTTCACCCATTATAACGGGTGAAATATTACAATCCAGCCATGGCCGATGCTGAAATATCATCGGCCATGGCTGGAAATACTAGTGTGCCCCCACCCCACCCCTCCGATCGCCCCCCCACCCCCCCGATCTGGCCGGTACACTGCTCCGGCTCCCCTCCGTCCAGTGCTCCGCTCCCCCCCGTGCTCGTGCCCGCTCCCCCCGTGCTCCAATCACCCCCCCGTGCTCCAATCACCCCCCCTGCACTCCGATCCACCCCCCCCCGTGCTCCGTTCCACCCCCCCGTGCTCCATTCCAGTCCCCCCGTGCTCCGTTCCACGCCCCCCGCGCTCCGTTCCACCCCTCCCGCGCTCCGATTCCTCCCCCCGTGCTCCGATCCCCCCCCCCGTGGTCCCCCCCCACCCTATCATACTTACCGATCCAGCCGTGGTCCCGTCCGTCTTCTCCCGGGCGCCGCCATCTTCCAAAATGGCGGGCGCATGCGCAGTGCGCCCGCCGAATCTGCCGGCCGGCAGATTCGTTCCAAAGTGCATTTTGATCACTAAGATATAATCTATCTCAGTGATCAAAATAAAAAAAATAATAAATTACCCCCCCCCCCTTTGTCACCCCCATAGGTAGGGACAATAAAAAAATAAAGAATTTTTTTTTTTTCCACTGTTAGAATAGGGTTAGGGTTAGGGGTAGGGTTAGGGGTAGGGGTAGGGTTAGGGGTAGGGTTAGGGGTAGGGTTAGGGGTAGGGTTAGGGGTAGGGCTAGGGGTAGGGTTAGGGGTAGGGTTAGGGGTAGGGTTAGGGTTAGGAATGTGCACACGTATTCTGGTCCTCTGCGGATTTTTCCGCTGCGGATTTGATAAATCCGCAGTGCTAAACCGCTGCGGATTTATGGCGGATTTACCGCGTTTTTTTCTGCGCATTTCACTGCGGTTTTACAATTGCGATTTTCTATTGGAGCAGTTGTAAAACCGCTGCGGAATCCGCACAAAGAAGTGACATGCTGCGGAATGTAAACCGCTGCGTTTCCGTGCAGTTTTTCCGCAGCATGGGCACAGCGATTTTTGTTTCCCATAGGTTTACATTGAACTGTACACTCATGGGAAACTGCTGCGGATCCGCAGCGTTTTCCGCAGCGTGTGCACATACCTTTAGAATTAGGCTATGTGCACACGGTGCTGATTTGGCTGCGGATTGGCCGCTGCGGATTCGCAGCAGTGTTCCATCAGGTTTACAGTACCATGTAAACATATGAAAAACCAAATCCGCTGTGCCCATGGTGCGGAAAATACCACGCGGGAACGCTGCGTTGTATTTTCCGCAGCATGTCAATTCTTTGTGCGGATTCCGCAGCGTTTTACACCTGTTCCTCAATAGGAATCCGCAGGTGAAATCCGCACAAAAAACACTGGAAATCCGCGGAAAATCCGCAGGTAAAACACAGTGCCTTTTACCCGCAGATTTTTCAAAAATGGTGCGGAAATATCTCACACGAATCCGCAACGTGGGCACATAGCCTTAGGGTTAGGGTTGGAATTAGGGTTGTGGTTAGGGTTAGGGGTGTGTTGGGGTTAGTGTTGTGGTTAGGGGTGTGTTGGGGTTAGGGTTGTGATTAGGATTATGGCTACAGTTGGGATTAGGGTTAGGGGTGTGTTGGGGTTAGTGTTGGAGGTAGAATTGAGGGGTTACCACTGTTTAGGCACATCAGGGGTCTCCAAACGCAACATGGCGCCACCATTGATTCCAGCCAATCTCGTATTCAAAAAGTCAAATGGTGCTCCCTCACTTCCGAGCCCTGACGTGTGCCCAAACAGTGGTTTACCCCCACATATGGGGTACCAGCATACTCAGGACAAACTGCGCAACAATTACTGGGGTCCAATTTCTCCTGTTACCCTTGTGAATCTAAAAAAATGCTTGCTAAAACATAATTTTTGAGGAAAGAAAAATGATTTTTTATTTTCACGGCTCTGCGTTGTAAACGTCTGTGAAGCACTTGGGGGTTCAAAGTGCTCACCACATATCTAGATAAGTTCCTTGGGGGGTCTAGTTTCTAAAATGGGGTCACTTGTGGGGGGTTTCTACTGTTTAGGCACACCAGGGGCTCTGCAAACGCAACGTGACACCCGCAGACCATTCCATCAAAGTCTGCATTTCAAAAGTCACTACTTCCCTTCTGAGCCCCGACGTGTGCCCAAACAGTGGTTTACCCCCACATATGGGGTATCAGCGTACTCAGGAGAAACTGGACAACAACTTTTGGGGTCCAATTTCTCCTGTAACCCTTGGGAAAATAAAAAATTCTGGGCTAAATAATTATTTTTGAGGAAAGAAAACGTATTTATTATTTTCACGGCTCTGCATTATAAACTTCTATGAAGCACTTGGGGGTTCAAAGTGCTCACCACACATCTAGATAAGTTCCTTTCAGGGTCTAGTTTCCAAAATGGGGTCACTTGTGGGGGGTTTCTACTGTTTAGGCACATCAGGGGCTCTGCAAACGCAACGTGACGCCCGCAGAGCATTCCATCAAAGTCTGCATTTCAAAACGTCACTACTTCAATTCCAAGCCCCGGCATGTGCCCAAACAGTAGTTTACCCCCACATATGGGGTATCACCGTACTCAGGAGAAACTGGACAACAAATATTGGGGTCAAATTTCTCCTGTTACCCTTGGGAAAATTAAAAAATTCTGGGCTAAATAATTATTTTTGAGGAAAGAAAACGTATTTATTATTTTCACGGCTCTGCATTATAAACTTCTATGAAGCACTTGGGGGTTCAAAGTGCTCACCACACATCTAGATAAGTTCCTTTGGGGGTCTAGTTTCCAAAATGGGGTCACTTGTGGGGGGTTTCTACTGTTAAGCCACATCAGGGGCTCTGCAAACGCAACGTGACGCCCACAGAGCATTCCATCAAAGTCTGCATTTCAAAACGTCACTACTTCACTTCCGAGCCCCGGCATGTGCCCAAACAGTGATTTACCCCCACATATGGGGTATCAGCGTACTCAGGAGAAACTGGACAACAACTTTTGGGGTCAATTTCTCCTGTTACCCTTGGGAAAATAAAAAATTGCAGGCTAAAAGATCATTTTTGAGAAAATAATTTTTTTTTTTATTTTCATGGCTCTGCGTTATAAACTTCTGTGAAGCACTTGGGGGTTCAAAGTCCTCACCACACATCTAGATTAGTTCCTTTGGGGGTCTAGTTTCTAAAATGGTGTCATTTCTGGGGGATCTCCAATGTTTAGGCACACAGGGGCTCTCCAAACGTGACATGGTGTCCGCTAATGATTGGAGCTAATTTTCCATTTAAAAAGCCAAATGGCGTGCCATCCCTTCCGAGCCCTGCCGTGCGCCCAAACAGTGGTTTACCCCCACATATGGGGTATCAGCGTACTCAGGACAAACTGGACAACAATATTTGGGGTCCAATTTCTCCTATTATCCTTGGCAAAATAGGAAATTCCAGGCTAAAAAATCATTTTTGAGGAAAGAAAAATTATTTTTTATTTTCATGGCTCTGCGTTATAAACTTCTGTGAAGCACCTGGGGGTTTAAAGTGCTCAATATGCATCTAGATAAGTTCCTTGGGGGGTCTAGTTTCCAAAATGGGGTCACTTGTGGGGGAGCTCCAATGTTTAGGCACACAGGGGCTCTCCAAACGCGACATGGTGTCCGCTAACAATTGGAGCTAATTTTCCATTCAAAAAGTCAAATGGCACGCCTTCTCTTCCGAGCCCTGCCGAGTGCCCAAACAGTGGTTTACCCCCACATATGAGGTATCGGCGTACTCGGGAGAAATTGCCCAACAAATTTTATGATCCATTTTATCCTACTGCCCATGTGAAAATGAGAAAATTGAGGCGAAAAGAATTTTTTTGTGAAAAAAAATTACTTTTTCATTTTTACAGATCAATTTGTGAAGCACCTGAGGGTTTAAAGTGCTCACTAGGCATCTAAATTAGTTCCTTGGGGGGTCTAGTTTCCAAAATGGGGTCACTTGTGGGGGAGCGCCAATGTTTAGGCACACAGGAGCTATCCAAACGCGACATGGTGTCCGCTAACGATGGAAATAATTTTTCATTCAAAAAGTCAAATGGCGCTCCTTCCCTTCCGAGCCTTACCATGTGCCCAAACAGTGGTTTACCCCCACATATGAGGTATTGGTGTACTCAGGAGAAATTGCCCAACACATTTTAGGATCCATTTTATCCTGTTGCCCATGTGAAAATGAAAAAATTGAGGCTAAAAGAATTTTTTTGTGAAAAAAAAGTACTTTTTCATTTTTACGGATCAATTTGTGAAGCACCTGGGGGTTCAAAGTGCTCACTATGCATCTAGATAAGTTCCTTGGGGCGTCTAGTTTCCAAAATGGGGTCACTTGTGGGGGAGCTCCAATTTTTAGGCACACGGGGGCTCTCCAAACCTGACATGGTGTCCGCTAAAGAGTGGAGCCAATTTTTGATTCAAAAAGTCAAATGGCGCTCCTTCCCTTCCAAGCCCTGCCGTGCGCCAAAACAGTGGTTTACCCCCACATATGAGGTATCAGCGTACTCAGGACAAATTGGACAACAACGTTCGTGGTTCAGTTTCTCCTTTTACCATTGGGAAAATAAAAAAATTGTTGCTAAAAGATAATTTTTGTGACTAAAAAGTTAAATGTTCATTTTTTCCTTCCATGTTGCTTCTGCTGCTGTGAAGCACCTGAAGGGTTAATAAACTTCTTGAATGTGGTTTTGAGTACCTTGAGGGGTGCAGTTTTTAGAATGGTGTCACTTTTGGGTATTTTCAGCCATATAGACCCCTCAAACTGACTTCAAATGTGAGGTGGTCCCTAAAAAAAATGGTTTTGTAAATTTCGTTGTAAAAATGACAAATCGCTGGTCGAATTTTAACCCTTATAACTTCCTAACAAAAAAAAATTTTGTTTCCAAAATTGTGCTGATGTAAAGTAAACATGTGGGAAATGTTATTTATTAACTATTTTGTGTCACATATCTCTCTGGTTTAACAGAATAAAAATTCAAAATGTGAAAATTGCGAAATTTTCAAAATTTTCGCCAAATTTCCGTGTTTATCACAAATAAATGCAGAATTTATTGACCTAAATTTACCACTAACATGAAGCCCAATATGTCACGAAAAAACAATCTCAGAACCGCTAGGATCCGTTGAAGCGTTCCTGAGTTATTACCTCATAAAGGGACACTGGTCAGAATTGCAAAAAACGGCAAGGTCTTTAAGGTCAAAATAGGCTGGGTCTTGAAGGGGTTAACTTTGGGGTTCGCCCATCACTATTAAACATGCTTGCTGAAATCTATTTAATGCCTTTGTTGGTGATGACAGCTTTAAGTTTCAATGTCTTTTTATTTGTCACTGTGGGCTTGGAATGGGGTTTCCTGATGTTTTCAATTGATTCATCAATTGAAACTTTTATGAAATCACAAAATGTTTGCAGGAATGAACACCAATTCCCCCATATATATGTGTGAGTATACTGGCCACAGCATATGCACATCTGCCTATTAATTTAATAACATAGGAGAGCTGGCCTTGCTCTAGTTTTTTTTTTTGTATTATGTAATATTCTCAGTAAGGCATTTCACAATGATTGTAATGGGTGAAATACATGTTAGTCTTAAACAATTGCACTTGCCAATAAGTGGGTGTGTGATGCTACGCTTACTGATTCTTGTATTCCCATGATACTTTGCACAACCTTATCTGAGTGAGTAGAGAAGGTGGGTATGACAAAGTACTGGTCCCAGGTCAGATTTCAACAAGCATGTCTCTTATACCACATGCTCTGTTGTATGCAAACATGGGCTTGTATTGGAGTATTTCTTTAAAAGATTAATCTGTTGAAGGATATGCCAGTGTTTGCTGGAGGCTTTACTAATCTAGCCTGAGAGGCTACAGTATTGGCTCTCCACTATATGCCTTGTACAAACCTGTACAGGTTACTGGCGAAAGAAAAATGGTTAATAGCAAATATAAAAAAAATTGTATGTTCTCGGTGGAATCATTTGTGTAAACATTAAAATGACAAATATACAAGGACATAAAGCAATAATTCCCACTATTGAGTTCAACCATTGTAATATAATAAAATTCTGTGTACTGTTAATACAGGTTCAGTGGACAGTCTAATATGCATTGGGCCTCCTGACTCTACCGCGATAGACAATTTTGAGAAGAAGGATCTAGCAGGCCAGAATTCCAACTGCTCATTCTTTTGGTCTCAAGGAGACAAGCTGCTGCCACAGTAAACTAGCGGCGGCTCTCTCATAGAGATTACAGGAGCACTTGTCTGTCTTCTGGCAGCAGCGGTCGGTGTTTGGTACCTTCCGCTGAGCCCCTAGTCCATGAACATATGCGGCTGGAGCAAACAAGGCCGTGGCATGATCAGGGTCTCCCATGGGTGGAAAGGTATATGCTGGTAAGGTGGGCTGAAAATGTCTGTCCAGTACCTGGTTCTCTCTTTGCAGCACGTTCGCTGTACTCATGGTCACAATGCGCACGGCACCTCGCACTCTGTTCCCACCAAGACTGAAGCGCCGATAACAGCTGGCACAATATTTCTCCAATGAGGTCCTGCAGACCAAGGTTTAACGACGAGGGCAGCAGCGAACAGTCCTGACCCCTGCCCTGGCTCATAGACTGGCATGCGGCGCTTAGCTGAACAGGGCTCCCGACTCTTTCCTTATTACTGTGGTGGGCTTCAGCAGTGTCCCAGCATTGGATCAGCCACGTGTCGTTGCGGCACGGCTGCACTCCCCTCAAGATCCCGCTGTGCACGCCCTTGCCTTTGTCACTGTTGGCGGGAAACTGCCCGATGCTGCGCGTGCTTTTATTTATAACCTGTCTGGGCCTTTTTGCCTTCCCCGGACAACATGGGATGCAGCCTCAGCAGTTCCGGACCCAGTCTGGCACAGTTACCCACAGTCCGGTCTTCCAACTTACACAGTATTCATGGTCCCAGTAAGGACTGCAATGTGCGGACCTTTGTTGGTTGTTCTGACCCAAAATCAAAAGCACACAGTCATGGGCGAAAGTGTTGGCACCATGAAAATGTTCCAGAAAATGAAGTACTTCTCACGGAAATTATTGCAATTAAACGTGTTTTATTATACACATATTTATTTCTTTTGTGTGTATTAGAACAACACAAAAAAACAAAGAAATAAAAGCAAATTGGACATAATTTCTCACATGGCCTGAAAAATGGGCAGGTCAAAATTGTTGGCACTCTAAACTTAATATTCGGTTGCACATCCCCTGAATAACTGCAATCAATCTCTTCCTATAACCATCAACAAGGCTCTTACTCCTCTCAACTGAAATTTTGGACCACTTTTCTTCTGCAAACTGCTCCAGGTCTTTCATGTTTGATTGTGCCTTCTCCCAACAGATATTTTAAGATGCCTCCACAGGTGTTCAATGGAATAGAGTTCCAGGCTCATTGCTGTGCAATATACTACGTTGGCTGTGCTATATACTACGTGGGCTGTGCAATACAGTATGTGGGCTGTGCAATATAGTACGTGGGCTGTGCAATGTAGTACGTGGGCTGTGAAATGTACTATGTGGGCTGTGCAATATACTACGTGGGCTGGGCTATATACTACGTGGGCTGTGCAATATACTTCGTGGCCTGTGAAATATACTATGTGGGCTGTGCAATATACTACATGGGCTGTGCAATATACTACGTGGGCTGTGCAATATACTACGTGGGCTGTGCAATATACTGCGTGGGCTGTGTAGTATACTATGTGGACTGTGCAATGTACTACATGGGCTGTGCAATGTACTACGTGGGCTGTGCTATATACTACGTGGGCTGTGCAATATAGTATGTGGGCTGTGCAATATAGTACGTGGGCTGTGCAATATGCTATGTGGGCTGTGCAATGTACTACGTGGGCTGTGCAAGGTAATACGTGGGTAGTGCAATGTACTACTTGGGCTGTGCTATATACTATTAAGGGTAATTCTCAATGATTACCAATGATGACAGTCTGTAATGTATGCCACTATATACAAGAGCAGACTCAGACAGAAGGCCCCTGTTAAATAACAATGAATGGTTCCTTTAGCAGTTAGCTCATCACTATGCACAATTCTATTTGCTTTGCTTTGGATGTACAAGTAAGCCTCCTTACTTCTTGTGCCCATGTGCAACTCCACAGGTTGCACCAATAGTATGTCCACTCCTGACTATATAGGCATACAAATTATATAAACTATTAAAAGTGTTTGGTTTTTTTAAAAGCCATTCTGTTTACATCTTAGGCTACTTTCACACTAGCGTCATGCGACGCACGTCGCAATGCGTTGTTTTGTAGAAATAAACGCATCCTGCAAAGTTGTTTGCAGGATGCATTTTTTCTCCATAGGCTTGTGTTAGCGACTCATTGTGACGCATTGCCACACGTCGCAACCATCGTGTGACGGTTGCGTTGTGTTGTGGCGGACCGTCGGCACCAAAAAACGTTGCTTGTAATGTTTTTGGTGCGTTGTGTCCGCCATTTCCGACCGCACATGCGTGGCTGGAACTACGCCCCCTCCTCCCCGCAACTCACAATGGGGCAGCGGATGCATTATAATAATGCATCTGCTGCTCCCATTGTGCTGCGTTGACACAGGACGCACTGCACTGCGATGGGCCGATGCCGACGCTAGTGTGAAAGTAGCCTTATACTGTGCTCCACTGTATACAAAAATCTATAAATATGGCAAAAAGTTAATTTATACATACCCATCCAGCACATGCTAAAAAGTCATTATTTTGGCATATATTGAGACAATTGGGGCCCTTGGGTACATGGCACATGCACCAAATGTGACAATAAAACTATAAATTATGATATAATTGGAATGTTTTTTATATAAATCTGTTGTATACAAAATGTCTGCATACACATAGATGTGTAATTCACGCTTGTTAGAGACAGAATAGGACAGCAATGTTGTGTGAACCTAAACCTAAGGAACAAGCAACCATAAAATGTATCACAAAATAATCTGTCCCCATTTGACTATTAGGAACTGGCACTTAGATGGTTAGATATATAAAGGGCGCAGTGATTAACAGCATAAAATTGCGTAAAATAGCTATATACCAGTCCAGATCTTAGAAACAATTGCGGTCCTGCGTGCAGAAAGAAAGGTGCTGGAGCGGTGCACCTGGTAGCATCAGTCCAAATCCTCCAGCATTGATAAGCCCGCTTGTTAAAACAAAGATAATTTAGCACTGGCCCAGGCACCTGCTCTGTGTGAATCTTTTTGAGGAACAACTGATAGACAAGGAGGGCAGAGAAGAGAGTTTGTGGCATCACTTAATTGACCAAACTTCCTCCTACATGTTTTGGAAATCAACGATTTCCTTCCTCAGGGATTGTCCATGGGTGATAAATGGGTCTTTATACAGTATATACGAACATAATTATATCATTCATTTACAGGCTGAACTGGATGGACAAATGTCTTTTTTCGGCCTTACTAACTATGTTACTTACTAACTATATGTCAGTCATGGAAAGCCAAATAGCTTCACTTCACTATTCAAGCCTTTTGGTTTCTTATTTGTCTAATTCAAATATCCACCAACTTTCTGCATAAAACATTTGCCAGAGACGGACTACACCTCAACAAACCTGGGAAACACACATTCGCTAGAAGACTCGCTACACTCATCAGGAGGGCGTTAAACTAGAAGAAGAGGGGACGGGAAGAAAAACATTAGACTCGAACAAAGACGACCCAGGAAAACATACTCAGAAGGGAGGTAAGAACATTTCTAAAACAATCCACAGTGAGGAGATTGGAACAAAACAAAATCCTCTGAACTGCATGCTCGCAAACGCCAGAAGCCTGACAAACAAGATGGAAGAACTAGAAGCAGAAATATCTACAGGTAACTTTGACATAGTGGGAATAACCGAGACATGGTTAGATGAAAGCTATGACTGGGCAGTTAACTTACAGGGTTACAGTCTGTTTAGAAAGGATCGTAAAAATCGGAGAGGAGGAGGGGTTTGTCTCTATGTAAAGTCTTGTCTAAAGTCCACTTTAAGGGAGGATATTAGCGAAGGGAATGAGGATGTCGAGTCCATATGGGTTGAAATTCATGGAGGGAAAAATGGTAACAAAATTCTCATTGGGGTCTGTTACAAACCCCCAAATATAACAGAAAGCATGGAAAGTCTACTTCTAAAGCAGATAGATGAAGCTGCAACCCATAATGAGGTCCTGGTTATGGGGGACTTTAACTACCCGGATATTAACTGGGAAACAGAAACCTGTGAAACCCATAAAGGCAACAGGTTTCTGCTAATAACCAAGAAAAATTATCTTTCACAATTGGTGCAGAATCCAACCAGAGGAGCAGCACTTTTAGACCTAATACTATCTAATAGACCTGACAGAATAACAAATCTGCAGGTGGTTGGGCATTTAGGAAATAGCGACCACAATATTGTGCAGTTTCACCTGTCTTTCACTAGGGGGACTTGTCAGGGAGTCACAAAAACATTGAACTTTAGGAAGGCAAAGTTTGACCAGCTTAGAGATGCCCTTAATCTGGTAGACTGGGACAATATCCTCAGAAATAAGAATACAGATAATAAATGGGAAATGTTTAAGAACATCCTAAATAGGCAGTGTAAGTGGTTTATACCTTGTGGGAATAAAAGGACTAGAAATACGAAAAACCCAATGTGGCTAAACAAAGAAGTAAGACAGGCAATTAACAGTAAAAAGAAAGCATTTGCACTACTAAAGCAGGATGGCACCATTGAAGCTCTAAAAAACTATAGGGAGAAAAATACTTTATCTAAAAAACTAATTAAAGCTGCCAAAAAGGAAACAGAGAAGCACATTGCTAAGGAGAGTAAAACTAATCCCAAACTGTTCTTCAACTATATCAATAGTAAAAGAATAAAAACTGAAAATGTAGGCCCCTTAAAAAATAGTGAGGAAAGAATGGTTGTAGATGACGAGGAAAAAGCTAACATATTAAACACCTTCTTCTCCACGGTATTCACGGTGGAAAATGAAATGCTAGGTGAAATCCCAAGAAACAATGAAAACCCTATATTAACCCCTTTCTGCCATTGGACGTAATATTCCGTCCATGTGGGGTGGGCCTTAATTCCCAAGGACGGAATCTTACGTCCAGCGCGATCGGCCGCGCTCACGGGGGGAGCGCCGCCGATCGCGGCCGGGTGTCAGCTGCTTATCGCAGCTGACATCCGGCACTATGTGCCAGGAGCGGTCACGGACCACCCCCGGCACATTAACCCCCGGCACACCGCGATCAAAGATGATCGCGATGTGCCGGCGGTGCAGGGAAGCATCGCGCAGGGAGGGGGCTCCCTGCGGGCTTCCCTGAGACCCCCGCAGCAACGCGATGTGATCGCGTTGCTCCGGGGGTCTCCTACCTCCCTCCCTGCAGTAAGTCCCGGATCCAAAATGGCCGCGGATCCGGGTCCTGCAGGGAGGGAGGTGGCTTACCAAGTGCCTGCTCAGAGCAGGCACTTGGTAACGCTGCACTGCTCTCAGACAGATCGGTGATCTGTCAGAGTGCTGTGCAAACTGGCAGATCACCGATCTGTATTGTCCCCCCCTGGGGCAAAGTAAAAAAGTAAAAAAAAAAATTTCCAAGTGTGTAAAAAAAAAAAAAAAAAAAAATCCTAAATAATGAAAAAAAAAAAAATATATTATTCCCATAAATACATTTCTTTATCTAAATAAAAAAAACAAAACAATAAAAGTACACATATTTAGTATCTCCGCGTCCGTAACGACCCGACCTATAAAACTGGCCCACTAGTTAACCCCTTCAGTAAACACCGTAAGAAAAAAAAAAAAAAACGAGGCAAAAAACAACGCTTTATTATCATACCGCCAAACATAAAGTGGAATAACACGCGATCAAAAAGACGGATATAAATAACCATGGTACCGCTGAAAGCGTCATCTTGTCCCGCAAAAAACGAGCCACCATACAGTGACAACAGCAAAAAAATAAAAAAGTTATAGTCCTCAGAATAAAGCGATGCAAAAATAATTATTTTTTTCTATAAAATAGTTTTTATTGTATAAAAGCGCCAAAACATAAAAAAATGATATAAATGAGGTGTCGCTGTAATCGTACTGAACCGAAGATTAAAACTGCTTTATCAATTTTACCAAACGCGGAACGGTATAAACGCCTTCCCCAAAAGAAATTCATGAATAGCTGGTTTTTGGTCATTCTGCCTCACAAAAATCGGAATAAAAAGCGATCAAAAAATGTCACATGCCCGAAAATGTTACCAATAAAAATGTCAACTCGTCCCGCAAAAAACTAGACCTCACATGACTCTGTGGACTCAAATATGGAAAAATTATAGCTCTCAAAATGTGGTAACGCAAAAAATATTTTTTGCAATAAAAAGCGTCTTTCAGTGTGTGACGGCTGCCAATCATAAAAATCCGCTAAAAAACCCGCTATAAAAGTAAATGAAAAAAATGTATTTATTTCCATTTTCCCATTAGGGTTAGGGCTAGGGTTAGGGTTAGGGCTAGGGCTAGGGTTAGGGTTAGGGCTAGGGCTAGGGTTAGGGCTAGGGTTAGGGCTAGGGTTAGGGCTAGGGCTAGGGCTAGGGTTAGGGCTAGGGCTAGGGTTAGGGCTAGGATTAGGGCTAGGGTTAGGGCTAGGGTTAGGGCTAGGGTTAGGGTTAGGGCTAGGGCTAGGGTTAGGGCTAGGGTTAGGGCTAGGGTTAGGGTTGGGACTAGGGTTAGGGTTAGGGTTAGGGCTAGGGCTAGGGTTAGGGTTAGGGTTGGGGCTAGGGTTAGGGCTAGGGTAAGGGCTAGGGTTAGGGTTAAGGCTACAGTTAGGGTTGGGGCTAAAGTTAGGGTTAGGGTTTGGATTACATTTGCGATTGGGATTAGGATTAGGGGTGTGTCTGGGTTAGAGGTGTGGTTAGGGTTACCGTTGGGATTAGGGTTAGGGGTGTGTTTGGATTAGGGTTTCAGTTATAATTGTGGGGTTTCCACTATTTAGGCACATCAGGGGGATCTCCAAACGCGACATGGCGACCGATCTCAATTCCATCCAATTCTGCATTGAAAAAGTAAAACAGTGCTCCTTCCCTTCCGAGCTCTCCCGTGTGCCCAAACAGGAGTTTACCCCAACATATGGGGTATCAGCGTACTCAGGACAAATTGGACAACAATTTTTGGGGTCCAATTTCTCCTGTTACCCTTGGGAAAATACAAAACTGGGGGCTAAAAAATAATTTTTGTGGGAAAAAAAGAGATTTTTTATTTTCACGGCTCTGCGTTATAAACTGTAGTGAAACACTTGGGGGCTCAAAGTTCTCACAACACATCTAGATAAGTTCGTGGGGGGGTCTAGTTTCCAACATGGGGTCACTTGTGGGGGTTTCTACTGTTTAGGTATATTAGGGGCTCTGCAAACGCAATGTGACGCCTGCAGACCATTCCATTTAAGTCTGCATTCCAAATGGCGCTCCTTCCCTTCCGAGCCCTCCCATGCGCCCAAATGCTGGTTCACCCCACATATGGGGTATCAACGCACTCAGGACAAATTGGACAACAACTTTTGGGGTCCAATTTCTCCTTTTACCCTCGAGAAAATACAAAACTGGGGGCTAAAAAATAATTTTGAGGGGAAATTTTTTATTTTATTTTCACGGCTCTGCGTTATAAACTGTAGTGAAATACTTGGGGGCTCAAAGTTCTCACAACACATCTAAATAAGTTCCTTGGGGGGTCTAGTTTCCAATATGGGGTCACTTGTGGGGGGTTTCTACTGTTTAGGTACATTAGGGGCTCTGCAAACACAATGTGACGCCTGCAGACCATTCCATCTAAGTCTGTATTCCAAATGGCTCTCCTTCCCTTCCGAGCCCTCCCATGCGCCCAAACGCTGGTTCTCCCCCACATATAGGGTATCAGCGCACTCAGGACAAATTGCACAACAACTTTTGGGGTCCAATTTCTCCTGTTACCCTCAGGAAAATACAAAACTGGGGGCTAAAAAATTATTTTTGTGGGAAAAAAATGTTGTTTTATTTTTACGGCTCTGCATTATAAACTTCTGTGAAGCTCTTATTGGGTCAAAGTGCTCACCACACATCTAGATAAGTTCCTTAGGGGGTCTACTTTTCAAAATGGTGTCACTTGTGGGGGGTTTCAATGTTTAGGTACATCAGTGGCTCTCCAAACGCAACATGGCGTCCAATCTCAATTCCTGTCAATTTTGCATTGAAAGGTCAAACGGCGCTCCTTCCCTTCCGAGCTCTCCCATGCGCCCAAACAATGGTTTACCCCCACATATGGGGTATCAGAGTACTCAGGACAAATTGTGCCACAACTTTTGTGGTCCAATTTCTTCTCTTACCATTGGGAAAATAAAAAATTGGGGGCGAAAAGATAATTTTTGTGAAAAAAAAATGATTTTTTATTTTTACGGCTCTGCATTATAAACTTCTGTGAAGCACTTGGTGGGTCAAAGTGCTCACCACACCTCTAGATAAGTTCCTTAGGGGGTCTAATTTCCAAAATGGTGTCACTTGTGGGGGGTTTCAATGTTTAGGCACATCAGTGGCTCTCCAAACGCAACATGGCGTCTCATCTCAATTCCTGTCAATTTTGCATTGAAAGGTCAAACGGCGCTCCTTCCCTTCCGAGCTCTCCCATGCGCCCAAACAATGGTTTACCCCCACATATGGGGTATCAGAGTACTCAGGACAAATTGTGCCACAACTTTTGTGGTCCAATTTCTTCTCTTACCATTGGGAAAATAAAAAATTTGGGGCGAAAAGATAATGTTTGTGAAAAAAAATGATTTTTTATTTTTACGGTTCTGCATTATTAACTTCTGTGAAGCACTTGGTGGGTCAAAGTGCTCACCACACCTCTAGATAAGTTCCTTAGGGGGTCTACTTTCCAAAATGGTGTCACTTGTGGGGGGTTTCAATGTTTAGGCACATCAGTGGCTCTCCAAACGCAACATGGCGTCCCATCTCAATTCCAGTCAACTTTGCATTGAAAAGTCAAATGGCGCTCCTTCCCTTCCGAGCTCTGCCATGCGCACAAACTGTGGTTAACCCCCACATATGGGGTATCAGCGTACTCAGGACAAATTGTACAACAACTTTTGGGGTCCATTTTCTCCTGTTACCCTTGGCAAAATAAAACAAATTGGAGCTGAAGTAAATTTTTTGTGAAAAAAAGTTAAATGTTAATTTTTATTTAAACATTCCAAAAATTCCTGTGAAGCACCTGAAGGGTTAATAAACTTCTTGAATGTGGTTTTGAGAACCTTGAGGGGTGCAGTTTTTAGAATGGTGTCACACTTGGGTATTTTCTATCATATAGACCCCTCAAAATGACTTCAAATGAGATGTGGTCCCTAAAATAAAATGGTGTTGTAAAAATGAGAAATTGCTGGTCAACTTTTAACCCTTATAACTCCCTAACAAAAAAAAATTTTTGGTTCCAAAATTGTGCTGATGTAAAGTAGACATGTGGGAAATGTTACTTATTAAGTATTTTGTGTGACATATCTCTGTGATTTAATTGCATAAAAATTCAAAGTTGGAAAATTGCGAAATTTTCAAAATTTTAGCCAAATTTCCATTTTTTTCACAAATAAACGCAGGTAATATCAAAGAAATTTTACCACTATCATGAAGTACAATATGTCACGAGAAAACAATGTCAGAATCACCGGGATCCGTTGAAGCGTTCCAGAGTTATAACCTCATAAAGGGACAGTGGTCAGAATTGTAAAAATTGACCCGGTCCATAACGTGCAAACCACCCTTGGGGGTAAAGGGGTTAAGGGTCACCAATCTAACCCAAGAAGAGGTGCGAAACCGGCTAAATAAGATTAAAATAGATAAATCTCCGGGTCCGGATGGCATACACCCACGAGTACTAAGAGAACTAAGTAATGTAATAGATAAACCATTATTTCTTATTTTTAGTGACTCTATAGCGACAGGGTCTGTTCCGCAGGACTGGCGCATAGCAAATGTGGTGCCAATATTCAAAAAGGGCTCTAAAAGTGAACCTGGAAATTATAGGCCAGTAAGTCTAACCTCTATTGTTGGTAAAATATTTGAAGGGTTTCTGAGGGATGTTATTCTGGATTATCTCAATGAGAATAACTGTTTAACTCCATATCAGCATGGGTTTATGAGAAATCGCTCCTGTCAAACCAATCTAATCAGTTTTTATGAAGAGGTAAGCTATAGGCTGGACCACGGTGAGTCATTGGACGTGGTATATCTCGATTTTTCCAAAGCGTTTGATACCGTGCCGCACAAGAGGTTGGTACACAAAATGAGAATGCTTGGTCTGGGGGAAAATGTGTGTAAATGGGTTAGTTACTGGCTTAGTGATAGAAAGCAGAGGGTGGTTATAAATGGTATAGTCTCTAACTGGGTCGCTGTGACCAGTGGGGTACCACAGGGGTCAGTATTGGGACCTGTTCTCTTCAACATATTCATTAATGATCTGGTAGAAGGTTTACACAGTAAAATATCGATATTTGCAGATGATACAAAACTATGTAAAGCAGTTAATACAAGAGAAGATAGTATTCTGCTACAGATGGATCTGGATAAGTTGGAAACTTGGGCTGAAAGGTGGCAGATGAGGTTTAACAATGATAAATGTAAGGTTATACACATGGGAAGAGGGAATCAATATCACCATTACACACTGAACGGGAAACCACTGGGTAAATCTGACAGGGAGAAGGACTTGGGGATCCTAGTTAATGATAAACTTACCTGGAGCAGCCAGTGCCAGGCAGCAGCTGCCAAGGCAAACAGGATCATGGGGTGCATTAAAAGAGGTCTGGATACACATGATGAGAGCATTATACTGCCTCTGTACAAATCCCTAGTTAGACCGCACATGGAGTACTGTGTCCAGTTTTGGGCACCGGTGCTCAGGAAGGATATAATGGAACTAGAGAGAGTACAAAGGAGGGCAACAAAATTAATAAAGGGGATAGGAGAACTACAATACCCAGATAGATTAGCGAAATTAGGATTATTTAGTCTAGAAAAAAGACGACTGAGGGGCGATCTAATAACCATGTATAAGTATATAAGGGGACAATACAAATATCTCGCTGAGGATCTGTTTATACCAAGGAAGGTGACGGGCACAAGAGGGCATTCTTTGCGTCTGGAGGAGAGAAGGTTTTTCCACCAACATAGAAGAGGATTCTTTACTGTTAGGGCAGTGAGAATCTGGAATTGCTTGCCTGAGGAGGTGGTGATGGCGAACTCAGTCGAGGGGTTCAAGAGAGGCCTGGATGTCTTCCTGGAGCAGAACAATATTGTATCATACAATTATTAGGTTCTGTAGAAGGACGTAGATCTGGGTATTTATTATAATGGAATATAGGCTGAACTGGATGGACAAATGTCTTTTTTCGGCCTTACTAACTATGTTACTATGTTACTATGTTAATAAAATCCCCTCTTCACCAGGGTCTAGAAACTTTATGTATACCCCATAATTCTGTGCCATTTACAGATCCCCCATGTTTCTTTAGATAGTGCTTAGAGAGGGGATGAACTCAAAATGTGTTTCTTATATTCCGCAGGTGTTCGTTAATCTGTTTGTTCATAAAGCGCTCTTGAGCATTCATAAAGCGGTGACATCAGTACGGTTACTTCAGTTCCTGCAGATATAGTTGGCAGCAAATATACATCCACACTATCTGCCTGCGACTCTGGTCCACATAACCGTCATCCCAGCTGTCCCACAATTCTAGCCTTTGGTGTACCAGAACCAGCATCATTTCAACATTCATGATGTAAGCCATGTTGTTGGCTTCCGTGGAGGTTTTTTTTCCCCTTTACATCATTACTTGTCCCAAATAATGAGCTTCCCGGGTTGATGTCTTGGATCGTTGGACATAGGTGCTTATTATACAACCGCTCTGCGGATGGCATACACATTATCCGTATGCTGTGCAATCATTTTTTCTTGTGCCCATTGACTTGCATTGGCGAGTCTCATCCAATATACGTGGCAGTTGCAGCATGCTGCAATTTTTTTGTCAGTTCAATCGTAGGTGAGTATTAACTTTAATTTGTTTTTTACAGACTCCAGAAAATAATAGGGAACATACAATTTGACTGATAACTTCGAAAGATGTGCCAAAATACAAATCTCTGTATATTCAATCATGTCTAATTTTCATTGTTTCAACCAGTGTGAATTTCCCTCTATGGAACTCTGCAGATGACTGGGCCTCTGTGCTTGGCACAAAATGGAAAACATTTTTTCAAACAAGAAATCATGTTTTCTGGGATTACCGTCATTATCAATTGTTTGATAAAATGAGAATTTGATATGCCTTTACTACTGTTCATTCACCAGATAGGACTCTGCACAGGATTAGGCCTCTTCCCAGTGCTGGAAATAAAAAGGCTTTTGAACTGCTATTTTTCATTACTAACTCACATGGTTGGAGAGGGTGATTGAACTAGAAATTGAACCTTGATTATGGGCCCACTTCATGAAGGTGTTTTTGCCAGCATAAAACACCTTTCAAATGTCATAAAATGTTTTCGGAATATGAAGTTGCACAAAATGTTTATGACTTCAAGAAACTTTCATGTGGGGTTTCTCCATTTTTTATAACCAGCTAAGCTAAAGTGGGCAACTAGGGGCTGGTATTCTCAGACCATGGATATTGGCCCTCCCCAACCTAAAAATAAGAGCAATCAGTCAATGCAGAAAAAGGGTACCTATTAGATGCTCCAATTCTCGCACTTTGCCCTGCTCTTCCCACTTTTCCTGGTGTGGTGGAAAGTGAGGTTATAGTTGTGGGGTTGATGTCAGCTGTTTTATGGCTGCTGACATCAAGCCCGTGGGTTAGTAATGAAGAGGCATCTATCAAACACCACTAGTACTAACCCATAGTCAAATTTATTAAAGTCCGAGAAATAATAATCACTAGGTGATTAAAGCTTTGGTCTAAGTAAATAACAAGGCATTGCGTTGAAAAGACAATAAGGGCAATAGGGTCTTATCTGGATAAAAATGAGGAGAAAGTGGGCAATTGTGCTAACTTGATGGTGATGATCACAACTGCAAAAAAACCACTTGATGGTGTGATCACAACTGCAAAAAAAGCTTAAGGCTGCGGCAGACCCACTACTTGGAAAATATCACAGACTAGAGTAGAATAGAATAAATCTGTGCTGCTGGCATATGAGTAATGAGAAGGAGTCAGAAATCCAGGAATGCAGTTTATTTGTCAACATGTATCAAAAGTTTTGCACTTCTTCATCAAGGCAACCAACAGTGATGAAACCTAATACTGTCCTCAGCTTACATAGCAAAATTCTGAGGACATATTCCCTTTAAAAAGTTTGTAAAATTTTAGTCCTAATATACAATGTAGTAATTTTATACAGCTCTGGCAAAACTTAAGAGACCATCACATCAAAACATGGGCAGCCCAATCTCCCCATTGAAAACCTCTGGAATGAAATCAAGAGAATGATGGAAAGTCACAAACCATCAAACAAAGAAGAACTGCTTAAATTTTGGTGCCAGAAGCAGTGTGAAAGACTGGTGGAAAGCATGCCAAGACACATGAAAGCTTTGATTAAACATCATGGTTATTCCACAAAATATTGATTTCTGAACTCTTCCCGAGTTAAAACATTAATATTGTTGTTTCTAAATGATTATGAATTTGTATCTTTTGAATTGAGGTCTAAAAGCACTGGTTTTTTTTTAATTTTGACCATTTTTCTTTGTCATAAAAAAATACAAATGTATTGCTTGGAAATTTAGAGACATGTTGTCAGAAGTTTATAGAATAAAAGAATAATTTACATTTTACTCAAAAATATACCAATAAAGAGATAAATCAGACAAACTGAACATTTTGCAGTGGTCTCTACATTTTTGCCAGAGCTGTATATGTTTGGATTTTGTTTTTGCAATTATTGCAACATTTTAGCAGAATGTGACTTTTTGCATTAGAAAAGTCACATGGTTAAATGTAAAGAGCATTTTATTATTTTGAGTTAAATGTATAAGCAAAGTGCACCATATTGAAAAAAGCTAACAAGCACCACAAAACAAAAAAAAGTATATTATGAATTAGGCACCAGTAGGAATAATTTTTCTATGACTTTTTTACTTAAAAAAACATGAAAACTTTGATAGTGTGGTGTGTTTTTAAAATAGCTGATTTTTGTCATCTGTTTATATGTGCTGCAAAAAAGCACGATTCCACTGTTGTTTTTTTTAAATTTTTTTATTTACCATCTTTACTGTACAGAAAAAATGACCTGGCAATATGATTCTCATGGTCAGTACCAATATGCAAATATCAATGATAATGGGTTTTTTTGTGAAAAAAAAGTAGTGAAAAACAAAATGGTAAAAAATAAAGATTATTTTCCGAGACCCATAATGGTTTCAATTTTTGTTTGATGAGGCTGTGTGAGGATCTATTTTTTGCACCCTGAGCTGACATTTGTATTCTTACCATTTTGAATAGATGCCTATTATTGTATTTTATTCCAGTGCTGCAGCAGCTGAATAGCAGTAATTCTGGCACTTCGATCTTTTTTCTCATTATGTAATTTACCGATCTGGTTAATATATTTTATATTTTGATGGATGGGACTTTTACAAACGCAGTGATACCAAATCTGTATTCTTTTCACTTCTTTATTTTTAACTAGCTGAAGAGCCCGGCGTTGCCTGGGCATAGTAAATATCTGTGGTTAGTTATAGCACGTCACTTCTCTTATTTTCCCATCACGCCTCTCATTTTCCCAATCACATCTTTAATTTTCCCCCTCACATCTCTCATTTTCTCCCTCACACCTCTCATTTTGTCCCTCACTCCTCTCATTCCCGCCTAACACTTGTCATTTCGACCTCACATCTGTCATTTTCCGATCACTACACTATTTTCCCTCACTCCTCTCATTTTGCACTCACACCTTTTCATTTTCACCTCACACCTCTCATTTTCACCTCAGTATATACATGTTTGTCATCTCCCTTATATATAGTATACACCTGTATGTCATCTCCTGTATATAGTATATACCTGTATGTCATCTCCCCTGTATATAGTATATACCTGTATGTCATCTCCTCCTATATATAGTATATACCTGTATGTCATCTCCTCCTATATATAGTATATACCTGTATGTCATCTCCTCCTATATATAGTATATACCTGTATGTCATCTCCTTCTATATATAGTATATACCTGTATGTCATCTCCTCCTGTATATAGTATATACCTGTGTGTCATCTCCCCTGTATATAGTATATATCTGTGTGTCATCTCCTCCTGTATATAGTATATACCTGTATGTCATCTTCTATATATAGCATATACCTGTATGTCATCTCCTCCTGTATATAGTATATACCTGTAGGTAATCTGCTCCTGTATATAGTATATACCTGTGTGTCATCTCCTCCTGTATATAGTATATACCTGTATGTCATCTCCTCCTGTATATAGTATGTACCTGTATGTCATCTCCTCCTCTATATAGTATATACCTGTGTGTCATCTCTCCTGTATATAGTATATATCTGTGTGTCATCTCCCCTGTATATAGTATATATCTGTGTGTCATCTCCCCTGTATATAGTATATACCTGTGTGATCTCCTGTATTAGACCTCATTAACACGTTATTTGCTCAGTATTTTTACCTCAGTATTTGTAAGATAAATTGGCAGCCTGATAAATCCCCAGCCAACAGGAAGCCCTCCCCCTGGCAGTATATATTAGCTCACACATACACATAATAGACAGGTCATGTGACTGACAGCTGCTGTATTTCCTATATGGTACATTTGTTGCTCTTGTAGTTTGTCTACTTATTAATCAGATTTTTATTTTTGAAGGATAATACCAGACTTGTGTGTGTTTTAGGGCGAGTTTCGTTTGTCAAGTTGTGTATGTTGAGTTGCGTGTGGCGACATGCATGTAGCGACTTTTGTGAGATGAGTTTTGTGTGGCAACATGC
Organism: Ranitomeya imitator; assembly: GCF_032444005.1. Classification (NCBI taxonomy): domain Eukaryota; kingdom Metazoa; phylum Chordata; class Amphibia; order Anura; family Dendrobatidae; genus Ranitomeya; species Ranitomeya imitator. The sequence continues at coordinate 69,894,854 of NC_091285.1, forward strand.
GTGTTGCAACTTTTTGTGTGTCGAGTTGCATGTGACAGGTTAGTGTAGCAAGTTGTGTGCAGCAAGTTTTGTGCATGGCGAATTTTGCGCGTGGTGAGTTTTATGTCTGGTGCCTTTTGAGTATGTGCAAGTTTTGTGTGAGGCAACTTTTGCATGTGTTGCAAATTTTGTGCATGTGCCAATTTTTCCGCGTGTGCAAGTTTTGCGTGTGGCGAGTTTTCCATGAGGTGAGTTTTGCACTTGTGGCGAGTTTTGCGTGAGCCTAGTTTTTGCATGTGGCGAGTTTTGCACGTGGTGAGTTTTGAGCGGCGACTTTTGTGGTTCGACTTTTATGTTGGGAGGTTGGTGTATGTGTGGTGAAATGTGTGCTGAGGGTGGTATATGTGTTCAAGCACGTGGTAGTGTGTGGCGCATTTTGTGTGTGTGTTCATATCCCCATGTGTGGTGAGTATCTCATGTCGGGGCCCCACCTTAGCAACTGTACGGTATAAACTCTTTGGCGCCATCGCTCTCATTCTTTAAGTCCCCCTTGTTCACATCTGGCAGCTGTCAATTTGCCTCCAACACTTTTCCTTTCACTTTCCCCCATTATGTAGATAGGGAAAAAATAGTTTGGTGAATTGGAAAGCGCGGAGTTAAAATTTCACCTCACAACATAGCCTATGATGCTCTCAGGGTCCAGACGTGTGACTGTGCAAAATTTTGTGGCTGTAGCTGCGACGCCTCCAACACTTTTCATTTCACTTTTTCCCCATTATGTAGATAGGGGCAAAATAGTTTGGTGAATTGGAAAGCGCGGGGTTAAAATTTCACCTCACAACGTAGCTTATGAGGCTCTCAGGGTCCAGACGTGAGACTGTGCAAAATTTTGTTTCTGTAGCTGCGACGCCTCCAACACTTTTCCTTTCACTTTTTCCCCCATTATGTAGATAGGGGCAAAATAGTTTGGTGAATTGGAACGCGCGGGGTTAAAATTTCGCCTCACAACATAGCCTATGACGCTCTCGGGGTCCAGACGTGTGACTGTGCAAAATTTTGTGGCTGTAGCTGCGACAGTGCAGATGCCAATCCCGGACATACACACACACACACATACACACACACATTCAGCTTTATATAGTAGATGGGAGAAAAGGAGGGTGATTTGAACGTTTATATTTTTTAAAATTTTTTATGGTACTTGCATCTGCGATCATCTGATCGCTTCTGATATACACAACAATACCATAGTACTGCTATGTACAGCAAAAAATACAGTCTCTTATGAATGTCGGCTACAGAATAGCTTTCAGAAGAGTACCATCATAACAGGCACGGGGGTCTTTAGCGGACCCTCGGCCATCATGGCAACCCATAGGCGCCTTGTGATCACATTAAAGGTGTGTCCATGGGCACAAGGAATTATGTGCCCCCTAGCCGAAGCACATTATATGCAGTGTCAGAGATTGACCGTGGCGTTTAACAGGTGAACGGCCATGGGCATAACTTTAGCTCCATCCATGGCTGTTAGAAGCAGATGATGGCTTAATATCACAATTATCTTCTGGGAAGTATTCGGGCTTGGATTGCAGGCTAGGAAGCAAGCATATGATGTAACTATATGTCATATGTCAGGACAGCATTAAAAAAAGAACCTGTCAGATAATTCATGCTGCCAAAGCAAATGGGCAATGCAAATCAAATTCTTGCTCCATAACTACAGTCGGGTATATTTTTGTCTGAAATGCTCTGCTGTTCAACAAAAATTATAGTTTGGAGATCTGTCTGGAGATTATAGCTACAGCATAGACTAGTCCAGCGCTGCCACCCAAAGTATGGGAGAGACTTGTCAATCATCTGTTACAACACTAAGTAGAGAGGGGCAAGTCTGGTCTTAACCGGCCAATTTTCTAGCCATACTTTCTGTGAGTCGCCAGAGGGCTTCAAAGAAAATATAACTGTCTGGTATTGTGCAAATGTAGGAAGATGGATCATGCTAGGGGTCTCTCTCTTGTGTGCCCAGGCCGTAACTGTCAGTGCTGTCACCATTATTGCCGGGGGAAGGAATTTCTGACCAAAACAGGCCTTTGCAGCTGATTGATGGGGGTGGGTCTGATATAAAAGAGCGTGCAAGAATGGGATTTTTGGCAGGTACACAGCGTGTGCGACAAGGGGAGGTTGACTCCCTCTCCGCTGACTGACACCAACCTGCAGGCCCGCGTTACACCCTTCCATTCCCCATGCATACAGACTGTGTATCTCCAAAGACCATTTCCCCGCTACCCGTTGACCTCAACAGTACTAACCGGTCTGTACCACTGACAACTGCCGACATGCTACGCAGTACTAATCCTACCGTGCATGCTGATTGTAGTAGCTAGGATGTGGCCTCCACTCCGAGACTTTGTACACCATTTGCAGTGCTTCAGATCTCCCTTTGGTCAGTACCTCATTCTAGGACAACGAGACCACATGTAGGAAGGCCAGGATACTTTGCCATCATGCAGAAACAGTGCTTCACTTTCCTCCAGGACCAGCTGAGAGATTTCTCAGGTCACCTACGGCGCCATCGTGGGATTTTCCAGCCTCCACCATCCAGGAACCGGAGACTGATAAGTTAACTTGTTATTTGACCCTCTGTTATTACCCTATTACTGTTAACACTTTGTGTTTCTATATACTCTCACCTCCTTACTCCCTGCGTGAAGCATTTACTGCTGTGATAACTTTATATAAAAAACCCGTTAACTCTTGCTCTGCCTCCTGCTCGTCACTGCATCCCATGTACCTGCTAGTACCTTACACAGACAAGTTTTGATTCCTGCTGCCCGTGGTTTGGTCAGCAATGCATTATTCAGATGATAGGTCCCCTATGAAAATAATTTCAGTCCACCCAACGAACAAGCTTCTAGAATGAAAGTTCCTGGAAACTTTCCTAGTGCCACTTGTCTTTGTTTATTGGCCAGTGTAAAAAGATCCTAATACGACTGGTGGATGGATAATAAAGGATGCACCACTCTGCCCTACTTTTGAAACAATTGAAACAATCCCAGATCAACAAGGTATCAACGGTCAAGCATAAGAAAACCTTTTTGAATTTGGCTTTGAAGGCCACCACTTGCAGCTAGACCCTATTACTTGAGGATTTATTTACAATTAACAAATTAGTCAATATGGATTAATTAATTAGGGTGGGCCTTAGAGTTTTATCCTCTAATAGTCTGGTGTTGGTAGTAGGGAGGGCTATTATTTTTGCTTAATAACAAGAATCATAAAAATTTTCAGAAAAGACGTAACCATTATAAATCAAAGAGTAAAATTCCACCAAATGTGATTATGCGAAAATATAGTATATTGTTGCATTTATTAAAATAGTTACTTTATCATTGTTATAAGACTGCCTTTGGTATAAACTGTAATTTCTTCTTTGTACCAGTTGTACTGGTAGTATTTTTATATCAACCATTTCAATATATCATGTGATTAAGCAGCCATTAACTGCCAAGAGAAAAGTTTAAGTTGAGTTCATCCCCCCTAAATATGCATTTTCCCATTGAAGATAACAAGAGTTCTCCTTCTGGGAAACCTGTCAGTCTTTTTCTCTCACCATAAATCCAGTGAACCACATGCCATCTTTATTATAAACGTGATGTGAGCAGGGTCACAGCCAAAGTAAAGCTCTCAAAGCTACATATCGAGTCATCCTTTGCACGCACGCAGTTGTTAGAAGATCAAACTCTTCAAGCAGGTGGCATGAGTTTTCCTAGACAAAATAAGGTCTATAGGAAGTTCATGTGATAAGTCGTACATACTAAATTTAAACCAGAGGCTCCAACTGACCGTGAATGAAGCGAGAGATAAAACAGTGCCTCACGGTCATCTGACCTGTCCTTCAGATGAGCCCAATAAGCTCATATTCTCCTTGCCCTTCTTCTAGTAGTAGGGAACAGAAAATTGTGTGGGATTATCAAGGATTTTTAATTCATTAATATGGATACATTTTATGTGCAGAATCACCATGTGTTCAGGGCAAAGCTGAGCTTGAACCACACAAATATTACATAGTGCCTTGTTAACGCCAGCAAAGCCCTTTTTATTGCATAATACTGCAGCCTGTCTGTAGTTTTTATTTCATTAATTTTCATCCTAGTAATTGGAAGCAGCTTCTCCTCTTGCTTTCTTAAGGTTTAATGAGCTACATAACTCCTTGCCTCCCACAGAGGGGGGCTTAAGTTTGCTTTGCACCGCACAAAGCAGCAACACCTAAAAGAAACCCCTTTAACAAAAGACTATCAGTCACTTTTAAGTACATTTGCGATACAAAGACATGATATCTCTACCCATATTGAGAAAGTTGATATGCAGTGACGGTAAGTAGGAGCCCGCGTAAAAAAAAAACCTCACACTTCGGTAATATATTGCCGCCTTATTGTCTCTTTATTGAGTCTTATTTTGAAAGTAATAATTTTACAGAGCTTGTGGTACTGGCATCAAGCCCGATAGACTTTTTAAAGGTATTTATTTTACATTTTAGAGGAGAATTTCTAATCTCAATGGCTACCATTCAACTGAAAGGTTCATTTCCTATTTCTAATAATGGGATGTTTATGGCTTTAAGAAATATGGAAGGAGATTTGTGGATTTTAATGATCACAGGGTTTTAAATGTTATTTGATCCTTAGTCCCCAAAATATGTAGCTTAGGATATCTTACTGATTATCTACCTTCATATAAAACCATGCAGTGACCTCGTAAGAGTAGTCACACAAACTGTGCGGCCAAGTTTTGGGCAACGCCTTCGGTGGATGAACAGAGTCACTGAATAATGTTGACTAAAAAGATTTCATAATCCTTTTCTTTAAAATAAGCAAAGCTTTAAAAAGATATTATTTGACTTAGGCGCTTCCACTTTGGTGTTCTAGTGTACTGTTTACCTCTAAGAATTTCTGCTCTTTTACAGTTTATGATTATTTTGGCACGTTTCCTCAGCTTTGCATATAAATATTATTATCTAAAAGGGCCTCTTAATTAAAGGACCGCTAAATCTAAAATGTATTAAAGAGCTACTCCTATAATTCACTGGCATATGTGTTTGTATCTTGTGTCAATCCTTTAATATTGACCTACCTCACAGCTAGATGACAAAGCCCCCATCGATCCATTTGTTTCAAAACTAATGTCACAAAAATGCTGCATCATGAAGGAACTTTTGGCCTGTCATGAAAGATAGTACAAATAAAAGAACATAATAATACAAATCTTTTGAGGCTCAATTTCTACGTAAGACTAATAAAGAACCAAGAAAAATTATACTTCTCCATTACTTTCTATTTTTTCTTTCTTACTTTTTCCTGTTCAATCACCTGGTACAGACTGCAGCTTTGGTGGGTTTTTATCCAAGTCAAGTTTTTTGTCAAAATCAAAGATGGAACTTAAAGGAGTCGACTCATCATTTGTTTTAAGAAACATACTGCTCCTCTCTCTCCAGACTAACTGTTGCTGGGGACCATTGAACATCTAATTTACTGACAGGTTGGACACGGAGGATGGTTATGCTGCTGGCCATAACTCTGTGGTCTCCACTGCTTTCTTTTGAAGTATTCCAATTTTTGGTGTCAAATAGGTACTAGAGAGACTAATACTTGAATAATAACAAGTATAAATAAAAATGGTGCAGTTCCCGTTAGTTTCTGACAAAATTGAAATCTGACTAGTTATTATGATGTTAGCACTAGTTATTCTCACCAATTTGGAGATATTGTCACTAGAGTTGAGTGAATATATTCTGATTTGGTCGCTGAATTTGCTATATTCCTGCCTGACATATTGGTACCCTATTCGTGCTGAATTTATGTTTTCTGATTGGTTTCAAACATATTTGGTCATTTCTACTCCAATTGACTACAATGATATATGGCTGTGTTTGTTGAATATTGCAAAAACAATATATGCCGCCGATCATAATTGGGACCGAATTCTGAAAAATTTGCTCAACTCTAATTGTCACTTCTGTGAGGCACTGACCGGTGTCATATGAGAGGGTCACTATGTGTCCCCCAGGATGCATACTGAAGCTTACTGAGGCCACGAGAGTGCATTGCAGTCACAGGCATAGCTGTGATTGCAGTGCTAAAATTAAAGGAAGTGTTGGTCTTCGGCTAGCTATTGGTCCAAGGCAGATTTAAGAAATCATGCCATGAGCTTTTATTTTTGAAGCAGACTACAGGATGGTAGTGGGACGGTTTGCTTCCTTCCCAGCCATGTCTTCCATGTGGCCGACAGCCACAGGTTCCTTGTAAAAACCCTGCAGGAGAGATTCGGGTGTGTCAGTTTTGGTTTTGCAAGCGGGCAGAGCAGGAGGCTCTGCAGAGCTCAACCTGTGTGAAGTAGCACAGAGTCATGCGGAGCGAAAAGGCCGGGCACCCCTCAATGTACATGGCAGTGCAATCACATACGGCAACCTGTCCCAGTTATGGACTATCTTGTTTTCCCGGCTGCGATCTGGAGGATATCTTTTGAATTCCAGTGTAAGGTTTCTTTGGACATTAAAAGACTTTGTTTTGAATTTTCCTGGGTCACTGACTGTCTGTCACACTGCACCAACCATGCTGCTCTACACTTCTCTGATTTGACAAACATTAAAAGGGCTTTTCGGAATTTAACCCATTCCAGACATGGCTATTTTCCATTTTAAAACTTTTGTTTTTCCTCTCCTTCTTCCTGGAGACATAACTTTTTTATTTTTCTGTCAACATAGCTGTAAGAAAGTTTGTACTTTTAAATGATGACATTTATTTTATCATGTAATGTACTGGAAAGCAAATAAAAAAAATCCAACATTTCAAAAAGTGAAATTCCTTAGTTTTTCAGGTTTTCTTAATTTTCAGTGTAAAATCACTTTTAATACACTGTGCAGTAAAAATTTCTTAGCAATATGATTTTTTCAGGTTAGTATCATTACAGTGATACCAAACACTTTTTTTTTAAATTTGTCATTACAAAAATATGCATGTCGCCATTTTCACCCTCAAAATCGAATGCCCACCGGCATCATGGGGTTATCTATAGCATTCTGTAATGCTGTAGATACTGTAAACCCCCGATGTATCCTGAAAGATGAGAAAAAGAGGTTAGATTATACTCACCTAGGTGCGGTCCCGGTTCTGTTCTGGTCTGATGGGTGTCGCGGTCTGGTCCGGGGCCTCCTATCTTCATACGATGACGTCCTCTTCTTGTCTTCATGCTGCGGCTTTGGTGCAGGCATACTTTGTCTGCCCTGTTGAGTGCAGAGCAAAGTACTGCAGTGCGCAGGCACCGGGAAAGGTCAGAGAGGCCCGGCGCCTATGCACTGCATGTGGGGATTCTCTAGCAACCAGGCAACCCCCACATGTACTTCTGCTAGCTATCAGAAGTAAATCATTCAGCTGTGGCAAGAAAAACTAAAACTCCGAGCACTAAAAAATACTCGGAGGACACCGAGCATGCTCGAGAAATCTCAAGTAACGAGTATATTCGCTCATCACTAAAAACTAACCATACAAGTAGTACAACACATTATGGTACAGCAAACATTTAGAAGGCACAATATACATCATCAAACAAACTTATTTTTACTCAGTGCAGGAACTGGGAACTTAAAGGGGTGGAGGTATATACCTGTCCCTGTGGCATCCTTGCACGAGCATTACACATTCAAATTTGTATTAGGATTCCTGATCCTTTTCCTCAAAATCAGCAAAATTTGGTAGTGATAATTGATCGAGTTTCCACTAAGGCTGTGTGCACACGGTGGCCTTAATTGGTGGTAACATTAACATCCAGTAAGGTTGTTACCATCAACCTGAGCACTGCGGGTCATGCTGTCACTGTAAGATGACCCATGGTTAAAAGCATACCACAGATCACAGGCATTGGCTTTTGAAAGACTATTACTGCAATCAGCCTACGTCTGCTGTCAGTGATAGGTGTAGTCATAAGCCGGCGCCTGTGCTCAAAGTAAAGGAAAAGGTTAAAATAAAGAAATAACATCATATTTACAATAAACACTTTGGTCACTACATTACAGTATATTTACTTACACTAAATATGGCCAGAACCCCTGTCATCCTTCAGAATATACCCATTGATACAGTATATTCTGAAGGATGATGGCGGTTCATTGCTCACCTTTCCTAAAAGGATCTCGGACTTGTGATTACCGTAGTTGCAACACTAAAAAGTGTGCAGGGACAGATATGTGCTTGGTGGAGGCAGCTCAGCAACAGTTCGCTTCACCAATCACTATCAATCCCTGCAGATGAGGAGGAGAATCACTCTTCTCTTCCTCCTCAGATTTAGGGCCCCGTCTGCAGCATTGCCTGGACTCTGCCACCGGATGCAGTGCACGCACAGATTGAGAGCTCAGTAAGCTGAGAGCTTCATCTGTGCCTGCGCCACATTCGTGGCCATTTTCCTAGAGACATCGCATAGAGGCAGACGTAGATGGACATCTCGGCTTTCCTCTATCTGCGCCTGCACTGAGTGAGAAGTCGGAGGCCAGACGCTGAACCCCAGAAGAAAAATGAAGGCCACTTTTATGCGGCCAAAGCAGGGCCACCGCTTGCCACCATACAACCACCACATGACTACAGCACACAGCAGGACCACCACTGCTCACTGCAGGACCACCACCACACACCACAGGACCGCCGCACTACCACCGCAACACCCTTAGCTCCGGGCCGCAGCATTGACCCCTCGGTAAGAGCAGTTTTCGGTTATAAGACGCACCCCTATTTTCCCCCAAATTTGGGGGATCATAAAAGTGTATTTTATAATTCAAAAAATGCAGTACATATTGAGACAAAAATTAAAAAAACATAGTATATACTCACCTTACACCTAATCCCTGGAGCCCTTTGTCATCTGTAAAAAATAAAAAAAATAAAAAACACCATATACTCACATTAACATCTAATTCCTGATACCCATGTCACCTAGAAAAGAGAAAAAATAATAAAATACCATATCCCTTACCTATCTGTGGTAATTCATACTGTCCACAATGATTCGGATAATTTGTAGAGCTGATGTGACTGCTCTACCCAGCAGCTAGCTAAACACTGGAGCAATTACATGCTTCTGTCAGTGTGTTTTTGGCTGCCGGTTAGAGCAGTCACAAAGTCATCAGGATCGTCTTGAGACATTATGAATTATCTCTTTGCTTCCGACAAGTGACAAATATTGTAAAGGTGTGGCCTGACTTTTCTTTGAGCTGGACATTATATTGATGTGGCTCCCCCTGGCTGTGTGTCTACTAGCTAGACTAAGTCCGTCTCAGCCCTTATCCACATACATGTCACTTGACAAACGGTAAGATTTTAAATATTAGAGTTAGGACCATGACAATTAGGGTCACTGTGAAGTGGTGGGATGGTTTTAAATTTTTTTTATCAGAATTATGTCAACTAAGTACCCTATATTATTTTCATGGACTATTGCTCTTTATTTATTTACTGCAGGGTATTTCCTTATGTATGTTTTTTTCATTTATTTTTAGTGCAATTGACGGCTTTTTTGTTTTGGCAATTTCTGGAGCCCCCGAAGGTGTTATCTATGCATTTCGAAGGTGTTATCTATGCATTTTCTGCCTCTCATTGAATTCAGTGGTGTTCGGTTATGATCAGTGAACATTGGGAAGTTCGGCGAACACAGCAAATTAAAACTTGAAAAGTTCATTTATCTCTAGATACAATGTTTTGATCACCTTTTCTTATATTTTTGCAGTGTTGCAGAGGTTGAAAAAATTAATTCTGGTGTTTAGCATTTGTTTTCTCATTACTAGTGTTGAGCGATACCTTCCGATATCGGAAAGTATCGGTATCGGTTTGGATCGGCCGATATTCAAAAAATATCGGATATCGCCGATACCGATACCCGATCCCAATGCAAGTCAATGGGACCAAAATATCGGAATTAAAATAAACCCTTTCTTTCCTTGTAGGTTCATTCTACCTGAAGGAAAACAACTAAGAATAATGTAGGATGTATGGGGGAGGTGGCGGAGACATTAAAGGCAATGAGGATTAGTCCAATCAAATAGAATAGCATGTTTTTTTTTTTTTTTTAAAGACGTTCGGATTGAAAAAGATATTGAGTATGTAAATTTTTTTTATTTTGTCAGATATTGATGTTTCACTATTCCACGCCCTTCCCCTTCTTTTTTTTCTTTTTTTTTTTTTCTTTTCCCACACTTTCATCTTCATCATCATCAGCATCCTTGACATCAACTTCTTCACCTTATTCATCTTCTTCTTCATCTTCTACCTATTTTTTTTTTTTATTACATTCTTCATATTCATTTTCTTCAACTATTATTATTCTTCCTATTCTACATATTCTTTTTATTCCACTGTTATTATTCTTCCTATTCTACTTCTTCATCATATTCTCATTTGTGACAGGCATTCCCGTAGTTGTTATCTATAAAAGTTGGAAGATTACACCTTCCGTTCTGCCAGTCACAAAAGTTACATTTGTCCGCGTTCAGTTTGGCCTGCAGCATCAGGCTTTATCCAGGGGCACCACGAGGAGGAACGGACTCACCCCCATACACTGCTTAGTCTTCTTCTGCATATAATTTAGATAATATCTTTTGCTCTGATATTAAGTCTTATGCTTAATGTTCTTCTGCTCTTTGTTCTGCAGCCTCTTGTTCTTCTGCTTCTCGGTCTTCCATGTTGTCGTCTCCAGGGTCTTCGTCTCCAGTGTCGTCATCTCCGCCGTCGTCGTCTCAGCCGTCGTCGTCTCCGCCGTCGTCGTCGTCGTCGTCATCGGGGTGGTCTTCCGGGTCGTCGTCATCGGGGTGGTCTTCCGGGTTGTCGACGTTAGGGTCTTCAACTTGGAAATGTAGCAGAAGGTACAAGAAGGCTGAGAAAATGCCAAGAACCAGCTGATGGAACTGGAACTCGGATGGCTACCCGAAGGTTCAAGAGCCTATGGAACTACCGAGGACCAGCTGACGTTACTGGAACCCGGTTACTAAGCAGGAGGTACCCGTGCTAAAAAGCACTACCAAGGACCGCCTGACGTTGGCGGAACTCGGATACCCAGAAGGAGGCACCTAAGCCAAAGGCTCTGCCCGGAACCAGATGACGTTACTGGAACCAGGATGGGGAGCAGAAGGTACAAGAGCAAAAGACACTGCCGAGAACCAGCTGACGGTACTGGAACCCGGATGGGTAGCAGAATGTCCAAGAGCCAATGGAACTACCAAGGACCAGCTGACGTTACTGGAACCCGGTTACTAAGCAGGAGGTACCCGTGCCTGAAAGCACTACCAAGGACCACCTGACATTGGTGGAACTTGGATACCCAGAAGGAGGCACCTAAGCCAAAGGCTCTGCCCGGAACCAGCTGACGGTACTGGAACCAGGATGGGGAGCAGAACGTACAAGAGCAAAAGACACTGCCGAGAACCAGCTGACGGTGCTGGAACCAGGTGGTGGACCCGAAGGCCCACAGGAGAGGAGAGAACAGCTAGGCCGCGAGGCAGCCGCAGTTACCGAACCCCAACAGTCCTACAGGGGGAGCTGGGCCTACTGGCACTACAGAACCAGCCTTGACTACCAGTTCACGCAGCCCACATAGGAAGCTCCTAAACTGGAGGCACCCTGGAGTTGGCTAACTCGACCGCCCCACGACGGGGCAAGCATAGGCGTCTCAGTGAAGTTGACACAACCCGGAAACAGCTGACGGTGCTGAAACCAGGCTTGGCACGAGGGAGTACCTGTGACAAGAACACTGCCGAGAACCAGCTGGCGGTGCTGGAACCCGGATGCGTTGCCCCAGTGTGCAAGAGCCAATGGCACGACCGAGGACCAGCTGACGGTGCTGGAACCCGGTTACTAAGCTGTAGGTGCCCGCGCTTAAAAGCACTACCAAGGACCGCCTGGCGTTGGCGGAACTCGGATACCCAGGAGGAGGCACCTAAGCCAAAGGCTCGGCCCGGAACCAGCTGACGGTGCTGGAACCAGGTGGTGGACCCGAAGGCCCACAGGAGAGGAGAGAACAGCTAGGCCGCGAGGCAGCCGCAGTTACCGAACCCCAACAGTCCTACAGGGGGAGCTGGGCCTACTGGCACTACAGAACCAGCCTTGACTACCAGTTCACGCAGCCCACATAGGAAGCTCCTAAACTGGAGGCACCCTGGAGTTGGCTAACTCGACCGCCCCACGACGGGGCAAGCATAGGCGTCTCAGTGAAGTTGACACAACCCGGAAACAGCTGACGGTGCTGAAACCAGGCTTGGCACGAGGGAGTACCTGTGACAAGAACACTGCCGAGAACCAGCTGGCGGTGCTGGAACCCGGATGCGTTGCCCCAGTGTGCAAGAGCCAATGGCACAACCGAGGACCAGCTGACGGTGCTGGAACCCGGTTACTAAGCTGTAGGTGCCCGCGCTTAAAAGCACTACCAAGGACCGCCTGGCGTTGGCGGAACTCGGATACCCAGGAGGAGGCACCTAAGCCAAAGGCTCGGCCCGGAACCAGCTGACGGTGCTGGAACCAGGTGGTGGACCCGAAGGCCCACAGGAGAGGAGAGAACAGCTAGGCCGCGAGGCAGCCGCAGTTACCGAACCCCAACAGTCCTACAGGGGGAGCTGGGCCTACTGGCACTACAGAACCAGCCTTGACTACCAGTTCACGCAGCCCACATAGGAAGCTCCTAAACTGGAGGCACCCTGGAGTTGGCTAACTCGACCGCCCCACGACGGGGCAAGCATAGGCGTCTCAGTGAAGTTGACACAACCCGGAAACAGCTGACGGTGCTGAAACCAGGCTTGGCACGAGGGAGTACCTGTGACAAGAACACTGCCGAGAACCAGCTGGCGGTGCTGGAACCCGGATGCGTTGCCCCAGTGTGCAAGAGCCAATGGCACGACCGAGGACCAGCTGACGGTGCTGGAACCCGGTTACTAAGCTGTAGGTGCCCGCGCTTAAAAGCACTACCAAGGACCGCCTGGCGTTGGCGGAACTCGGATACCCAGGAGGAGGCACCTAAGCCAAAGGCTCGGCCCGGAACCAGCTGACGGTGCTGGAACCAGGTGGTGGACCCCAAGGCCCACAGGAGAGGAGAGAACAGCTAGGCCGCGAGGCAGCCGCAGTTACCGAACCCCAACAGTCCTACAGGGGGAGCTGGGCCTACTGGCACTACAGAACCAGCCTTGACTACCAGTTCACGCAGCCCACATAGGAAGCTCCTAAACTGGAGGCACCCTGGAGTTGGCTAACTCGACCGCCCCACGACGGGGCAAGCATAGGCGTCTCAGTGAAGTTGACACAACCCGGAAACAGCTGACGGTGCTGAAACCAGGCTTGGCACGAGGGAGTACCTGTGACAAGAACACTGCCGAGAACCAGCTGGCGGTGCTGGAACCCGGATGCGTTGCCCCAGTGTGCAAGAGCCAATGGCACGACCGAGGACCAGCTGACGGTGCTGGAACCCGGTTACTAAGCTGTAGGTGCCCGCGCTTAAAAGCACTACCAAGGACCGCCTGGCGTTGGCGGAACTCGGATACCCAGGAGGAGGCACCTAAGCCAAAGGCTCGGCCCGGAACCAGCTGACGGTGCTGGAACCAGGTGGTGGACCCCAAGGCCCACAGGAGAGGAGAGAACAGCTAGGCCGCGAGGCAGCCGCAGTTACCGAACCCCAACAGTCCTACAGGGGGAGCTGGGCCTACTGGCACTACAGAACCAGCCTTGACTACCAGTTCACGCAGCCCACATAGGAAGCTCCTAAACTGGAGGCACCCTGGAGTTGGCTAACTCGACCGCCCCACGACGGGGCAAGCATAGGCGTCTCAGTGAAGTTGACACAACCCGGAAACAGCTGACGGTGCTGAAACCAGGCTTGGCACGAGGGAGTACCTGTGACAAGAACACTGCCGAGAACCAGCTGGCGGTGCTGGAACCCGGATGCGTTGCCCCAGTGTGCAAGAGCCAATGGCACGACCGAGGACCAGCTGACGGTGCTGGAACCCGGTTACTAAGCTGTAGGTGCCCGCGCTTAAAAGCACTACCAAGGACCGCCTGGCGTTGGCGGAACTCGGATACCCAGGAGGAGGCACCTAAGCCAAAGGCTCGGCCCGGAACCAGCTGACGGTGCTGGAACCAGGTGGTGGACCCGAAGGCCCACAGGAGAGGAGAGAACAGCTAGGCCGCGAGGCAGCCGCAGTTACCGAACCCCAACAGTCCTACAGGGGGAGCTGGGCCTACTGGCACTACAGAACCAGCCTTGACTACCAGTTCACGCAGCCCACATAGGAAGCTCCTAAACTGGAGGCACCCTGGAGTTGGCTAACTCGACCGCCCCACGACGGGGCAAGCATAGGCGTCTCAGTGAAGTTGACACAACCCGGAAACAGCTGACGGTGCTGAAACCAGGCTTGGCACGAGGGAGTACCTGTGACAAGAACACTGCCGAGAACCAGCTGGCAGTGCTGGAACCCGGATGCGTTGCCCCAGTGTGCAAGAGCCAATGGCACGACCGAGGACCAGCTGACGGTGCTGGAACCCGGTTACTAAGCTGTAGGTGCCCGCGCTTAAAAGCACTACCAAGGACCGCCTGGCGTTGGCGGAACTCGGATACCCAGGAGGAGGCACCTAAGCCAAAGGCTCGGCCCGGAACCAGCTGACGGTGCTGGAACCAGGTGGTGGACCCGAAGGCCCACAGGAGAGGAGAGAACAGCTAGGCCGCGAGGCAGCCGCAGTTACCGAACCCCAACAGTCCTACAGGGGGAGCTGGGCCTACTGGCACTACAGAACCAGCCTTGACTACCAGTTCACGCAGCCCACATAGGAAGCTCCTAAACTGGAGGCACCCTGGAGTTGGCTAACTCGACCGCCCCACGACGGGGCAAGCATAGGCGTCTCAGTGAAGTTGACACAACCCGGAAACAGCTGACGGTGCTGAAACCAGGCTTGGCACGAGGGAGTACCTGTGACAAGAACACTGCCGAGAACCAGCTGGCGGTGCTGGAACCCGGATGCGTTGCCCCAGTGTGCAAGAGCCAATGGCACGACCGAGGACCAGCTGACGGTGCTGGAACCCGGTTACTAAGCTGTAGGTGCCCGCGCTTAAAAGCACTACCAAGGACCGCCTGGCGTTGGCGGAACTCGGATACCCAGGAGGAGGCACCTAAGCCAAAGGCTCGGCCCGGAACCAGCTGACGGTGCTGGAACCAGGTGGTGGACCCGAAGGCCCACAGGAGAGGAGAGAACAGCTAGGCCGCGAGGCAGCCGCAGTTACCGAACCCCAACAGTCCTACAGGGGGAGCTGGGCCTACTGGCACTACAGAACCAGCCTTGACTACCAGTTCACGCAGCCCACATAGGAAGCTCCTAAACTGGAGGCACCCTGGAGTTGGCTAACTCGACCGCCCCACGACGGGGCAAGCATAGGCGTCTCAGTGAAGTTGACACAACCTGGAAACAGCTGACGGTGCTGAAACCAGGCTTGGCACGAGGGAGTACCTGTGACAAGAACACTGCCGAGAACCAGCTGGCGGTGCTGGAACCCGGATGCGTTGCCCCAGTGTGCAAGAGCCAATGGCACGACCGAGGACCAGCTGACGGTGCTGGAACCCGGTTACTAAGCTGTAGGTGCCCGCGCTTAAAAGCACTACCAAGGACCGCCTGGCGTTGGCGGAACTCGGATACCCAGGAGGAGGCACCTAAGCCAAAGGCTCGGCCCGGAACCAGCTGACGGTGCTGGAACCAGGTGGTGGACCCGAAGGCCCACAGGAGAGGAGAGAACAGCTAGGCCGCGAGGCAGCCGCAGTTACCGAACCCCAACAGTCCTACAGGGGGAGCTGGGCCTACTGGCACTACAGAACCAGCCTTGACTACCAGTTCACGCAGCCCACATAGGAAGCTCCTAAACTGGAGGCACCCTGGAGTTGGCTAACTCGACCGCCCCACGACGGGGCAAGCATAGGCGTCTCAGTGAAGTTGACACAACCCGGAAACAGCTGACGGTGCTGAAACCAGGCTTGGCACGAGGGAGTACCTGTGACAAGAACACTGCCGAGAACCAGCTGGCGGTGCTGGAACCCGGATGCGTTGCCTTGCCTATTAAAGATTGTCTTCCTAGAGCCCCAACTAGCGGTGTTGGAGCAAAGGGTAAGCAGGGGGAGATGAGTGTAGGCCGAAGCCTGCACTGGAGGCAGCTTTGTGTCTGCGTTGCGTTTGCAGGACACTTTGCCGGCTACACACTGGGGGAACAGCTGGCGTTGCTGAACCCCACTAACACAATGGCGTGTGTTTTTATCTGTGCAGCTAGCACTTGCGGGCAAAAACTAGCGATGTTAGAGCCCGTGTTGAAGCAGGAGGAGGAGGAGAGGAGCAGAGTGTAGGCCGAAGCCTAGTTGAACCAATTTCAAAGGAAACCTTTAACCCCCCCTCAGGTGTTACAAAGTACAAGAGACACACCTTGTGCAGTATTAATGCTGCACAAGTGAAAGGTTGCTCTATTAATTTGTCTACTTGCACACGCTGAATGAAAGACATACACAATTTACCCCATTCTACAGTCAAACTGTAGTGGATGCGTGACTTGGTTTTTTGATGAGACGCAGCACAGGTGTCCAAAATAACGCCTTGGTGCTTGGCGCAGCTTCCTGAGCGTTGTTATTTGCTGTACAGGAGTCTGCGCTCTTGTGTTATCCCTTGGCAATGCCCTGTTAGCGCTGCCCATCTTATGACCTCATTTCATGTTGGCCGGTGCGGTTAACGATGGCCATAAATCCCAGACCCACAGTGTCTTTTCATAAAGCCACACTGCGGTGCTGGGATTCGTGGCCTTGAGCAGTAAATATTTTGGCCGCTCACACACGTCCTTACACCTGCTTCAGACTGGGCGGCCTCTGCTGATCCCTTCTCGCATGCCGCGGCCATGAGGCTGCACAGTCTGAAGAAGGCGGAAGGAGATGAGTTAAGACAGGCGAAGATATGCACTGCTCGTGCCCATCAATCACACCCTCGCAGTCAAAATAATTAAGACAACGAGGAGCATTTTATTCAGGCAGGGCGGACGAACAGGCGCAAGTAGCCAACCAATGATGTCAGAAGACGGGAAGCGCTACCAAGGGGGGTGCTGCGTATCATTAGAAAGGAAAGTCACACCTCAGGGACAGTGGAATGGTCTCAAAGAGACACATTTTGTACGTGTTGAGTTCCACGTGGGCAAGGAGAAAACATCAGCCACCTTGTACAAATGCAGCAGTACTGCTGTACAAGGTGGCTGTTATACATAGAAACACCTGGGGGTGGGGGCCAGGCTCCCTTCAATTTCAGTTCATGTGCCTGCGTGGCGTTTGCAGGTCACGTTGCAAGCTGCACAGCAGGGGAACAGCTGGCGGTGCTGAACCCCACTAACACATTGGCTGGTGTTTTTCTCTGTGCAGCTAGCATGTCCGGGCAGAAACTGGCGTTGTTTGAGCCCAGGGTCAGCAGGAGGAGGAGAGGAGCAAAGTGTAGGCCGAAGCCTGCACTGGTGGCAGCTTTTGTTCTGTTGTGCCAGCGTGGCTTGTGCTGGACACGTTGCCGACTACACAGCAGGGGAACAGCTGGCGGTGCTGAACCCCACTAACACATTGGCTGGTGTTTTTCTCTGTGCAGCTAGCATTTCCGGGCAAAAACTAGCGGTGTTTGAGCCCAGGGTCAGCAGGAGGAGTAGAGGAGCAGAGTGTTGGCCAAAGCCTAGTTGAACCAATTTCAAAGGTTACCTTTAACCCCCCCCTCAGGTGTTGCAAGGTACAAGAGCCACACCTTGAACAGCATTATTGATGCACAAGTCAAAGGTTGCTCTATTTAGTTTTGCTCCTTGCACACGCTGAATTAAACACGTACACTATTTAGCCCATTATACTGTCAAACAGTAGTGGAGGCGTGACTACTAGTCTTTTTAAGGAGACGCAGCACAGGTGTACAAATTTACACCTAGGTGCTGTGCGCAGATTCCTTACCGTTGTTATTTGCAGTACAGGAAACTGCGCTCTTGTGTTATCCCTTGGCAATACCCTGTTAGTGCAGGCCGTCTCATGACCTCATTTCATGTTGGCCGGTGCGGTTAACGATGGCCATAAATCCCAGACCCACAGTGGCTTTTCCTAAAGTCACACTGCGGTGCTGGGATTCGTGGCCTTGTGCAGTAAATATGTTCGCCGCTCACACATGTCCTTACACCTGCTTCAGACTGGGCGGCCTCAGCTGATCCCTTATCGCATGCCGCGGCCATGAGGCCGCACAGTCAGAAGAAGGCGGAAGGAGGGGAGTGAAAACAGGGGAACATATGCACTGCTCGTGCCCATCAATCACACCCTCGCAGTCAAAATATATGAGACAACGGGGGGCGTTGTGTCGGGCAGGGGGGACGCACAGGCACAGCCAGCCAACCAATGATGTCAGGAGACGGGCAGCGCTAACAATGGGGGTGCTGCGTGTCATTAAAAAGGAAAGTCACACCTCAGGGACATTGTAATGGTCTGTAATGAGACACATTTTGTACTTGTTGAGTTCCACGTGTGCAAGGAGAAAAAGTCAGCCACCTTGTACAAATGCAGCAGTACTGCTGTACAAGGTGGCTGTTATACATAGAAACACCTGGGGGGGTGGGGGGCAGGCTCCCTTCAATTTCAGTTCATGTGCCTGCGTGGCGTTTGCAGGTCACGTTGCAAGCTACACAGCAGGGGAACAGCTGGCGTTGCTGAACCCCACTGACACATTGACTGGTGTTTTTCTCTGTGCAGATTGCATGTCCGGGCAAAAACTAGCGGTGTTAGAGCCCAGGGTCAGCAGGAGGAGGAGGAGAGGAGCAAAGTGTAGGACGAAGCCTGCACTGGTGGCAGCTTTTGGTCGGTTGTGCCAGCGTGGCTTGTGCTGGACACGATGCCGGCTACACAGCGGGGGAACAGCTGGCGGTGCTGAACCCCACTAACACATTGGCTGGTGTTTTTCTCTGTGCAGCTAGCATGTCCGGGCAGAAACTGGCGTTGTTTGAGCCCAGGGTCAGCAGGAGGAGGAGAGGAGCAAAGTGTAGGCCGAAGCCTGCACTGGTGGCAGCTTTTGTTCTGTTGTGCCAGCGTGGCTTGTGCTGGACACGTTGCCGACTACACAGCAGGGGAACAGCTGGCGGTGCTGAACCCCACTAACACATTGGCTGGTGTTTTTCTCTGTGCAGCTAGCATTTCCGGGCAAAAACTAGCGGTGTTTGAGCCCAGGGTCAGCAGGAGGAGTAGAGGAGCAGAGTGTAGGCCGAAGCCTAGTTGAACCAATTTCAAAGGTTACCTTTAACCCCCCCCTCAGGTGTTGCAAGGTACAAGAGCCACACCTTGAACAGCATTAATGATGCACAAGTCAAAGGTTGCTCTATTTAATTTTGCTCCTTGCACACGCTGAATTAAACACGTACACTATTTAGCCCATTATACTGTCAAACAGTAGTGGAGGCGTGACTACTAGTCTTTTTAAGGAGACGCAGCACAGGTGTACAAATTTACACCTAGGTGCTGTGCGCAGATTCCTTACCGTTGTTATTTGCAGTACAGGAAACTGCGCTCTTGTGTTATCCCTTGGCAATACCCTGTTAGTGCAGGCCGTCTCATGACCTCATTTCATGTTGGCCGGTGCGGTTAACGATGGCCATAAATCCCAGACCCACAGTGGCTTTTCCTAAAGTCACACTGCGGTGCTGGGATTCGTGGCCTTGTGCAGTAAATATGTTCGCCGCTCACACATGTCCTTACACCTGCTTCAGACTGGGCGGCCTCAGCTGATCCCTTATCGCATGCCGCGGCCATGAGGCCGCACAGTCAGAAGAAGGCGGAAGGAGGGGAGTGAAAACAGGGGAACATATGCACTGCTCGTGCCCATCAATCACACCCTCGCAGTCAAAATATATGAGACAACGGGGGGCGTTGTGTCGGGCAGGGGGGACGCACAGGCACAGCCAGCCAACCAATGATGTCAGGAGACGGGCAGCGCTAACAATGGGGGTGCTGCGTGTCATTAAAAAGGAAAGTCACACCTCAGGGACATTGTAATGGTCTGTAATGAGACACATTTTGTACTTGTTGAGTTCCACGTGTGCAAGGAGAAAAAGTCAGCCACCTTGTACAAATGCAGCAGTACTGCTGTACAAGGTGGCTGTTATACATAGAAACACCTGGGGGGGTGGGGGGCAGGCTCCCTTCAATTTCAGTTCATGTGCCTGCGTGGCGTTTGCAGGTCACGTTGCAAGCTACACAGCAGGGGAACAGCTGGCGTTGCTGAACCCCACTGACACATTGACTGGTGTTTTTCTCTGTGCAGATTGCATGTCCGGGCAAAAACTAGCGGTGTTAGAGCCCAGGGTCAGCAGGAGGAGGAGGAGAGGAGCAAAGTGTAGGACGAAGCCTGCACTGGTGGCAGCTTTTGGTCGGTTGTGCCAGCGTGGCTTGTGCTGGACACGATGCCGGCTACACAGCGGGGGAACAGCTGGCGGTGCTGAACCCCACTAACACATTGGCTGGTGTTTTTCTCTGTGCAGCTAGCATGTCCGGGCAGAAACTGGCGTTGTTTGAGCCCAGGGTCAGCAGGAGGAGGAGAGGAGCAAAGTGTAGGCCGAAGCCTGCACTGGTGGCAGCTTTTGTTCTGTTGTGCCAGCGTGGCTTGTGCTGGACACGTTGCCGACTACACAGCAGGGGAACAGCTGGCGGTGCTGAACCCCACTAACACATTGGCTGGTGTTTTTCTCTGTGCAGCTAGCATTTCCGGGCAAAAACTAGCGGTGTTTGAGCCCAGGGTCAGCAGGAGGAGTAGAGGAGCAGAGTGTAGGCCGAAGCCTAGTTGAACCAATTTCAAAGGTTACCTTTAACCCCCCCCTCAGGTGTTGCAAGGTACAAGAGCCACACCTTGTGCATCATTAATGCTGCACAAGTAAAAGGTTGCTCTATTTGTTTTGCTCCTTGCACACGCTGACTAAAACACGTACACTATTTAGCCCATTATACTGTCAAACAGTTGTGGAGGCGTGACTTGTCTTTTTAACGAGACGCAGCACAGGTGTCAAAATTTGCACCTAGGTACTGGGCGCAGATTCCTGAGCGTTGTTATTTGCTGTACAGGAGTCTGCGCTATTGTGATCCCTTGGCCATGCGCTGTGAGCGCTTCCTGTCTTCTGACCTCATTTCATGTCGGCCGTTGCGGTTAGCGATGGACATGAATCCCAGACCCACAGTGTGTTTTTAAAAAATCACACTGCGGTGCTGGGATTCGTGCCCTGGTGCACTAAATATGTTTGCCGCTCACACATGTCCTTACACCTGCTTCAGACTGGGCGGCCTCATCTGATCCCTTATCGCCTGCCGCGGCCATGAGGACACCCAGTCTGAAGAAGGCGGAAGGAGATGAGTGAACACAGGCAAACATATGCACTGCACATGCCCATCAATCACACCCTCGCTGTCCAAAAAAATAAGACACCGAGGGCCGTTGTTTCGAGCAGGGGAGATGCACAGGCGCAGCCAGCTAACCAATGATGTCAAAAGACGGGCAGCGCTAACAAGGGTGGTGCTGCGTGTCATTACAAAGGAAAGTCACACCTCAGGGACATTGTAATGGTCTCTAATGAGACACATTTTGTACGTGTTGAGTTCCACGTGGGCAAGGAGAAAAAGTCAGCCACCTTGTACAAATGCAGCAGTACTGCTGTACAAGGTGGCTGATATACATAGAAACACCTGTGGGTGGGGGGCAGGCTCCCTTCAATTTCAGTTCATGTGCCTGCGTGGCGTTTGCAGGTCACGTTGCAAGCTACACAGCAGGGGAACAGCTGGCGTTGCTGAACCCCACTGACACATTGACTGGTGTTTTTCTCTGTGCAGATTGCATGTCCGGGCAAAAACTAGCGGTGTTAGAGCCCAGGGTCAGCAGGAGGAGGAGGAGAGGAGCAAAGTGTAGGCCGAAGCCTGCACTGGTGGCAGCTTTTGGTCGGTTGTGCCAGCGTGGCTTGTGCTGGACACGATGCCGGCTACACAGCGGGGGAACAGCAGGCGGTGCTGAACCCCACTAACACATTGGCTGGTGTTTTTCTCTGTGCAGCTAGCATGTCCGGGCAGAAACTGGCGTTGTTTGAGCCCAGGGTCAGCAGGAGGAGGAGAGGAGCAAAGTGTAGGCCGAAGCCTGCACTGGTGGCAGCTTTTGTTCTGTTGTGCCAGCGTGGCTTGTGCTGGACACGTTGCCGACTACACAGCAGGGGAACAGCTGGCGGTGCTGAACCCCACTAACACATTGGCTGGTGTTTTTCTCTGTGCAGCTAGCATTTCCGGGCAAAAACTAGCGGTGTTTGAGCCCAGGGTCAGCAGGAGGAGGAGAGGAGCAGAGTGTAGGCCGAAGCCTGCACTGGTGGCAGCTTTTGTTCTGTTGTGCCAGCGTGGCTTGTGCTGGACACGTTGCCGACTACACAGCAGGGGAACAGCTGGCGGTGCTGAACCCCACTGACACATCACCTAGTGTTTTTTTCTGTGTAGACAACACTTCCAGGTGGCAACTGACAGTGTTGAAACCCAGGGAATCAAAGAGGAGCAGAGTGTAGGCCGAAGCCTGCAGTGGAGCAAGTTGAAAGGGAACCTTTAACCCCCCCCCCCAGGCATTTGTTGCTGAAAGAGCCATCTTGTACAGCAGTAATACTGCACATGGAAAATGGTGGCTCCGAAAATTATGCTCCTTGCAAACGCTGAAGTACACACTCATATAATGTGTCCCCTCACACCGTCAAACCATCCCGGAAGTGGGACTTTCCTTTGTAATGTGACACAGCACAGCCGTCATTCCAACCCCCTTGGTGCCGGGCACCACCTCCTCAACGTTGTTTGGTTCTGTCACGGAGCCCGCACTGTAATGTTATCCCTTGGCCATGCACAGTTAGCGGTGCCCGTCTTCTGACATCATGTAGGTGTCAGGCTGGCAGTGCCTGTGCGTCCAAGCTGCCCGAGATCCAACCTTGCAGTGTCATCTAATGTAGTCCCACTGCGGGCCAGGGATCCATGGGCATGCGCAGTGCATATCATCGCCTCTCACTCACCTCCTTCCTGCTTCTTCAGACTGTGCGGCGTCACGGCCGTGGCATGCTATTAGGGATCAGCTGACGCCGCCTAGTCTGAAGAAGCGTGAAGAAGGGGAGTGAGAGGCTAGTATATGCACTGCGCATGGCCATGGATACCAGGCCCACTGTGGGATCACATTAGACGACACTGCGAGGTGTGATTTCGGGCAGCGTGGACGCACAGGCGCAGCCAGGACGACAACAAATGATGTCAGAGGACGGGCAGCGCAAACTGTGCATGGCCAAGGGATAACATAACAGCGCAGGGTCCATGACGGAATCAAACAACGCTAAGGAGGCAGCGCACGGTGCCAAGGGGGTAGCAATGACGGCTGTGCTGCGTCACATTACAAAGGAAAGTCCCACCTCCGGGACGGTTGGACGGTGTGAGGGGACACATTACATGAGTGTGTAGTTCAGCGTTTGCAAGGAGCATAATTTCAAGAGCGACCTTTCCCTTGTGCAGTATTAGTGCTGCACACGGTGGCTCTTTCAGTAACAAACGCCTAGGGGGGGGGGGGGGGGGACAGGTCCCCTTACATTTTAGTTGTGCCAGCGTGGCGGTCGCATGACACGTTGCCGGATACACAGCTGGGGATCAGCTGACGTTACTGAACCCCAATAACAGAGGAGCGACTGTTGACTGTGCACACAGCACTTCCAGGCACCAACTGGCGGTGTTAGAGCCCAGGGACAGCAGGAGGAGCAGATTGGAGGTATTGCCGCACACACAGCTGGGGATCAGCTGACGTTACTGAACCCCAATAACAGAGGAGCGACTGTTGACTGTGCACACAGCACTTCCAGGCACCAACTGGCGGTGTTAGAGCCCAGGGACAGCAGGAGGAGCAGATTGGAGGTATTGCCGCACACACAGCTGGGGATCAGCTGACGTTACTGAACCCCAATAACAGAGGAGCGACTGTTGACTGTGCACACAGCACTTCCAGGCACCAACTGGCGGTGTTAGAGCCCAGGGACAGCAGGAGGAGCAGAGGAACAGAGTGTAGGCCGAAGCCTGATTGGAGCAAGTTGAAAGTAAACCTTTAACCCCCCCCCCCAAGACGTTTGTAGCTGAAAGAGCCATGTTGTGCAGCACTAAGGATGCAAAAGGAAAAGGTTGCTCTTTTAATTATGCTCCTTGCAAACACCGAAGTAAACACTAAAAATGTGTCCCTTTATACCGTTAAACCGTTCCGGAGGTGCGAATTTCCTTCGTAATGGGACACAGCACAGCTGTCATTCCTATCCCCTTGATGCCGTGCGCTGCCTCCTCAGCGTTGTTTTAAGCTGCCACGGAGCCTGCGCTGTTCTGTTAGCCCTTGGCCATGCCCAATTAGCGCTGCCTGTCTTCTGACATAATTTGGTGTCAGGCTGTCAGTGCCTGTGCGTCCACGCTGCTCCAGATCCCACCTCGCAGTCTCATCTAACGTAATCCCACTGCGGGCCTTGGAACCATGGGCATGCACAGTGCATAACCTCGACTCTCACTCCCCTCCTTCCCTCTTCTTCAGACTGTGCGGTGTCACGGCCGTGGCATGCTAGGGATCAGCTGACGGCGCACAGTCTAAAGAAGGCGGAGGGAAATGAGCGAGAGCCCGAGGGGAAGATATGCACTGCGCATGCCCATGGATCCCAGGCCCGCAGTGTGACTCAATCAGAAGACACTGCGAGGCGGGATCTCGGGCACCGCGGCCGCACAGGCGCAGCCAGCCTGACACCAAATTATGTCAGAAGACAGGCAGCGCAAATAGGGCATGCCCAAGGGATAACAGAACAGCGCAGGCTCCGTGACAGCTTAAAACAACGCTGAGGAGGCAGCGCATGGCACCAAGGGGGTAGGAATGATGGCTGTGCTGCGTCACATTACGAAGGAAAGTCCCAGCTCCGGGACGGTATAACGGTATCAGTGAACACATTTTATAAGTGTTAAGTTCTGCGTGTGCAAAGAGCTAAAAAAAAAGAGCTACCTTTTCCTTGCGCAGCATTACTGCTGCACAAGATGGCTCTTTCAGTAACAAACGACGGGGGGGGGGGGGGGGGAGAGGTTCCCTTACATTTAGGTTGTTGTGCCAGCGTGGCGGTCGCAGGACACATTGCCGGCTACACAGCTGGGGATCAGCTGACGTTACTGAAACCCAATAACACTGGGTCGTATGTTTTTACTGTGCAGCCTGCACTTCTGAGCCGCAACTGGCGGTGTTGGAGCCCAGGAATAGCAGTTCAGGTGGTAGAAAGATGAACACAGCAGGAGACCTGGATGACACCCAATTACTTAATCAGGCAGAGGAGTGGCAAATTCCTGCGAGATCCAGGCCTGGTTCATTTTCAGGAAAGTAAGCCGGTCAACGTTATCGGAGGATAGTCGCATGCGACGGTCTGTTAGTACACCACCTGCGGCACTAAAGACACGTTCCGATAAGACACTAGCCGCAGGGCAAGCCAGCACCTCCAATGCATACTGGCTTAGCTCTGGCCATGTATCCAGCTTAGAGACCCAAAACTTGAACGGGGAAGAGCCGTCTGGGAGTACAGTAAGAGGGCAAGCCATGTAGTCTGTCACCATCTGACGGAACCGTTGCCTCCTGCTGACTGGAGCCGCCGGTGATGGTGTAGACATTTGGGGCGGGCACACAAAAGTGTGCCAGAGTTGTGCCATACTGGGCTTGCCTTGGGCAGAGGCACTGCTTCTGCTCCCTCTTTGGGCAAAGCCTCCCCCACTGCCTCGACGCACTGAGCTGCTTTGTAAAGCACTAGCAGCACTCCTCTCAGTTGGACAGGAGAAGATGATGGAATTCACCAGTGTGTCGTGGTACTCCCGCAATTTACGCTCCCGGGTCAACGCAGGGATGAGGTTTTGGACGTTGTCCCGGTAGCGAGGATCGAGGAGGGTGAACACCCAATAATCAGGCATGTTGAGAATGTGGTCGATGCGGCGGTCGTTTCTCAGGCACTGCAGCATGAAATCCACCATGTGCTGCAGAGTGCCAACCGGCCCAGAAACGCTGTCCCCTGCTTGAGACATGATCTCTGCCCGCTCGTCATCACCCCACCCTCGCTGTACACACTGACCACTGGACAATTGTGTCGCTCCCTCCTCTGGACGGAGCTCTTCCTCCTCCATTGACTCCTCCTCATCCTCCTCACAAATTGGCCCCTGCGTACCCCTTTGTGAGGAACCACGTGGCGCTGACTCTCCAGAAGCTGATGGAAAAGGTGACTCCTCATCCTCCACCTCTTCCACCACATCATCCCTTAACCCTTGCAAAGTTTGCTGAAGCAGGCAGATAAGGGGGACAGTCATGCTGACTAGTGCATCATCTGCACTTGCCATCCGCGTGGAATAATCAAAAGGACGCAAAACCTGGCAGACGTCCTTCATAGTGGCCCACTCTGTGGTTGTGAAGTCTGATCGGCGCTGACTGCGACTTCTTTGCGCCTGATGCAGCTGGTACTCCATAACTGCTTGCTGCTGCTCACACAACCGCTCCAACATATGTAACGTGGAATTCCACCGGGTAGGTAGGTCACATATGATGCGGTGTTCCGGAAGGCGGAATCGGCGCTGCAGAGCAGCAATGCGGGATCTGGCCAAGCTGGAACGCCGCAAGTGAGCACACTCTAGGCGGACCTTGTGCAGCAGGGCATCAAGATCCGGATAGTCCCTCAGAAAACTCTGCACAACCAAATTGAGCACATGTGCCAGACATGGGATGTGAGTGAGGTTGCCAAGGGCCAAAGCTGCCACCAGATTTCGGCCATTGTCACACACTACCATGCCTGGCTGGAGATTCGCTGGCAGTAACCACACATCACTCTCCTGCTTTATGGCATTCCAGAGCTCCTGCGCTGTGTGGCTTCGATGCCCCAATGAAACTAGTTTCAAGACGGCCTGCTGACGTTTGGCCACGGCTGTGCTCATGTCGGTCATAGGTAAACGTTCACGGGTCCATGTGGGGGTGGACTGTGACGGATCCTGCAGAGAGGAATCAGAGGAACTGGTGTAAGAGGAGGAGTCGATGCGTACAGACTGGATTCCTGCAATCCTTGGAGTGGGCAGGACACGTCCTGCGCCACTCGCACGATCTGTACCTGGCTCAACAACATTAACCCAATGGGCAGTGAGGGAAACATATCGCCCCTGTCCATGCTGACTGGTCCACGCATCGGTGGTGAGGTGGACCTTGCTACTGACGGCGTTCAGTAGCGCATGTTTTATGTTTGCCTCAACATGCCTGTGCAGGGCAGGGACAGCCTGCCTGCTGAAGTAAAAGCGGCTGGGCACCTTGTACTGTGGGACTGCCAATGCCATCAAGTCACGGAAGCTGTCAGTCTCCACCAGCCTGAACGAGAGCATTTCCAGGGACAACAGTTTGGCAATGCCTGCATTCAGAGCCTGTGCTCGGGGGTGGTTGGCCGAGAATGCCCGCCTTTTCTCCCATGCCTGTACTACCGATGGCTGTAGAGTAGACTGGGAGTGTGAGGATGACTGGGAAGGTGGTGCTGTGGGTGGAATTACACAAGGTCTCTGGGAGGAAGCCAAACCAGCTGTGCGTGAGCTGGAGGAAGAGGCAACACGAGCTGAAGAGGTGGTAGCTGCCGCTGTTGGTTGGCCTACATCTTCAGTGTGTTTCTGTAACTCCACCGCGTGCCTGGTCCGCACATGTTTCCACATATTTGTGGTATTGAGGTTGCTGACATTTTTCCCTCTTTTTACTTTATGATGACACAGCTTGCATTTGACAAAACAAATGTCATCTGCAACTGTGTCAAAAAAGGACCAGGCACTGCAAGTCTTGGGAGCGCCCTTTTTGGCTTTGGAAAGAGACAGGCTCCTAACGGGTGCCAAAGTGGAGGCTACAGGCTCCGCAGTCTTCCCCCTCCCTCTCCCTCTTTGGCCCGTAAGAGGAAGCTCTTCCTCTGAGCTGCTCCCACCACCTTCCTGTTCCTCACGCCACGATGGGTCAAGGACCTCATCATCTCCACTACCCTCTGCCACCAACTGCTCCTCCTGGGTAGTCTCAGCAGCACAGTACGCACGAGAAAGCGGCACCTGAGTTTCATCATCAGATGCGTACTGCGCTGTGGTCACCGGAGGCACTGGCCCACCTGCCTCTTCAGAGTCAGAGAGAAAAAGGTGTTGGGCATCACTGCACACTGCCTCTTCTTCCATTTCTCCAATGCTGCTTGGCTGGCCCCCTGTTTCCAAGCCAAGAGATTCAGAGAACAGAAGTAGAGACGGCTCCTGTCCTGGGCTCTCTGACTGCCTGGCCAATTTGGCAGGTGGTGAAGAGACAGATGGCTGCTCTCCAGTGCTCTGTGCCTGAGAGGATGTGGCACTAACTGAAGTCGATGCCGAGGCGTTAGCTGCCATCCACCCGACAACGGCTTCAATTTGGTCTTCACGCAGCAGCGGTGCACGGCGCTCTCCGACAAAGCTGCGCATGAAGGACTGTTCCCTGCTGAAACTGAGTGACGACGAGTCACCGGCGCCCGCAGCAGGCACAGAATCACCACGTCCTCTCCCTGCTCCTCTCCCTGCTCCGCGCCCACGCCCACGTGCCTTACTCCCTGCCCTCTTCATCTTGGTTGACAGATAAAGATAAGCAGAAAAGTACTAAGGCCTTAGTGTGCTTATTCCTGTAATGCTCCTCCTAACAGGTGTAAGAAACACTAATGTTGTAAATTGTGGACTAAACTTTATTATTTTTCAAATGTGGCCTACACAAGTGTAAGTTGTGTTTGGTGAACTTAACCTTTTTTTTGGTGCAGATCGGGCTACAGAGCTAGTTTAAATCACACGGAGACCGTGCAGACAGCCGTAAACGGCGCTGCAAGGCCAAGAAACCCTCCTCTAGGTTATCCTATATAGTGTTTTTCCACTATTTAGCTGGATACAAGTGGAAAGACACTAATAGGAATTTTTTTTTTCAAATTTTAAACTGGCTGCACTATTTGAAAAAAAGGAAATTGTTTTTCAAGGTATGAGGCAGTAACGCACCCTGAGCTGAATCCAACCGGCTATGGCTGCACACAGACTACAGGGCGAGCTGCGCTCACACAGAGACCGTGCAGACAGCCGTAAACGGCACTGCAAGGCCCCCAAAAAAACCTCTAGGTTATCCTATGTAGTGTTTTTCCACAATTGAGCTGGAGACTGGTGGAAAGACACTAATAGGAATTTTTTTTTTTTCAAATTTTAAACAGGCTGCACTATTTGAAAAAAAGGAAAATTTTTCTCAAGGTATGAGCCAGTAACGAACCCTGAGCTGAATCCAACCGGCTATGGCTGCACACAGACTACAGGGCGAGCTGGGCTCACACGGAGACCGTGCAGACAGCCGTAAACGGCGCTGCAAGGCCAAAAAACCCTCCTCTAGGTTATCCTATATAGTGTTTTTCCACTATTTAGCTGGATACGAGTGGAAAGACACTAATAGGAATTTTTTTTTTCAAATTTTAAACAGGCTGCACTATTTGAAAAAAAGGAAAATTTTTCTCAAGGTATGAGCCAGTAACGAACCCTGAGCTGAATCCAACCGGCTATGGCTGCACACAGACTACAGGGCGAGCTGGGCTCACACGGAGACCGTGCAGACAGCCGTAAACGGCGCTGCAAGGCCCAAAAACCCCCCTCTAGGTTATCCTATGTAGTGTTTTTCCACAATAGAGCTGGAGACTGGTGGAAAAACACTAATAGGAAATTTGAGAAAAAATGTGCAGCAGGCTGCACTAAGAGCAAAAAAGAACAACTGTGTGAGGCAGTGTGAACCCCCCCTGAGCTGAATACAACCGGGTATATGGCTGCACACAGACTACAGAGTGAGCTGCACACACACACACACACACACAGAGACCTTGCAGAACGCTGTTAAAACAGCGCTGCAAGGCAAGAGCAAGGTGAACAGTGAAGAACACACAGCGTTTTGCTAAATTAGCCTTTGGAAAGGAAAATAAAGCAATTAGCTAGCTCAACTGGCCCTCAGTTAGAACACAGCGTCCTGTCCCTAACTGAAATCACAGCAGAGTGAGCGCAAAATGGCGGCAGCGCTTTTTTATAGTGCAGAGTGACATCATTTCAGCAGCCAATCCAAGCCTTGCCAGTACTTACATGCCCACCATGCTAAACAGGATGTGCCCACACTTTCATTCATTCCTCATTGGCTGCTGCGTTCAATTTGAATTCTGGGAACTTCCGATTCCGGTATCCGATACGCGGGAAGTATCGGAATTCAGTATCGGAATTCCGATACCGCAAATATCGGCCGATACCCGATACTTGCGGTATCGGAATGCTCAACACTACTCATTACACTATTTACGGGTCAGAATAATTATTTGTATATTTTGATAGATCATAATTTTGCGGTAGTAACTACATCACATATATGTTTTTTTCTATTTCTTTGAATATCACAGCCATCAGCTGCCAGCAAAAAATGTGCACTCTTCTTTCAGGAAGTCGACATATGACATAACTATTTATGATATGTTTGCAAGGGGCTAAAAAAAACCCACAATTACTAGCAGGGCCTGCCTGGCGAACACTCACCAGGAGCCTGAGTAGTCCAAGCTGCGGGAGATCAGAGTCACAAATGCCCCAGGACAGACAGCGGATCCCACGCTATCCAAGAACTGAGGGCAGCGACAGCGCCGAGCAGCTGGGAGAGTGAGAAGAATGCAGGAACAGGACCTGCGATCATGTGACAGCAGGTCATGAGGAAAGGGGGCGGGGCCTAGTGAAAAACTGTTGGCAGCCAGGAGGAGACATTGGAGGGCACAGCAGATCCCCGAGGTTCAGAGTGGAACGGCAACCACGGGACACCAGGGAGGTACGAGCACAGGGAAAGAGTAGTCAGGGCTAGCCAGGTGTGAAAAGCTGGGTCAGACGAGAAAGTACCGAATCAGAAGACAAGTAGCAAAACCCTTCAATACAGCCGAAGTCAGAAACCAGAGAAGCAGATGTGGTACAGAATCAGTAGACAAAATCACAACGGGCAACAAACCAAGTCAAAACCTAACATACAGAAGAGAACTCAGGCACAAAGGCACAGGCACACGGGGGTCGACGTGCTCAGCCAAGGGCAAAAGTATAACCCACGACACCTAGATCCACAAAGAGGCTATAAAAAGCATCACTGGAACCAAAGGGAGGCTCCCAAGATTAACTTCAACAGCTCCAGACCTAAACATCCCAGGAAAACAATGACAATTACTCTTTAAAGATAATCTGATAGTAGGATCAACCCTCCTTGCTGTCTATATGGACAGACAGTTCATAGGAAGCTGAATAAAATGACACCATGATGTTTTATTCCCGAATAATTCACAACTTTCTTATATGTAAATGAGCTGTTCAGGACTAAGGGCCAGACGCTGATCTGCATGAGAATCTGCTTCCCGAGCTTATTTTACATGAAGGGGGAGTTATCAATGTAACATAGTAACATAGTTAGTAAGGCCGAAAAAAGACATTTGTCCATCCAGTTCAGCCTATATTCCATCATAATAAATACCCAGATCTACGTCCTTCTACAGAACCTAATAATTGTATGATACAATATTGTTCTGCTCCAGGAAGACATCCAGGCCTCTCTTGAACCCCTCGACTGAGTTCGCCATCACCACCTCCTCAGGCAAGCAATTCCAGATTCTCACTGCCCTAACAGTAAAGAATCCTCTTCTATGTTGGTGGAAAAACCTTCTCTTCTCCAGACGCAAAGAATGCCCCCTTGTGCCCGTCACCTTCCTTGGTATAAACAGATCCTCAGCAAGATATTTGTATTGTCCCCTTATATACTTATACATGGTTATTAGATCGCCCCTCAGTCGTCTTTTTTCTAGACTAAATAATCCTAATTTCGCTAATCTATCTGGGTATTGTAGTTCTCCCATCCCCTTTATTAATTTTGTTGCCCTCTTTTGTACTCTCTCTAGTTCCATTATATCCTTCCTGAGCACCGGTGCCCAAAACTGGACACAGTACTCCATGTGCGGTCTAACTAGGGATTTGTACAGAGGCAGTATAATGCTCTCATCATGTGTATCCAGACCTCTTTTAATGCACCCCATGATCCTGTTTGCCTTGGCAGCTGCTGCCTGGCACTGGCTGCTCCAGGTAAGTTTATCATTAACTAGGATCCCCAAGTCCTTCTCCTTGTCAGATTTACCCAGTGGTTTCCCATTCAGTGTGTAATGGTGACATTGATTCCTTCTTCCCATGTGTATAACCTTACATTTATCATTGTTAAACCTCATCTGCCACCTTTCAGCCCAAGTTTCCAACTTATCCAGATCCATCTGTAGCAGAATACTATCTTCTCTTGTATTAACTGCTTTACATAGTTTTGTATCATCTGCAAATATCGATATTTTACTGTGTAAACCTTCTACCAGATCATTAATGAATATGTTGAAGAGAACAGGTCCCAATACTGACCCCTGCGGTACCCCACTGGTCACAGCGACCCAGTTAGAGACTATACCATTTATAACCACCCTCTGCTTTCTATCACTAAGCCAGTTACTAACCCATTTACACACATTTTCCCCCAGACCAAGCATTCTCATTTTGTGTACCAACCTCTTGTGCGGCACGGTATCAAACGCTTTGGAAAAATGTGATATGTAATAGCCACTGTCTGCTCTCCTGATCTCACAGCAGATCTGTGTGTGACTACAGTAAATCTGATGAATCTGCAGCAGCCAGTGTTGAAATACAGCAAAGCTATGAGAGCTGCAGCTGCTAACGAGTTTGTAAAGAGACAATGTTCAGTACTACTGTTTTGCATTAGTCACCTGTCTCACACTGGGAATGTCCTCATTAAAGTAAGCTCTGAAGGCAGATTCTCATGCAGATCAGTGTCTGACCCAAAGCCTGGAACAGCTTATTTACATATAAGAAAAGCATGGGTATCAATGGAATAAAACATCAGATAGCAGATGTCAAGGTAGCATTTTATTCAGCTTCCTATGACCTACATGCCCATATAGTAGGCTTAGGGAGGCACTGCCTTCATTGATCAATTCTTCACCTGGCTTCTTCACTTTCTCTCTGCTGATGTCCCCACCATCATCATGGGTGACTTTAACATCCCTACTGACACCGGCCAGCCAGCAGCCTCCAAACTCCTGTCCCTTACTTCATCCTTTGGACTTACTCAGTGGTCCTCCACAGCCACCCACACAGAAGGACATATACTAGACTGTTGTGAATTCCGCTCTTGGGCTCCCTCCGGTGGTTGTAAGTGGCACTTTTGTGAGTTCTGCTCTTGGGCTCCCTCCGGTGGTTTTAAGTGGAATGGCTGCTCCTTGGATTTAGCTGTCAGCAGCTGCTTCCACTTATTGTCTATTCTGCTCGGCTATTTAGCCTGGCTCTTTCCTTCAGCTTGTGCCACTTGGCAATGGTTCCTGGTTGGATTCACATCTCTTTGGATTTCCCTGTTATCCTGACCAGTTCAGCAAAGCTAAGTCCTTGCTTGCTCTTTTCTGTCCACAGGTTGTGGACTTATCCGTCCTGTGCTTTTTATGTTTGTCCAGCCTGTCAGTATGGATTAATTCAGTTAAGCTGGAAGCTCTGGGAAGCAGATTTACCCTCCACACCTTTAGTCAGGTGTGGAGATTTTTGTAAACTCTGTGTGGATTTTTGTAGTTTTTTATACTGACCGCACAGTATTCCATCCTGTCCTATCTATCTAGCTAGATGGGCCTCCTGTGCTCATCCTGGTTTCATTCTGTGTATGTCTTTTCCCTCTCCACTCACAGTCATTACTTGTGGGGGGCTATCTATCCTTTGGGGATTTTCTCTGAGGCAAGATAGTTTTCCTGTTTCTATCTTTAGGGGTAGTTAGTTCTCAGGCTGTGACGAGGTGCCTAGGGAGTGTTAGGAGCATCCCATGGCTACTTCTAGTGTTGTGTTGAGCTTAGGGACTGCGGTCAGTACAGGTACCACTTCCTTCAGAGCTCGTCCCATGTTGCTCCTAAACCACCAGATCATAACACTAGACCTCATCTTCATCCACCTCTGTTCCCTATCTAATCTCACAACCTCTCCCTTCCTCCTATCTGACCACCATCTACTCACCTTCTCATCCTTATCCTCCTCAACTGCTCCATGTCCAGCCACTAACACATCCTCGCAAAAACCTTGCACACCTAGACATTCACAGACTCTCTGACTCTCTTCTACCTCTGTCCTTCATATCTTCACTCCACGACACGGATAGCTCCACCGCTTTCTATAACACCACCCTCACATCAGCCATAGACTCAGTCGCCCCTCTCATGCATGGCAAAGTGCGACAAATCAATAAGCAACCCTGGCACAACAATCTCACCCAAAAACTTTGACAAGCATCCATGGTCGCGGATCGGCGTTGAAAGAAAACATGCCTGCCAGACGACTTCACTGGTTTCAAACAAGCTACACTTGGCTTCAAATTATTCCTCACCTCTACAAAACAGACCTATTTCACAAACCTTGTATCTTCATTATCCTACAACCCAAAACTAGAGTTGAGCGACTTTTACTTTTTTCGGATCGAGTCGGACTTTCTCAAAAGTTAGGTCGGGTGAAATCGGCCGATTATTGCGAAAAGTCGGGGGCCGACTGAAACACGAAACCCAATGCAAGTCAATAGGGAATCAAAGTCGGTAGTGAGTGGAGGACAGGAAAACACCTACAGTGCACATTTTAATGCCAAAGACATCAATTCATATTACTTAAGCTTGTCAATCTTAATTTACCTTATAATAATAGTTAGGCATTGAAAACTGGGGGTCATTTGGCTAAAGTTGTGGGGGGGTAGATTTTTGTGGGCCCAGGAAATGCGAAATATGTCACGGCGGTGGAGCAGGGAGAGGTAAGTATTTCAACTTTGCAAGTGCTGTGATCCTGAGCAAGCAGGGGGGGCCCACTTGTTGGCACTGGCACAGGGCCCCTCATAGTACGGCGGTGTGTTTGACGGTGGGTGGCGCCTCCCACTGGCAGAGACACTTTTGCATACTATGAGGGGCCCTGTGCCAGTGACGTGGCCAATGAGTATGCCCCCTTACCTGATGAAGGAACCTGCACTTTCATCTGCACCTTCCTCTTTGCCCCTGTGTAAGGTGGTATAGTATGCGGGAAGGGGAACCTGACTTTCAGCAGGGTCAGATTCTGGCTGTGTAGAGTGCAAGGGGAATGTAGTGGTCTGGGTCAATGTACGAGCAGACTTATCTAGCAGTGGCTGGGCAATGGGCAGGATGAGGAGGAAACACAGATATAGGCCCAAATAATAAAGTAGGCTAAATGCAGTTCAAAATTGGTAACAGGACTAAACAGGTGGCATAACTAGGTACAGGGGTGGGCTCCTCTGCTGAGTATAAAATAGACACAGGATAAAACACCAGGTATTATATATGAAGAAAAAGTACTAAAATAAAATATCCATAGACTAAAAAATTAAAATATAAAAATACCGGTCACCACCTGTGTCAAAGCAATATAGTGGAACCACTACAAGAACAGAAAGAACATGCGCCAAATTTGGCGCATGTTCTTTTTTTTCCTCTGCTGAGTAGCAGACAGTGGTAGTAGGCGCAAAGTATTAACTGGTCTAAATGGAGGCCAGGGCCCCTGTATATTTTAACTATCATCTATCATTTCAACAAATTTGTATTGGCAGTGCCATTGAAGGATTTAACAGCACAGACTACACAGTGGTGGAGCAGGGAGAGGTAAGTATTGCAAGTGGTAGAGCACTGTTCGAGCTGGGGGGAACACTCTCTCATGGGCGGCGGTACTGGCAGCATAGGGCCCCTCATATTACGATGGTGTGTCTGACGTTGGTTGTGCACCACCACCGTCAGAGACACTTCATTGTACTATAAGGGACCCTGTGCCAGTGCCGTCGCGCAAGAGTGGGCACACTCACCTGTCCAGACAAACGGCACTCGCACGGGTGCTTGCGCCAGGTGATGACCATGGCCCTGTGGGGGGAGTCAGCCCATTTAGAGAGGTATAAAAATGGCCTATGGTGGTCATTCAGCAGCTGCAAATGGAGGAATTGGAGCAGTCAGTAAGAGGAGGCCAAAAGCAAGACATTTTTCAGGCAAGCTACGTGTCAGCAGGGGAAGGTGGGGCAAAATAATTTGAAATCCATGATTGGTTCAATTTAATGAAGGTTAGATCATCCGGCTTTAAAAGCTGTTTTTCTATTTCCAGAAAAGGGAGCCTTCGAGGCCTTGTGTAGCCAGACGATGACGCTGGCTCAACACCTCCAGCCTTAGGTGCTATTGTGCTTTTGCCACTACCACCAGATGCACCACGACCATCAGTACCAGCTGGCAACCACCGCCCACGGGCTCTTCCTCCAGACTTACTCATTTTTTGGAAAATCTAACCAAAATAACAACCGTTATATGGTACTGTAAAACAAGGTAGAAGGTGTACATAAACTTTTTGAGAATTTAAATCTCCATTTTTTTTGGGAGACTGAACCAAAACTCAGGCCCTGTGCATAAAACAACACAATGTAAGTGGCAGAAAGTGGCTGGCTGATACACGACAAACTAACAGGAGTGAAGTATATCCACTTTGGGAGAATTGAAATCTCCCTTTTTTGGGGGAGACTGAACCAAAACTCAGGCCCTGTGCATAAAACAACACAATGTAAGTGGCAGAAAGTGGCTGGCTGATGTACGACAAACTAACAGGACTGAAGTATATCCACTTTGTGAGAATTTGAATCTCACTTTTTTTGGGGGGGAGACTGAACCAAAACTCAGGCCCAGTGTATAAAAAAACACAATGTAAGTGACAGAAAGTGGCTGGAAGATATATGAAAAAATGCATGGACTGTAGTACAATTTAAATCTCCCTACAATGATCTCAGGAAAAGTATGGCAGCAATAAAAAGGACTGCTGCACACAAAAGTGTGGATTAATAAACAAGATAACTGTGCAGATAAGAGCAACAGGATTTTTGCTTTTAAAAAAGCAGTTGGTTTGCACAGCAGCATGCAAACAGCAATGCAGCTATCAGGGAGCCTTATAAGGCAGCGTAATAAGCTATAGAGCTGATGCACAAAAATATAGCCTCCACTGTCCCTGCAAAAAAATGGTGGTGTTGGAAAGTGGAAATCGCTACAGCACAAGCAGTTTGGGGGTTAATCTTCCCTCCCTAATTGTATCCCTTCTTCTGATGAAGCTGCAGCAACCTCTTCCTATGCTAAGATCGGCAGAAGTAAGATGGCGGCCGGCGTGCACGCCCCTTTATAGCCCCTGTGATGCCACAGAAAGCAAGCCAATCACTGTCATGCCCTTCTTTAAGATGGAGGGGACCGAGACCTATGTCATCACACTGCCCACACTCTGCGTCCTCCTTCATTGGCTTAAAAATGGTGCTGAAAGCGTCATACAAAAAGCGACTTTTGTGCGCAGATCGCCGACCTCATGGCCGATCCCACTAGGATCGGGTCGGGTTTCATGAAAACTGACTTTGCCGAAAGTCGTCGATTTTTGAATTTGTCCGATCCGTTTTTCTCAATTCTATCCAAAACAACTGTTCAGCACATTCAACTCTCTCCTCCGCCCACCACTGCTACCTCCAATTCCCCTCCTCTCTTCTGAGGACTTTGCCACCTACTTCAAAATTAAGATCGACCAAACAAGGCAAACCTTTACTGTTCCACCATCCCAACCACTCCATATACCAGACATTTGCCCTTCCCTAATAACCTTCCTCTCCAATATCACTGAAAGAGAGCTTACTCACCTCCTTACCAAATCACAACTCACCACCTGTGCACTTGATCCCATCACTTCCCACCTGCTCCCCAACCTCACTAACACGCTCATTCCAGCCCTAACCTACCTCTTCAACCTATCGCTATCTTCTGGTATTTTCCCCTCTGCTTCAAGCAAGCCACCATCACACCCATCCTCAAAAAAACAAACCTTAACCCAACTGCTATGCCCAGATATCGACCCATATCACACCTCCCATTTGTTTCAAAACTCCTTGAGCAGCATGTCCATGCTCAACTTTCCTCCCACCTCTCATCTAACTCTCTCCTTGACAACCTCCAATCTGGTTTCCGCCCCCACTATTCCAGCAAAAGTGCCCTGACCAAAATTACTAATGACTTGCTCACAGCCAAAGCCAACAGACAGTTCTCCATCCTCCTCCTTCTCATCCTGTCTGCCTACTGCTACAGATTCTTTCTTCCCTTGGCATCAAAGACCTTGCCCTGTCCTGGATTTCCTCATACCTTTCCAACCGCACATTTAGAGATTCCAAATCTCACACTACCTCCTCATCCTGCCCTCTCTCTGTTGGTGTCCCTCAAGACTCTGCCCTGGGCCCCTGCTTTTTTCCATCTATACCCTTGGCCTAGGACAACTTATAAAGTCAT
The DNA here is from genome assembly GCF_032444005.1 of Ranitomeya imitator. Classification (NCBI taxonomy): domain Eukaryota; kingdom Metazoa; phylum Chordata; class Amphibia; order Anura; family Dendrobatidae; genus Ranitomeya; species Ranitomeya imitator. The sequence continues at coordinate 69,933,350 of NC_091285.1, forward strand.
ATGGCTTCCAGTACCACCTGTATGCAGACAACACTCAGATCTACCTCTCTGGCCCAGATGTCACATCCCTGCTGTCCAGAATCCCGGAGTGTATATCAGCCATATCCTCCTTTTTCACCTCTCGCTTCCTAAAACTCAATGTAGACAAAATCAAACTCATCATCTTTCCTCCATATCGCCAATCTCCCCTACCCAATCTATCTAATATGGTAAGCAGCATCATACTCTCTCCTGCACCTGTAATCCGCTGCCTCTGAGTAAGTCTCGACTCTGCCCTGTCCTTCAAACCGCAAATCCAAACTCTTGCCACCTCCTGTCGCCTCCAACTCAAAAATATTGCCAGAATCCCTCCCTTCTTCAGCCCTCAATCTTCTAAAACTCTTGTGCATGCCCACATCATCTCCTGCCTTGACAACTGCCTTTAGAAATACCCTGGTTTCGGGAAAGAGGGAAAAAAAAGATACAAGTGCGGCGCTTCCTCTGAGCATAATACGTTTTTACCAACAGTTTAAAAAAAATCTTTCAGTTGTGGTTATGGTCACCTTCTATCAGTAAGAAATGCACGTTGGGATTCTCAAGGCATCAATTCTTTAGGAAACTCTTCTCTGTATGTTGTATAATCCAATAAGGTGTGCAGCTCACTTTGGAGAACTATGTGTTGATCCTGCTTCGAATCCACAAAGGTGGCGAATTCAAAGGGAAAATAAACTCCAAGCAAATGTGGCGCTAAGCACCTTTGGATTTTTTGAATGCATCCACTTCCAGTGAAAAATGTTAATAAAAAATCATTTATTTTCTCAAAAGAAAAAAAGGAAAAAATATATAAATAAATAAATAAATAAATTGTATTTTAAAAATGTTTTTAAACTGTATTTATTTATTTTCCCTTTTTTTTGTTTTGAGAAAATAAATGAATTTTTATTAACATTTTTCACTGGAAGTGGATGCATTCAAAAAATCCTAAGGTGCTTAGCGCCACATTTGCTTGGAGTTTATTTTCCCTTTGAATTGGCCTCGACTACTGCAACACCCTCCTCTGTGGCCTCCCCGCTAACTCTCTTGCACCAATCCAGTCTGTCCTCAACTCTGCTGCCTGCCTATTCCACCTCTCTCCTCGCAGCTCCCCTGCTTCTCCTATCTGCAAATCCCTCCACTGGCTTCCAATTCCCTAACGAATCCAGTTCAAACTACTAACACTGATCTACAAAGCCATCCACAACCTGTCACCTCCATACATCTCTGAACTAATCTCCCAATATCTTCCCTTACGTAATCTCCGATCCTCCCAAGACCTCCTACTCTCCACCACATTTATTCATTCCTCACACGACTGCCTCCAAGATTTTCACCATATATACCCCATCCTCTGAAATTCCATGCCTCAACACGTCCGATTATCCACCACCCTCGGATCCTTGAGACGGAACCTGTAAACCTATTTCTTCAGGAAAGCTTACAGCCTGCAATAACCATTCTGCTGCCTCACCTCCACCCAAGCTGCCCCCTCACCACCACTGGAGCCGCTGCACCCCGACCTTCTGTCTTTTCCCCATTATCCCATAGAATGTAATTCCGCAAGGACAGGGTCCTCTCCCCTCTGTACCAGTCTGTCATTGTAAATTTGTTTCCTGTAAACAACATCTATAACTCTGTATGTAACCCCTTTCTCATGTACAGCACCATGGAATTAATGGTGCTATATAAATAATAATAATAATAATAATAATAACAATAATAATAATTGATTCTACTCATAGATCCCTTTTAATAGTATATATTTTATAGAGCTTTATAACATAAAATAATATTTTCTTTGAGAAAAAACTCAAAAGACTCAATAAACAATTGTGGAATTGTAATTTTAACATTTGCGCCCATACATTAGACATTGCCTAAGTAGTGCCAATCTAATATACAACCATTAAAATTGACATCAAATCAGTATGGAGGACATGTCACAGCGAACATACTGTAGAAAGAACTTGAGGGTGCTATTATGATTCATTTTTCTGCTTTATTATTGAATCAAGATTTATGGAATTCCCTAAAATGATATCGAAAATAATTTCAAAAGTACCTTAAATGTTTTTCAAAAATTCACACGAATGAAATGTGCGACTTTGGCAGACTTGATTATTGGGTAACAAATGAAAATCAAGACTTCTAATTGTAGCATGGACATCTGGGTAAATGACATTTCTGTGGCATCTATGTGAGCAAACACCACACCTCCTGGGTTTTTAGAGTGTAACGTTGGCTTTAGTGACACAGAAGCCAAGTTTGTGTGCATTAAGCGAAGATTGATTTTAAGCAAATATTTCTTGGAGACAAAGGCACTAGTAACAGTACATACACTGTGTCATATTGATGTTATGAGAAATACCAAATCAAGAGCGTTGCAATGGGACTCAACCTTTGGCACAAAACAGTAGTATGTCATGCATGTCCATGTGAGGTAGATTGGCCAAAGGTTGACCTCTTGCAAATGAGCTGTGAAGGCATTATACAAGAAGATTGTTCTAGCTAGCAAAGAGACACATTACCTGTCTTCATATACAGCTGTTTAGTACTATACATACACTCATACACACACGTCTTTCTACTGGAAATTGTAAAATCCGAAAAGACAAAAAAATACCACTGCCGAGGTCACAATGGCACATTTCTATTGTACCTTCTTACAAGAAAGATTATGAACTGATGCCATGTGAAGGTCAAACAGTGCTGGTATGCAAAATCAGTTTGTTTGATTTTTTGTTTACGTTTTCTTTAAGAATTTTTTTGGTTCCAAATACCAAAGTTTATGTTGTTGCACGGCTGGTTAAAGTACTGAAAATGTTTAGAAATTTGCGTTTTTTAATAATATTTCTATTTTTCATCTCAAGGATTGGATAAAATATACTGTATTCTTAAAACGATATTAACCGCTTAACGACCAGAGGTATTTTTGGTTTTGCATTTTCATTTTTTTGCTCCCCTTCTTCCCAGAGCCATAACTTTTTTTAATTTTTCCATCAATATAGCCATGTGAGAGCTTGTTTTTTGTGAGACAAGTTGTACTTTTTATCGACACCATTGGTTTTACCATGTTGTGTAATAGAAAACGGGAAAAAAGTTCCAAATGCGGTGAAATTGCAAAAAAGTGCAATCCCACACTTGGTTTTTGTTTGTTTTTTTGCTAGGTTCACTAAATGCTAAAACTGACCTGATATTATGATTGTCCAGGTCATTATGAGTTCATAGACACCAAACATGTCTAGGTTCTTTTTTAGCTATGTGGTGAAAAAAAATTCCAAACTTTGTTTAAAAAAAAAAAAAAGTGCCATTTCCGAGACCCGTAGCATATCCCTTTTCACAATCTCAGGTTGGCTGAAAGCTTATTTTTTGCACACCAAGCTGACATTTTTAATGATTCCATTTTGGTGCAGATACAATCTTTTGATCGCCTGTTATTGCAATTATTTATTTAATCGTATGAATATATATTTAAACATCATATAAGAATACATAAATGATAAACAGTAATTGAAAAGAACAAAGGAACAGAATTTTTTTTCCTGCTACGCCGTTTAATGATCAGGTTAATTCCTTTTTTTATTGATAGATCGGGCGATTCTGAATGCGGCAAAACCAAATATGTGAATGTTTGATTTTTTTTTTTTTGAAAGAGGTGATTTAAACTTTATATATTCTTTATTTTTTTATAATTTTAAAAGCTTTTTTTTTTTACTTTCGTCATGTTTCAATAGTCTCCATGGGAGACTAGAAGCTGCCATAACTCGATCGGCTCTGCTACATGCAGGCAATGATCAGATCCCCTGTATGTAGTAGAATTGCTCACTTGCTATGAGCGCCGACCACTGGGTGGCGCTCATAGCAAGCTGGCAGTGACAACCATAGAGGTCTCCAGGAGAGCTCTGCTTGTCATGCCAACCTACCGGTGACCTGCGATCAAGTGATGGGGTCACTGGTGGGCAAATTTCTGGCACGAATCCCTGAAATGCATGTTAAATGCTGCTGTCAATGTTTGACAGCGGCATTTAATCGGTTAATAGCCGTGGGTGGAATGCGATTCCACCCGCAGCTGTTCTGGGCACATGTCAGCTGTACAAAACAGCTGATATGTACCGGGAAAGATGTGGGCTCCGGCGGTGGTAGGGAGTCCGACATCAGCGTAAATGTATGCCTGATGTCAGAAAGGGATTAAAAAAAGTAGAAATAACCTTTTGGTGCCTTATTCATACATTTTTTTAGGGTATGTGCACACGCTGCGGATTTGCTTGTGGAAGTTCCTGCATCTCTTGGCAGAAAACGCAGTGGAAATTCCGTACAGTTTTTCTGCAGTTTTCATGTGTTTTTGATGCGTTTTTGATTCGGATTTTCATGCCGCTTCGTATGCATTTTTGTAAGTTAAATGAAGAAATAATATTTAAAAAAAAAGAATCATGATGTCATTTCTTTGTTCAACCTCTTCAGTTAGATACCCTCATTAATATTAAATAAAGACATACAAACACACACACACACACACAGTCACCAGCGTATGTAGGATCATTAACATAATTAACCTACATATGCTGTAACAAAACAGCAACTGTTATTAGGCTATGTCCCCTTGGTCAGTAATCGGCAGCGCTTTTGATGCAGCACATCTCCGCTCCATCCAAAGCGCTAGCGGCTTTTCAACTCAGGTGATTCCGCATGTGTTCAATAAACCGTGTGGAATCACCGTGCTATATACATTGGATGGGTTATATTTATCTTGTGGAGACTGAGCGTCTTCGCAAAATAAATTGACATGCTGCGGTCTGTCTCCACAGGGAAGCGGCGGGCGCCGGTGCACTCATAGTGGACATGGGATTTCTTGAAATCGCATCCACTGTGTTGTAACATCTGGCTGCTGCGGGTTGGACAATCTGTTTATTGTTCAAAAAATAAAAAATTGTGTGGGTTCCTGAATAATTTTCATAACCAGCAGAGGGAAAGCTAACGGCTGAGGGCTGAAGTGTTTATTCTGCGAAGGAGCCAACAGCCATAAAGGTCCCAGGTTATTAATATCAGCTCACAGCTGTTTGCTTAGCCTTGACTGGCTAGTTTACAGGGGAACCCCAGAAAAAATTGACATGGGTCCCCCTATAAAATTGAGCCAGCAATGGCTAGGCAGACAGATGCGGGCTGATATTAATAGTCTGGGAAGGGGCCATGGATATTGGCACCTCCCCATGCTAAAAACATCAGCTCTCAGATGCCACAGAAATGGCGCATCTTATAATGCACCAATTTGGCACTTAGCCTCGCTCTTCCCACTTGCCCTGTAGCAGTGGCAAGTGGGATCATATTTATAGGGCTGATGTCACCTTTGTATTGTCCAGTGACATCAGGCCCATGGCTTAATAATGGAGAGGAGTCTACAAAACACCTATCCATTACTAATCCTATAGTTATATGGTAAATAAACACACAACCAGAATAAAGACCTTTATTTGAAATAATCACACACACTCCTTTATTGAATCTTAATTAACCATACTTACTGAAAACCTAATCCCTGACACCTCGTCTCCTGCAAGCAATCAAAAAATAATAAAGCAACATACAATACTATCCTGTCCAACGTAGTCCATTTAATTTCAAGTGTCCCACGTCAATCTCACTTGTGGTACAGTCACATTGAGAGATGTGACCGCTCTCCCAGCGTCTGGCGATACACTGAGAGGAGGTAATCGCTCCCTCAGTGTATCACTGCGCTGCTGTGAGAATTCACCAGAGTTCATCAGCGCCGCTTCTCTCACTTATGGCATTACTGCTGTGTGAGAACTTTCCTGGGCAGCGGTGCCATAACTGAGAGCACAGGAGCCGATCAGCTGATGTATTCCAGTGAACTCTCACAGCGGCTACGTGATATACACTGCAGGAGCGATTACCTCCTATCAGTATATCGCCGGCGGCCAAGGTGGGACACTCTGTATTAAATGGTCTATGGCGGACAGGTGAGTATATGTTGGTTTATTATTTTTGATTGTTAACAGGAGATGTAGGCATCGGGTTTAGGTGTTTGGTGAGTATGTATTGTGAATGTGAATATGTAAATTATTCAAAATGTTTTGATTGACCACAGTCGCCGGATGATGAGACTATTCTCCCATCATTGGCTCGTGCTGTCTCTGTCATATGTGACAAAAGACGTAGCTAAATGGGAATTGTAGTCCCATCAGACGACACCTGGGTACACACGTTGCATGGGTACACACAGACACACACAGACACACACACACAGACACACACACAGAGACACACGCACATATCCTCAGCCCACACACAGAGACACACACACATATTCTCCTCCTAAACACAGAGACACACACATATTCTCCACCCACACACTCCTCCTTCTGACATCATTTCCCTTTGACAAATCGCAGTGTTTTTTGGCAGTAAATCTGCAGAAAATCCACAGACCTTCTTACACTTGCGTTTTTGCTGTGGATTTGACTGACTCAATGGAAATCAATGGGTGCAGAAATGCTGCAGATCCACAAAAAGAATTAACATGCTGCTGAAAACAAAACGATGCAAACAAGAAATTCCAGATCATGTGCACAACACTTCAGAAATGTCATTGATTAAGTAATCCATTGCATTTTTTGAGCATTTCCGTGCAGCAAAAAACGCTGCGTCAATGCAACAAATCCGCATCATGAGAACATAGCCTTAAAGCCTTAAACTTGTACTGTCATTGGCCAAGTGTTTGGCACCTTTGAAATTGTTCCAGAAGGTATTTCTCCCAGATAATTATTGCAGTTACACATGTTTTGTTATGCTCATGTTGATTTCCTTTTTGTGTATTGGAACAGCACAAAAAAAAACTGAAAAAGAGAAGGCAGATTAAACACAAAACCCCAAAAATGAGCCAGAAAGAAATTATTGACACCTTCTACTTAATATTTGGCTGCACACCCTTTGGAATAAATAACTGCAATCAATCTCTTCCTATAACCATCAACAAGCTTCTTACAACTCTTATCTGGAATTTTGGACCACTCATCTCTTGCAAAGTGCTCAAGGTTTCTTATATTTGAAGGGTGCCTTTCCCCAATAACAAGTTTAAAATCTAGCTGCATGGGTTCAATGGGATTTAAATCGGGACTCATTGCTGGCTACTTTGGAACTCTCCAGTGCTTTGTTTTCATCCTTTTCTGGGTGCTTCTTGAAGTATGCTTAGGGTCATTGTCCTGCTAGAAGTTTTCTGACACAGGGCACTACATTGAAACCCAAAATCATTTGATAATTTTAAGATTTCATGATGCCTTGCACACAGTCCAAGCACCAAGGGCCAGAGGCAGCAAAACAACCCCAAAACATCTTTAAACCTCTACAATATTTGACTATATGTGCTGCGTTCTTTTCTTTGCAGGCCCAATTCCATTTTCAGTAAACAGCAGAATAATGTGCTTTACTAAAAAGCTCTATCTTGATCTCATTTGTCCACAAGACACTTTCCCAGAAGGATTTTGGCTCACATACATCTTGGCAAACAGCAGTTTATGTCTCTGTGTCAGCAGTGGGGTCATTCTGGGTCTTCTGCCTTAAGGTACCTTCACACATAACGATATTGTTAAGGATATCGTTGCAACGTCACGCTTTTTGTGACGTAGCAACGATCCCGCTAACGATCTTGTTATGTGTGACAGCGACCAACGATCAGGCCCCTGCTGGGAGATCGTTGGTCGTGGGGAATGATCAGGACCTTTTCTTGGTCGCTGATCACCCGCTGTCATCGCTGGATGAGAGATGTTTGACTAATTATCGGTTATAGGAATAAACACTCATCCCTCCATATTTTTATTCATTTCTTGTATTATTCACTATGTAATTATTGCATTACTTGTATCTGATTGTGGATTAATCACTAGGCTCTATATCTAACCTTGGTCCCTGCATTTTGGACGGTAGCAGACTTTTTCCTTCATTTTTTAATTTATAATCTACTAAAAATATATTTTTATCAGGATTTTACTCGGCTAGTGGCGACTTTATAATCTCCTCCACATGTAGTGTTATTCATGAATGTTGAGTTCTCTTGTCCCCTACTTTCAAACTGGGCATTATTTGTGTTTAACTGCAACCTTTCAGCAATTTTTCTCTGCCGTCCATGTCTAGGAAAGATTAGCTACAATGCCATGGATTGCAAACTTTTTGATTAATTATTCAGTCATCATAGTTTTTGTAATCATTCCTAGGCACTTTATTGATAATTCTATGGCTAACTTTCATTCAATAACTTGTTGCTCTCTATTATATATCATATAATCATGTTTTGTATAGGCAGCACGGTGGCTCAGTGGTCAGCACAGCAGCCTTGCAACGCTGGGGTCCTGTGTTCAAATGCCACCAAGGACAACATCTGCAAGGAGTTTGTATTTTCTTCCTTCTCTGCGGTTTACTCCCACATTCCAAAGACATACTGTTAGGGAATTTAGATTGTGAGCCCCAATGGAGACAGCGATGATAATGTGTGATATATGTTAGCGCTATATAAATAAATGGATTATTATTGCTTTGCAATCTAAAATTATATACCACTCTTAATATCACAGCATATATAAGATTTATTCACCTGTTCTTGTCCTTTGGGGTTGCGTTTGCTGTTTCTTCTGGTTCTTTTCCCCACCTTTAACCAAATAAATAAAGTTGTATCGTTTACTCATCATGGACTCATGTTAGGGCATGTTAGGTTAGGCTATGGGTTGAACAAGATGGACTTAAAGTCTTCCTTCAACCTTAATGACTATGTTACTATGTTACTATGACTCGTAAATCTCATTTTTTTCTTCTTTTTAACACTAATATGATCACCGATGGGTTTTTATTTGGTGTCCTATGCACACATGTGGTTGTATCTGTGAACTTTTTTCATCTATAATCATCCCATTGTTGGTTAATATTTAATTTCTGCATGTCTCTTTTTCTTTTCAGACTTTTTTTATACTTTTTGATTAAGTTGCACACCATGGAGAAAGGAACATCAAGATCTCTGGAGATCGACTTGTAACTTTGAGATTGTTGATAATTTTGGTTCTCAAGTCCTCAGACAGTTCTCTTTCTTTTCTCCATGCTTAGAGTGGCACACACAGACAAAAAAAGGAAAGATTGAGTCAACGTCTCTCCTTTTTATCTGGTTTCAGGTGTGATTTTCATATTGCCCACACCTGATACTTGCCACACGTGAGTTTGCATGAGCACCATATGCCTGAAACAAAGTTGTTTACCCACAGTTATAGAAAGGTGTCAAAAGTTTTGTACTGACCATCTTTGGGATTTTGTGTGAAATTTCATTGTGTTAGTCCAATAAACACAAAAGGAAATAAAGGTGTGTATAACAAAGCATATTTAATTGCAAAAATTTTCTGGGAGAAACACTTCATTTTCTGCAACAATTTCAAGGGTGCCAACACTTTCGGCTATAACTTTATAGCAAAAATAGATCTATAAGCAATAACAGCTGATATGCATACCTTGATATAGTGAATAGTGCCATAGAAGTGACATAATAGCAGGAATTATGCCACTCCGTGTCAGTGGTTGTTCGACGAGGATACCACTCCATGAATTCATTGTAAAAAAAAAAAGGGAATCCAGCACAGGTGTAGTAAATGAAACTTAAGTTTAATTTATTATGCAATTCTAAATAACAATGTTTCGGTCTTCCAATTCAGAACTTCATCAGACTGAAACAGATGTATACAAAAAAATTAAGGATAACTAGTTGTGAAAATATGACATACTGTATGCAGGGAAAAAAGATGAGTGGGGGAAGGGGAATATAATAAGCGGCAATACATATATACACACGTGGTCAAAATTGTTGGTACCCCTTGTTTAATGACAGAAAAACCCAAAATGGTCACAGAAATATGGTAATTTGAATCTAACAAAAGTAATCTAATATATAATTGCCTAGAATACTACTTCCTGCAATTTGTGCCAACTTCCGTGGCTTTGTCCGGAGCTAATGTCCGGAGCTAATGTGCGGAGATAATGTCCGGAGCTAATGTCCGGAGCTAATGTCCGGAGCTAATGTCCGGAGCTAATGTCCGGAGCTAATGTCCGGAGATAAGTGACGTCAACAGTGTCCAGTGTCTGATTGGTTGCCGCCTGCTGCGAGCGACCAATCAGAAACGTGCCGTACTGTGACACACTCCGCCCGCCATTTTGGTGTGATTTTTGAATTTTTACCTCACAGCAAGTTTCTACTGCGTGGAGGCGGGCCCAGTGACGTTGCTCTTCAAGCTCCTGCCGAATTTCGTCAAAAAAATGATAATACCATTTACCAAAACTATATATATTTAGTTGTGAAGTGGTTCAGTGACATTTTCACACCAATTTTGAACTTTTGTTTGGTGTTTTCTCCATATACTGCCTATTGTTTTTGTTCTTTCTTACTATTATTTATTAATTGTATTATTCTTACATTTGAATAAATAAAGTATATATGGATTCTAGACTCCCGATTCTTTAGAATCGGGCTGCCATCTAGTAATAAATAAAAGATCTTGAAAGTGAACAAATGAAAGTCGGACATTGCTTTTCAACTATGCTTCCCCAGAATAAAAAAAAAAAATAAAACTCATGAAATAGGCCTGGACAGAAATGATGGTACCCTTAGCTTAAAGGGAACCTGTCACTCCGTTTTTTCAGATTGAGATAAAAATACTGATAAATAGGGCCTGCGCTGTGCGTTACAATAGTAACATAGTAACATAGTAACATAGTTAGTAAGGCCGAAAAAAGACATTTGTCCATCCAGTTCAGCCTATATTCCATCATAATAAATCCCCAGATCTACGTCCTTCTACAGAACCTAATAATTGTATGATACAATATTGTTCTGCTCCAGGAAGACATCCAGGCCTCTCTTGAACCCCTCGACTGAGTTCGCCATCACCACCTCCTCAGGCAAGCAATTCCAGATTCTCACTGCCCTAACAGTAAAGAATCCTCTTCTATGTTGGTGGAAAAACCTTCTCTCCTCCAGACGCAAAGAATGCCCCCTTGTGCCCGTCACCTTCCTTGGTATAAACAGATCCTCAGCGAGATATTTGTATTGTCCCCTTATATACTTATACATGGTTATTAGATCGCCCCTCAGTCGTCTTTTTTCTAGACTAAATAATCCTAATTTCGCTAATCTATCTGGGTATTGTAGTTCTCCCATCCCCTTTATTAATTTTGTTGCCCTCCTTTGTACTCTCTCTAGTTCCATTATATCCTTCCTGAGCACCGGTGCCCAAAACTGGACACAGTACTCCATGTGCGGTCTAACTAGGGATTTGTACAGAGGCAGTATAATGCTCTCATCATGTGTATCCAGACCTCTTTTAATGCACCCCATGATCCTGTTTGCCTTGGCAGCTGCTGCCTGGCACTGGCTGCTCCAGGTAAGTTTATCATTAACTAGGATCCCCAAGTCCTTCTCCCTGTCAGATTTACCCAGTGGTTTCCCCCAGTAGTGTATGCAGTGTACCCTGATTCCCCACCTATGCTGCGAAATACAGTACATTACCAAAGTCGCCGTTTTCGCCTGTCAATCAGGCTGGTCAGGTCAGGTGGGCGTGGTGACATCGCTGTTTCTTCCCCAGCTTTCCGTTGGTGGCGTTATGGTGTGCGAATGTCCAAGTGCCGAATCCACTGCGCGCAGGTGAAGTAAAAGCGCGCGATCTGCGCTATTACCCTTGTCATCGGTGGGGGCGGCCATCTTCCTGAGGCCGCGCGTGCGCAGATGGAGTGCTCTGCTGCACGGGGCTTCAGGAAAATGGCCGCGGGATGCCGCGCGTGCGCCGATGGAGGTCGTGGTGGCCATTTTCCTGAAGCCGAGGTGCAAAAGTCAAGTTAAAAGTCATTTAAAACAAGACACTCCTCGACAATTACCCTCTTTTACTCATTTATTAACATTAAAATAAAAAATCAAAGTAATCTTCACCTGTCTGCCGTTAATCAATAATGATGAGGTCCCAGGATGATCTCCAACTCTGCTACATCCAGATGGTACGTTGAGCAGTGACATCAGTAATGTTACCACTCCTGATGCCAGATGGAACATACTGAGCTTAGTGTGAGAATGTGACTGCAGAGACGAGCGGTGACAGCATTAAGGTTACCGCAGGTCACGTGCGGCTGGCATTTGAACTGCAGTAACCTTACTGTAGGGTCCCCTGAGTTCATAGCAGCTGTTTCTCATGCAGCACAGCACCAGTGCTGGACTAATGAATGACTGTGAGTCCAGCACTCGCCTCCGGCACTCAACAGTCCATCACTCGAGCTACCAGGAGACCCGCGGTTATTTGTGGTCATATCTCAAGGGCATAATGTCATTACCCATGAGAAATAACCTTGCATATTCTCTGCAGTCTCATTCACATGGTCACGTCATCGCTGTGAACCAGGACCGCAAGAGCCTGACTGCATAAGTTACTCACAGTCATCACAGTCATCCACAGACATCATCGCCCACGAGAATTACCTCATAAAACCTCTGTAGTCTAGTTCTCGCAGTGATGGCTCATGGGCAATGACATTACTGACTTCATCGCCCATGAGAAAATGGATGCATGACGTAGAGTCTAGTGGGATATAAGTCAGCAATACAAAATGAAAAGGGGCTTAAAAAGCCACAGCCAGCTCACCGATCAGCGCAGGTGCACGGAACTTCGTCTTTGACCAGGACGAGTTGTAACAGCAAGGAGTAGAAAAAAGGCGTTTCAGCTCCATAAAACAACAATTCTTTATTAGTCCATTAAAATTATTCCATCTTAGTAAATCCTTGCATATATGTGAATGCTTCAGTAAAAGAAAGAATTAATGCAACGCGTTTCAATCTGGTGCGATCTTAGTCATTGCATGGCTAAATGTGAGCCACAATAGATGTTCAGATAGCCCCTATGTAGTAGAATTGCAGCATTGCTATGAGCGCCAACCATAGGGTGGCGCTCATAGCAAAGTGGCAACAACAACCATAGAGGTCTGCAGGAGACCTCTGGTTGTTATGCCGACGCACCAATGACCCCCGATCATGTGACAGGGGTCACCATTGCACGCGTTTCCGGCTGTATGGCCGGAAGTGCTTGTTAAATGCCGCTGTCAGAGTTTGACAGCGGCACTTAACTAGTTAATAGGCACGGGTGGATCGCGATTCTGCCCGCATCTTTTGCAGGCAAATATCAGTTGTTCAAAACAGCTGACATGTCCCAGCTTTGATGCGGGTTCACCGCATCAAAGCAGGGGTTCTGCCATAGGATGTACTCTTTCGTCCGAAGGCAGAAAGGGGTTAAACTCAAGTTCGGCCGAACCTGCCAAAGCCGAACTTCCACGTGTTCGCTCATCACTAATTGCTAGCTATAACAAGAAAACTAATAAAAAAGTGGATGAGCTAAAAAGAGCGCAGCATACAATGTAGACACAATACGCTATGATATCATGTAAGCTTAATTAGGGATAAGACGAGATAAAGCTATATTTTTGTTTCGTCCACAAATGCTTCCTGTTTCTTTTCTAGTGCCATAAGCCAGAACAAATACTAAACCGTATGCTACATACAAGAACCTTCAACTGAAATCACAGATGCTTTGTCACGTTACCTAATAAATTATTCGATTGCAGCTTTCATTCTATGAAAGATTATATGGAAATGGTAAAGTACATAAAGAGATTAGAGGTTACTGTGAATCACTTGATAATTAAGAGCGAGCTATGTGATAAGGCTTTGAACACATAGAGATCAGGGTAAAGTGGTCCAGTAGGAATAACTGGATATTGATAAAATCTTAATGTAACATACAGTTTAAGTACTGAGAGATTACTTCCATCTCATTACACATAAACCACAATCAGGAACCAGCCAAGTAAACAAGCAATATGTGGGTGTGAAGTTTTGCACTAATGTCATACTCCATTAATATCAGGATAAAAATTTCTAGAAATATTTCCGAGGAAAATGTAATATTAGGCAAGAGCTTCTCCATGAACAGCTCACACAGTTCATAGACTGGTGGCCTGCAGAGATATGCAAAACGTAGGATCACTTTGACCTGAGAGCGAATGAATAAGGAAAATAACTATTAAAAAAAGATAGAATTTGCTAAAATACTTTCATCAGCTAAGACGGATTTTAAGAAATGCAAAATAAGCAATTACTCAAAGTTCTTTTGCATCCAGTTCCCAACTCTCCCAGTGGTACAATATGTATGTGATTTAAAATATTTAAAGTGCACCTCCAAGAATACTGAGATTTTAATATGTGGAGGAATAAGTAATTATGAGATTGTACTGATACTTATCAATAAAGGTACACTCTGAGATTATTCTTTTGGCATGACTTGAAGCAGTTTTTCTCTCTCATAAAACTTTTGCCTCCGAGCTTTTTCTTAAAAGCCAAAAAGAGACAATTTTCTTACCCTCCATGCGTCCAGCACTATGTCTCTGGTGCTGCCACAGTCTCTGTTGTTTGGCTGCAGTGCTCTAGATGTGATCTCAATGCTGCAGTCAATATGCAATCACTGGAACAGCGCCAGTGACACAGAACCGGACCCCTCATAAGTGTAAGTAAAGCACAATTTTATTTTGTTTCATCAAAGAACTGAGCCATCATGAAAAAGTTCTATGAAAGGGTAAATCCATGTCTTGATAATAATTAGATTAAAGCTGGCCAAACCAAACAATTTCAAAAGGACCAGCTGGCAATCTAGTGGGTTTTAAGGACTTCACAGCGCTGTCCCAGAGATGATTTTGTGACATGGAAGGTTATTTTTAAACATCTATATGGAGTGCCCGGCAGGGCCTTGGGGTACGCAGTCCGGGTCTGACGGTTCTTAAGGGGGTGTATCATGGCAGCAGTGACCCGGTCCATGGCCCTGGGTTTCCAATAAAAGTAATGAAATTAAAGCTAAATAAAGTTTATGGGGAGATTGAGTTTGTGACGCCACCCATGATGTTTGGCAATGGATGGCCGACACTGCGGTTTAGGTCCACTAGGGCAGTTGGTGACGCAGCAGAGTTGGTACAGCTCTCACGGGTAGAGCTAGGCCCCAGGGCAGTTATGGTGTTAAATGTGATGGTGGTGGTCATTGTGAAGGGCAGGTGGGGCAGCAATAATTCAGAGGACACAGCAGCGTTCAGTTTGCACACTTTACTCACAGTACTTTACGCAATCCCCAGCCGAATGCTGTGTTCTCCGGGTCTGTTGTCCAGTCAGCTCCCAGGTAATTCAGTGTATGTACACATTGCCAGAACCGCCTTCTTATGTTCCTTCCCTAGCCGTCTCACTGCACTGGCTCTCGGCTCTCCTGCCCTGCGCCTTCACACACAGTGTCCAAAGCTAGCAGCCTTGGGTCTTGTCGGGCGATGTACTCCTGGTCCCCTTGATCCTATGCGGCTGCCTTTTCAGCAAATGTGTGTGGTTTTGGCTGTGGCACATACAATTACCACAGCCTTTGGTTTGCTGAGTCTTCAGTTTCTCCACTGGTCTAGGGCTGGTCCCCTACTGCAACGGGGTCCCTCCACCCGACTACAGTCGGCGTAGATTCTGGCCCCATGGGTGGATTTCTCACTACCCATGCCCCTAGGACCTCTTCTTTCTCTTCTCTCAGGAGCTTCTCTCTATCTTCCTTTTTCTCTCTCTCTGTCCTCTGGTGCTGGGATGAGCTCCTCACTGCTCCAGTCCCCAGCTCCAACTGACTAACTCTCCAACTAACTCCTTCCTCCTGTTTCCATGACAACTCTACTCTCTCCACCCACACCCTCTACTTAGTTCCCTCCAGGCCTATAGAGGTCTTGTGTTGGATGTTAGTGTGTGGGTACTGGGTAGTGTCCCCTCCTTACCCAAGAGTGGAATAACACACCTCTTGCTGAGGCGCCATATCTCTGTGGCGACTGGACCCTCAGGGGCGCCACATATACAGTGGGGCAAAAAAGTATTTAGTCAGTCAGCAATAGTGCAAGTTCCACCACTTAAAAAGATGAGAGGCGTCTGTAATTTATATCATAGGTAGACCTCAACTATGGGAGACAAACTGA
Organism: Ranitomeya imitator; assembly: GCF_032444005.1. Taxonomy (NCBI): domain Eukaryota; kingdom Metazoa; phylum Chordata; class Amphibia; order Anura; family Dendrobatidae; genus Ranitomeya; species Ranitomeya imitator. The sequence goes on from NC_091285.1 coordinate 69,949,418, forward strand.
GAAAAAAAAATCCAGAAAATCACATTGTCTGTTTTTTTAACAATTTATTTGCATATTATGGTGGAAAATAAGTATTTGGTCAGAAACAAACAATCAAGATTTCTGGCTCTCACAGACCTGTAACTTCTTCTTTAAGAGTCTCCTCTTTCCTCCACTCATTACCTGTAGTAATGGCACCTGTTTAAACTTGTTATCAGTATAAAAAGACACCTGTGCACACCCTCAAACAGTCTGACTCCAAACTCCACTATGGTGAAGACCAAAGAGCTGTCAAAGGACACCAGAAACAAAATTGTAGCCCTGCACCAGGCTGGGAAGACTGAATCTGCAATAGCCAACCAGCTTGGAGTGAATAAATCAACAGTGGGAGCAATAATTAGAAAATGGAAGACATACAAGACCACTGATAATCTCCCTCGATCTGGGGCTCCACGCAAAATCCCACCCCGTGGGGTCAGAATGATCACAAGAACGGTGAGCAAAAATCCCAGAACCACGCGGGGGGACCTAGTGAATGAACTGCAGAGAGCTGGGACCAATGTAACAAGGCCTACCATAAGTAACACACTACGCCACCATGGACTCAGATCCTGCAGTGCCAGACGTGTCCCACTGCTTAAGCCAGTACATGTCCGGGCCCGTCTGAAGTTTGCTAGAGAGCATTTGGATGATCCAGAGGAGTTTTGGGAGAATGTCCTATGGTCTGATGAAACCAAACTGGAACTGTTTGGTAGAAACACAACTTGTCGTGTTTGGAGGAAAAAGAATACTGAGTTGCATCCATCAAACACCATACCTACTGTAAAGCATGGTGGTGGAAACATCATGCTTTGGGGCTGTTTCTCTGCAAAGGGGCCAGGACGACTGATCCGGGTACATGAAAGAATGAATGGGGCCATGTATCGTGAGATTTTGAGTGCAAACCTCCTTCCATCAGCAAGGGCATTGAAGATGAAACGTGGCTGGGTCTTTCAACATGACAATGATCCAAAGCACACCGCCAGGGCAACAAAGGAGTGGCTTCGTAAGAAGCATTTCAAGGTCCTGGAGTGGTCTAGCCAATCTCCAGATCTCAACCCTATAGAAAACCTTTGGAGGGAGTTGAAAGTCCGTGTTGCCAAGCGAAAAGCCAAAAACATCACTGCTCTAGAGGAGATCTGCATGAAGGAATGGGCCAACATACCAACAACAGTGTGTGGCAACCTTGTGAAGACTTACAGAAAACGTTTGACCTCTGTCATTGCCAACAAAGGATATATTACAAAGTATTGAGATGAAATTTTGTTTCTGACCAAATACTTATTTTCTACCATAATATGCAAATAAAATGTTAAAAAAACAGACAATGTGATTTTCTGGATTTTTTTTTCTCAGTTTGTCTCCCATAGTTGAGGTCTACCTATGATGTAAATTACAGACGCCTCTCATCTTTTTAAGTGGTGGAACTTGCACTATTGCTGACTGACTAAATACTTTTTTGCCCCACTGTATATACATGTACCATGTAGGATGTGCTCATAAGAGAATTCCACAGTATAGAGTAGGGTTAAAGGGTAGGTTTCTGAAACCTTTTCAATGCAGTATACTTAAAGGGAACCTGACAGGTCCCCCATTCCTTCCAAAACACCAGCATCTGTATATTTGTTAAAAACCCTGACTTACAGTCCTTCATAGTGTTTATCACCTAAATACATTGCCTAGTCAATGAGACATCTTACTGGACATGCGCAGTATGCATCTGAATCCAGGACGCATACATCTGGCTTCATAGGCGCAATAAAGTGGGCTCATGTTCAAAATTAGCAGAGAGCTGGTGATGACGCTGACTTTTGCAAATCATGTTATCTCGCGCCCTCTCATGCTGAGAGGGAAAACAACGCCCCCAGAGTTAAAGGGCTAATTAACATATGAAAAGCAAAATTTATAAAAAAAATTGAAACTTATTTATTTAGGAATTAAAAAGGGCAGGTAAGGCAGGGTATTTACAACAAATATACAAATTTTGGTGGGCTGGAGGGCATGGGGGACCTGTCAGGTTCTGTTTAAGTATAAAGGTAAGACATTATTTTGGCCTCTGTTAAATTGACGGAACCTTAATGTAGTAAGAATGCATTAGAACGTTAATTTATTTTTATTAAATAACCAAATGCAAAGTAAAGGAACAAAATAGAGAATTAAATAAAATAAATACTTGGTGTGACTATCCTCTGCCTTCAGAACAGCATGAACATCAATTCTTCTAGGCACACAATTTTTGAAGGAACTCAGCTGGGAGGTTGTTCCCAATGTCTTGGAGATCTATTCACAGATCTTCTGTGAGTCTAGGCTTGTTCAAATCCTTCATTCTCTCCATATAACCTTGGACAGTCTCAATAATGATTAGATGAGGGCTTTGTGTGGGCTATATCATTATTGCATGATGAATAAGTATCAGCATTGTAGACATCAAGAAATGGGCAACATTTAGGACAGTAGATGCAGCAGTTGGCCAAAGAAACTTAGTGCAGCTGATGAAAGACACATCAGGCTTACTTCAGAAAAGTAACAGTCTATCATAAATATACTTTATAGCCGATGATACTTCATTATGGATAAGTATCTGCCTATACTTTTAATGATTGAGAATAAAATAAAACTTGAACATATTTACAACTGCATTTGGTGAAATGCAGCTCTAAACTTGCAAGGAATCTCCACCATGCTTCCTTTTTGACTGCAGACATTCATAATTTTACCTTTCGTCGTAGAGCAAACTGTCTTCTGTAACAAATTTTGAGTCAACAGTAGAGGGCACCTGCTGCCATTTTTCTGCACTCTAGTTCCTGTGTTTTTCTGTATAGTTGAGACACTTGACATGGTTTCCATGTTAAAAGTAAGGTTTTTGGTCACAATTATTCCAAAACCACTTCTGGCTATACCTCTCTGAAAAGTTCATAAGTGTATCTGGCTCCCACTGGTTGCTTCCAGTTCTGAACTGATGGCACTGCTGGACATATTCCTATTGCAAAGGGAAGTAAACATGATTTGTCTTTTATATACAACACTAAGTTTACTTGGCTGACAACTGCATCTGCGATCCTCAGCATTGTCTATTTCTTGATGCTTCTTCTAGACATCTTCAAATCCCAGTCTGCTTTGAAACATTTGCCTGGAAGATATGCTCTTAATCCAGTATAATCACCATTTGTCTTGTTGCAGTGCTCAGTCTTGCCATTATGTATGCCATTTTTGTGACATGTTGTAGTAGAGCTTTAAGCATCCTATATATCTGTTTCTGTTTTAGTTAATTAATATGTTTTAACATTCTGTTCATATTATAATAAAGATGATCTGGTTCACCTGTTTGGTATTATTAATTACTCATACACCTGACTATAATCCTAGCTTTACTCATGTACATTTTGGTAAACTGCAGATTAGCTTTTTATTTCAAAGTGTGGTTCTTCTGGTTCTCCTGACATAGTGTTTCATTTCATTCAAATGTCAACCGATAGTTTGATAGTTCGCGCTGACATTGATGCACCCTGAGCATGAAGGACAGCTTGAATTTCTTTGGAACTTGATTAGGGATGCTTAACTACCATCCGGACTATCCTGCATTTCAACCTTTCATCCAAGTCCAGGGAGATTAGCTGTAGTGCAATGGGTTGTAAACTTCCTAATTATGTTGCGCACAATAGAGAAAGGAACTCTAATTTCTGGGGAGATGGACTTGCAGCCTTTAGATTGTAGATATTGTTCAACAATTTTAGTCTTTAAGTCCTCAAACAGTTCTCTTCTCCTCTTCCTGTTCTCCATTATTAGTGTAGCACACACAGACACACAATGCCACGTTTGAGTCAATTTCTATTTTTATCTGGTTCCAGGGTGTGATTTTCAAATTGCCCCCACCTGATACTTGCCACTAGGGTTGAGCGAAACCGATCGGACAATTTCAGAAATCACTGACTTTTGGCAAAGTCGGGTTTCGTGAAACCCGACCCGATCCCACTCTGAGATCGGCCATGAGGTCGGCGATCTGCGCGCCAAAGTCATGTTTCGTATGATGCTTTAAGCGCCATTTCTCAGCCAATGAAGGTGCACGCAGAGTGTGGGCAGAGTGATGACATAGGTTTCGGTCCCCACCATTTTAGAGAAGGGCATTACAGTGATTGGCTTGCTTTCTGCGGTGTCACAGGGGCTATAAAGGGGCATGCACGCTGACTGCCATCTTACTTCTGCCGATCTGAGCTTAGGGAGAGGATGCTGCAGCTTCGTCAGAAGCAGGGATATTGTTAGAAAGGGAATATTAACCCCCAAACCACTTGTGCTGTAGCGATTTCCACTGTACAACACCACCTTTTCTTTGCAGGGACAGTGGATTTTTTTTGGTGCATCAGCTCTGTAGCTTCTTAGGCTGCGTTCTAAGGCTCTCTGATAGCTGCATTGCTGTTTGTACGCCGCTGTGCAAACCAACGGCTTTTTTCAAAGCAAAAATCCTGTTGCTTCTTTCTGCACAGTTCTCTTGTTTCTTTCTCCACACTCTTTTGGGCAGGGGTGTCAAACTGCATTCCTCGAGGGCCGCAAACAGGTCATGTTTTCAGGATTTCCTTGTATTGCACAGGTGATAATTTAATCACCTGCACAGAATGATTCCAGCACCTTGTGTAATGCAAAGGAAATCTTGAAAACACGCATGGTCTGAGGCCCTTGAGAAATGCAGTTTGACACCCCTGCTTTTGGGTGAATTGTGCAGCAGTCCTTTTTTTGCTGCCATACTTGTCCTTTGATCATTGTAGGGAGATTGAAATTCTACTACAGCCCTTGTATTTTTTGATATATCTGCCAGCCACGTTCTGCCTTGTCCATTGTGTGGTGTAATAAACAGGGCCTGTTTTTTCCTGCAGTCTCCCCCCCCAAAAAAAGGAAGCTTTAAATTTCCACTTAGTGGATCTACGTGAGTTCTGTTTGGCGCATATCTGCCAGCCACATTCTGCCTTGTCCATTGTGTGGTGTAATAAACAGGGCCTGTTTTTTCCTGCAGTCTCCCCCCCCAAAAAAAGAAGCTTTAAATTGCCACTAAGTGGATCTACGTGGGTTCTATTTGGCGTATATCTGCCAGCCACGTTCTGCCTTGTCCATTGTGTGGTGTAATACACAGGGCCTGCTTTTTCCTGCAGTCTCCCGCCCCCCCAAAAAAGGGAGCTTTAAATTGCCACTAAGTGGATCTACGTGAGTTCTGTTTGGCGTATATCTGCCAGCCACGTTCTGCCTTGTCCATTGTGAGGTGTAGTACACAGGGCCTGTTTTTTCCTGCACTCTCCCCCGCCCTCCAAAAAAAGGGAGCTTTAAATTGCCACTTAGTGGATCTACGTGAGTTCTATTTGGCGTTTATCTGCTAGCCACGTTCTGCCTTGTACATTGTGTGGTGTAATACACAGGGCACATTTTTTGCAGCAGTATCCCCCCCCCAAAAAAAGGGAGCTTTAAATTGCCACTAAGTGAATCTACGTGAGTTCTGTTTGGCGTATATCTGCCAGCCACGTTCTGCCTTGTCCATTGTGTGGTGTAATAAACAGGGCCTGTTTTTTCCTGCAGTCTCCCCCCCCAAAAAAGGAGCTTTAAATTGCTACTTAATGGATCTATGTGGGCTCTGTTTGGTGTATATCTGCCAGCCACGTTCTGCCTTGTCCATTGTGTGGTGTAATACACAGGGCCTGTTTTTTCCTGCAGTCTCCCCCCACAAAAAAGGGAGCTTTAAATTGCCACTAAGTGGATATACGTGAGTTCTGTTTGGCGTATATCTGCCAGACAACGTTCTGCCTTATCCATTTTGTGGTATAATACACAGGGTCTGTTTTTTCCTGCAGTCTCCCCTCCCCCCAAAAAAAGGGAGCTTTAAATTGCCACTAAGTGGATCTACGTGAGCTCTGTTTGGCGTATATCTGTCAGCCACATTCTGCCTTGTCCATTTTGTGGTGTAATTCACAGGGCCTGTTTTTTCCTGCAGTCCCCCCTCCAAAAAAAGGGAGCTTTAAATTGCCACTTAGTGGATCTACGTGAGTTCTGTTTGGCGTATATCTGCCAGCCACATTCTGCCTTGTCCTTTGTGTGGTGTAATACACAGGGCCTGCTTTTTCCTGCAGTCCCCCCCTCCAAAAAAAGGGAGCTTTAAATTGCCACTAAGTGGATGTACGTGAGTTCTGTTTGGCGTATATCTGCCAGCCACGTTCTGCCTTGTCCATTGTGAGGTGTAATACACAGGGTCTGTTTTTTCCTGCACTCTCCCCCGCCCTCCAAATAAAGGGAGCTTTAAATTGCCACTTAGTGGATCTACGTGAGTTCTGTTTGGTGTATCTCTGCCAGCCACGTTCTGCCTTGCCCTTTGTGTGGTGTAATACACAGGGCCTGCTTTTTCCTGCAGTCCCCCGCTCCCCCAAAAAAGAGAGCCTTAATTTGCCACTAAGTGGATCTACGTGAGTTCTGTTTGGCGTATATCTGCCAGCCACGTTCTGCCTTGTCCATTGTGTCATGTAATACACAGGGCCTGTTTTTTTCCTGCAGTCTCCCGCCCCCCCTGTGCCAGTACCGTCGCCCACGAGATAGTGTTCCCCCCCAGCTCGAACAGTGCTCTACCACTTGCGCAATACTTACCTCTCCCTGCTTCACCACTGTGTAGTCTGTGCTGTTAAATCCTTAAATGGCACTGCCATTACAAATTTGTTGTAATGATAGATGATAGTAAAAATATACAGGGGCCCTGGCCTCCATTTAGACCCCTTAATACTTTGCGCCAAATACCACTGTCTGCAACTATGCAGAGGAGCCCACCCCTGTACCTCGCTATGCCACCAGTTTATTTATGAACAATTCATTGGCAGACATTTAGCCCAATTTAGTTTTTTGGCCTACTAACTGTGTCAGCCACTTATAACAGTTGTCCTCCGCTGAACAAAGCTATGCCACCTGATTAATCCTGTTACCAATTGTGAACTGCATGTAGCCTACTTACTTATTTGTGCCTAGTAACTGTGTCAGCCTCTCATAACAGTTGTCCTCCCATGCAGAACCAAGCTAGGCCACCTGGTTAGTCCTGGTAGCAGTTTTGAACTGCATGAAGCCACCTTTTTTTATTTTAGGCCTCTGTCTGTCTGTCTGTCTGCGCCACACATTACAACTGTCCCCCTCTGAAACAAGCTAGGCCACCTGGTTAGTCCTGGTAGCAGTTTTGAACTGCATTTAGCCACCTTTTTTTAATTTTAGGCCTCTGTCTGTCTGTCTGTCTGCGCCACACATTACAACTGTCCCCCCCTGAAACAAGCTAGGCCGCCTGGTAAGTCCTGGTAGCAGTTTTGAACTGCACGAAGCCACCTTTTTTAATTTAAGGCCTCTGTCTGTCTGTATGTCTGTCTGTGCCACACATTACAACTGTCCTACGCTTTACAAAGCTATGCCGCCTGTGTACTACTCAAACAAATTTTGAACAGACATTAGCCTACTTTTTTTTTATTTTAGGCCTACTCTGTCTGTCTGAGCCACTTATTACAGTTGTCCTCTAGAGTTGAGCGACCTTGACCTTTTTAGAGTCGAGCCGGGTTTCGCGAAACCCGACTATCTCAAAAGTCGGGTCGAGTGAAATCGGCCGATTATGACGTAAAGTCGGGATCGACCGAAACACGAAACCCAATGCAAGTCAATGGGGCAGCATAGTCGGCAGTGAGTGGGGGCCAGGAAAACACCTAGAGTGCCCATTTTAATGTCAAAACCATCCATTCTTCTTAATGAAGCTTGTCAAGCGTAATTTACCTTATAATAATTGGAAGGCATTTGAAATTGGGGGTCATTTGGCTAAAGTTGTGGTGGGTAGGGCTGGTTCAAGTAATTAGTGGGCCCAGGAAATCTGGACCACGTCACGGCAGTGGAGCAGGGAGAGGTAAGTATTTCAACTTTGCAAGTGCTGTGAACCTGAGCAAGCAGGGGGGGCCCACTCGTTGGCATTGGCACTGGCACAGGGCCCCTCAAAGTACAGCGGTGTGTTTGCACGGCGGGGGCGCCTCCCACCGGCAGCAACACTTTTGCGTACCATGAGAGGCCCTGTGCCAGTGACGTCGCCAACTAGTATTCCTCCCCCCACCTGATGAAGGAACCTGCACTTTCATCTGCACCTTCCTGTTTGTCCCCGTGTAAGGTGGTATGGTATGCGGGAAGGGGGACCTGACTTTCAGCAGGGTCACAATCTTACAGTGTAGCGTGCACGGGAAATGTTGCGTTATGGGTCAATGTACCAGCAGACTCATCTATCACTGGCTGGGCAATGGGCAGGATGAGGAGGAAACACAGATATAGGCCCAAAGAATAAAGTGGGCTAAATGCAGTTCAAAATTGGTAACACAGGACTAATCAGGGGGCATTGCAGTGGAGGACAACTGGAATGAGAGGCTGACACAGAGAGTAGGCCCAAATCAGTAAGTAGTCGAAATGCAGTTCAAAATTGGCAACAGTAGTAAACAGGCGGCACAGCTTTGTTCAGTGGAGGAGAACAGCAAGGAGTGGCAGACACCGATAGTAGGCCCCAACCCAACTAGTAGGCCAAATGCAGTCTAACATTAACAACTACTTAACGAGCGCCTGAAAACGGAATTTCAGGACAGGAAACCAGGAGAACAGCAAGGAGCGGCAGACACCGATAGTAGGCCCCAAACCAACTAGTACGCCAAATGCAGTTGTTCCGTTTAACCACAATTTAATGAGAGCCTGAAGATAGAAGTTTAGGAAAGGCAACCTGGAGAACACCTTGGAGTGGAACACACCATCTCTCTACACCCCATACCCAATTTGTAGGCCTAATGCAGCATAGTTTCCAACAACTACTAAACGAGAGCCGGAAGATCGAAGCAATGGAGAGGAAACCTGGGGAACACCTTGGAGTGTAACACACCATCTCTCTACACCCCATACCCAATTTGTAGGCCTAATGCAGCGTAGTTTCCAACAACTACTAAACGAGAGCATGATGATCGAAGCATTGGCGAGGAAACCTGGGGAACACCTTGGAGTGGAACACACCATCTCTCTACAGTGGAACACACCATCTCTCTACACCCCATACCCAATTTGTAGGCCTAATGCAGCGTAGTTTCCAACAACTACTAAACGAGAGCATGAAGATCGAAGCAATGGAGAGGAAACCTGGGGAACACCTTGGAGTGGAACACACCATCTCTCTACACCCCATACCCAATTTGTAGGCCCAATGCAGCGTAGTTTCCAACAACTACTAAACGAGAGCCGGAAGATCGAAGCAATGGAGAGGAAACCTGGGGAACACCTTGGAGTGGAACACACCATCTCTCTACACCCCATACACAAATTGTAGGCCTAATGCAGCGTAGTTTCCAACAACTACTAAACGAGAGCCGGAAGATCGAAGCAATGGAGAGGAAACCTGGGGAACACCTTGGAGTGGAACACACCATCTCTCTACAGTGGAACACACCATCTCTCTACACCCCATACCCAATTTGTAGGCCTAATGCAGCGTAGTTTCCAACAACTACTAAACGAGAGCCGGAAGATCGAAGCTCAGGAAAGGCAACCTGGGGAACACCTTGGAGTGGAACACACCATCTCTCTACACCCCATACCCAATTTGTAGGCCCAATGCAGCGTAGTTTCCAACAACTACTAAACGAGAGCCGGAAGATCGAAGCTCAGGAAAGGCAACCTGGGGAACACCTTGGAGTGTAACAAACCCTCTCTCTACACCACGGAAGGGCTGATTCTTAGGAAGGAAGGCTGTTGGAAAGAAGCAGGGCGCGTCCGAGGGTGATTATATTCTTATTAGGTATATACTCACCCTCGGACGCGCCCTGCTTCTTTATTTGTAATGAATGTTTATTTGCAATGTGGTTTTGACTTACTCTATTTTTTTGGTAAATAATGATTTTATTATTTTCATTGTTTTGCATCTTCTTGGCAATAATATAAAGAAGACGCGACAGGACAACACTCGGTGGATGCCATATCTGTGTTTAAAATTGAAAAAACCTTTCAGTTAACTACTTGCAGGAGAAAGTTATTGTAGCTGGTGGCCATTTTTAGTACTGTACCAGATTTTTGTTGTATGTGTTTGTTTTTAATGTTAAAATGTCTGCATTTGATATCTCTCCAGTATTTTCTTTTTTATAAGCAAAATACTTATTTTTATATTTTCTGATGTTGGTTCCAGGGGTACACGGGCAGCAGTGGTGTGGTCAGTGGAGGCCTAGTGGAAGGAGTGACCGCAGACAGGCATCGAAGGCCTAAAATAATAACACATGGCTGTAGGCAATTTTAAATTGGTTCCAGGGGTACACGGGCAGCAGTGGTGTGGTCAGTGGAGGCCTAGTGGAAGGAGTGACCGCAGACAGGCATCGAAGGCCTAAAATAATAACACATGGCTGTAGGCAATTTTAAATTGGTTCCAGGGGTACACGGGCAGCAGTGGTGTGGTCAGTGGAGGCCTAGTGGAAGGAGTCACCGCAGACAGGCATCGAAGGCCTAAAATAATAACACATGGCTGTAGGCAATTTTAAATTGGTTACAGGGGTACACGGGCAGCAGTGGTGTGGTCAGTGGAGGCCTAGTGGAAGGAGTGACCACAGACAGGCATCGAAGGCCTAACATAACAAAAATGTCAATACAATGGTATTGTCAGTGGCAGGCATTGAAGGATGTCAGCGCATAGACTAAACATTGGTGGAGCTGTGAGATAATTTTGCAAGTGGTAGAGCACTGTTTGAGCTGGGGTGGGGGGAAACTGTCTTGTGGCCGGCGGTACAGGCCCAGGGCCCCTCATATTACAACGGTGTGTCTGACGTTGGGTGCGCACCACCACCGCCAGAGACACTTTATTGTACTAGGAGGGACCCAGTGGCAGTGCCGTCGACCAAAAGCGGGCTCACCCACCTCTTCAGACAAACTGCACTCTCACGGGTGCTGTCGCCAAGTGTCGATACCACGGCCCCGTGTGGGGAGTTTGGCCATTTTGTGAGGTGTAAACATGTCGTATGCTGGACAATCAGGTGCAGAAAATTACGAGATTGGAAAAGGCATTCAGAATAGTCCACAGGCAAGACCTTTTCATAGGAAAGCTAGGTGTCAGCCGGGCAAGGTGGGGCAAAAGATTTCGAAATCCAGTTGTGGTTCATTTTAATGAAGGTTAGATCATCTACATTTTGGGTAGCCAGACGAGTCCTTTTTTCTGTTAGTATTGAACCTGCAGCACTGAATACTCTTTCTGATAGGACACTAGCTGCCGGGCAAGCAAGCTCCTGCAATGCATATTCTGCCAATTCTGGCCAGGTGTCTAATTTTGATGCCCAGTAATCAAATGGGAATGACGGTTGAGGGAGAACATCGATAAGGGATGAAAAATAGTTTGTAACCATACTGGACAAATGTTGTCTCCTGTCACTTTGAATTGATGCTGCAGTACCTGTCCTGTCTGCGGTCATAGCAAAATCACTCCACAACCTGGTCAGAAAACCCCTCTGGCCAACGCCACTTCTGATTTCTGCCCCTCTAACTCCTCTGGTCTGCTGGCCCCTGCAGCTCGTGTGAGAACGATCATGGGCGCTGTGTGCAGGGAATGCCAGAAGCAAACGGTCAACAAGAGTTGATTGTTTGGTTGCTAATATTAGTTCCAAGTTCTCATGTGGCATTATATTTTGCAATTTGCCTTTATAGCGAGGATCAAGGAGGCAGGCCAACCAGTAATCGTCATCATTCATCATTTTATTTATGCGTGTGTCCCTTTTGAGGATACGTAAGGCATAATCCGCCATGTGGGCCAAAGTTCCAGTTCTCAAATTTGCGGTTGTGCTTGGTTGAGGGGCAGTTTCAGGCAAATCCACATCACTTGTGTCCCTCCAAAAACCAGAACCCGGCCTTGCCGCGCCACCAATTTCCAGTGGCCCCGGAAAAGCTTCCTCATTAAAAATATAATCATCCCCATCATCCTCCTCGTCCTCCTCCTCCTCTTCGCCCGCTACCTCGTCCTGTACACTGCCCTGGCCAGACAATGGCTGACTGTCATCAAGGCTTTCCTCTTCCTCAGCTGCAGACGCCTGATCCTTTATGTGCGTCAAACTTTGCATCAGCAGACGCATTAGGGGGATGCTCATGCTTATTATGGCGTTGTCTGCACTAACCAGCCGTGTGCATTCCTCAAAACACTGAAGGACTTGACACATGTCTTGAATCTTCGACCACTGCACACCTGACAACTCCATGTCTGCCATCCTACTGCCTGCCCGTGTATGTGTATCCTCCCACAAAAACATAACAGCCCGCCTCTGTTCACACAGTCTCTGAAGCATGTGCAGTGTTGAGTTCCACCTTGTTGCAACGTCTATGATTAGGCGATGCTGGGGAAGGTTCAAAGAACGCTGATAGGTCTGCATACGGCTGGAGTGTACGGGCGAACGGCGGATATGTGAGCAAAGTCCACGCACTTTGAGGAGCAGGTCGGATAACCCCGGATAACTTTTCAGGAAGCACTGCACCACCAGGTTTAAGGTGTGAGCCAGGCAAGGAATGTGTTTCAGTTGGGAAAGGGAGATGGCAGCCATGAAATTCCTTCCGTTATCACTCACTACCTTGCCTGCCTCAAGATCTACAGTGCCCAGCCACGACTGCGTTTCTTTCTGCAAGAACTCGGACAGAACTTCCGCGGTGTGTCTGTTGTCGCCCAAACACTTCATAGCCAATACAGCCTGCTGACGTTTGCCAGTAGCTGCCCCATAATGGGAGACCTGGTGTGCAACAGTGGCAGCTGCGGATGGAGTGGTTGTGCGACTGCGGTCTGTGGACGAGCTCTCGCTTCTGCAGGAGGACGAAGAGGAGGAGGAGGGGGTGCGAACGGCTACAGCCAATTGTTTCCTAGACCGTGGGCTAGGCAGAACTGTCCCAAACTTGCTGTCCCCTGTGGACCCTGCATCCACCACATTTACCCAGTGTGCCGTGATGGACACGTAACGTCCCTGGCCATGCCTACTGGTCCATGCATCTGTTGTCAGGTGCACCTTTGTGCTCACAGATTGCCTGAGTGCATGGACGATGCGCTCTTTAACATGCTGGTGGAGGGCTGGGATGGCTTTTCTGGAAAAAAAGTGTCGACTGGGTAGCTCGTAGCGTGGTACAGCGTAGTCCATCAGGGCTTTGAAAGCTTCGCTTTCAACTAACCGGTAGGGCATCATCTCTAACGAGATTAGTCTAGCTATGTGTGCGTTCAAACCCTGTGTACGCGGATGCGAGGCTAAGTACTTCCTTTTTCTAACCATAGTCTCATGTAGGGTGAGCTGGACTGGAGAGCTGGAGATCGTGGAACTAGCGGGGGTGCCGGTGGACATGGCAGACTGAGAGACGGTGGGAGATGGTATTGTTGCCACCGGTGCCCTAGATGCAGTGTTTCCTACTACGAAACTGGTGATTCCCTGACCCTGACGGCTTTGGCCTGGCAAAGAAACCTGCACAGATACTGCAGGTGGTGCGGAAAATGGTGGCCCTACACTGCCGGAAGGGATGTTGCGTTGCTGACTAGCTTCATTGGCCGAGGGTGCTACAACCTTAAGGGATGTTTGGTAGTTAGTCCAGGCTTGCAAATGCATGGTGGTTAAATGTCTATGCATGCAACTTGTATTGAGACTTTTCAGATTCTGTCCTCTGCTTAAGGTAGTTGAACATTTTTGACAGATGACTTTGCGCTGATCAATTGGATGTTGTTTAAAAAAATGCCAGACTGCACTCTTTCTAGCATCGGATACCTTTTCAGGCATTGCAGACTGAGCTTTAACCGGATGGCCACGCTGTCCTCCAACAGGTTTTAGCTTTGCCACGCGTTTTGGGCAAGATACGGGCCCGGCAGATGGAACCTGTTGCGATGTTGATGCCTGCTGCGGCCCCTCCTCCTCCGCTTCAGAACTGCTGCCGCCTGCACCCTGTTCCCCCAATGGCTGCCAATCGGGGTCAAGAACTGGGTCATCTATTACCTCTTCTTGTAGCTCGTGTGCAACTTCGTCTGTGTCACCGTGTCGGTCGGTGGTATAGCGTTCGTGATGGGGCAACATAGTCTCATCAGGGTCTGATTCTTGATCAGCACCCTACGAGGGCAATGTTGTGGTCTGAGTCAAAGGACCAGCATAGTAGTCTGGCTGTGGCTGTGCATCAGTGCACTCCATGTCAGATTCAACTTGTAATGGGCATGGACTGTTAACTGCTTCACTTTCTAAGCCAGGGACGGTATGTGTAAAGAGCTCCATGGAGTAACCCGTTGTGTCGCCTGCTGCATTCTTCTCTGTTGTTGTTTTTGCTGAAGAGGACAAGGAAGCGACTTGTCCCTGACCGTGAACATCCACTAACGACGCGCTGCTTTGACATTTACCAGTTTCACGAGAGGAGGCAAAAGAGCTAGAGGCTGAGTCAGCAAGATAAGCCAAAACTTGCTCTTGCTGCTCCGGCTTTAAAAGCGGTTTTCCTACTCCCAGAAAAGGGAGCGTTCGAGGCCTTGTGTAGCCAGACGACGAACCTGGCTCCACAGCTCCAGACTTAGGTGCAATATTTTTTTTCCCACGACCAGCTGATGCTCCACCACTACCACTACCCTCATTACCAGCTGACAATGAACGCCCCCGGCCACGACCTCTTCCACCATACTTCCTCATTGTTTTAAAAACGTAAACAAACTAACGGTATTTGTTGCTGTCACACAAATTACACGGTGAGCTATAACTTCAGTATGATTTAGCTACCCCTTTACAGGTGAGTGAGACCACAACGAAAATCAGGCACAATGTTACACACCCTGTTGTTGGTGGCAACAAATGAGAGAGATGCCACACACGCAGGACTGTCACTGAAGCACAAATGTAAATATTAATCTCCCACTGATTTGATTTTTTTTTTTTTTTTCAGGGAGACTTTAGGAAAAAAAAAATAGAATAAAATGATTTTTTCAGGAAGAATTTAGAAACCAAAGAAAATAAAATGATTTTTTCAGGGAGAATTTAGAAAACAAATAAAACAAAAAAAGGCTTTCTATGGCCCACTGAGTGAGAGATGACGCACACAGGAGTCAGGAGTGGCACACAAGCCCAGAGGCCAATATTTATCTCCCACTGATTGATGTAGTGATTTTTTCAGGTAGATTTTGAAACCCAAATCAAGCTAAAAATAATAATAGGCTTTCTATGGCCCACAATTGGAGAGAGAGAGAGAGAGAGATGGCACACCCAGGAGTCAAGACTGGCACACAAGCAGAAAGGGCAATATTAATCTCCCACTGATTTGTTTTTGTTTTTTGTTTTTCAGGGAGACTTTAGGAAAAAAAAAATAGAATAAAATGATTTTTTCAGGAAGAATTTAGAAACCAAATAAAATAAAATGATTTTTTCAGGGAGAATTTAGAAAACAAATAAAACAAAAAAAGGCTTTCTATGGCCCACTGAGTGAGAGATGACGCACACAGGAGTCAGGAGTGGCACACAAGCTCAGAGGCCAATATTTATCTCCCACTGATTGATGTAGTGATTTTTTCAGGTAGATTTTGGAACCCAAATCAAGCTAAAAAAATAATAGGCTTTCTATGGCCCACAATTGGAGAGAGAGAGAGAGAGAGATGGCACACCCAGGAGTCAAGACTGGCACACAAGCAGAAAGGGCAATATTAATCTCCCACTGATTTGTTTTTGTTTTTTGTTTTTCAGGGAGACTTTAGGAAAAAAAAAATAGAATAAAATGATTTTTTCAGGAAGAATTTAGAAACCAAATAAAATAAAATGATTTTTTCAGGGAGAATTTAGAAAACAAATAAAACAAAAAAAGGCTTTCTATGGCCCACTGAGTGAGAGATGACGCACACAGGAGTCAGGAGTGGCACACAAGCCCAGAGGCCAATATTTATCTCCCACTGATTGATGTAGTGATTTTTTCAGGTAGATTTTGAAACCCAAATCAAGCTAAAAATAATAATAGGCTTTCTATGGCCCACAATTGGAGAGAGAGAGAGAGAGAGATGGCACACCCAGGAGTCAAGACTGGCACACAAGCAGAAAGGGCAATATTAATCTCCCACTGATTTGTTTTTGTTTTTTGTTTTTCAGGGAGACTTTAGGAAAAAAAAAATAGAATAAAATGATTTTTTCAGGAAGAATTTAGAAACCAAAGAAAATAAAATGATTTTTTCAGGGAGAATTTAGAAAACAAATAAAACAAAAAAAGGCTTTCTATGGCCCACTGAGTGAGAGATGACGCACACAGGAGTCAGGAGTGGCACACAAGCTCAGAGGCCAATATTTATCTCCCACTGATTGATGTAGTGATTTTTTCAGGTAGATTTTGGAACCCAAATCAAGCTAAAAAAATAATAGGCTTTCTATGGCCCACAATTGGAGAGAGAGAGAGAGAGAGATGGCACACCCAGGAGTCAAGACTGGCACACAAGCAGAAAGGGCAATATTAATCTCCCACTGATTTGTTTTTGTTTTTTGTTTTTCAGGGAGACTTTAGGAAAAAAAAAATAGAATAAAATGATTTTTTCAGGAAGAATTTAGAAAACAAATAAAACAAAAAAAGGCTTTCTATGGCCCACTGAGTGAGAGATGACGCACACAGGAGTCAGGAGTGGCACACAAGCCCAGAGGCCAATATTTATCTCCCACTGATTGATGTAGTGATTTTTTCAGGTAGATTTTGGAACCCAAATCAAGCTAAAAAAATAATAGGCTTTCTATGGCCCACAATTGGAGAGAGAGAGAGAGATGGCACACCCAGGAGTCAAGACTGGCACACAAGCAGAAAGGGCAATATTAATCTCCCACTGATTTGTTTTTGTTTGTTTTTTTCAGGGAGACTTTAGGAAAAAAAAATAGAATAAAATGATTTTTTCAGGAAGAATTTAGAAACCAAAGAAAATAAAATGATTTTTTCAGGGAGAATTTAGAAAACAAATAAAACAAAAATACGGCTTTCTATGGCCCACTGAGTGAGAGATGACGCACACAGGAGTCAGGCGTGGCACACAAGCCCAGAGGCCAATATTTATCTCCCACTGATTGATGTAGTGATTTTTTCAGGTAGATTTTGGAACCCAAATCAAGCTAAAAAAAATAATAGGCTTTCTATGGCCCACAATTGGAGAGAGAGAGAGATGGCACACCCAGGAGTCAAGACTGGCACACAAGCAGAAAGGGCAATATTAATCTCCCACTGATTTGTTGTTTTTTTTTTTTTTTCAGGGAGACTTTAGGAAAAAAAAATAGAATAAAATGATTTTTTCAGGAAGAATTTAGAAACCAAATAAAATAAAATGATTTTTTCAGGGAGAATTTAGAAAACAAATAAAACAAAAAAAGGCTTTCTATGGCCCACTGAGTGAGAGATGACGCACACAGGAGTCAGGAGTGGCACACAAGCCCAGAGGCCAATATTTATCTCCCACTGATTGATGTAGTGATTTTTTCAGGTAGATTTTGGAACCCAAATCAAGCTAAAAAAATAATAGGCTTTCTATGGCCCACAATTGGAGAGAGAGAGAGAGATGGCACACCCAGGAGTCAAGACTGGCACACAAGCAGAAAGGGCAATATTAATCTCCCACTGATTTGTTTTTTTTTTTTTTTTTTCAGGGAGACTTTAGGAAAAAAAAAATAGAATAAAATGATTTTTTCAGGAAGAATTTAGAAACCAAATAAAATAAAATGATTTTTTCAGGGAGAATTTAGAAAACAAATAAAACAAAACAAGGCTTTCTATGGCCCACTGAGTGAGAGATGACGCACACAGGAGTCAGGAGTGGCACACAAGCCCAGAGGCCAATATTTATCTCCCACTTTTTTTTTTTTGTTCCAGGGAAAATTTATAAACCCAATAAAAAAAATAATAAATAGGCTTTCTATGGCCCACTATCTGAGAGACAGAGAGAGATGGCACGCTTAGGACTGGCACACAAGCCCAAAGGCCAATATTAATCTCCCTTTTTTTTTAAGGTAGAATTTATAAAACCAAAAAAAAATAAATAAATAGGCTTTCTATGGCCCACTATTTGTGAGAGAGATGGCACGCTCAGGACTGGCACACAAGCCCAGAGGCCAATATTAATCTCCCACTGATTGATTTATTGATTTTTTCAGGTAGAATTTAGAACCCAAATAAAGCAAAAAAAAAAAAAAAATGGGCTTTCTATGGCCCACTGAGTGAGTGATGATGCACACAGGAGTCAGGAGTGGCACACAAGCCCTGAGGCCAATATTTTTCTCCCACTGATTGATGTAGTGATTTTTTCAGGTAGATTTTAGAACCAAAATCAAGCAAAAAAATAAATAGGCTTTCTATGGCCCACTGAGTGAGTGATGATGCACACAGGAGTCAAGAGTGGCACACAAGCCCTGAGGCCAATATTTTTCTCCCACTGATTGATGTAGTGATTTTTTCAGGTAGATTTTATAACCCAAATCAAGCAAAAAAATAAATAGGCTTTCTATGGCCCACTGAGTGAGAGATGACACAGACAGGGATGGCACTCTAGCAGAAATGTCAATCTTAATCTCCCACAAAAAAAAAAAAAAAAACAGGGAGTGTCCTTCAATTACTATCTCCCTGCAGTAATCTCAGCCAGGTATGGCAGGCAGCAATAAGGAGTGGACTGATGCACAAATTAAATAAAAAGTGTGTACAAACCAAAAAGATAGCTGTGCAGAAAGGAAGGAACAAGAGGATTTGTGCTTTGAAAAAAGCAGTTGGTTTGCACAGCGGCGTACACACAGCAATGCAGCTATCAGGGAGCCTTCTAGGGCAGCCCAATGAGCTACAGCGCTGAGGGGGGAAAAAAAAAATGTAGCTTCCACTGTCCCTGCACACCGAAGGTGGTGTTGGGCAGTGGAAATCGCTACAGCACAAGCGGTTTGGTGGTTAATGGACCCTGCCTAACGCTATCCCTGCTTCTGACGAAGCGGCAGCAACCTCTCCCTAAGCTCAGATCAGCAGCAGTAACATGGCGGTCGGCGGGAACTCCCCTTTATAGCCCCTGTGACGCCGCAGACAGCAAGCCAATCACTGCAATGCCCTTCTCTAAGATGGTGGGGACCAGGACCTATGTCATCACGCTGCCCACACTCTGCGTTTACCTTCATTGGCTGAGAAATGGCGCTTTTCGCGTCATTGAAACGCGACTTTGGCGCGAAAGTCGCGTACCGCATGGCCGACCCCGCACAGGGGTCGGATCGGGTTTCATGAAACCCGACTTTGCCAAAAGTCGGCGACTTTTGAAAATGAACGACCCGTTTCGCTCAACCCTATTGTCCTCCACTGAACCAAGCTATGCCGCCTGTGTACTCCTGTAACCAATTTGGAACTGCTTTCAGCCAACTGTTTTATTTTAGGACTACTCAGTCTGTCTGAGCCACTTATTACAGTTGTCCTCCTCCGCTGAACCAAGCTATGCCACCTGTGTACTCCTCTTACCAATTTAGAACAGCATTTAGCCTACTTACTTATTTGGGCCTAGTAACTGTGTCAGACTCTCACAACAGTTGTCCTACACCGCTGAACCCAGCAATGCCGCCTCTGTAGTCCTCTTACCAATTGTGAACTGAATATAGCCTTCTTTTTTATTTCAGGACTACTCAGTGTGTCAAAGCCACTATTTACACTTCTCCTCCTCCACTTAACCACGCTATGCCGCCTGTGTACTCCTCGTACCAACTTTGAACTGCAATTAGCCACCTTTTTTAATTGTGGGCCTACTCTGTCTCTCTGAGCCACTTATTACAGTTGTCCTCCACTGAACAAAGCTAGGCCGTCTGTGTACTCCACTTACCAATTTTGAACTGCATTTTGCCTACTTACTTATTAATGCCTACTAACTCTGTCTGCCTCCCATTACTGTTGTCCTCCACTGAACAAAGCTGAGCCTCAATTTTCATCCACTGTCAGATATTAAACTGCATTTGGCCTGCTTCTTTTGTTGGGCCTACAAATGGTGTGTGCCGCAGCTTGGTGTTCTCCACTGAATAAAGCTGAGCTTAAATTTACAGGCTTTCAGCCTATAACAAATATTAAACTGCATTTGGGCTACTGGTTTGGTTGGGCCTACTAACGGTGTCTGCGGCTGCTTGGCGTTCTCCTCCAATTTACAAAGCTGAGCTTCAATCTTCAGGCTTTCGGCCTACATCAGATATTACATTGCATTTGGGCTACTGGTTTGGTTAGGCGTACTAACAGTGTCTGCCGCTGCTTGGTGTTTTCCTCCATTTTACAAAGCTAAGCTTCAATCTTCAGGCTTTCGGCCTATATCAGATATTAAACTGCATTTGGGCTACTGGTTTGGTTGGGCCTACTAATGGTGTCTGCGGCTGCTTGGTGTTCTCCTCCACTTTACAAAGCTCAGCTTTAATCTTCAGGCTTTCGGCCTATATCAGATATTACACTGCATTTGGGCTACTGGTTTGGTTGGGCGTACTAACGTTGTCTACCGCTGCTTGGTGTTCTCCTCCACTTTATAAAGCTGAGCTTCAATCTTCAGGCTTTCGGCCTATATCAGATATTACACTGCATTTGGGCTACTGGTTTGGTTGGCCGTACTAAAGGTGTCTGCGGCTGCTTGCTTTTCTCAACTGTACAAAGCCGAGCTTCAATCTTCAGGCTTTCGGCCTACATCAGATATTACACTGCATTTGGCCTACTTGTTTGGTTGGGCCTACTAACGGTGTCTGCCGCTGCTTGTTGTTCTCCGTCACTGAACAAAGCTGTGCCGCCTGATTACTCCTGTTACCAATTTTGAACTTCATTTGGCCCACTTTATTACTTGGGCCTACTAACTGTGTCTGCCACTCATTACAGTTTTTCGCCACTGAACAAAGCTACGCCGCCTGTTTAGTCTTGTTATCACTTTTGAACTGCATTTAGCCTACTTTATTCTTTGGGACTATATCTGTGTTTCCTCCTCATCCTGCCCATTGGCCAGCCACTGCTACATAAGTCTGCTACACAGCCAGAATCTGACCCTGCTGAAAGTCAGGTTCCCCTCCCTGCATACTATACTACTTTACCCGGGGACAAAGAGGAAGGTGCAGATGAAAGTGCAGGTTCCTTCATCAGGTGGGGGGGTCATACTCGTTGGCGACGTCACTGGCACAGGGCACCTCATAGTACACAAAAGTGTCTCTGCCGGTGGGAGGCGCTCCCGCCATCAAACACACCACTGTGCCAGTGCCAATGCGAACAAGTGGGCCCCCCCTGCTTGCTCGGGATCACAGCACTTGCAAAGATTAAATACTTACCTCTCCCTGCTCTACCACCGTGACGTAGTCCATGCTTCCTGGGCCCACGAAAATCTTGAGCCAGCCCTACCCCCACAACTTTAGCCAAATGACCCCCTGTTTTCAATGCCTAATTATTATTATAAAGTAAATTAAGATTGACAAGCTTACGGAATAGGAATTTATGTTTTTGGCATTAAAATGGGCACTGTAGGTGCTTTCCTGTCCTTCACTCACTGCCGAATTTGATTCCCCATTGACTTGCATTGGGTTTCGTGTTTCGGTCGATCCACGACTTTTTGCAATAATCGGCCGATTTCACCCGACCCGACTTTTGCCAAAGTCAGGTTTTGTGAAACCCGACTCGATCCTAAAAAAGTAAAAGTCGCTCAACCCTATTTATTACTATTGGATTAATAATGGATAGGCATCTTATTGACGCCTCTCTGTTATTAACCCGGCTTAATGTCACCTTACAACAGCAAGGTGACATTAACCCCTTATTACCCCATATCCCACCGCTACATGGGAGTGGGAAGAGATGGGCTAAGTGCCGGAATTGGCGCATCTGTAAGATGCGCCATTTCTGGGGCAGCTGCTGACTGGTATTTGTTGCCGGGGGGGCCAATATCCATGGCTCCTCTCTAGGCTATGAATATCAGCCCGCAGCTGTCTGCGTAGCCTTTCTGGCTATAAAATATAGGGGGACCCCACGTCATTTTTTGGGGGTCCCCCTAATTTATTAGCCAGTAAAGGCTACGCAGACAGCTGCGGGCTGATATTCATAGCAGGCTACAAATATTGGCCCCCAGCCATCGTCCTCCTCCCTCTGCACCCAGGGCTGAGCTGTCTGCTGCCTGATGTGTCTGGGGGCTGCCTGCTGTAAGGTAGGGAGAATTTCACCTTCTTTCCCCGATATCACAACTGGTAATAGCTGGACTGTGCCAGGGACATTGAAGGGGTGCCATGTGCCATAAGCACCGGATACAGAGACACCACTTTGTTTGAATTGGGCGATGGCCAAGGCGGCAACAAAGAAGAAGAAGGGTGTGTAAAAGGAGGAGACAGGTGAGGCAGAGAAGAAAGAGGAAGAGAGGCGTAAGGTACGCAGTAGGCAGGAGAAGGAGGAGATGAAGAAGAAAGAGGGGTTAATGAAAGGTGTAGAGGAGGAGGAGGTGAGGAGTGAGAAAAAGTGAAGTGAAGAAGGAGGAGAGAAAAAGGGTGAGTGAAGAAGGAAAGATGTGTAGAGAAGAAGGAGAAGAAGGAGTAGAGAGGTGTGGAGGAGAGAGAGAGAAGAAAAAAGTGTGGGGAAAGAGGAGAGGAAAGGAGAGTGAGATAGAACGAGGAGAGAAAGAGTGACAGAGAATGAGGAGGATAGAGAAGAGAATTCCTTTCCCCTCTGTGCAGTCTTAGAGGGCATGGTTGGAACAATGGTGCCCTCTCCCTGTAGGGAGGGACGGGACGCACCACATACTGTGCAAAAAACTCCCTATACCATGGATTCTGTTGAGAGCAGACTGCACATGTCTAATATCTCACATCTTAGGCTACTTTCACACTAGCGTTTTCTGCAATCCGTCACAATGCGTCGTTTTGCAGAAAAAAATGCATCCTGCAAAAGTGCTTGCAGGATGCGTTTTTTCCCCATAGACTTGTATTGATGACGCATTTGCGACGGATTGCCACACGTCGCATCCGTCGAGCAATGGATGCGTCGTGCTTTTGCGGACCGTCGGGAGCAAAAAACGCTACATGTAACGTTTTTTGCTCCCGACGGACCGCTTTTTCCGACCGCGCATGCGCGGCCGGAACTCCGCCCTCACCTCCCCGCACCTCACAATGGGGCAGCGGATGCGCCGGAGAAATGCATCCGCTGCCTCCGTTGTGCAGTGCGTTAAACGCTGGCGTCGGAATCTCTGCCCGACGCATTGCGACGGGGAGATTCCGACGCTAGTGTGAAAGTAGCCTCATACACATAAAAATCACTTCCTGGGTTGCTCACATATCTTTCTGTACCACCTAAACGTTGTAAGCTCTGCTGCTGCTTTATACCATGTATTAGTATTCAGCAATTTAACATCAGCTAACTTCCCTTATTTTCCTTTCTACGCCACGCCATTCTGCAGCTTGAAGTCTGCCATTCTTATGAATTTCACATACTTTATACCTTCTAAAATTCTTCACACACTTAACACCTTAGTGTTCTGCCACTATCTGGGGGGCCGTTTTCTCTTCAGGAAGTAAAAGATCTTCCTGTTGCTTGGCCACCTTATTCCCCATGGCAAAAACAAAAATGAAAAACAAACAAAAAGGAAAAAAAAGAAAACAACAAATAACTTCAAAAAGATTGGTATATAAAAACACAAAAAAGAAAAGAAAACCTTCAAAAAGTTGGTACAAGAAGTTGAAACCAAAAGGAAAGAAAACCATCAATAACTTGGTACCCAACCAAAAACTTTAAATTTTGATGCAGAAAGAAAAACTTTAAAATGTAAAAAGACAGGAGGAAAAACTTCAAAGAGTAAAAAGTTAAAACGGCTTTTTTTCCCTCTGTGCTCAAACGCAGTCAGACCCACACACTTCCCCTTTTCTTATGCTGCTGTATCGAAAGTCACCAAAATCACATATCTGAAACCAAGTAGCTCACAGCAAAAATGATAGATACCACTTAGTTTCACTTCTTCAAAAATTGCTACCCTGTAGCAATACTCAGAATGCAGAAACAGGAAACTTTGCAAAAACAGATGTGACAGTGTGATTTACAATGGATTTATCTTTGCTAGCAGCAGAAGGGGAAGGAAAAAAAAGCTTCTTAATACAATTGTATGCACTTAAAGCAAACAGTACATGACATGAACAAAACAGATACAGACGTCCAGGAGAACTGATGCCCTTTTTATTATTCTGTGACACATGCAGGTTACTCTGGGAACAGACTACTGCCAATCGCACTGGGCACACCTGTGCCCAGGCCGCCTGAGTGAGAAACACAAGCGGGAAATCTACCACCTCGATCCAGTCATCCTTTCTGGCTCGCCTGCACTACGGGAATCTGCAGTAGCCCCCTAAGTTATCACTACCCGAGCCTGAAGTCTGGGACCACCTGCCCCGGGACTACCTGTCCTTCCTATGCACGGGAATCCTGCAATAACTTATCGAGCGATTTGACCTCCTGCGGTCTGTTACCCAGCAACCACAAACAAAACAGTCACTGTTCCAACTGTCTCCCGGATCTTACACAAACACAAAACACATACATGGCACACAGCAGACACTTTGACTTATATCCCAGGGTTTGGATACAGGCTTGGACTATTTACACTACCTGGGAATGTGATGGTGACCACACCTGACCGGCAAGAGGTATAGACCCGGAATGGGCACAGGGGACTTTCAGGTAAGATGCTAACATTTTCTTACCTTACTTACAGTATGTAGCTGCGCAGTCTCCGTCCCGTGAACCAAGGCCGTGGCCAACACCACCATCCTCCGGTCAGCAGGGTCCCCGTGCATTTCGAACATCGCCCCGCAAGCAGGCGTCAGATGTTATGGAAATTTGGTTTGGATAAATCTATCCCTGTGTGTGCTGCGGCCGTTCTCAATAAGACTGAGTATTTTGAGCACTCAAGGAATGAGGCTGCACAACATTGTGACAATAACATTCCACCAATACTGATGATTTATTGTACATACATGGATTTATAATTGCATATAGAAAGGAGGTGGTTAGGGGTGGTTAGTTAATTACCATATTGTCTAGCTCCTCTGTTATTGGTTATCTAAATATGTATGGAATATTGTGATTAATGCACATATGGATGCTGATTAAGCAACTAAAATGTAGCCCTCTGCATCTAGGGCAAAGTTGAGACATCTGATCATCATTTAATACATTTGGTGTTGTTCGGCTTTTTGGGTGTCTGTAAAGTACCAAGGAACCATCTGGCTTAGCTCATATGGTCACGTTGAGCAATTGATTATAAACTAGCTGAGTATATAGATATATTTGCGTTTATATGAGTATATATGATTATAAAGGAGTATACATGCAAGTGAGATCTACATGATATATATTTTTCCATCACATATGATTATGTAGTATGTATGTAGTATGTATGTAGTATGTATGTAGTATTTTTTATTTGTTTTTTTTTTTTACATTCAACACATTAGCCGGATGATGGGACTACTACTGTCCCATCATTAGCTAATGTGTCAATCACTATCACTGCAGCATGCATCATCTGATGGGACTTGTAGTCCCATCGGACGATGCTTGCAAAGACGCACAGACCCCCGGCAGCCTGCACAGAGCCCCGGAAGCCCGGACAGAGCCCCAGCAGCCCACACAGAGCCCCGGCAGCCCGCACAGAGCCCCAGCAGGCCTGTACAGACCCCCGGCAGCCCGCACAGAGCCCCGGCAGCCCGCACAGAGCCCCGGCAGGCCCGTACAGACCCCAGGCAACCCGCACAGAGCCCCGGCAGCCCGCACAGAGCCCCGGCAGCCCACACAGAGCCCCGGCAGGCCCGTACAGACCCCAGGCAACCCGCACAGAGCCCCGGCAGCCCGCACAGAGCCCCGGCAGCCCGCACAGAGCCCCAGCAGCCCGCACAGAGCCCCAACAGGCCTGTACAGACCCCTGGCAGCACGCACAGAGCCCCAGCAGCCCGCACAGAGCCCCGGCAGCCAAAACAGAGCCCCGGCAGCCTGCACAGACCCCCGGCAGCCCGCACAGACCCCCGGCAGGCACACACAGACCCCCAGCAGGCCACTCAGAGCACCGGCAGGCCGGCACAGACCCCCGGCAGGCCACTCAGAGCCCCAGCAGGCCCGCACAGACCCCTAGCAGCCCGCACAGACCCTGGCAGGCATGCACAGACCCCCGGCAGGCCCCCACAGACCCTGCCTGCACACACACATGCAGTCTCCGCCCATGCACCGCCCACACTCCATTATAGTGCATCATTGCACTATGGGAACTACTGATTCCAGTATTTGATATCGCAAAAGTATCGGAGCTCGGTATCGGAATTCCGATAGAGCGAATATCGGCCGATACCCGATATTTGCAGTCGGAATGCTCAACACTAGTCTTCACTATAGTGGAGTTTGGATTGTGACTATTTGAGGTTGTGGACAGGTGTCTTTTGTACTGATAACAAGTTCAAACAGGTGCCATTACTTAGGTAATGAGTGGAGGACAGAGGAACCTCTTAAAGAAGAAGTTACAGGTCTGCGAAAGCCTGAAATTTTGCATGTTTTTATGCTTGTTTTTTACCATAATTTGCAAAATAAATCTTACCAAATCAAATAAGGTGATTTTCTGGATTTATTTTCTCATTTTGACTCTCATAGTTGTGGTCTACCTATGGTGTCAATTACAGGCCTTTCTCATCTTTTTATGTGGGAGAACTTGCACAATTGGTGGCTGACTAAATACTTTTTTCACCCACTATATATATCATATTATGTTTAGTGTTGAGCGATACCGTCCGATACTTGAAAGTATCGGTATCGGATAGTATTGGCCGATACCCGAAAAGTATCGGATATCGCCGATACCGATATCCGATACCAATACAAGTCAATGGGACACCAAGTATCGGAAGGTATCCTGATGGTTCCCAGGGTCTGAAGGAGAGGAAACTCTCCTTCAGGCTCTGGGGTCCATATTAATGTGTAAAATAAAGAATTAAAATAAAAAATATTGATATAATTACCTCTCCGGAGGCCCCTGGACATCACCGCTGGTAACCGGCAGCCTTCTTTGCTTAAAATGAGCGCGTATAGGACCTGAGAATGATGTCGTGGCTTCTGATTGGTCGCGTGCCGCTCATGTGACCGCCACGCGACCAATCAGAAGCTGTGACGTCATTCTCAGTTCCTAAATTCCTAGAATGAGGAGTTTAGGGCCTGAGAATGACGTCGCGGCTTCTGATTGGTCGCGTGGCGGTCACATGAGCGGCACGCGACCAATCAGAAGCCGTGACGTCATGGAAGTCCCTAAACGCGCTCATTTTAAACAAAGAAGGCTGCCGGTTACCAGCGGTGATGTCCAGGGGCCTCCGGAGAGGTAAGTATATCAATATTTTTTATTTTAATTCTTTATTTTACACATTAATATGGATCCGATACCGATTCCCGATATCACAAAAATATCGGAACTCGGTATCGGAATTCCGATACCGCAAGTATCGGCCGATACCCGATACTTGCGGTATCGGAATGCTCAACACTAATTATGTTATATGATATTAGTGTTCTTTGCAATATTACAACCCAAAGAAGTAGTTATTTCATATGTACATTTTATATTTATGATGATTGCAGAACGAGATGATTGTGACGAACTTCCAGTGGAGAAAGACGCAGTGGCCCTATGTTGTTTTAGATCATTTGTAAAGTTCATAGAAGCTAAAAAATAATTTCGATATGGAAGGTTCTTCTGTGAGATTATAAAATAGTGAACTAAATTGTTTTACAGTATTCTCAAACTGACCAACCAGGTGATCACCTTCAACCTGAAATCAAGTCATACATGCAGGTAAATTAAATTGTTGGTAAGCATGATGTTAGCAGAATTTTACTTTTCTAATTATTGTTTTACAAGACTTTATTTATAAGAATCAAAGCTTTGGGCATACGTTGAGAAATAGCAATATGGTGCCAAGATGTTCTGCCATGAGTCATAGTGGGGAAACCTTTATCCTCTCCTAACCTTTTCCACTTCATGCTCTGATTGAAACAGATATTCTTCTGAAGCTAAATCTGTTTGCCCATTTCTTTTTCATAAAGAAGAAAAACACTCATGGTTATATAAAAAGTATACATCACAACGAAAGTACAAACGAATTACAAATTAACTCACACCTTGAACAAACATGATATATTTTCCCAGAGACTGAGTAGCTGTAATGATGGAAACTACCACATTTCATTATATTATAAAAATCAGTATAAATATTAATAATGAAAAAAATTTGAATTTTTATATTTGACTTAATCAAACATATAGTATATGTAATATACTCTAGAGTATAGATAATTTGATTCTTGTTCCTCTTTAAGGAAGGTTTAATTCAGTATCATAGATTAGTCTGTGCAAACCAAAATACAAGTCACACTGGATTTACAATCCACCAAAAAGCACGTTCAAGAGGTAAAGTACTAAGTGACCTGAAAAAAACACACAGTAAACAAGAATGTTGTCTACACAGCAGCCTCAATTGTTCATCGGCCATGGCTGTATATGTACACTGCATTGAATAGGACGCTGTTTGCTTATTTCTGTACATAATTCCACCTAAGATGAGTCAACATACTATCTAAATAAAGGCTCTAAAGCAGAAGGTTTTCTTGTCACCAGCAGAGACAGCCTCAAAAACCGTCACATTGAGCACAGTCCTAGCAAACATAGACATTGAAGGTTTTAATACACTGTTAGTGACCATTTCAATTCACCCTGGACTTTCAAGAGTTGCAACAAAGCAAAAGATTCATATACAACTAAGTATTACATTGATTTTAAGACATGAAAGGGATATTGAATGATCTTTCCCTATTGTTGTCACATAGGCAAAAGCTATATGCTGGTCACATTATTAATTAGCCACAACAGACACGTGTCTATGGACTGCCCTATGGGAGGATATCTTTCCCGATTGCTCAGCGATAGAGAAAGATTAAACTTGTTTTTTTAAACTCACTGTTAGGGCTAGCGGAACGCACCAAATAATAAGATAGATTAAGGTGCGTTCGCAGCCCGGGGTCCACCGTGCAGAGATGGAACCTGCTGCCAAGTAATGGCGGACTATATGGCGGTACAATGTGAATACACACACGGGTTAACTTCACCCTGTGTGAAGGAAGCGAACCCTGTTAAGTCACAGGGCCGCGGTACCGCACACAAGAGCGCAAGCAAGGAGTCACCAAGCTCAGTCCCAAGACTTGGGATCCGAGTCCGACTAAACTACTTGCGCTCGACACCACTAAGGGGGTGTCAGCGTAACCAAAGTAATAATAACAGATGCACGAGAGTGCATGCGGTGCCGCACTGGCGGACGCCACTAACCACCCAGGCTTGGGTCAGGAAAGCGCTGTGAAAGCTCAAGGCGCCGCACTGGCGGTCACAGCAATTAGATGCTGTATGGTGTGTAACGTGCTGGTAGCAAAGTCGGGTGCTAGATAGCAATCACCCACCTTCCGCGAACAGTCATCCAATAGGTAGGGGATTTTAATGAACGACTTTCACTCACAACACACACACGTTTACAAATGTACACTAGCGCATGGCCGTGCGGTCATGCGCAGCTTATATAGCTGCGGCACGTTCAGGACCTTCCAATAAAGGACCAATGGGAACCACTGCAGCATCTGAGCATGTGACCCTCGATCTCCAATGGGAGATTTCACCCTGGGCATGCTCAGAAGGGAAAAAGCAGGATCCCAAAGCGTCTGCTCGCCGCTGCCCAGCACTGGCTTCAATGGCAGAAGCAGGCAAAGCAGCA
The DNA here is from genome assembly GCF_032444005.1 of Ranitomeya imitator. Lineage (NCBI taxonomy): Eukaryota > Metazoa > Chordata > Amphibia > Anura > Dendrobatidae > Ranitomeya > Ranitomeya imitator. The sequence continues at coordinate 69,979,198 of NC_091285.1, forward strand.
GTAATCCTATGCACAGAGTGAGACTGAGCAAGACGCTGGGAACAACGCCTCTGCTGAGCAGACTCCACTGCGGCTGGAGAAGAATGGGAGACCGCAGCAGAGATGGTTCGAGATTCCCCCTTTGCAGAGGTGGGAACTCGACACCTAACACTCACTTCAGTATCGTATAGGCAGAAGATGTAACTTTTAACCCCTTTACCCCCAAGGGTGGTTTGCATGTTAATGACCGAGCCAATTTTTACAATTCTAACCAATGGTTATAACTCTGGTACGCTTCAACGGATCCTGGTGATTCTGAAATGTTTTCATGAGACATATTGTACTTCATGATAGTCGTAAAATTTATTTGATATGACTTGCGTTTATTTTTGGAAAAAATGGAAATTGGGCAAAAATTTGGAAAAATTAGCAATTTTCCAACTTTGAATTTTCATGCTTTTAAATCACACAGATATGTCACACAAAATAAATAATAAGTAACATTTCCCACATGTCTACTTTACATCAGCACAATTTTGGAGCCAACTTTTTTTTTGTTAGGGAGTTATAAGGGTTAAAAGTTGACCAGCAATTTCTCATTCTTACAACACCATTTTTTTTAGAGACCGCATTACATTTAAAGTCACTTTTAGGAGTCTATATGACAGAAAATGCACAAAAGGAATTTTTGAAATGTTTAAAAAAAAGGAACATTTAACTTTTTTTCACAAAAAATTTTGGATCTAATTTATTTTATTTTACCAAGGGTAACAGGAGAAATTGAATGATAAAAGTTGTTGTACAAATTGTCCTGATTACGACGATATCCCATATGTGGGTGTAAACCTCTGTTTGGGCGCATGGCAGAGCTTGGAAGGGAAGGAGTGCAATTTGACTTTTCAATGCAAAATTGGCTGGATTTGAGATCAGACACCATGTTGCGTTTGGAGAGCTTCTGATGTGCCTAAACAGTAGAAACTCCCCACAAGTGACACCATTTTGGAGCGTGCAGATGTTGCCAAAAGTAATGACACCCATGCAATTCTGTCAGATAATACTCAGTTTCTTCCTGAAAATGATTGCAATCATAAATTCTTTGGTATTATTATCTTCATTTAATTTGTCTTAAATGAAAAAACACAAAAGAGAGTGAAGCAAAAAGCAAAACATTGAACATTTCACACAAAACTCCAAAAATGGGCCAGGCAAAAGTATTGGCACCCTCAGCCTAAAACTTGGTTGCACAACCTTTAGCCAAAATAACTGCGACCAACCGCTTTCGGTAACCATCAATGAGTTTCTTACAATGCTCTGCTGGAATATTAGACCATTCTTCTTTGGCAAACTGTTCCAGGTCCCTGATATTTGAAGGGTGCCTTCTCCAAACTGCCATTTTTAGATCTCTCCACAGATGTTCTATGGGATTCAGGTCTGGACTCATTGCTGGCCACCTTAGAAGTCTCCAGTGCTTTCTCTCAAACCATTTTCTAGTGCTTTTTGAAGTTTGTTTTGGGTCATTGTCCTGCTGGAAGACCCATGGCCTCTGAGGGAGACCCAGCTTTCTCACACTGAGCCCTAAATTATGCTGCCAAATTTGTTGGTAGTCTTCAGACTTCATAATGTCATGCACACGGTCAAGCAGTCCAGTGCCAGAGGCAGCAAAGCAACACCAAAACATCAGGGAACATCCGCCATGTTTGACTGTAGGGACCGGGTTCTTTTCTTTGAATGCCTCTTTTTTTCCCCTGTAAACTCTATGTTGATGCCTTTGCCCAAAAAGCTCTACTTTTGTCTCATGTGAGCAGGGAACATTCTTCCAAAACGTTTTAGGCTTTTTCAGGTAAGTTTTGGCAAACTCCAGCCTGGCTTTTTTATGTTTCGTGGTAAGAAGTGGGGTCTTCCTGGGTCTCCTAACATACAGTCCCTTTTCATTCAGACGTCGACAGATAGTACGGGTTGACACTGTTGTACCCTCGGACTGCAGGGCAGCTTGAACTTGTTTGGATGTTAGTCGAGGTTCTTTATCCAACATCCGCACAATCTTGCGTTGAAATCTCTTGTCAATTTTTCTTTTCCGTCCACATCTAGGGAGGTTAGCCACAGTGCCATGGGCTTTAAACTTCTTGATGACACTGCGCATGGTAGACACAGGAACATTCAGGTCTTTGGAGATGGACTTGTAGCCTTGAGATTGCTCATGCTTCCTCACAATTTGGTTTCCCAAGTCCTCAGACAGTTCTTTGGTCTTCTTTCTTTTTTCCATGCTCAATGTGGTACACACAAGGACACAGGACAGAGGTTGAGTCAACTTTAATCCATGTCAACTGGCTGCAAGTGTGATTTAGTTATTGCCAACACCTGATAGGTACCACAGGTAAGTTACAGGTGCTGTTAATTACACAAATTAGAGAAGCATCACATGATTTTTTGAACAGTGCCAATACTTTTGTCCACCCCCTTTTTTATGTTTGGTGTGGAATTATATCCAATTTGGCTTTAGGACAATTCTTTTTGTGTTTTTTCATTTAAGACAAATTAAATGAAGATAATAATAACAAAGAATTTGTGTTTGCAATCATTTTCTGGAAGAAACTGAGTATTATCTGACAAAATTACAGGGGTATCAATACTTTTGGCCACAACTGTATATTCAAATGTACCTGGTATATTAAAATGTTCCATTAAAACTTACAAGTTTTCTCAAAAATACAATAGAACATGTATATGTTTGCGGAGGCAGCGCAAAAATCAAAGAAAAGACAAGATATTGTGGAAAACAAAATTTTTTTTATTTACAATAAAAAAAAAGGGTGCTAAGGTTCGGGGTGGTGATTGGGTTTAGAATCGAGGTGCATCAGAGGGTGAAATGGGGTGGACCTTGGGGGTGTGGAGCTGAGAGGATTGGGTGGTAGTTGAGGAAGGGATTACATGGGAAGAGGAAACAAATTGAAAGATTGGATCAGGGATGGAAGTGGTCACATTTCGGAAGCAAGATAGTGAAATATTTGTAGGTGAGGGAGGAGGTGGTGGGTCCGATTTTGGAAAGATTTCTGGCTCCAGGTCTTCGTCCTGGTCCTAAGATGATGTGGTTTGGTCCTCTTTTTTGTTGGCCTAATGGGAGTGATTACCTCTGTCAAAGTCATTGGCCATGGTGCTGCAGTGAGCAGGGGTGCTGGCAGGGGTTTTGGCAGGGGTGCTGGAGTGGGAATGGGTGCTGGAGTGGGCAGGGGTGCTGGAGTGGGAAGTGGTGCTGTAGTGGGAAGGGGTGCTGGACTCAGCAGTGTAGTGGATCAGTGAACTGGAGGTGGTGGTGGAGGACGACAGTTCAGTGCTGTGGAAGTTGGAAAGATGATTGGCTGCTGGTAAAAATCCTCCGGCCAGTGGATTGAAGCTTTGGGACTGCTGCTGCTGAAATGCCTAGCTGTAAGCGGCCTGGCAGGACTGCATGACGTCCAGCTGGAGTTGAGGCGTAAGGTTTTCTGACACGCTTCTCTCAAAGGCTGAAAAAAAATTGTGTCGGTCTCTCAAGGTCGGCTTCCAGGCAGTCAAAGCATTTGTTGACATCCTGTAAAAGTGTGTTCACATGGGTGAACCCACTCTTCAGTCTATCACCAAGCACACTAATCCCATCCTGGAAGACCGAGTTTAAGTGCATAAACTTGGGCATGCCAATCCTCTCCCAGGCCCTCTGCAACTGACGAGAAGACCCAGCAGAGGAGGAGGACTGGGAGAGCGGAGAACAAGATAGACCAGCTGCCTGTTCCCCAGTCCTATCGCTGATGGATGATTGGGACTGCATCTGTTCGATGGCTGGTCGATGAAGGGCCGCTTCAGCAGAGGATGATCCAGGTTGTGTTGTGCTGCACCAGGTTCTGTGTGGAAAAGAAAGGAAGCACATTATTAAAAAATATCCTTGTTGTATTGTGCTGCTCCAGGTTCTGTGAGAAAAAGAAAATGAAACATTTAAAAAAAGCATAAAAATAAACAGTATATAATTACGTTCACTGAACAAGCGCAGACCTCAGGAAAGCAAGGATCTTGTGGTCTTTATATTTTCTAAACCTTGGACAGCACCACTTTTAGTCCGAATCTCCCCTCTCATGTCCTTGTTGAAGCAGTCCTTCATCGAACGCCTCCGGATTTTGATTCTCTTAACAGTGAAAGGAAAAAAAAAAGGAAAAATTAATTGAAAAAAAATACTTTAACATTTTCACTGCCACGTCAGACCACATTGCACTACTTACCAAAAGAATTTCTGGCACATGTCGTGGCATGGTCCCAATCATCCATCAGCGATGTTGCCACTTCTCAGAGTCGTCGAATCACCACATTGTCAGAGTGCTGATTTTCAAGTGTGTCCCACAACAGTACTCGCTCTTGGACGAGGTTGATGAGTTTCTCATTGTCAATACCTTGATTGGCTTCTTCCCATTGTTGAACCTATAGATCAAATAGAACAAAATACATTTTTAGTAAAGCTGAAAACAAATTCTATTACAACTCTGCTGAAGAGACTACTTACATCCAGTCTTTCCTCCTGAGACACATGCGCCCAACGACCCCGGGAAGCTTCATTTTCACTTTACTGCTCCGGATTGTCCCCACTGGAAGGTACCTGTAAAGAAAATGCATGATTTACCACATGTATAGTATTACCAGTCAATACATACCAAGCAGTAATCAAATGTGATTAAAAATCATCATCATGTCCACCTTCGGAAACTTCAGTGGAGGACATCTTGGAATAGCTGGCAGCAGTCAAGTGAAACCCTAGAGAAAAGAACAGAGATGAAAAATTAAAGTTGTTAAGAGCCAAGCGATGTGTTGGCAAAAAAAAAGAAAAATGGACACCAATACTTACATTACAGGTAGTAGTCCAACAGCACAGCAGTCAGCACAGGCCAGGGACAGACGGCAACACCAGCAGACAACCACAGCACCAGGAGACAACTGTAGCACCAGGACACCAGGAGAAAACCGCAGCACCAGGAGACAACCACAGCACCAGGAGACAACCACAGCACCAGCAGAGTTGACCAGTCTAACAAGGAACAGAAAAAGCAGTGAGAGAGACAGACGCATGCGGATGACTGCGCATAACTGTCGCCTCAAAAAATGCAACATGTTGCATTAGCCAGAACCCGCTGCACACCGAGAAATGAAGCATGCAGACACAGACGCATGCGAACGCATACAAAGTAATGTCCCTGTGTATGCTATGTTAAAGATAGGTACGCATGATGCATTTGGATCTGTTTGGATGATATGCTGTGCACAGAGACACAATTGTGAAACCACCCTTGCACACAATGAATGTTTTATCACCAGTAGACTATAACTTCTGGACAAGCGAACCCTGTTCCAACCACGTCCCTCCGCTAATAAGCAGCTGACTGTTTATAGACAATGCACATGCTAGATCTGCAGCAGAGAAAACAATAATTGTAGTAAAATGACAGCATGCAGACCATCAAGTCACATGTCGCTGGTATCGGCCTCAGCCCCTACATCATGCTGCTCTCAGATTATATGGGAAAGCCTGCAGACAGGTAGACAGATTTCCTCTAATAAAGTTGAGGCATCATACTCCATTGCATCCTTCATCAAGACTGACTTGAAAAAATCCACACTTTATGAATCGGAGCCGGGCAAGGTATAAACAAAGCCTAACCTATTTTAATAGGCATTTCTTTAAAGGTTTTAACTTTCTTTCGCTAGCAACTTGAATTTTAAATATTCAGAATTCACAGACTGCTTCTGTAAGAAAGTAAAATAAATCTTTTTTTCAATTGTGGTTTATTTTTCTTATAATCATAACATTACCCAAAAGAAGGTCTTAAATTTGACACTTCATATTGAAGTTAATTTTGATAGGACTACCGTTATAATAGACAGTGAGGGCTTTGAGGGTGTTTACTTTATCTATATTTTCTTGCCATTTTTTATTTTCAAAGTTTATCCATCCAATGCCAATAGAGATGGCCTCATAGTATTATCATTTTTTTATATTTTGTAGACTGTCCTTCTCTGACATGACTCAAACTGAAGTTGAGGATAGTTCACTGGTTTGTACTGGCTTTACTTATACCCAGCAGCTCCTTCCTGCTACCAGTATCCCAGTGTTGCCCTAAACAGTCAAATAATCACCATTGTGTAAAATTTATCAACATGACACCTTCAGCTTGGCATGACATTCTTAGGGTACCGTCACACAGTGCAATTTTGATCGCTACGACGGCACGATTCGTGACGTTCGAGCGATATAGTTACGAGATCGCAGTGTCTGACACGCTCCTGCGATCAGGGACCCCGCTGAGAATCGTACGTCATAGCAGATCGTTTGAAACTTTCTTTCGTCGTCTAGTGTCCCGCTGTGGCGGCATGATCGCATGGTGTAACATATATCGTATATGATGTGCGCATAGTAACCAACGGCTTCTACATCACACATACGTCATGAAATTATCGCTCCAGCGTCGTAGATTGCAAAGTGTGACAGCAGTCTCCGACGCTGGAGCGATATTGTTACGATGCTGGAGCGTCACGGATCGTACCGTCGTAGCGATGAAAATTGCACTGTGTGACGGTACCCTTAGGTTCTAGGTCTTTATGACTGAGATAAGGTATAACTGAATATAGCACATAGACCCCACTGGCGTAGCTCTTGTCCTGAACTGGTATAATGTTAAGGGCCCAAACACATTAGATGAGAGTTGGCTGAACTTGCGGATCATCTAATATGTATGGGACCCTCTGAACTCTTCCTTGACAAATTATGTAGGAATTACACTGGAATTTCAATGGCCAAGTGGTCACGTGATTGAAAATTCCTCCAACAATTATTTCACATATATGGCCATATTTTAGTTATGTTATTTGTTTTTTTTCTGACTAGACCATACACATTGGATAGCTATTAGCTATCTCTGTCAATTCCATGAACACCCAGACTTCTATAGCAGTGGCTATCTCCATACTAAACAAAAGTATTGGCTGTTGAAATTCAACAAGCTGAATCCTTCTCTCCTCTGATATCACCCGTTAGAGGAGAAATCAGTGGGATTGGACAACTTTAATCTGATGTGTATGGGGGCTTTTATTTACATAACTGGAGTCAAGGATTTTGCCCTAAAATATGTCCTGGTCATGTGATGATCACACAGACACACGGCTTCTTATGCTTGTAGTACTAAAACCAGAACCACATTTTGTAAGAAACCATACACCTGTGTTTCCATCACATGATCAGAACAGATTTGTATTCACTGGAAGAGAATAATTAAGGTTACCCCATAATGACAGTAAGCAGAGATCTCAAAATGCTTAGTAATTGATACAAATTGGTTCGGAAAATTCTACAACTTTTCATTGTAATAACTTACATTTTGTGTTTAGGAACTCATAATTAAAAAAATCTGCCATAGTAAGTTACCGTCCTCCAGGTACTTAAATAACAGTTGTCTGTTAGCCTTTTTTTAACACACAACTGAGCTGCCTGTAATAAATGTGTATGAGTTGTGTAGCACTGTAACCTTCCACTACTTTCCAATGCAGAGAACCATTTTCATTACATTCTAATAACGAATCATAGATAAGAAAAGATTTCTCTTAAAATGTGGTTTTTGGATACTAACTCCATAATTTCCCAAGAAACTTGATTTATAGTGCCGAACACTGGCCTTTGGTAGACAAAAGACATTTAATGGTATATTTGCTTTAACAAAGGAGTCGATAATGCTTAATTTGAAGGTTGGTTTCACTGGTATTAAATTACAGTGTGTAAAGTTCAATCCTTTACAAATTGAAAAACTAAGATTGAAACTTGAGTGAGCCCACCGCCTTTCTCATTCAAAGGTACACGATGCAGCCCCTAATTCATTCCTTCTCTAATTATAGAACTCTCTGGGATTAATAACGATTTCAGCAGATATCTGGCTAAAATTTGAAATGTATAATTCGTGATTGAGATATAAACTACAAAAAGACATACATATATAGAGATTCAGAGTAATTGTGTTGCATGCTTTAATTATTTAGTTCCCTAAGGTTTTATAGACTATAAACGTGCAGTACTAGTTAACTAATAACAATAACAACAGTAATAATAATAAAAAAATAAACTACACTTATTTAATACTATATTTTATCACTTACACTACCAATCCTAAATCTCAAGTTCCACCCCTAAAATCACTCAAGAGCAAACCAAAAATGTTGCTTAAATTGAAATAAGCTTTAACCGCACACCATTATAGAGTCCTGTTTGTAGGACATTCCAGAAAAAGACTAAGAAAATTGTCAACAAATTGTTCCCAGCATAAATGGCAGGGTACAGACACTAAACTTCCAGGTGCATACCCTTCTTTTTAAAGTTTTTAGAAAGAGCGCACATGAATTGTCTTATAAACAAGACTCCTTAGTAGAGAAATATATTCTTTTGTACTATTCTTTTAAGTCATATAAGGTATATGGGAATTACTATAGGTAGTGGATCTGAGGGTAATCTGTGCCCAAGGGAGGGCCCATGGCCACATTGCTCTCGTTACTATATTTTTTGCATCAATATTGACAGGCAAGGAGCATTCCTTATGCTCCTATGCTGGCAATAGAGAATGACCCCACAGCTGCAGGAAGTTCCTACCACCTTCTCTGTAACTCAGCCAGCGTTGACATAATAACATCATTGCCCCAGCATGTATGCCCCTGCCACAAGAGGAAGTGGAGCTACAGGAGATCTTATGAAATGTATTAAAGTGAGCCGGTCAGCAGGATTTTGCTCACTAAACTACAGACACTGTCAGGTCGTCGCCCTTATATTGATTAAAATGATACCTTGGCTGATGAAATCCGACTTGTGGTTGTTGTTTAATCTGTATAAGTAGTGTTCAGTTAATGAGATTCTCGTGCTTCAGGGTGGCCTGTGGGCAGGGCTTTATGTGGTGCACTGCTTACATATTCATCTGTATGGCTAATCAATGATCCTTTAGTGACCTACTCAGTAATTTACATAAAGCAAATACTATTGTGGGATTAGAAAAAATGAATTACATTAAGCAAATTGTTCATCACTATTCTGGCTTAGATGCGCTACTGTAGAAAGCATGGTCGCTGTGTGCTCACTTCTGCCGATTGCATTGCGGAGGTCATCGACTTACATTGCTACAGAGGTCTTTCAAACTACCAGTTAACCGATTTATTTATGATGTGCCTACACTGTGGAATTTCACTCTGTACATGTTGCAGTGACTGTAGCAGAAACGATGAGCACTTATGCAGTATGTCCTTTTGCATAGCCTGGGCCTACACAGTATGGACATAGTGAAAATCATGCTTGCGGAGTGGGCACAGACAAAGGACCTCTGCACCCTTCTGCACAGTTTCAAAATGGCTACTAAGATGCTTAGCGCTGATTATGCCATCATCAGCATCACTATTCCGGTTATCTACATGCTGTGGTGGTCCCAGAGGAAAAGGAGGAAACAGAGGAGGATGCAGAGAGGATAACAATACCTCAAATTTCTGGACTGTCATCCACAGGTGAGTGCCATGGGAGGGTGGACTAAGGTGATTGAGGGGCTCATGGTACCATACAAACTGTTATTAAAGGTGCTGGAGCTGATGAACATGATGGGGGCACAACAGTCAGGAGATTAAAAGGATAATGATCCCCTCTCTGTTGTCTGCAGTTGGTGGAAGGGGATGGAGGAAGCAAGCTTGAATGTTACCCCTCCACCAACACACCATGAACTTAGACCTCATGGAAGCGCCTGACACATGAGTGCCTTCTTGCTGCTCTATCTTCAACATGGTGCCTGTACTCTTAGAGTTAGAAATAGTGCTGAATACTGGGTTGCCACTCTGCTAGATCCATGGTACAAGAGTAAATTTTGCCAGATGCTTCCCTCCCTGGAAAAGGTTGCACGCATGCTGGAATATCAAAACACGCCTGCAGAAAATCTTGGGAGTGGTTTTCCCCAAGACTGCAGTCAGGCACACAGTGTACATCGCATTTATAGACTTCCAACCCTGGGAACGTCAACTCATCAACCCAGAAACATTTGCAGCAGCAGTGTAAATGGCAGAGGCAATTTCTGTGAGTCATTTAACACATCTTTTAGACCAGTCCGTGCACCAGCAAAACAGAATACAAGTCTGACACGTTGTGAACGATTGGAGAGGATGGTGTAAGAGTATCTCAAGCTTAATATTAATGCTATCAGGGGGGAATTTGGATGCTTTCTGCATTTTGGTCGTGAAAAATGGAAGAAGAGTGGCCTGAGATCACCTGTCATGCTTTGTAGGTGTTGTCATGCCTGGCAGCCAGCGTTGTCTAAGAATGTGACTTAAGCGCTGCTGGTGGTGTCCTGACAAACCCGGCTGTCTACTGAAAGTGTAGACTGCCAAATATCAAGATTAACAAGTCATGGATCTCCATTTACTTTTGCACCCCAGTCGCACATTGGGCTGACTAGGCTATGGTGTTGTTTTTAGTGCCATGCATTGATCTTGAATGATTGCAGTCTGTGACAACTTTGTTGTGGCTCCTGTGCCTCCTGTTGATACTGTTGCTGATGTTACCAACAAGTTTTTTTAAATGTGGAGACTCCAATTTGGGTCTCCATCTGGTGGGTTGCTTGTAGTGTGAGGGGCGTCAGAGGCCCATTACACTATTTCATCTCTGGGGAAATTGATGCCACTTTAGTGGTGTATGACATTATTTTTTTTAAATGTTTGAACTCCAAGTTGGTTCTGAATGTGGTCAGCTGCTTTTAGTGTAAGGGGTGTTGGAGGCCCATTATACCATTTCTACTCTGTGGAAAATTGATGCAACTTCAGTGGTGTGTGACAAGTTGGGTCTCCTCCATGTGTTTTGCCTGTAGTAGAAGGACTCCCTGACCGGTAGGCATGCACTTACTTTCAGCCAACTACCTGTGTTAGTATCCTTAAATTTTATAACATTTGCGAACGAACATGCTAATATTTCTGCCACTGGAGTAAGGCTGAGCAAAACAGCAGTTTAAGCTGTTGCATGAGGTATCAGGGCTCCCTGCACAGCAAGCTTACACATGTCCCACACCCACCTTGTCTCAATTAAAACTTAAATTCAAAGCCGTAAATGCTTTCCCAGACCTTTATACCTCATGTATGGCCCATGACTGACTGCTTCTGTGCCATTATAAAATGTTCTACTGTAGGTGAATTAATCAGTCAACAGCTTACAATTTTCTAACATTAGTGCTCTACCAAGCTGATATTTGTGCTACCTGGGTGTGGCAGGGAAAAAAAGCAGTTTGAGCTGTTGCATGAGGTATCAGGGCTACCAGCAAAGAAGGCTTACACTGCTCCCTCATCCACCTCGTAACATAGTAACATAGTTAGCAAGGCCTAAAAAGACATTTGTCCATTCAGTTCAGCCTATATTCTGTCAGAATAAATCCCCAGATCTACGTCCTTCTAAAGAGCCTAATAAATGTCAGATACAAATATTGCTATGTTCCAGGAAGACATCCAGGCCTCTCTTGAATCCCTCAAGTGAGTTCGCTATCACCACCTCTTCAGGCAAGAAATTCCACATTCTCACTGCCCTAACAGTAAAGAATCCTCTTCTATGTTGGTGGAAAAACCTTCTCTCCTCCAGACGCAGAGAATGCCCCTTTGTGACTGTCACGTTCCTTGGTATAAACAGATCCTGGGAGATATATTTGTATTGTCCCCTTATATACTTATACATGGTTATTAGATCGCCCCTCAATCGTTTTTCTTCTAGACTAAATAATCCTACTAATTTTGCTAATCTCTCTGGGTATTGTAGTTCCCCCATTAATAATTTTGCTGCCGTCCTTTGTGCTCGCTCTAGTTCCATTATATCCTTCCTGAGCACCAGTGTTCACAACTGTACACAGTACTCCATATGCGGTCTAACCAGGGACTTGTACAGACGCAGTATAATTCTCTCATCTTATGCATTCAGACCTTTTTTAATGCACCCCATGATCCTGTTTGCCTTGGTAGCCGCTGCCTGGCACTGGCTGCTCCAGGTAAGTTTATCATTAACCAGGATCACCAAGTCTTTCTCCATGTCAGATTTACCCAATGGTTTCCCGTTCATTGTGTAATCGTGATATTGATTCCTTCTTCCCATGTGCAAAACCTTACATTTATCATTGTTAAACCGCATCTGCCACCTTTTGGCCCAACTTATCCAGATCCATCTGTAGTAGAATAGTATCTTCTTTTGTATTAACTTCATTACATAGTTTTGCATGATCCGCAAATATCGATATTTTACTGTGTAAACCTTTTACCAGATCGCTAATATAGATGTTGAAGATAACAGGTCCCAACACCGACCCCTGCGGTACCCCACTGCTCACAGCGACCCAGTTAGAGACTATACCATTTATAACCACCCTCTGCTTTCTATCACTAAGCCAGTTACTTACCCATTTACATACATTTTCCCCCAGACCCAGCATTCTCATTTTGTGTACCAACCTCTTGCATGGCACGGTATTAAATGCTTTGGAAAAATCAAGATATACCACGTCCAATGACTCACCGTGGTCCAGCCTATAGCTTACCTCTTCATAAAAACTGATTAGATTGGTTTGACAGGAGCGATTTCTCATAAACCCATGCTGATATGGAGTTAAACAGTTATTCTCATTGAGATAATCCAGAATAACATCCTTCAGAAACCCTTCAAATATTTTACCAATCATAGAGGTTAGACTTACTGGCCTATAATTTCCAGGTTCACTTTTAGAGCTCTTTTTGAACATTGGTACCACATTTGCTGTGCACCAGTACTGTGGAACAGAGCCCATCACTATAAAGTCCCTAATTATAAGAAATAATGGTTTGTCTATTACATTACTAAGCTCTCCCAGTACTCGTGGGTGTATGCCATCCGGACCCGGAGATTTATCTTTTTTAATCATAATCATTTTAAACTTCAAATCAAAGTTCTAAATGCTGGCCCAGTCCCTGATACATCATGCATGGCCCATGGCTGACTGCTCCTGTGCCATTATAAAATTTCTACTGTGGGTCAATTTATGTCCTTTTCCTGGTGTCTGTCCCTAATTTTTGTAATTGTTTGGACTCCAACTTGGGTCTCCTTCATGTGTTGTCAGAATTTGGCAGACCTCTCAGAGCAGCGGGCCTACGCCAGTCCCTCTTCCACCTGTTACTGATTAATGTTTATGCTAGAAATGCTGGTTCAAGCCCTGTCCCATGCATCCATGCTGCACAATCATACTATTTGAACTCTGGGTCAATTGATGCCACTTTTCCTGGTATCTTCCTCTACTTTGGGCTGTTTGGAAAGCTTTATGGCCCCCTTAAAGTGTTGACTATGTGTTTGATTTTGCCTCCCTTTGAATTCAATGGGGTTTAAGTACGTTTGACAAATCGTTCGGCGAATATGTTGGGACGCTAATCTCTAATAAGCAGTAAGTTACTGAATGCAAATACTTATTCACTCTACAGGAGTATGTATTGATTTTCTACATTCTAAATGATTACGTTTGCAAGGAATGACTGGCAACAGTATATTGCCTGCAGGTGTTAAACCATTGTCAATCTGCAGTCATTTAATAGACTGATAACTCATACAAAAAGCAAGAAATGACGCACACTGAGCGATCTGTAGTATAGGCTTCCATGGTTCTCGGCAGTGCGACTACTGTCTACACAGGATGATGCAACACAGAGAATGATGATTTTTTTTTTGTGCAGAAGTTATAACCGCTTTGCCTTTTGAGCCAAGAACCCAGCGAGAAGATACTAATCACATGCACACCCTGAAACAACGGAATGCTGTCAGATAAGAAGGAAAATGCAGGCCATGACTTAATGGAAATCAAGAAACAAAAATTGCATGGATAAAAAAAAGAGGGTAGTGAGACACACCATTGCTATATAAGTTTGCAACTGATGCATATGCAACCCACTGGGGAGTACAGTTTTTTGTATATGTGGAAATACTCTCCATTTATTTCACTGTTGATGCGCTCATACAGTGTCACATAAAAGTTTTGGCACCCCTAGTCAAAATGTCTGTCATTGTGAACAGTTAAGCAAGTTGAAGATGAAATGATCATTAAAAAAGTGCTACATTTAAGGATGACAGATTTCTTTTGTATTTTAAACAAAATAAATATAGAGTTGTGTGAAAAAGTGTTTGCCCCCTTCCTGATTCCCTATTCTTTTGTATGTTTGGTATACTCAAATGTTTCAGATCCTCAAACAGATTGAAATATTAAAGAAATATGACACAAGTAAACACAAAATACTGTTTTTAAATCAAAGTTTTTCTTATTAAGAGGAAAAGAAAACCAAAACCTACAGAGCCATGTGTGAAAAAGTGATTGATCATCCCCTTAAAACATAAATTAACTTTGGTTTATTACATCTTTAGGAAGCAGAGATGAAATTCCATAGCCACACCCAAACCAGATAACTGCCACACCTGTTCTCAATTTAAAAAAAAACACTTAAATAGGACCTGCCTGGCAAATTGAAGTAGATCAAAAGCTCATCAAAAGCTAGACGTCATGCCTCAATCCAAAGTAATTGAGACCTATTAGTCTGGAAAGGGTTTTAAAACTATTCCTAAAGCTTTGGGGCCCTAGTGAACCACAGTGAAAACCATTATCCACAAATGACAAAGACATGGAACAGTGGTGAACCTTCCCAGGAGTAGCCGGCCAATCAAAATTACACCAAAAGTGCAGCAATTATTTATCCAAGAGGTCACAAAAGACCCCACAGCAACATCCAAAGAACTGCAGGCCTCAACTGTCTCAGTTAAGGTCAGTGTCCATGACTCCACTAAAAGAAAGATACTGGGCAAAAATGGCCTGCATGGCAGAGTTCCAAGACGAAAACCACTGTTAAGTAATAAGAAAAAGCTCATCTCAGTTGTGCCAGAAAACATCTTGATAATCCCAAAGACTTTTAGGAGAATACTCTGTGGACTGATGAGACAAAAGTTGAACTTTTTGGAGGGGCATGTCCCATTACATCTGGCGTAGAAGTAACACAGCATTTCAGAAAGGAACATCATACCAACAGTAAAATATGGTGATGGTAGTAAAATTGTCTGGGGCTGTTTTGCTGCTTCAAGACTCGGAAGACTTGCTGTTGTAAATGTAACCATGAATTCTCCTGTCTCTCAAAAAATCCTGAAGGTGCATGTCGAGCAATCTGTTTGTAACCTCAAGCTGAAAAATACTTTGGTTATGCATCAGGAAAATGATACAAAACACTAAGGCAAGTCCACCTCTCAATGGCTTAAGAAAAACAACAAAAAACTAAATTATGACTTTAAAGTGGCCTAGTCAAAGTCCTCACCTTAATCCAATTGTGATGCTGTGGCATTCATTTTGAAAAGGCGGTTCATGCTCGGAAACCCTCCAGTGTGGATGAATTATAACAATTCTGCAAAGATGAGTGGGCAAAGATTCCTCCAGAGCTGTGTAAAAGACTTTTTGCAAGTCTTTGCAAATGCTTGATAGCAATTGTTGCTGCTAATGTTGGCCCAACCAGTTATTTGGTTTGGGGGGCAATCAGTTTTTCAAACAGGGCCCTGTAGATTTAGATTTCTTTTGCACACCTTATCTTGACCTCCACTGTTCTTGATAACTGATTTCTTAATTACATTTCAAAATGAGGAAAGAGCAATTTGAAAATGCTGTGCTATCTTCTTATAGCCTTCTTCTGCTCTGTGGGCATCCACCATTTTCATTTTCAGAGTGCTGGGCATCCTCAGGGATTCCCCTTTAACCCAACTGGGATTCTCAGATCGTGACTTCGTCTCCATAATGGCTGCAATTGCAATCCAAGGGAAAGTATTGGATGTTTGCAATATTTCAGTGGTAAAAAAAAATAAAAATATTTGTTTGCATTAATTCTTGAAAAGCACCTGAAGTATTAATAAAATACCTGGTAGAAGTTTTGAATTAGTTCAGGGGTGCTGATTTTAAATGATCCCTTTTCATAGTTAACTAATATATAGACCCCCCCAAAGTCACTTAAAAAAGTGAATAGGTCCCTAAAAAATTTTTTTTTGCAAATTTCCTTGAAAAAGTGGATAATTGTTGGTAAGATCTCGATTCATCAAGACTGGCATTGTCCTCAATAGTCTTAATGAGGTGATGGGCAGGAGTGAAATGCTCCTGATTAATGAAAAGGCATATGCATCTTTGTGAATCAGGAGTGCCAGACAAGTGGCTTACATCTTAGTGTGCACCTTATAAGAAATTCTCCTCCAGTCTCTGCTGTAGTAAGATTTGTGGTGTAACAAATGCCCATGCTCACCATAAATTTGATGACCTGTGGTCACCATGACTCATCTCCATACAATTTGTTAGAGCTAGGCTAAAATATTGTGAGAATGCCAAAAGTCGCATAGTTTTAGCGCTGTCATCAATTGTGCCAAAAAGATGTAACTTTTCCAAATTTTTTACCTTAAAGCTTTGATGAATCTGACCCTAAACTTTAAACCTTCTAACATCCTAACAAAACAAAATAACAAAATAAAAGTGTAGTTGACAAATGATATTGAAGGAAAGTCGACATGCGGTAAGTGGTATTTAACTATTTTTTGTAGTATGTCTATCTGGAATAAATTTATAAACATTCAAAGTTTGAAAATTGCTAATTTTGTTTTCAGATTTTTAATTTAATTACTGATATTTTCAAAAATAAATGCAAAACATATCAACCAAAATTTACCACTGTCATAAATTACAATGTGACACGAAAAAGTAATGTCAGAATCACTGTTAAACATTCCATAGTTATTGGAACATAAAGTGACTCGTGAGGTGTTTTAAAATTTGGCTTGGTCACTAAGGGGTTAAATATAATCATAAATATATACCTGCAGTAAATAAATGGAAAAGTGAAACAAAGATTGCTTTTGTGCCCTCTTCCAACTCCTCACCATGACTCTTGTTTACCAGATGCTGACACTGGAAATACATGAATTACTTTTACAGATATCGCTAAATTTCTGGCATTATTTATCAGGTCAATGTTAGTTTTGTCAGTTGCACAACCATATGACTAGGGATGAACAAATCCTTGGTACTTTACTGCCACCTCAAGCCTCATGCAGTGTTTTTTGAAAATATGTGAACCCTTCAAAGAATTTGGCCTTAAACATCATCAGATTTTTGCAAATGTCCTAAAAGTAATAGATAAATAAAAGCATATAAAATAAATTATCAAAAAATATTAGATTTTTTTTTATGATACATATGGTCCAATATCACATATCTGTGAGGGGTAATTTTATGGGAATCTTTAGAATTAGAAGATAATTTGAAGGTGAAATTAGAATCTGTTGTTATCAATGGGATGACAAATAGGTGTAAATGGGTCACCTATTTTGTTTTAAGAACAGGGATCTATCAAAGTCTTAACTTCACAACGTTTGTGGATGTATATCATGGTACAAATAGCGGTGATTTTTGAAGACCTCAGAAGAAGAGTTGTGGATGCTTGTCAGACTGAAAAAGGTTATAAAACCATGTCTAAAGAGTTTGGACTCAACCAATCTATGGTCAGACAGATTTAGTAAAAAAATAAGAAAAACAAGGAAAGAAACACTATTATTACAGTCCCCAGGAGTGATCCACTAACAAAGGTCAAGAATAAGGTACCATTAGGTCACAAGGAAAACGAAGGTAACCTTTAAACAACTAAAGGCATCTCTCACATTAGCTTATGTTCATGTTCATAAGGGTGCATGGCAGGATTGCAAGGATTTGCTCTTCAAAAAGAAAATCGCTACCCATCAGCAGTTTGCGAAAGATCACCTGGACTAACCAGAAGGCAACCGGAGCAATGTTTTGTGGATGTTTGAAACCAAATCACCAAGTCATAGAAGTACAGATATTACCTAGGCCAGCAATGCATAAGGAGGTCAACCCTAACTCATTTTTTGCTTCTTCAGACGAGAAAAAAGCTAAGGCTGGGTTCACATTACGTTACTGGCGTCCATTAGACGGACTACATTACACCGCTGCATAACACGGTGTAATGCAGTCCGTTAATGCCGCCATTGAGTCCAATGCCGGACGCATCGCTAGCGCATGCCCACAATGGGTGTGCGCTAGCGATGTGCCATCATTGAGTGATGGACCCTGGGATGCGGGCTGCAGCGTTTCCGGGTCCGTCACTGCTAGCGCAAATAGAGCATCTGCTAGCTCTATCTGCGTTAGCGCGATGATACATCGGCACTTGCGCTAACAGCAGCCCGTTAACGCATGTGAACCTGGCCTAATGCAAAACGTGCATCTTTTATCATGTTTTTTATCATGTTTTTCTTCTAAATAAATGAATATTATGTAAAATTTTGAAATAGCCTCCCTATTATTGTAATATTATACAAACATAACTAAATAGATCCTTCAAAATCCATGTCACAAGGGTTGTTTGCTCTTTATGGAAGTCAATTTCCTTCTGTTTAGTCTATGTGGCAGTTCCTCTATGTTTCTCGTCCCTACTGTTCAAGTCTCACACTGCTTAGTACAAGCTACAGCTGTTGGTCAAGTGTTTGACAGCGGCATTCAACTGATTTATAGCCACTGGTGGATAGTAATTCCACCCTCTGCTATTGCGGGCACATGTCAGATGTTCAAAACAGCTGACATGTCCCGAGAAAGATGTGAACTCACTACCGGAGAGCACATCAAAGAGAGGATGTCCGACATTGGCGTTCTATTACGCCTAATGTCGGAAAGGGGTTAATAATGTTTGTAGATTTTATTGTTAAATCCGGTGACATATCCACTTTAAATCCACTGATTGCTATACTGTCATGTTTAGTTGTGGCAAACATTTTTCCATAAGATACAGCAAGAATGTGGTGCAATATTGGTTGTTACTATCAATTTAGTTTCTTAGAAACTTCCATATTCTTATTTTCTAAAATCCGTAAGGGCAGGTGCACACAACCGTTTTCTCCCTGTCCGAGAAAAATGGTGCGATTAATCTGATCAGAGTTTGATCAGAGCGACATCTGTTTTTCTCAGAGGTGGATAGAAAAAACAAAACAGTTCCCCACCTTCTCCCTTCTGCCAGTTCATGACTTTTAGACTGCATTCGGATATCATCAGAGTGAGGTTCAATATACACTGTTCAAAAAAATAAAGGGAACACTTAAAAAACAGAATATAGCTCCAAGTTAATCAAACTTCTGTGAAACCAAACTGTGAATTAGGAAGTAACACTGGTTGACAGTCAATTTCACATGCTGTTGTGCAAATGGAATAGACAACAGATGGAAATTATTGGCTATTATCAAGACACACTCAATAAACGAGTGGTACTGCAGGTGGAGACCACAGACCACATATCAGTACCATTGCTTTCTGGCTGATGTTTTGGTCACGTTTGAATGTTGGTTGTGATTTCACACTCATGGTAGCATAAGACTGAGTGTACACCCTACAAAAGTGGCTCAGGTAGTGCAGCTCATCCAGGAGGGCACATTAATGTGAGCTGTGGAAAGAAGGTTTGCTGTGTCTGTCAGCGTAGTGTTCAGAGACTAAAGGGCGCTACCAGAAGAAAGGCCAGTACCCCAGGAGATGTGGAAGGGGCCATAGAAGGGCAAAAACCCAGCAGCAGGACCGCTACCTCAGCCTTTGCGCAATGAGGAACAGGAGGAGCACTGCGAGAGCACTGCAAAATGACTTCCAGCAGGCCACAAATGTGCATGTGTCTGCACAAACGGTTTGAAACCGACTCCATCAGGATGGTCTGAGTGCCCAACGTCTACAGATGGGGGTTGTGCTCACAGCACAGCACTGTGCAGGATGCTTGGCATTTGCCAAGGCAGTGCACAGGGCCCCAGGCAGTGCACAGGGCCCCAGGCAGTGCACAGGGGCCCCAGGCAGTGCACAGGGGCCCCAGGCAGACCACAGGGGCCCCAGGAAGGGCACGGAGCCCCAAACAGCGCACGGTGCCCCAGGCAGTGCACAGGACCCCAGGCAGCCCACAGGGCCCCAGGCAGCCCACAAGGCTCCAGGCAGCACACAGGGGCCTAAGGCAGCACACGGGGCCCCTGGCATGAACAGAGGGACCCAAGCAGCGCACAGGGCCCCAAGCAGCGCACAGGGGCCCCAGGCAGCACACAGGGGCCCCAGGCAGCACACGGAGCCCCAAACAGCGCACGGTGCCCCAGGCAGTGCACAGGACCCCAGGCAGCCCACAGGGCCCCAGGCAGCGCACAAGGGCCTCAGGCAGCACACGGGGCCCCTGGCAGAGCACAGGGCCCCTGGCAGCACACAGAAGCCCAAGGCAGCCCACAGGGGCCCCAGCCAGCCCACAGGGGCCCCAGGCAGTGCACAGGACCTCAGGCAGCACACGAGGTCCCAGGCAGCGCACGAGGCCCCAGGCAGCACACGGAGCTCCAGGCAGCACATGGGGCCCCAGGTACAGTGGCACAGGGCCCCAGGCAGAGCACATGGGGCCACAGGAAGCACACAGGGACCCCAGGCAGCCCATAGGGCCCCAGGCAGCACACAGGGCTCCAGGCAGCCCACAGGAGCCCCATGCAGCCCACAGGACCCCAGACAGCCCACAGGGGGTCCCAGATAGCACACAGGGGGCAGAGACAGTGAGCAAGGGGGTAAGAGATAGTGCACAAGGGGGATATTGACAGAGTGCATGTCCCCTGTGCGCTGTCTGGGCCCCCCTGTGCACTATCTGGGACCCACTGTATGCTGTCTGGGACCCCTCGTGTGATGTCTGGGTCCCTGCTCTTGAGTATATCACTCAATCCTAGTTTCACATTTGCATACAGCCGTGCGCATGCGTACGCTCTCAGTGAAGCCTTGACCACTGCTGCGCTCTGCCAGTTAAGCTCCGCCCATGTTCTTTTGACGGTGCTCCAACCCACGGCAAAGGCAACAAGTTGGATTTTCTTGCGTTCACTGAATTGTCAAAACAACACATGTGGACGCAAATGCAAACATCCACAGGGCCTGCGTACCCAATGATAAGATAGGGGCCGCATACATACCTGGGCAGAGCTTAACTAACGGGCGCGGCAGTGGGCGGGGCTTCACTGAGAGCGTACACAGCTGTGCGCAAATGTGAAACTAGCCTAAGATGTCCAAGGCCCCTGTGCGATGTGCACTGCCTGTGTCCCTGTGCGCTGTCTGGGCCCCCGTGCTCTGCCTGGGACCTCGTGTGTTGCCTGGGGCCCCATGTGCTGCCTGGGGCCCTGTGCGCTGCCTGGAGCCCCTGTGTGCTGCCTGGGGCCCTGTGTGCTGCATGGGGCCCTGTGTTCTGTCTGGGCCCCAGTGCTCTGCCTGGGCCCTGTGTGCTGCCTGGGGCCGCGTGTGCTGCCTGCGGCCCCTTTGTGCTGCCTGGGACCTCGTGTGTTGCTTAGGGCCCCTGTGTGCTGCATGGGTCCCTGCCTGCTGCCTGGGGCCCCTGTGTGCTGCCTGGAGCCCTGTGCGCTGCATGGGGCCCTGTGTTCTGTCTGGGGCCCTGTGCACTGCCTGGGACCCTGTACGTTGCCTGGGGCCCTTGTGCACTGCCTTGGGCCTCTTTGCACTGCCTGGAGCCCTGTGCGCTGCCTGGGGCCCCTGTTTGCTGCCTGGGGCCCCCGTGCACTGCCTGGAGCCCCCCTGCGCTTCCTGGGGCACCTCTGCACTGCCTGGGGCCATGTGCGCTGCCTAGGGCCATGTGCGCTGCCTGGGGCCCATGTGCTGCCTGGGGTCTCTGTGCGCTGCCTGGAGCCCTGTGGGCTGCATGGGACCCTGTGGGCTGCCTGAGGCCCTGTGTGCTGCCTGTGGCCCCTGTGCTCTGCCTGGGGCCCCATGCGCTTCCTGGGGCCCCTGTGTGCTGCCTGGGGCCCCTGTGTGCTGCCTGGGGCCCTGGGTGCTGCCTGGGGCCCCGTTATTAAGAATGTCACTCAATGGTTCTCAAAAGCTTGAAAAATCTGATCTACAGTAGCTGGGGTATATTCTGACCTGGAGGGGTATAAACTTGACTAGTCCAATTTGTACCCCGGGGTATAGTTTGGGCTAGGCCAGAATATACCCGGGGTATAATCTGGCCCAGAGGGGTATAAACTGGACTAGTCCAATTTATACCCCGGATATATTCTGGGTGGGGACTTAATCTGGCCTGTTACACCGGGAGATCCAGCTTCAACACCGTTGGAATAGCGCAAGCATCAAAGGTGACTATAGGTGATATTATTGCACTGGGGAAACATAGGGATTCAGGAGGGATTTTCTGAGTAGTGGACAACACCTTTAAAGTGAAAATGTCAGCAGGATTTTGCTAAGTTAAATACAAGCATTGTCAGGTTGGCTCTGTTATTAAAATGATACCTGGGGTGAAGCAATCCATCTTGTGGTTGTTGTGTACTAATCACTGTTAGAAGTTTTCAATTAATGATATGACCATGCTTCGGGGTGGGACTGTAAAACGAGTCTTAACTTGGTGCTCTTGGCCAGGGAAACCAAGAAGAGATTTACCCACAGGCCACCCCAAAGCACAAACATATTCCCCATCATAGAGACAGACTGTTTGTGATTTGGGGTGGCCTGTGGGCAGATCTTTGCTTGGTTTCTCTGGCTTAGAGCAGGAAAATAAGACTGCCTACAGTCCTGCCCCAATGCACGGGCATATCATTAACTGTAAACGCTGTTTACACAAGAACCACAAGATTGATTTCTTCATCCAAGGTATCATTTTAATCAGTGTATCAATGCCAACCTGACAATGACTGTCCTTTACTAAGCAAAATCCTGCTGACTGTCCTTTACTAAGCAATCCTGGTTGCTTTAAGGGTAATTTATTTTTCAAAAAAATGCTGTTAATCTGCAGATATGGGTTTAATCTGCAGGATAATAGTAGAGATGGGCAGACACCTGGATGTTCGGGTCTGGCGGGTTCGGCTGAACAGTTACAAAAAGTTTGGATTCGGGTACCAGAACAGTAACCGGACCGGAACCTGGACCCCATTCACTTGAATGGGGGGACCGAACATCCAGTGTTTGCAATGCTATCATGTTCTGCATGACTGTGCGGCAAACACCGCTTCTGTTTGCTGCACTGTCATGCACATGACAGCGTGAGATCCCTGCTAGCACCATGAGAAATGCAGTAAAGAATAGTAATAACGGTCCTAGGAGCGCTGGAAATGAGACCAAAACAAGGATTTTAGTGTTCCTGATGAAGACGGTTTAACCGTTGAAACGTGTTGTGGTTCAACACTAAAATCCTTGTTTTGGTCTCATTTCCAGCGCTCCTAGGACCGTTATTACTATACTTTACTGCATTTTGTATCCTCCTAGAAGGTTAACGGCTGGAGCTGCGGTGGACCTTCTGCTTTCAATTTTAGCTGTGACCCTCATAGCGCTCCCTAGTGACCGCTTTCTTTTCCCTTGAATTTCAGCACCATGAGAAAGACTCTCGGTGCTAGCGGGGATCTCACCGATGTCACGGAGCCAGCTAACGAACACACCCATGTAGTCCCATCAGCTGACACCAGTGACCTGAGGTAAACTTTATACCTCCAATCAGAGCTGTGCAAAACTGTGAAACCATCCCCGCCGTTAAGAGAGCCATGGTTCCCACACTATCAAAAGACAGCATGAGCGCTCAGCTGTGATCAGAGGTATAAAGTTTACCTCAGGTCACTGGTGTCAGCTTATGGGACTACATGGGTGCATTTATTAGCCTGCTCTGCGACCTCGGTGAGATCCCCATTAGCTCGTGAGAGTTTTTCTTATGGTGCTAGCAAGGATCTCACCAAGGTCATGACCATTTAGCCCGGCAGAGAACGCAGCCTCAGTGGCCAGCAGTAATCTCGATGACAGCAATTGTTACCATCCACCTCTCGTGTCTCCCCTTTTTCTCATAGTTTGTAAGCTTGCGAGCAGGGCCCTCATTCCTCTTGGTATCTATTTTGAACTGTGATTTCTGTTATGCTGTAATATCTATTGTAGTCCCCTCTATAATTTGTAAAGCGCTGCAGAATATGTTAGCACTATATTAATAAAATTATTATTATTATGACATCACTGCCGGTCACTGAGGCTATACGCGCAGTAATTCGTTCCCCTGTGGTTCCCAGCCTGGATGGTTGCATCTTGGCACCGTCCAGTTTGAAAATGATTAATCCCCCAGACATTTATTAAGGCATGGGACAGAATGATGGAGAGGTGTTGGATGATGGGAGCTGTAAACCCATCAGATGACACCAGTGACTGCAGGTAAACATTATACCTCCAATCACAGCTCAGCAGTCATGCTGTCTTTTGACAGCACGGGAACTGCGAATCTCTGACTGGTGGGGATGATTTTGTAGGGGATGTGATAGTTTTGTGTCTTATTCCGTTAAACCCCTTGTTCAGATGTCATATGGTACTGCTACACATTTAAAGTGTATTACCATGGTCAGGTCGTTGTTAAAGGGGAGGTCAAGGTGGCGGAGACCTGGTCCATGACCCTGGGTGCCCAAGTAAAAGGGATGGTCTTTAAAGGGGTTGTGAAAATAATAAAGGTTTGTGACGCCACCTGTGGTACTCGGTCAGAGGTGACCAACGTTGCTTAAAGGGGTCCTCTGGGAGTGATGGTGCTGCAGCAAAGATGGTGTCGCTTTCCACAGGTGAAGTGTGGTCCCTAGGGCTCCCGGTCTATTTGGGCAGAGTGGTGTGGTGCCAGAATAAAGAGAGGACACAGGATTACAGTCTCTTTACCTGGTTTACTGGTTCTAG
This sequence comes from Ranitomeya imitator, assembly GCF_032444005.1. Taxonomy (NCBI): domain Eukaryota; kingdom Metazoa; phylum Chordata; class Amphibia; order Anura; family Dendrobatidae; genus Ranitomeya; species Ranitomeya imitator. Next base: position 70,003,932 of record NC_091285.1, read on the forward strand.
TAAGCCACAGTCCAGCGTACCAGCAACAGGTGATGATGTGTTCCGGCTGGCCTGGAGGCAATGGTGGATCCCTCTTTCAGGTGAGGTTTGTAAGCCTTCCTGCTCACGCACTTATGCGGGGTCCTTGCTGCCTGCGGCTCCCTTACAAAGTCCTCTCTCTCCTGTCCTGGGACAGTACCCCGTATGGTGGGCAAAGCGAGCCTTTTCACAGGGTCTCCATCACAACCCAGGCTCTCTGTGTACTGCTGCACCTTCGAGTGTGGGTGCGGACAGACAACATAAAATCTTCTATCCTTCCAGTTCTGCTGTGAGACTTGAAGTACGACACAGCCTTGGGCTCCTGGTTCCTGGTTTCTGCACTCTAGCTTAGAGGGTGACTGATCTCAGTTCCCCACCAAGCTCCTTTCTTCTCCTTTGCTTCTCCCCTCAAGTTCTCACTATCACTACAACCCTTCTGGTTCTCTTCCATCCTGGAGCTGCAGCTTCACACGTGGCTGCAAGGCCCCACTCTCTGCTCACACTCCTCTCTCCTCCACTGTCTGTCTCCAACTCCCTCCAAAAACTAACTCCTCCTACAGACCAGTATATATATATCTGGGGAAGCTCCCCTAAAACCGGGTTCAGAGTTCCCCCCTTCTGGCCTGGATTCAGAACGTGTTGCATGTAGGTGCTTTACCTGGTAAATGGAATCCTCCTTGCCTCCAAGCATGACATCACCCTCCCCAAAAGGAAGGCAACATCACTGAAACAACCGGTTACCTGAGGTGTTACAGTATAGTTTAGGGAATAGCTAGGATAGGAGGGGCACGATTGGGATAAGATAGTGAGGGTTTCCTGTTTTAAGTCAGTTGGGGCCTGGGTGCCAGTACAGCTCAGACAGGGCTGGCAAGTCCAGGGCACATCATACCTTGTAATGTTCTTCTAAGAAGCAGTAGGCCCAGCAGTAATATCCAGGGGACCAGAACTAAGAATAGAGAGAGAGAGAGAGTACAGCAACTACAGAAACAGCAGTGTAGAAATAGTGGGACTGCAGATGCTGAACAGAAGAGGGAGAAAGTGCACCAAGATGTGGCAGTTTTTTGCCTGGTCCGCCATTCTCAGGACTCGGGCAAAACAGCAGAGAATGCCCCCCATGAAAAGCAGAAATACTGGATATTGAGGACACTGTGGGACTGCATAGTGCGGACCGTCCCGAATGCAGACTTATCAACAGGCAAGGGTCAGAGACACAGCTGCCCGATGCTGTAACAGTGTGTACCCTGGATGACAAGATGCTGAGTAAACATGTTGAAGTTGAAGCATAACCGGACTGTGACTTTTTTTCTTGGAATCATCTGCAGAGGTAACTATACCTTGCCGGGAAAACTCTGAGGATGTAGAGGAGCATCACTGAGGTATTTTAAATGGACGGGGCCAGCGGGTGATACAGGGATTACTGTCAGAAAGGCCTACTGCCCTTGCCCCTTACCCCTACACTTGGCATAGTTGGCAGGATCTCATTGCCCCATATGGCAGTGAAGCCGGCGTGGCGAAGAAGAAAAAGGGAACTGTGATTGATGTGATTAAAGATGAGTCTCCCAGAGGAATGACGTGACAAAGATTGCGGCCAAGATGGCGGTGACTGGCGCCAAAAAGGACGACTACTGCTGCGCCTGCCAACTTCATGGGTGTAACTGCGCGGAAATGGCGTGAAGATGCTTCAGGCGGCGCCTCCGGAGAATGCACCAAAGACATCTTGCCCCATGCCTACTGAGATTGCTGGAGAAAGAATGGGAGGTGAGACAGGAAGCGACCCCGCCCTGGAATGGGCGGGGCCCAGAAAAGAGTCACGGGTGCAGCTGTGCGGTATCATTTCCCGATCTGGCACTGGCCCATGCATCGGTCTTGTGGCTCTGGAGGAGTGAGCCACTTAGAGTGGCAATGGCAACAGGAGAGAGGTTGGGCTCGGTCTGTGCCACGGAGCAGCAAGGAATGGGGTATGCTGCCCTTACCTGAAAACAGAGAACCTCGGTGGCTGCCTGAGGTCATACGCCATCCAGATGGTGACAAGCGACAGAGCCCAGTGGGGGTGAAGCAAACAACAGCGGGGGCCTGTGGAGTCGGAGCCTTGATGTCCATCAAGACTGGGGCAGTTGACTGAAAGGACAAAGTCTTTCCGTCCATGGGAGCCTGAACCAGAAGCAAGGCCATGGCCGGAACAACTTCCGGAAGGATGAGTTCGCAGCACCTCCATGGAAGGATGCAGTGGTCGCAGAGAGGATGTGATCCAGAGATGACCAGAGATGACCAACTGAGGCGATGAGTGAGCCTCGTCCAGTGGCGCAAGAGAGAGAGACCCTGTTCCCATTGTCTGCTCTCGGAGCCCGTCCCAAACCGCTTCACACTGCCGCAACCAACTGACTTGCGGCAAAGGAGTGAGAGGTCCCGGGGCGTACGACAGCTTGCCGGGTGCTGGAGGGGAGGCATGTTGCAAGCACCCAGGCGTCCCAGGGGGCCACACGCCCTGCACGCCTTAATGAAGGTCCGTTTCCATCTCTGGACCAGCTGGTCTGGATCGCCAATGTTGTGGAGCAGAAGAAGAAAAGGGAGAAAGAGGTCTGGGCTGAGTTGCACCAGCCTGGAGGTGGCGCTATGGCCGGACGCCGCACTTTCGGCCAAATAACCTATGTAGAATTGGGCCGAGGATACGGCTTTATTCGTGAAGTCGAGATCCGTCACAAGGTCTATGTAAACTCGGCCTCAGTAAAATTTGGAAAGCTTCTGGAGGAGGGAGACTGGGTCTCCTTCTATAAAGAGAACTGCCCTCGGGGCTATTATGCTGTAGCCGTGGTCTTGTGCACCCTGGAGGAGGTGCAATGCAACAATACGCAGGATCGAGCTCAGTCTAATCAGACTCCCGCAAAGTACTTGTTTTCTATTCAGGTCCCATTGCTTCACTGGAGCAATCTATGACTCCTCCGTCTGCAGAGCCACACTTCATCTTGAACCCGGGGAAGAGATAATAGAGACAGAACTTATGTTGTGCTGTTGCACTAAAAAAAAGGAAAAAAAGGCTGTTCCGCATCCTTCTGAGCAGAGGAAAGTGCCCTGGAGTTTCATGACCAGAAGAGGTCATAAGGACCTGCGCATGATTTTTATTGTCTTTTTTGTCTGATCCAGAGGACTGTGAGCTCAATGTTCTTTTACAGAGCCCATGGACTCTTGTTTGTTTTTGTTGCACCTGTTGTGCTCCTTCTGCTGGAAAGCAGAACTTCTTCTAAAAGAACTGAGTCTTTAGGGTACAGGAGTACCACATTGCAAGAAAGGGGGGACGTATCTCCCTTTGCCAAAGAACATTTACATGGACTTGACCCATATTGAGTTCTTTCTGCTATTTCAATAGTGTTTTATGTAATGAATATATTAATGTTTTTGCAATGTTTGGGGACATCCATATCGAAAGAAAGGGGGAATGTAGGGGATGTGATAGTTTTGTGTCTTGTTCTCCCAACCCCTTGTTCAGATGTCATATGGTACTGCTACACATTTAAAGTGTATTACCATGGTTGCGTACACGTACTGCTATTACCTTTAAGAGTCTAAACGTATAAAATTATGTCATGCCAATGTTTACATATTTGCACATACACAGTTCGTTAGAGAAAGTAAGTGCCTCGGGCCTGTATAGTGTTAGAGGAGCAGTACTCCAAGTTGGCCACTAGGTGGGGGCATTATAGATGTAAGGTATATCTTAGGAAATAGCTAGGATAGGAGGGGCACGATGGAGATAAGATAGTGAGGGTTTCCTGTTTTAAGTCAGTTGGGTCCTGGGTGCCCATACAGCTCAGACAAGGCTGGCTAGCCCAGGGCACATTGTTCCCCATAACATTTTTCTAAGAAGAAGTAGGCCCAGCATTAATATCCAGGGAGCCAGAACTAAGAATATATATAGAGAGAGAGTACAGCAACTACAGAAACAGCAGTGCTGAAATAGTGGGACTGCAGCTGCTGAACAGAAGACAGCTGAGCAAAGAGGGAGAAAGTGCACTAAGATATGGCAGGTTTTTGCGTGGGCCACCATTCTGAGGACCAGGGCGAAACGGCAGAGAATGCCCCCATGAAAGGCAGAAATACTGAACATTGAGGACACTGTGAGACCGTATAGTACAGACCATCCTGAACGCAGGCTTAGCGACAGGCAAGGGTCAGAGACACCGATGCCCAATGCTGTTACAGTGTGTGCCCTGGATGACAGGTTCCTGAGTAAACATGTTGAAGTTGAAGCAAAACCGGACTGTGACCCTTTATTCTTTGAATTGTCTGCAGAGGTAACTGTACCATGTCAGTAAAACCCTGATGGTGTAGAGGAGCAGCACCGAGGTTCTTTTAAGGGACAGGGCCAGTGGGTGATACAGGGATTACTGTCGGCCATGACTACCGCTCTGGCCCCCGACCCTACAATTTCACCGCCGATCAGAAGCGGTCTTTGCCGCGCTGTCATGCAAATGACAGAGTGACAAACACCCGGTGTTCGGGCAACTGAACCTGAACAGTACCACAGACTTCCTGGTGAAGTCCGTGTTCGGTGTCCATGCCCGAACAGCAGGTGCTCAGTATGGAAATCGAAATTTACTGTTTGGGTTTACCCATCTCTAGTTAATAGCATTAAATGTATTCTGCTGCTAGGATGAAATTAACCCTATTTATCCTATTTTCAGTCATAGGGGTGCACCTTCAGTCACCGCTCAGTACATAGCGAGCGGAGGCTGTAATCATGCGCCATCACTGACTTACAGCCGGCTTCGTATTGATGCACTATTGGTTGTCAATCAGTGTACTGATTGATGACTGAAGCTGCGCTGGCTGCTCCTCTATGGTTGAAAACTGGAGGTCTCTGGGATGAATAATGTTCAAATTAACTCCATATCTGTAGAGTTAATAGCATTTTGGGATGAGAGAGGTTAACTTTAAAGTGGATGAGCCCCAATGAGTTGAATAAAATACAAGTGCACTTACTTCAGGACCAGTGCAGATGTCATGACATTGTTTATGGCGCAAGAGCAGCCTATTATCGTCAAACCGTACTATGAAGCCTGCAGATCAGCTACACCCTTTGATTGTCTGCTTGATGGTCCTCACAGTTCTCTATTCACTGTATGATGATCCCCACAGCTCTGTACACCATGTATGATGGTCCCCAAAGCTTCCTATGGACTGTATGATGGTCCCCACGGCACCCTACACTTTGTATGATGGTCCCCACAGCTCTCCTTTCACTGTATGATAGTCCCCACGGCTCCCTACATTCTGTATGATGGTCTCCACAGCTCTCTATGAACTGCATGATGGTCCCCATAGCTCCCTCCACTCTGTACGATGGTCCCCACAGCTCTCTTTGCACTATATGAATACAATAGAGAGCTGTGGGGACCATTATACAGTGCATAGAGAGCTGTGCGGACCATCATACAGTTAATAGGGAGCTGTGGGGACCAACATACAGGGTGTATGGAACTGTGGGGACTATCATACAATGCAAAGAGAGCTGTGGGGACCATCATACAGTGCATAGAGAGCTGTGGGGACGATCATACAGTGAATAGAGAGCTGTGGGGACCATCATACAGTGAATAGAGAGCTGTGGGGACCATCATACAGTGCAAAGAGAGCTGTGGGGACCATCATACAGAGCATATGGAGCAATGGGGACTATCATGCAGTTCATAGGGAGCTGTGGGGAACCATCATACAGTGCATATGCAGCTGTCACATTGTAATGTATTGTTTTGGTCTTTTATAATAGTAAGTTTGGTAATATTGTTCGTTGCACAGCGTATTATAGGTTAGCAAGAGTGGTATACTGTAATTATATATGTGTAGATCCTCTTTGAAGTGGCGGGAAGTTTGTATGGGGAAACACTAACTTTGGGGCTTTTGCCCCTGATCTTTTAGGACCTTGGCAACACCCCTGTTGTAACTTTTAAAGAAATATACAGTTACATTCATTTTGTCCTGTATTCTACCAAAACTAAGATTTTTAAAATTCTGTGAACTTTGACTCATCTGGGAAAACAAATCGAGAGTGTAAACTATGTCATCCACTAAATACACAACCTTTTATTGGCAATTGCTTTGCTTACAGAATGAAAGGTTTTTCAAACCATTATGCCTGCGTGTCTAAGTCTAAAAAAGCTCCTTCACGTCACTAGAGAGCGGTGATTACAGATAGACATGGTATGGACTGGGTGGGGTGCTCCATTCTCAGACAGCTACACACAGCAGCGCTCTCCTCCCATGACAATAACATTTCAACACCTCCCACCCATAAAGAAAGCAAAGATCATTTTGCATGTGTGACAGAACAATTTTAAATGTCCACTAGAAAAGATCCAATCATCTGCAAAGAGTCTCAATGTACACAGAGGAAAAAGGACAGAAATGCAAATACTTATCTATTTTCTAATGCACTTTATCAAATATATATTAAATGGGGGAATCTGTTCAAAATGTAAATAATTACTACTAGAGTTGAGCGACCTTGACCTTTTTAGAGTCGAGCCGGGTTTCGCGAAACCCGACTATCTCAAAAGTCGGGTCGAGTGAAATCGGCCGATTATGACGTAAAGTCGGGATCGACCGAAACACGAAACCCAATGCAAGTCAATGGGGCAGCATAGTCGGCAGTGAGTGGGGGCCAGGAAAACACCTAGAGTGCCCATTTTAATGTCAAAACCATCCATTCTTCTTAATGAAGCTTGTCAAGCGTAATTTACCTTATAATAATTGGAAGGCATTTGAAATTGGGGGTCATTTGGCTAAAGTTGTGGTGGGTAGGGCTGGTTCAAGTAATTAGTGGGCCCAGGAAATCTGGACCACGTCACAGCAGTGGAGCAGGGAGAGGTAAGTATTTCAACTTTGCAAGTGCTGTGAACCTGAGCAAGCAGGGGGGGCTCACTCGTTGGCATTGGCACTGGCACAGGGCCCCTCAAAGTACAGCGGTGTGTTTGCACGGCGGGGGCGCCTCCCACCGGCAGCAACACTTTTGCGTACTATGAGAGGCCCTGTGCCAGTGACGTCGCCAACTAGTATTCCTCCCCCCACCTGATGAAGGAACCTGCACTTTCATCTGCACCTTCCTCTTTGTCCCCGTGTAAGGTGGTATGGTATGCGGGAAGAGCAACCTGACTTTCAGCAGGGTCACAATGTTGTTGTGTAGCGTGCACGGGGAATGTTGCGTTATGGGTCAATGTAACAGCAGACTCATCTATCACTGGCTGGGCAATGGGCAGGATGAGGAGGAAACACAGATATAGGCCCAAAGAATAAAGTTGGCTAAATGCAGTTCAAAACTGGTAACACAGGAATAACCAGGGGGCATTGCAGTGGAGGACAACTGGAATGAGAGGCAGACACCGATAGTAGGCCCCAACCCAACTAGTAGGCCAAATGCAGTCTAACATTAACAACTACTTAACGAGCGCCTGAAAACGGAATTTCAGGACAGGAAACCAGGAGAACAGCAAGGAGCGGCAGACACTGTTAGTAGTCCCCAAACCAACTAGTACGCCAAATGCAGTTGTTCCATTTAACCACAATTTAACGAGAGCCTGAAGATAGAAGCTCAGGAAAGGCAACCTGGAGAACACCTTGGAGTGGAACACACCATCTCTCTCCACCCCATACCCATTTTGTAGGCCTAATGCAGTGTAGTTTTCTACAACTACTAAACGAGAGTCGGAAGACCGAAGTAATGGCAAGGAAACCTGGGGAACACCTTGGAGTGGAACACACCATCTCTCTCCACCCGATACCCATTTTGTAGGCCTAATGCAGTGTAGTTTTCTACAACTACTAAACGAGAGTCGGAAGACCGAAGCAATGGCAAGGAAACCTGGGGAACACCTTGGAGTGTAACACACCATCTCTCTCCACCCGATACCCAATTTGTAGGCCTAATGCAGTGTAGTTTTCTACAACTACTAAACGAGAGTCGGAAGACCGAAGCAATGGCAAGGAAACCTGGGGAACACCTTGGAGTGTAACACACCATCTCTCTCCACCCGATACCCAATTTGTAGGCCTAATGCAGTGTAGTTTTCTACAACTACTAAACGAGAGTCGGAAGACCGAAGCAATGGCAAGGAAACCTGGGGAACACCTTGGAGTGTAACACACCATCTCTCTCCACCCGATACCCATTTTGTAGGCCTAATGCAGTGTAGTTTTCTACAACTACTAAATGAGAGTCGGAAGACCGAAGCAATGGCAAGGAAACCTGGGGAACACCTTGGAGTGTAACACACCATCTCTCTCCACCCGATACCCAATTTGTAGGCCTAATGCAGTGTAGTTTTCTACAACTACTAAACGAGAGTCGGAAGACCGAAGCAATGGCAAGGAAACCTGGGGAACACCTTGGAGTGTAACACACCATCTCTCTCCACCCGATACCCATTTTGTAGGCCTAATGCAGTGTAGTTTTCTACAACTACTAAACGAGAGTCGGAAGACCGAAGCAATGGCAAGGAAACCTGGGGAACACCTTGGAGTGTAACACACCATCTCTCTCCACCCGATACCCAATTTGTAGGCCTAATGCAGTGTAGTTTTCTACAACTACTAAACGAGAGTCGGAAGACCGAAGCAATGGCAAGGAAACCTGGGGAACACCTTGGAGTGTAACACACCATCTCTCTCCACCCGATACCCATTTTGTAGGCCTAATGCAGTGTAGTTTTCTACAACTACTAAACAAGAGTCGGAAGACCAAAGCAATGGCAAGGAAACCTGGGGAACACCTTGGAGTGTAACACACCATCTCTCTCCACCCGATACCCATTTTGTAGGTCTAATGCAGTGTAGTTTTCTACAACTACTAAACGAGAGTCGGAAGACCGAAGCAATGGCAAGGAAACCTGGGGAACACCTTGGAGTGTAACACACCATCTCTCTCCACCCCATACCCAATTTGTAGGCCTAACGCAGCCTACTTTCCGACAACTACTAAACGAGAGCATGAAGATCGAAGCTCAGGAAAGGCAACCTGGGGAACACCTTGGAGTGTAACACACCCTCTCTCTACACCACGGAAGGGCTGATTCTTAGGAAGGAAGGCTGTTGGAAAGAAGCAGGGCGCGTCCGAGGGTGATTATATTCTTATTAGGTATATACTCACCCTCGGACGCGCCCTGCTTCTTTATTTGTAATGAATGATTATTTGCAATGCGGTTTTGACTTACTCTATTTTTTTGGTAAATAATGATTTTATTATTTTCATTGTTTTGCATCTTCTTGGCAATAATATAAAGAAGACGCGACAGGACAACACTCGGTGGATGCCATATCTGTGTATTAAATTGAAAAAAACTTTCAGTTAACTACTTGCAGGAGAAAGTTATTGTAGCTGGTGGCCATTTTTAGTACTGTACCAGATTTTTGTTGTATGTGTTTGTTTTTAATGTTAAAATGTCTGCATTTGATATCTCTCCAGTATTTTCTTTTTTATAAGCAAAATACTTATTTTTATATTTTCTGATGTTGGTTCAAGGGGTACACGGGCAGCAGTAGACAGGTCAGTGGAGGCCTAGTGGAAGGAGGGACCGCAGACAGGCTTTGAAGGCCTAACATAATAAATTGGGCTGGCTGTAGGCAATTTAAAATTGGTTCCAGGGGAACACGGGCAGCAGTGGCCTGGTCAGTGTAGTAGTAGTGGAAAGAACGGGCCGCAGACAGGCTTCGAAGGCCTAACATAACAAAAATTGGGATGTAGGCAATTTACAATTGGTTCCAGGGGAACACGGACATCAGTAGACAGGTCAGTGGAGGCCTAGTAGAAGGAGGGACCGCAGACAGGCTTCGAAGCCCTAACATAATAAATTGGGCTGGCTGTAGGCAATTTAAAATTGGTTCCAGGGGAACACGGGCGGCAGTAGACAGGTCAGTGGAGGCCTAGTGGAAGGAGGGACCGCAGACAGGCTTCGAAGCCCTAACATAATAAATTGGGCTGGCTTCAGGCAATTTAAAATTGGTTCCAGGGGAACACGGGCGGCAGTAGACAGGTCAGTGGAGGCCTAGTGGAAGGAGGGACCGCAGACAGGCTTCGAAGCCCTAACATAATAAATTGGGCTGGCTGTAGGCAATTTAAAATTGGTTCCAGGGGAACACGGGCAGCAGTAGACAGGTCAGTGGAGGCCTAGTGGAAGGAGGGACCGCAGACAGGCTTCGAAGCCCTAACATAATAAATTGGGCTGGCTTCAGGCAATTTAAAATTGGTTCCAGGGGAACACGGGCGGCAGTAGACAGGTCAGTGGAGGCCTAGTGGAAGGAGGGACCGCAGACAGGCTTCAAAGCCCTAACATAATAAATTGGGCTGGCTGTAGGCAATTTAAAATTGGTTCCAGGGGAACACGGGCGGCAGTAGCCAGGTCAGTGTAGTAGTAGTGGAAAGAACGGGCCGCAGACAGGCTTCGAAGCCCTAACATAACAAAAATTGGGCTGTAGGCAATTTAAAATTGGTTCCAGGGGAACACGGGCGGCAGTAGACAGGTCAGTGGAGGCCTAGTGGAAGGAGGGACCGCAGACAGGCTTTGAAGCCCTAACATAATAAATTGGGCTGGCTGTAGGCAATTTAAAATTGGTTCCAGGGGAACCCGGGCAGCAGTAGACAGGTCAGTGGAGGCCTAGTGGAAGGAGGGACCGCAGACAGGCTTCGAAGCCCTAACATAATAAATTGGGCTGGCTGTAGGCAATTTAAAATTGGTTCCAGGGGAACACGGGCGGCAGTAGACAGGTCAGTGGAGGCCTAGTGGAAGGAGGGACCGCAGACAGGCTTCGAAGCTCTAACATAATAAATTGGGCTGGCTGTAGGCAATTTAAAATTGGTTCCAGGGGAACACGGGCAGCAGTAGACAGGTCAGTGGAGGCCTAGTGGAAGGAGGGACCGCAGACAGGCTTCGAAGCCCTAACATAATAAATTGGGCTGGCTGTAGGCAATTTAAAATTGGTTCCAGGGGATCACGGGCGGCAGTAGCCAGGTCAGTGTAGTAGTAGTGGAAAGAACGGGCCGCAGACAGGCTTCGAAGGCCTAACATAACAAAAATTGGGCTGTAGGCAATTTAAAATTGGTTCCAGGGGAACACGGGCGGCAGTAGACAGGTCAGTGGAGGCCTAGTGGAAGGAGGGACCGCAGACAGGCTTCGAAGCCCTAACATAATAAATTGGGCTGGCTGTAGGCAATTTAAAATTGGTTCCAGGGGAACACGGGCAGCAGTAGACAGGTCAGTGGAGGCCTAGTGGATGGAGTGACCGCAGACAGGCTTCGAAGGCCTAACATAAGAAAAATGTCAATACAATGGTATTGACAGTGCCAGGCATTGAAGGATGTCAGCGCATAGACTAAACATTGGTGGAGCTGTGAGAGAAAATTTTGCAAGTGGTAGAGCACTGTTTGACCTGGGGGGGGGGACTGTCTTGTGGCCGGCGGTACAGGCCCAGGGCCCCTCATATTACAACGGTGTGTCTGACGTTGGGTGCGCACCACCACCGCCAGACACTTTATTGTACTATGAGGGACCTAGTGGCAGTGCCGTCGACCAAAAGCGGGCACACCCACCTCTTCAGACAAACAGTACTCTCACGGGTGCTGGCGCCAAGTGGCGATACCACGGCCCCGTGTGGGGACTTTGGCCATTTAGGGAGGTGTTAACATGTCGGATGCTGGACAATCAGGTGCTGCAAATTACGAGATTGGAAAAGTCGTTCAGAATAGTCCACAGGCAAGACCTTTACATAGGAAAGCTAGGTGTCAGCCGGGCAAGGTGGGGCAAAAGATTTCGAAATCCAGTTGTGGTTCATTTTAATGAAGGTTAGATCATCTACATTTTGGGTAGCCAGACGAGTCCTTTTTTCTGTTAGTATTGAACCTGCAGCACTGAATACTCTTTCTGATAGGACACTAGCTGCCGGGCAAGCAAGCTCCTGCAATGCATATTCTGCCAATTCTGGCCAGGTGTCTAATTTTGATGCCCAGTAATCAAATGGGAATGACGGTTGAGGGAGAACGTCGATAAGGGATGAAAAATAGTTAGTAACCATACTGGACAAATGTTGTCTCCTGTCACTTTGAATTGATGCTGCAGTACCTGTCCTGTCTGCGGTCATAGCAAAATCACTCCACAACCTGGTCAGAAAACCCCTCTGGCCAACGCCACTTCTGATTTCTGCCCCTCTAACACCTCTGGTCTGCTGGCCCCTGCAGCTCGTGTTAGAACGATCACGGGCGCTGTGTGCAGGGAATGCCAGAAGCAAACGGTCAATAAGAGTTGATTGTTTGGTTGCTAATATTAGTTCCAAGTTCTCATGTGGCATTATATTTTGCAATTTGCCTTTATAGCGAGGATCAAGGAGGCAGGCCAACCAGTAATCGTCATCGTTCATCATTTTTGTTATGCGTGTGTCCCTTTTGAGGATACGTAAGGCATAATCCGCCATGTGGCCCAAAGTTCCAGTTCTCAAATCTGTGGTTGTGCTTGGTTGAGGGGCAGTTTCAGGCAAATCCACGTCACTTGTGTCCCTCCAAAAACCAGAACCCGGCCTTGCCGCGCCAACAATTTCCACTGGCCCCGGAAAAGCTTCCTCATTAAAAATATAATCATCCCCATCATCCTCCTCGTCCTCCTCCTCCTGTTCGCTCGCTACCTCGTCCTGTACACTGCCCTGGCCAGACAATGGCTGACTGTCATCAAGGCTTTCCTCTTCCTCAGCTGCAGACGCCTGATCCTTTATGTGCGTCAAACTTTGCATCAGCAGACGCATTAGGGGGATGCTCATGCTTATTATGGCGTTGTCTGCACTAACCAGCCGTGTGCATTCCTCAAAACACTGAAGGACTTGACACATGTCTTGAATCTTCGACCACTGCACACCTGACAACTCCATGTCTGCCATCCTACTGCCTGCCCGTGTATGTGTATCCTCCCACAAAAACATAACAGCCCGCCTCTGTTCACACAGTCTCTGAAGCATGTGCAGTGTTGAGTTCCACCTTGTTGCAACGTCTATGATTAGGCGATGCTGGGGAAGGTTCAAAGAACGCTGATAGGTCTGCATACGGCTGGAGTGTACGGGCGAACGGCGGATATGTGAGCAAAGTCCACGCACTTTGAGGAGCAGGTCGGATAACCCCGGATAACTTTTCAGGAAGCACTGCACCACCAGGTTTAAGGTGTGAGCCAGGCAAGGAATGTGTTTCAGTTGGGAAAGGGAGATGGCAGCCATGAAATTCCTTCCGTTATCACTCACTACCTTGCCTGCCTCAAGATCTACAGTGCCCAGCCACGACTGCATTTCTTTCTGCAAGAACTAGGACAGAACTTCAGCGGTGTGTCTGTTGTCGCCCAAACACTTCATAGCCAATACAGCCTGCTGACGTTTGCCAGTAGCTGCCCCATAATGGGAGACCTGGTGTGCAACAGTGGCAGCTGCGGATGGAGTGGTTGTGCGACTGCGGTCTGTGGACGAGGTCTCGCTTCTGCAGGAGGACGAGGAGGAGGGGGTGCGAACGGCTACAGCCAACTGTTTCCTAGACCGTGGGCTAGGCAGAACTGTCCCAAACTTGCTGTCCCCTGTGGACCCTGCATCCACCACATTTACCCAGTGTGCCGTGATGGACACGTAACGTCCCTGGTCATGCCTACTGGTCCATGCATCTGTTGTCAGGTGCACCTTTGTGCTCACACATTGCCTGAGTGCATGGACGATGCGCTCTTTAACATGCTGGTGGAGGGCTGGGATGGCTTTTCTGGAAAAAAAGTGTTGACTGGGTAGCTCGTAGCATGGTACAGCGTAGTCCATCAGGGCTTTGAAAGCTTCGCTTTCAACTAACCGGTAGGGCATCATCTCTAACGAGATTAGTCTAGCTATGTGGGCGTTCAAACCCTGTGTACGCGGATGCGAGGCTAAGTACTTCCTTTTTCTAACCATAGTCTCATGTAGGGTGAGCTGGACTGGAGAGCTGGAGATCGTGGAACTAGCGGGGGTGCCAGTGGACATGGCAGACTGAGAGACGGTGGGAGATGGTATTGTTGCCGCCGGTGCCCTAGATGCAGTGTTTCCTACTACGAAACTGGTGATTCCCTGACCCTGACTGCTTTGGCCTGGCAAAGAAACCTGCACAGATACTGCAGGTGGTGCAGAAAATGGTGGCCCTACGCTGCCGGAAGGGATGTTGCGTTGATGACTAGCTTCATTGGCCGAGGGTGCTACAACCTTAAGGGACGTTTGGTAGTTAGTCCAAGCTTGCAAATGCATGGTGGTTAAATGTCTATGCATGCAACTTGTATTGAGACTTTTCAGATTCTGCCCTCTGCTTAAGGTAGTTGAACATTTTTGACAGATGACTTTGCGCTGATCAATTGGATGTTGTTTAAAAAAATGCCAGACTGCACTCTTTCTAGCATCGGATACCTTTTCAGGCATTGCAGACTGAGCATTAACCGGATGGCCACGCTGTCCTCCAACAGGTTTTGACTTTGCCACGCGTTTTGGGCAAGATACGGGCCCGGCAGATGGAACCTGTTGCGATGTTGATGCCTGCTGCGGCCCCTCCTCCTCCGCTTCAGAACTGCTGCCGCCTGCACCCTGTTCCCCCAATGGCTGCCAATCGGGGTCAAGAACTGGGTCATCTATTACCTCTTCTTGTAGCTCGTGTGCAACTTCGTCTGTGTCACCGTGTCGGTCGGTGGTATAGCGTTCGTGATGGGGCAACATAGTCTCATCAGGGTCTGATTCTTGATCAGCACCCTGCGAGGGCAATGTTGTGGTCTGAGTCAAAGGACCAGCATAGTAGTCTGGCTGTGGCTGTGCATCAATGCACTCCATGTCAGATTCAACTTGTAATGGGCATGGACTGTTAACTGCTTCACTTTCTAAGCCAGGGACGGTATGTGTAAAGAGCTCCATGGAGTAACCCGTTGTGTCGCCTGCTGCATTCTTCTCTGTTGTTGTTTTTGCTGAAGAGGACAAGGAAGCGACTTGTCCCTGACCGTGAACATCCACTAACGACGCGCTGCTTTTACTTTTACCAGTTTCACGAGAGGAGGCAAAAGAGCTAGAGGCTGAGTCAGCAAGATAAGCCAAAACTTGCTCTTGCTGCTCCGGCTTTAAAAGCGGTTTTCCTACTCCCAGAAAAGGGAGCGTTCGAGGCCTTGTGTAGCCAGACGACGAACCTGGCTCCACAGCTCCAGACTTAGGTGCAATATTTTTTTTCCCACGACCACCTGATGCTCCACCACTACCACTACCCTCATTACCAGCTGACAATGAACGCCCCCGGCCACGACCTCTTCCACCAGACTTCCTCATTTTTTTAAAAACGTTACCAAACTAACGGTATTTGTTGCTGTCACACAACTTACACGGTGAGCTATAACTTCAGTATGATTTAGCTACCCCTTTACAGGTGGGTGAGACCACAACGAAAATCAGGCACAATGTTACACACTCTGTTGTTGGTGGCAACAAATGAGAGAGATGCCACACACGCAGGACTGTCACTGAAGCGCAAATGTAAATATTAATCTCCCACTGATTTGTTTTTTTTTTTAACAGGGAGACTTTAGAAAAAGAAAATAATTTTAAAAAATGATTTTTTAAGGAAGAATTTAGAAACCAAATAAAATGAAATGATAGTTTCAGGGAGAATTTAGAAAACAAATTAAAAAAAAATAGGCTTTCTATGGCCCACTGAGTGAGAGAGGACGCACACAGGAGTCAGGAGTGGCACACTAGCCCAGAGGCCAATATTTATCTCCCACTGATTGATTTAGTGATTTTTTCAGGTAGATTTTGGAACCCAAATCAAGCAAAAAAATAAATAGGCTTTCTGTGGCCCACAATTGGAGAGAGAGAGAGAGATGGCACACCCAGGAGTCAAGACTGGCACACAAGCAGAAAGGGCAATATTAATCTCCCACTGATTTGATTTTTTTTTTTTTCAGGGAGACTTTAGAAAAAAAAAATACAAAAAAATGAATTTTTCAGGAAGAATTTAGAAACAAAATAAAATAAAATGATTGTTTCAGGGAGAATTTAGAAAACAAATAAAAAAAAATAGGCTTTGTAGGGCCCACTGAGTGAGAGAGGACGCACACAGGAGTCAGGAGTGGCACACAAGCCCAGAGGCCAATATTTATCTCCCACTGATTGATTTAGTGATTTTTTCAGGTAGATTTTGGAACCCAAATCAAGCAAAAAAATTTATAGGCTTTCTATGGCCCACAATTGGAGAGAGAGAGATGGCACACCCAGGAGTCAAGACTGGCACACAAGCAGAAAGGGCAATATTAATCTCCCACTGATTTGATTTTTTTTTTTTTTCAGGGAGACTTTAGAAAAAAAAATACAAAAAAAATGATTTTTTCAGGAATAATTTAGAAACCAAATAAAATAAAATGATTTTTTCAGGGAGAATTTAGAAAACAAAACAAAAAATAGGCTTTCTAGGGCCCACTGAGTGAGAGATGACGCACACAGGAGTCAGGAGTGGCACACAAGCCCAGAGGCCAATATTTATCTCCCACTGATTGATTTAGTGATTTTTTCAGGTAGATTTTGGAACCCAAATCAAGCAAAAAAATAAATAGGCTTTCTATGGCCCACAATTGGAGAGAGAGAGAGAGATGGCACACCCAGGAGTCAAGACTGGCACACAAGCAGAAAGGGCAATATTAATCTCCCACTGATTTGATTTTTTTTTTTTTTCAGGGAGACTTTAGAAAAAAAAAATACAAAAAAATGAATTTTTCAGGAAGAATTTAGAAACAAAATAAAATAAAATGATTGTTTCAGGGAGAATTTAGAAAACAAAAAAAAAAAATAGGCTTTGTAGGGCCCACTGAGTGAGAGAGGACGCACACAGGAGTCAGGAGTGGCACACAAGCCCAGAGGCCAATATTTATCTCCCACTGATTGATTTAGTGATTTTTTCAGGTAGATTTTGGAACCCAAATCAAGCAAAAAAATTAATAGGCTTTCTATGGCCCACAATTGGAGAGAGAGAGATGGCACACCCAGGAGTCAAGACTGGCACACAAGCAGAAAGGGCAATATTAATCTCCCACTGATTTGATTTTTTTTTTTTTGTTTCAGGGAGACTTTAGAAAAAAAAAATACAAAAAAAATGATTTTTTCAGGAATAATTTAGAAGCCAAATAAAATAAAATGATTTTTTCAGGGAGAATTTAGAAAACAAATAAAACAAAAAATAGGCTTTCTAGGGCCCACTGAGTGAGAGATGACGCACACAGGAGTCAGGAGTGGCACACAAGCCCAGAGGCCAATATTTATCTCCCACTGATTGATTTAGTGATTTTTTCAGGTAGATTTTGGAACCCAAATCAAGCAAAAAAATAAATAGGCTTTCTATGGCCCACAATTGGAGAGAGAGAGAGAGATGGCACACCCAGGAGTCAAGACTGGCACACAAGCAGAAAGGGCAATATTAATCTCCCACTGATTTGATTTTTTTTTTTTTTTTTCAGGGAGACTTTAGAAAAAAAAATACAAAAAAATGAATTTTTCAGGAAGAATTTAGAAACAAAATAAAATAAAATGATTGTTTCAGGGAGAATTTAGAAAACAAATTAAAAAAAATAGGCTTTGTAGGGCCCACTGAGTGAGAGAGGACGCACACAGGAGTCAGGAGTGGCACACAAGCCCAGAGGCCAATATTTATCTCCCACTGATTGATTTAGTGATTTTTTCAGGTAGATTTTGGAACCCAAATCAAGCAAAAAAATTAATAGGCTTTCTATGGCCCACAATTGGAGAGAGAGAGAGAGAGATGGCACACCCAGGAGTCAAGACTGGCACACAAGCAGAAAGGGCAATATTAATCTCCCACTGATTTGATTTTTTTTTTTTTTTTCAGGGAGACTTTAGAAAAAAAAAATACAAAAAAAATGATTTTTTCAGGAATAATTTAGAAACCAAATAAAATAAAATGATTTTTTCAGGGAGAATTTAGAAAACAAATAAAACAAAAAATAGGCTTTCTAGGGCCCACTGAGTGAGAGATGACGCACACAGGAGTCAGGAGTGGCACACAAGCCCAGAGGCCAATATTTATCTCCCACTGATTGATTTATTGATTTTTTCAGGTAGAATTTAGAACCCAAATCAACCCAAAAAATAAATAGGCTTTCTATGGCCCACTATTTGTGAGAGAGATGGCACGCTCAGGACTGGCACACAAGCCCAGAGGCCAATATTAATCTTCCACTTTTTTTTTTTTTCCAGGGAAAATTTATAAACCCAATAAAAAAAATAATAAATAGGCTTTCTATGGCCCACTATCTGAGAGAGAGAGATGGCACGCTTAGGACTGGCACACAAGCCCAAAGGCCAATATTAATCTCCCACTGATTGATTTATTGATTTTTTCAGGTAGAATTTAGAACCCAAATCAACCCAAAAAATAAATAGGCTTTCTATGGCCCACTATTTGTGAGAGAGATGGCACGCTCAGGACTGGCACACAAGCCCAGAGGCCAATATTAATCTCCCACTTTTTTTTTTTTTTCCAGGGAAAATTTATAAACCCAATAAAAAAAATAATAAATAGGCTTTCTATGGCCCACTATCTGAGAGAGAGAGATGGCACGCTTAGGACTGGCACACAAGCCCAAAGGCCAATATTAATCTCCCACTGATTGATTTATTGATTTTTTCAGGTAGAATTTAGAACCCAAATCAAGCAAAAAAATTAATAGGCTTTCTATGGCCCACTGAGTGAGAGATGGCACACACAGGAGTCAGGAGTGGCACACAAGCCCTGAGGCCAATATTTTTCTCCCACTGATTGATGTTGTGATTTTTTCAGGTAGATTTTGGAACCCAAATCAAGCAAAAAAATAAATAGGCTTTCTATGGCCCACTGAGTGAGAGATGGCACACACAGGAGTAAGGAGTGGCACACAAGCCCTGAGGCCAATATTTTTCTCCCACTGATTGATGTAGTGATTTTTTCAGGTAGATTTTAGAACCCAAATCAAGCAAAAAAATAAATAGGCTTTCTATGGCCCACTGAGTGAGAGATGACACAGACAGGGATGGCACTCTAGCAGAAATGCCAATCTTAATCTCCCACAAAAAAAAAAAAAAAAAGGAACTGTCCTTCAATTACTATCTCCCTGCAGTAATCTCAGCCAGGTATGGCAGGCAGCAATAAGGAGTGGACTGATGCACAAATTAAATAAAAAGTGTGGACAAACAAACAAGATAGCTGTGCAGAAAGGAAGGAACAAGAGGATTTGTGCTTTGAAAAAAGCAGTTGGTTTGCACAGCGGCGTACACACAGCAATGCAGCTATCAGGGAGCCTTCTAGGGCAGCCCAATGAGCTACAGCGCTGAGGAAAAAAAAAAAATGTAGCTTCCACTATCCCTGCACACCGAAGGTGGTGTTGGGCAGTGGAAATCGCTACAGCACAAGCGGTTTGGTGGTTAATGGACCCTGCCTAACGCTATCCCTGCTTCTGACGAAGCGGCAGCAACCTCTCCCTAAGCTCAGATCAGCAGCAGTAACATGGCGGTCGGCGGGAACTCCCCTTTATAGCCCCTGTGACGCCGCAGACAGCAAGCCAATCACTGCAATGCCCTTCTCTAAGATGGTAGGGACCAGGACCTATGTCATCACGCTGCCCACACTCTGCGTTTACCTTCATTGGCTGAGAAATGGCGCTTTTCGCGTCATTGAAACGCGACTTTGGCGCGAAAGTCGCGTACCGCATGGCCGACCCCACACAGGGGTCGGATCGGGTTTCATGAAACCCGACTTTGCCAAAAGTCGGCGACTTTTGAAAATGAACGACCCGTTTCGCTCAACCCTAATTACTACAATTATTAATATTATTGAGCTGTCATGTAGCTTATGATCCCTAGACACTATGCTTGGCAAGATTCACAATATAAGATTTCCATTTTACTACATTTTTTATTTATTTAGAGTTGAGATATACATTTTTCTAATACATATGCATGTAAAATATTTCTCATCATATATAGGAGATAGAGGAAGAAAGAAAGAGCTTTTCACAAAAATTCCACTCCTTAAAATACAGCTAATTACCTGTTAGTGGTGATGACAAAACTTAGCGGCAAATTGCGTGGATTTTACTGGGAAATTAGATTTTTAGCAAAGTTATTCTCCACGATTTGAAAGTTCCCTGTTATTATCTATGGTCTCTCCAGTCCTTAGAGCATAACAAATGTAAGATATAAGACGAACAAAAAACCTCATACCTACTTCACTGCTTAGGCCACCTCCGCTACTCTCTGTGTCTCCTTCGCGATGCATCTTCAATCTCCATTCTGTTGTCCTCCTCTGAGTATACCCCGGAGGCCACTGTGCATGCGCAGTGACCTCTCGGGGCCGGCTCACTGGCTTAAAGTCTTGGCCTAGAGTTACCTGCAGGCTGGAATTATGATGCAACGGAGGGGCAAAGAACCGGACAATATACAGGGAGTAGCAACAGTGGTCAGATACAGTGGATGAAAGATGAAGTATATATGTTTTTAAAAAAAAAAATTAAACTTTTTCTTCCCCTCTATTGTTCAGCAAGATGGCAGCCACAGCTGGCTACGATTTTGCCGAAATTGTGTGGAGTGAATTAACAACAATTTGCTTTCCCCAAAATCCATATTTTTGAAAAATTTTAATAGAATTCAGTTGCACTTGAATACATTTGCCAGTATCTACTGTATCTGTTACGTATTTGGATTATGTGCTGCTAGCAAAAAACATGAAGAGAGCCATGTGGTCTGCTGAATCTGGTGACCAAGGACATAGCAATTGTGCAAATGCATGAGGGGGTCCACATGTTTGACCCTATGTTTCTGTACGTTTAGGTAACCCATGGATGTGCTTCATTGGATACATTTGTGAGACAAGGGTGCATTGTACTTCTTGTGTAAGCATGGTATGTGAGAAGTATTTTGCACATGTTTGTTAGAAAACTTTTGAATTCTGTAGTATTTAACCCCTTCATGACCCAGCCTATTTTGACCTTAAAGACCTTGCCGTTTTTTGCAATTCTGACCAGTGTTCCTTTATGAGGTAATAACTCAGGAACGCTTCAATGGATCCTAGCGGTTCTGAGATTGTTTTTTCGTGACATATTGGGCTTCGTGTTAGTGGTAAATTTAGGTCAATAAATTCTGTGTTTATTTGTGATAAAAACGGAAATTTGGCGAAAATTTTGAAAATTTCGCAATTTTCACATTTTGAATTTTTATTCTGTTAAACCAGAGAGTTATGTGACACAAAATAGTTAATAAATAACATTTCCCACACGTCTACTTTACATCAGCACAATTTTGGAAACAAAATTTTTTTTTGCTAGGAAGTTATAAGGGTTAAAATTTGACCAGCGATTTCTCATTTTTACAACGAAATTTACAAAACCATTTTTTTTAGGGACCACCTCACATTTGAAGTCAGTTTGAGGGGTCTATATGGTGAAAATACCCAAAAGTGACACCATTCTAAAAACTGCACCCCTCAAGGTGCACAAAACCACATTCAAGACGTTTATTAACCCTTCAGGTGCTTCACAGCAGCAGAAGCAACATGGAAGGAAAAAATGAACATTTAACTTTTTAGTCACAAAAATGATTTTTCAGCAACAATTTTTTTATTTTCCCAATGGTAGAAGGAGAAACTGAACAACGAAAGTTGTTGTCCAATTTGTCCTGAGTACGCTGATACCTCATATGTGGGGGTAAACCACTGTTTGGGCGCACGGCAGGGCTTGGAAGGGAAGGAGCGCCATTTGACTTTTTGAATGAAAAATTGGCTGCACTCTTTAACGGACACCATGTCACGTTTGGAGAGCACCCGTGTGCCTAAAAATTGGAGCTCCCAGACAAGTGACCCCATTTTGGAAACTAGACACCCCAAGGAACTTATCTAGATGCATAGTGAGCCCTTTAAACCCCCAGGTGCTTCACAAATTGATCCGTAAAAATGAAAAAGTACTTTTTTTTCACAAAAAAATTCTTTTAGCCTCAATTTTTTCATTTTCACATGGACAACAGGATAAAATGGATCCTAAAATTTGTTGGGCAATTTCTCCTGAGTACACCGATACCTCACATGTGGGGGTAAACCACTGTTTCGGCACATGGTAAGGCTCGGAAGGGAAGGAGCGCCATTTGACTTTTTGAATGAAAAATTATCTCCATCGTTAGCGGACACCATGTCGCGTTTGGAGAGACCCTGTGTGCCTAAACATTGGAGCTCCCCCACAAGTGACCCCATTTTGGAAACTAGACGCCCCAAGGAACTTATCTAGATGCATAGTGAGCCCTTTAAACCCCCAGGTGCTTCACAAATTGATCCGTAAAAATGAAAAAGTACTTTTTTTTCACAAAAAATTTATTTTCGCCTCAATTTTTTCATTTTCACATGGGCAATAGGATAAAATGGATCCTAAAATTTGTTGAGCAATTTCTCCCGAGTACGCCGATACCTCATATGTGGGAGTAAACCACTGTGTGGGCACACGGCAGGGCTCGGAAGGGAAGGCGCGCCTTTTGACTTTTTGAATGGAAAATTAGCTCCAATTGTTAGCGTACACCATGTCGCGTTTGGAGAGCCCCTGTGTGCCTATGCATTGGAGCTCCCCCACAAGTGACCCCATTTTAGAAACTAGACCCCCCAAGGAACTTATCTAGATGCATACTGAGCACTTTAGACCCCCAGGTGCTTCACAGAAGTTTATAATGCAGAGCCATGAAAATAAAAAAATAATTTTTCTTTTCTCAAAAATGATTTTTTAGCCTGGAATTTCCTATTTTGCCAATGGTAATAGGAGAAAATGGACCACAAATGTTGTTGTCCAGTTTGTCCTGAGTACGCAGATACCCCAGATGTGGGGGTAAACCACTGTTTGGGCGCACGGCAGGGCTCAGAAGGGAAGGCACGCCATTTGGCTTTTTAAATGGAAAATTAGCTCCAATCATTAGCGGACACCATGTCGCGTTTGGAGAGCCCCTGTGTGCCTAAACATTGGAGATCCCCCACAAATGACCCCATTTTGGAAACTAGACCCCCAAAGGAACTAATCTAGATGTGTGGTGAGGACTTTGAACCCCCAAGTGCTTCACAGAAGTTTATAACGCAGAGCCATGAAAATAAAAAAAAAAATTTCTTTTCTCAAAAATGATTTTTTAGCCCACAATTTTTTATTTTCCCGAGGGTAACAGGAGAAATTTGACCCCAAAAGTTGTTGTCCAGTTTCTCCTGAGTACGCTGATACCCCATATGTGGGGGTAAACCACTGTTTAGGCACATGCTGGGGCTCGGAAGTGAAGTATTGACGTTTTGGAATGAAGACTTTGATGGAATGCTCTGCGGGCGTCACATTACGTTTGCAGAGCCCCTGATGTGGCTAAACAGTAGAAACCCCCCACAAGTGACCCCATTTTGGAAACTAGACCCCAAAATGAACTTATCTAGAGGTGAGGTGAGCACTTTGAACCCCCAAGTGCTTCACAGAAGTTTATAACGCAGAGCCTTGAAAATAATAAATATGTTTTCTTTCCTCAAAAATAATTTTTTAGCCCAGAATTTTTTATTTTCCCAAGGGTTACAGGAGAAATTGGACCACAAAAGTTGTTGTCCAGTTTCTCCTGAGTAAGCTGATACCCCATGTGTGGGGGTAAACCACTGTTTGGGCACACATCGGGGCTCAGAAGGGAAGTAGTGAATTTTGAAATGCAGACTTTGATGGAATGGTCTGCGGGCGTCACGTTGCGTTTGCAGAGCCCCTGGTGTGCCTAAACACTAGAAACCCCCCACAAGTGACCCCATTTTGGAAACTAGACCCCCAAAGGAACTTATCTAGATATGTGGTGAGCACTTTTAACCCCCAAGTGCTTTACAGAAGTTTATAACGCAGAGCCGTGAAAATAATAAATACGTTTTCTTTCCTCAAAAATAATTTTTTAGCCCAGAATTTTTTATTTTCCCAAGGGTTACAGGAGAAATTTGACCCCAAAAGTTGTTGTCCAGTTTCTCCTGAGTACGCTGATACCCCATGTGTGGGGGTAAACCACTGTTAGGGCACACGTCGGGGCTCAGAAGGGAAGTAGTGACTTTTGAAATGCAGACTTTGATGGAATGGTCTGCGGACGTCACATTGCGTTTGCAGAGCCCCTGGTGTGCCTAAACAGTAGAAACCCCCCACAAGTGACCCCATTTTGGAAACTAGACCCCCCAAGGAACTTATCTAGATATGTGGTGAGCACTTTGAACCCCCAAGTGCTTCACAGACGTTTACAACGCAGAGCCGTGAAAATAAAAAATCATTTTTCTTTCCTCAAAAATGATGTTTTAGCAAGCAATTTTTTATTTTCTCAAGGGTAACAGGAGAAATTGGACCCCAATAATTGTTGCGCAGTTTGTCCTGAGTATGCTGGTACCCCATATGTGGGGGTAAACCACTGTTTGGGCACACGTCGGGGCTCGGAAGTGAGGGAGCACCATTTGACTTTTTGAATACAAGATTGGCTGGAATCAATGGTGGCGCCATGTTGCGTTTGGAGACCCCCTGATGTGCCTAAACAGTGGAAACCCCTCAATTCTAACTCCAACACTAACCCCAACACACCCCTAACCCTAATCCCAACTGTAGCCGTAACCCTAATCACAACCCTAACCCCAACACACCCCTAACCACAACCCTAACCCCAACACACCCCTAACCCTAACCACAACCCTAATTCCAACCCAACCCTAACCCTAAGGCTATGTGCCAACGTTGCGGATTCGTACGAGATTTTTCAGCACCATTTTTGAAAAATCCGCGGGTAAAAGGCACTGCGTTTTACCCGCGGATTTACCGCGGATTGCCAGTGTTTTTTGTGCGGATTTCACCTGTGGATCCCTATTGAGGAACAGGTGTAAAACGCTGTGGAATCCGCACAAAGAATTGACATGCTGCGGAAAATACAACGCAGCGTTTCCGCATGGTATTTTCCGCACCATGGGCACAGCGGATTTGGTTTTCCATATGTTTACATGGTACTGTAAACCTGATGGAACACTGCTGCAGATCCGCAGCCAAATCCGCACTGTGTGCACATAGCCTAATTCTAAAGGTATGTGCACACGCTGCGGAAAACGCTGCGGATCCGCAGCAGTTTCCCATGAGTTTACAGTTCAATGTAAACCTATGGGAAACAAAAATCGCTGTACACATGTCACTTCTTTCTGCGGATTCCGCAGCGGTTTTACAACTGCTCCAATAGAATATCGCAGTTGTAAAACCGCAGTGAAATGCGCAGAAAAACCGCAGTAAATCCACGATAAATCCACAGCGGTTTAGCACTGCGGATTTATCAAATCCTCAGCGGAAAAATCCGCAGAGGACCAGAATACGTGTGCACATCCCGAACCCTAACCCTACCCCTAACCCTACCCCTAACCCTAACCCTACCCCTAACCCTAACCCTACCCCTAACCCTACCCCTAACCCTAACCCTACCCCTAACCCTACCCCTAACCCTACCCCTAACCCTAACCCTAACCCTAACCCTAACCCTACCCCTAACCCTAGTTCTTACCCCAACATTAGTGGGAAAAAAAAATTCTTTATTTTTTTTTATTGTCCCTACCTATGGGGGTGACAAAGGGGGGGGGTAATTTACTATTTTTTAAATTTTGATCACTGAGATATAACCTATCTCAGTGATCAAAACTCACTCTGGAACGAATCTGCCGGCCGGCAGATTCGGCGGGCGCTCTGCACATGCGCCCGCCATTTTGGAAGATGGCGGCGCCCGGGAAAGAAGACGGACGGACCCCGGGAGGCCGGGTAAGTATAGGGGGGGGGAGATCAGGGCACGGGGGGCGTCGGAGCAAGGGGGGTGGATCCGAGCATGGGGGGGTGGATCGGAACACGGGGGGGTGGATTGGAGCACGGGGTGGGGGATCGCTGTGCGGGGGAGGATCGGAGCACGGGGGGGGATCGCAGTGTGGGGGGTGGATCGGAGTGCGGGGGGGTTTGATTGAAGCACGGGGGGTGTGATTGGAGCACGGGGGAGCGGACAGGAGGACGGGGGAGCGGAGCACAGGACGGAGGGGAGCGGAGCACAGATCGGGGGGCTGGGGGGGCGATCGGTGGGGTGGGTGCACATAAGTGTTTCCAGCCATGGCCGATGATATTGCAGCATCGGCCATGGCTGGATTGTAATATTTCACCAGTTTTTTAGGTGAAATATTACAAATCGCTCTGATTGGCAGTTTCACTTTCAACAGCCAATCAGAGCGATCGTAGCCCCCCTGGGCTAAACTACCACTCCCCCTGTCCCTGCAGATCGGGTAAAATGGGAGTTAACCCTTTCACCCGATCTGCAGGGACGCGATCTTTCTGTGACACAGCATATGCGCCACAGGTCGGATTGGCACCGACTTTCATGACGCATACGCTGTGTCACAGGTCGGGAAGGGGTTAAATAAAAAATATTACTATTTCTCTTTAGTTCTATTTTTTTTTCAAACATCTCTTTAGTTTGAGTTGATATTTGACCTACAAACACGTCTACAATCCAGATTTTCTTTCGCACTTTCCAGGGGCAGGGCAACAATAATCCAATTTGGCAGACTTAAACAGATTCTCCGCTTCAAATTGTTTGGAATAGGACAAATCCTACAAAAATATAAAAATCTTTAACATTACTATGGGCTCACCTGGTGAGGTGGATTCACCAAGCTGTAGGTCATGGTGAGCAGCACACATAGAAGCATGGACATGCCGGAAGGCATATAGAACAGCGAGGACCAGTAGAGCTGTATATGCAGAATGGCGGATGGATCAACAGAGCTAGAAGTACGAGATGCAATGTGGTACAGCACAGGAACAGCAGATACATGTAGGAAGTCTTGTACCTTGTTGCAGGAGTGCAGTAACACAAAATTAATTTTGTAACATCACTAAAAAAAGCTGAAATAAGTTGATAACTTAACACAGAAGATGACCAGACTATGAAAGAAGAGTTGGTTATGAGGTTGGCAGTAGAAGCTGATTGCTGGTTAGCACACAGACCTGTTTAGAATGAGGCTTTACTCTAATGAAGCATATGATAACAAAGTGCACGATTACATGATTATTCAGGTGGAAAAAGCCACCTGAACCAGGTTTAAAAGGCCTTGAATGATGACATTACAGTTACATGCTGAGGTACCGTAGTGATCTGGTGTAGGCTGGCAAAAAGGGAGTCAGTTGCAGGGGCAGTAGCAAGCCAAGCCAGGTGCTGGTATACATGAGTAACAAATATTCATTATAAAATATTTGCAAAGTTCTCTTGAAATTTTGGGTGTGTGTTTGTTTCCTATTTGCAAATAGCCTCTTCAGAGAGGAAGAAGATAGAAACTCTTGTTAGCCTAACACACAGGAAACTGCTTACCTTCCTTATTGTGTTGCTATTTGTGTTGCCACAAGTCCATTGGTTCTCATTATTCTTTCTACTTCTTGAGTGGTTCGTCCACATTCAAGGCTTTAAGGCTGGAGTCACACCAGCGTATGGCAACTGATGCAAGAGCACCGGATGCGATATGCTAATGACACTCGGCTCCAGCTTTGCTGCAAGAGTGAGCCGAGTGTCAGTGCTCTGTGCTCTGATGCTCTTCTATGCAAGGATTGGAGCAAAGTTGTGGGGGAGACAGAGAAAGTAATTTCTCCATCTCCTCCATTGCCAGCTTCTGCAGGAATCGCACTGCCCTTGGGCGATATCCAATGCAGTGCAATGTTTTACACGCACCCATATACTTATTTGGGTGCATGCGATCCCAATTTCACATGCAATAGCTGTATGCTGCATTTTTTTCTTCAGTCCAATCTCGATCCGATTGAAGCTGAAAAAAAATGTAGATGAGCACACAATCATAGAATAACACTGATCCCATTGCAATCTGATTTTTTTATCTGATTGCATTAGTCCGATTTATTTGCATGTGTAAGCAAGCCCTAATACGATGTGAAAAAGAGCAGCTCTATGTCCTGTAGAAGTTTTTCTGTGTTTTAGGTTTGGTGATCTGAGCTGTAACATGTCAGACCCATGGGAAAAGAATTGCACCAGGAGGAACAGTGATAGTATACAGGAGAATAAGATGTAGCCAAGATGTAGCCAAGGAAGGAGATTTGTTTTAATGAATAGTTACAATTTTCTGAGAGCCATAACCTTTTTTTATTTTTCTGGCAATAGAATTGTACAAGTCTTGGTTTTTTTGCATGGCAGGCTGTAATTTTATTGGGACCATGTTGGGCTTCATATGACTTTTTAAGAAAAACAATGACACTGCCATTTTGTTTTTTTTTTTTTGTTTTTTTTCATTTTGGCATAGATCATATTAGACAAATATTTTTGGGGGATTATATTTGTTTGTCCCATTACACATTCAGCAATACTAAATAAGTTATTTTTTATTCTTTTAGGTGTTGATTAGCAAAAAGGGGTGATTTGAACTTTTATATTTTGATAATTTGTTATTCTTTTTTTTAAATACGTGTTAAGATTTGGCTGTCATGAGAACTCATGATAACTTTCTGATCAAGTTCATACAGGGGTAAGGATTATTGTAAGAATTTGTCATGAATGACAGCATAATCTAAGGCTAGGGTCAGGTGGCCATAGAATCTCTTATCAAAGAAAATTTGGCTCATTATTCAAATCAAACTTGGATCAAAGAGTGAGCATAGCATGAAGAAAATCAGAGCACACTGTGACAAGAAGACGTAGAACAAAATGTCTCCTTTTTCTCCATTGTGTTAGGCTGGTTTCATATTTGCAGACGAGGGCTTTGTGGAGGACTGCATGGTTCCTATGTTAAGCTCCACCCACTGCCATGCCTCTTACTTCAGCTCCACCTATGTCGGCATGCGTCCTGTGTACCCTATCTGTAACATTGGGTATGCAGGCATTGCGGATGTATGCAGATGCCTCCGCATGCATCGTGTTATTGCTGCGCCGATCTGTGTCGAACGCAACATGTTGCATTTTGTTGCGGTCGGCGCACCATCAAAACGACGCATGAAGAGTCATCCGCATATATCCGCATGGCCTGTGTACCCAATGTTAAAGAAAGGGTATGCATAAAGCATGCCGACATAGGCGGAGCTGAAGGAAGAGGTATGGCAGTGGGTGGGGCTTAACAGAGGAACTACGCAGCCCTCCGCAAAGCTCTTGTCCGCAAATGGGAAGCTAGCCTTAGAGATCGGAAATTGGACTAAACTTAGATGTTGCCCAAGTTCAGTCCAATGATTTCAACACACACATTGACTTGCATAGTCAAGTGCAATCCAAATATCATATCAAACTCAGGAATATTGCAATTTTTTTCCTTGGACCAGCTCATAAGAGTTGCTGATACTCTTGAGGGTTGGCTGTATAATGTTAGTGTGCATCAACTATAAATGTAAAATATGTAAAAAATATGTGAAACTGAAGGGCACCAATATAGGCAGGCAAAAAGCCCTTCTGTAATAAAGTTTTTCAATGAGAACATACAATAATTTGTATGATATTAAGATGGATATTTCTAAGTGGTAACAAGCATAATATCAATATATGAATAGAAGTCAAATAATTATGAATTTACTGATGGTAAACACTGAACTAATTTCTTTTTTTAATTTGCTAGTATCTTGAAATGTTGTTACAGTTATTCATTTTGCTAAGTAAATATTAAGGGTAGACCATACATGTTGTACTGTTGATCTACATCAGCGAGGTACAAGGACCAAGTCAAATACAGGTGATTTGTTATTACCTTCTAGAATTAGCAGTAACATAACCTTAAGCAGAATTTACTTTGTAAAAACATTCCTTGAGTGCAGCTCTACCTCTTCACTTCATCTTAACCACCAGTGCTGAGAGTGCTCTTTGTGAGACACATTTCCATTCATATATGATTCCCAGGGCCTTGAACATGTTTACCAACTGAGTCACTGTAATGGAGTCATGTATTTCCCAATTCTAAATGATGAGATAGTGAAATAACAGCTTTACCAGAAAGCTTCCTGCAGAAAAATGAAATGATATGAGAATTTGTGCCTGTGTTGCCTTGTATGTTAGCGATAAAAGGTATGGATTACGTCATACATTCGTTAAGTGTCAACGGTAACATCAAAGACTCTTGTGTGGGACACATATCAGTACCTGCTAAGATAATAACCTTGGGGATTTGGACATTTGGTCATTCACTTCAGGAAAACTAAAACCAGAGATGAGAAGGCAGATGGTGTCCTCTGCCTGGATTCTACTCCTATCTGAACATCTTCCAGTTATAGATATGCAGTGTTGAGGTTCATTTACGCCATGCAATGTACAGTGTTATAGGACTTCCATATGGCAAAGCGTTTAATAGACTGTTCAGGCAGGCAAACCGCGCTTTAGATGTAATAGATGAGTGCTCATGGACTCCCATTTTTTTGGCAGCACGAGTCCTATTTACACAGAACAACACACCGCCATGAATGGTGAGCTTGTGTAGCCCCAAAAATAATTTCTTCTGAAGAACAAGAGCAATTAATTAAAGTCTCGGAATAATTAACTGATGACAATGACCACGTACCTATTTCTATAATCTTTCCAACCATAAAACAATACAACGGACAAGAGAAGCCTGATCATATGGGGATTACAAAGAGCACAAGAACTTTCAGCCAGAGATGGTCCGCCAGGGTGTGCAAAAATACAAATGTTAATTGATTCTAAAATGCTATTTAAATATCCCAAACCAAGTATTTCTTATTTTAAGTGCTTGTTCACACGTCTGATTTTCTTGTACGAGTGCCATCTGTGGTTTTCATGGAAAGCACTCACACCTATGACTTTCTATGGGGCTGTGCACATGGATGATTTTTTCTTTGGATCAAGTGGTCCCGAAAAAATATGTGTCTGATCAAAATCGCCAGTGCAAGTTTGTAGGTCTGTGAAAAAATTGTACCCTCAGAAGGGAGAAGGTGGGGAAACGTTTTTTTTTTCTCTCCATGTTTGAAAAAAACGGATCTCAGTCTGATGAAAGTCTAATCAGAATAATCAGACTGTTTTTCTCACATGTGGAAATTTCTGACATCTGAATGAACCCTTAGTTATTTTTACGGAGAACAATGACCTTGAATTCCCTCACTGTTAGTTGTTTCCCAAATCTGTTACTTATGTTTAATCCACTAACAAGCAATATATAAGTATTTTTTATTCAAAGATATATTTAGAGTGTTAAAAAAGTGCTCAGAACTTTGAAAACATGGAATACCTTACAACACGATCACCTTCTACTTAAATGACTAGCTGGGTAATTCAAAATTGGATTGATATTGTTCCACTCAAAAAGGTAGAAAGTGGTGTGAAAAGCAGTCATTAGTGGTGGGTGAGCGTACTCGGCACTGCTCGATACTTGTTCGAGCATCGGGGTGCTGAATTGGATAGCAAGCAGTGCCAAGTACCACGTGGTGCTCAAGTGCTCGAATCTCCATAAGTGAATTATCTGAGCTGGACATAGAGAAAGAGACAGAGAGAGAATTATTGTGTCATACAGAAAAAAGGCTAGAGTTTGCCATTCTCTTCCACTATGCTCGCTACTTGAGTTGAGCACATCTGAATGTCCGACATGCTTGATTCGAGTACCGAGCACTATAAATTATAGAATAAATTTCATCTGATAATTTTTTATCATATCACTGAATATTTTCTTTTTATTTATCTCTGGAGTTTGCAGCATAAATTTCTGATTTATGTGGCCTTCAAAAAACAGAGAATTAATCTATAATACGTCTATAAAGCTTTTCTATGAGTCAGTGATTCAATTAAATATAATGATATGGTGCATGTTCCCATCATAACAGCAGGGTGGATTCCAAAATTACTGGAAAGAATGAATATCTATATGTATAAAGTTGAGTGCATGTATTGTGTGTGTATGTATTTATGTATTGAGCCACGCCCACTCCACATAGCCATGCCCACTCCATATAGCATGCACAAGCCACATCTAGCTCCGTCTTGTATACAATGGAGTTGTTCCTGTGAGGCATGAGGTCAATGGAAAGGGAGGAGCCTCATGAATAGAGATGTCAGGGGGAAAATGAGAGATGTCAGGGGGAAAATGAGAGAAATGAGGTGCTGCTGCAGTATGGGGCTGTGTATAGAGAAGAGTGAGGTGCTGCAGGTGGAGGCTGTGTATAAGGTCACATTCACACGTTCAGTATTTGTTCAGTATTTTACCTCAGTACTTATAAGCCAAAACCATGAGTGGGAGAAAAATACAGAAGTCATGACATGTTTCTAATATACTTTTCCTCTGGTTGTTTTACTCCAAGTTTTAGTTTACAAATACTGAGGTAAAAATAATGACCAAACAACTTGTGAACGAGGTCTAATACATTAGGAGATTACTCACAGGTACATACTATATACAGGGGAGATGTCAAACAGGTATATACTAAATACAGGAGCAGATAACACACAGGTATATACTAAATACAGGAGGAGATGACATACAGGTATATGCTATATACAAGAGGAGATGACATACAGGTATACACTATATACAGGAGGAGATGACACACAGGTATATGCAATATACAGGGGAGATGACATGCAGGTATATACTATATACAAGAGGAGATGACATACAGGTACATACTATATACAGGAGGAGATGACATACAGGTATATACTGTATATAGGAAGAGATGACACACACGTATATACTATATACAGGGGAGATGACATACAGGTATATACTATATACAAGAGGAGATGACATACAGGTACATACTATATAAAGGAGGAGACAACATGCAGGTATATACTATATACAGGAGGAGATGACACACAGGTATATACTATATACAGGATGAGATGACATGCAGGTATATACTATAAACAGGGGAGATGACATACAGGTATATACTATACACAGGGGTGATGACATAGAGGTATATACTATACACAGAGGAGATGACTTACAGATATATACTATATACAGGAGATGACGTACAGGTATATATTATATACAGCGGAGATGACATACAGGTATATACTATATACAGGGGAGATGACATAAAGGTATATACTATATACAGAAGGAGATGACATAAAGATATATACTATAAGCAGGAGGAGATGACACACAGGTATATACTATATAGAGGAGGCGATGACATACCTCTATATACTATATACAGGGGAGATAACATACAGGTATATAAAGAGGGGAAAATGAGAAGTGTGAGGTAAAAATGAGAGGTGTGAGTGCAAAATGAAGAGTTGTTTGTGCAAAATGAGAGGAGTGAGAGGAAAATAGTGGAGTGATAGGACAATGACAGGTGTTGAGGGGAAAAATGAGAGGTGTGAGGGGAAAATGAGAGACGTGAGGGGGAAAATGAGAGGCATGGTGAGAAAATGAGAGAAGTAAGGGGGAAAATGAGAGGAGTGAGGGGGAAAATGAGAGGCTTGATGGGAAAAAGAGAAGTGAGATGATATAGCTAACCACATTTAGTTACTATGCCTGAGCAACGCCAGGCTCTTTATCTAGCATTAAATAAATATGCATTAAATATTAAGTGAATATTAAATACTGATAATATTAAATAAAAAAAAGAAATGAAATAATATATTTCTATTTAATGATGAAAATTTTTATTATTCCATTATTCAAATGGTGGACAATAGAGAAAATTGATTTATGACCTTTTGTTTCATTTATATTTTTCAAAACTGAGAAATCTGGTGCCATGGCGCAAAATGGTCACCTGCATACTTGTGATTCAAAACATTCAGGAAGGATTGCGGTAACTATTGATGAATAATACATGGCATGGGAGAGCAGTCCCTCCTGGGATATTATAGAACCCTTTCTGCTTGTTATCTCTGAACATTTCTTGCTGGATTATTCCCCAATAATATGCAGTGCAGGCTTGAGTTTAAAACTAGAAATGTGGAGAAACTGCAGGAAGCTGGTAATCCTTGACCTATATAAATCTTTATGGATAAGACTTGCACAAAAATGCTGGGATCTTTAAATGAACATAATGACTTCAGCTTCTTGGTTTACTATATATTATGTTACAGGGAGAATGGATTAGAAGAAGACAGTGTTAATGCGCAACTATGAGTGAGTGAACGGGAACTGCGATGCCAGCTGCACCCGTAGTAAAGGGTGAAGGCTTAGGAGAGAAAATTAATCCTTGTGCTGGAATGATCTTAAATGAACAGTAATATGAAGTGGGAAAATACAGAAAAGTGAAAAAAATTTATAACTGTGACATTGCGTTGCTCTTTCCCTAATAACGTACTAACTAGAGATTAGAAGTCTCAGTTCTTTGCGCTTTGTAGATTCCACATATTTGCATGATGTATGATTATTAGTATTAACACATTTTAAGAAAAGCTGATTTATGGTGCTACGGGCCAGAACTGTGTAAACACCAGGATTTAGCCCTGAGAAATGTTCAATGTCTGGATGAAGGAGGATAAAAGCGGGTTAGCAAAGTGATCTTTTTATTAAATAATATAATAAAACTTCAAATCTGTGGCTTTTCCAGCTGTTGAGATGTACTGCTGTCATAGACCGTTCTGTATGATTCATGGGACAGAAATGCTAATAATGGAAAATGATCAAGTGAGTAGATGGGCATGGACACCAGAAAAGAACTGCGAAATGTTAACTACTATGTAAATGGATAATGATTGGCAAATGATGAAGCCAGGTTTCTTCTTAATACTTATTTCAATATTATATTGGATTTTTACATCCAACCATAAAGTGAGAACGGGAATGATTGTAACTTCTCTCTCATTACCTGCGCGGATTCAGATTTAGACTCTGTGTGTGTGTGATAAAGCAAATCGAGAGGTAATGCATCTCAATATCAGACATTTTATGGGTAATTCCATGAAATAACGGTCCAATGGTAATCCAATAGTCCTGCAATTATAGCAAGAGGGCATCCACTAGGTCTAAAGAAAGAAACATTTCTACATCGACATTGGGGGTTCTTTACCGTTAATTATCTGTTTTTTCCAGCATCATACTGTACAATGAGGAATTAAAATCAGAAATGATGCCTGACTTACATGGTCTGCTCCATATGACTCTGTTCTGCACCCTCTTCTCAGATTCATGCACTTGACATAAAATGTTCTACTGGTCATAATATACTGATTTACAGATGTATTCACCCTCTGTTACATTCTCAGACTGACATAAATATAATAAACAATGCCAAATCAGTAAGTCACTTTAGATGGCTCTGCACATTGTTCGCCGGTTGAACAGATCAGACATGTGACCACTGTAGTCAGTCACTAGCCACGGCGGTAATGCATAGGTCATATGCTATTGTCTGGTAGAAAAGAAACAATGGAGTCTCTGGCAACATTTGAACAAAAGTGAAAATCAATTTAGAGACTTTGCTTCTTTTTCATCTCTTCAGATGATGTCAGGAAATAATTACCAGTGCAAAACTCTTAACTTGTGCTCTATGTATCACTGATTGGCGTGGACCCACTGTGCCAGGGGCTTGGATTACCCTGGAGGGGCAGGACAAAGTATTTATTGGGTCTGCACAATAGAGCCTCGGATAGTGAGGATAGGCTGGGCCACCGGTAGACACCAGGTGCCACACCAGGGCAATCTCTGAGTCTGACTGGAGGATCAGAGACACAGATACGAGGTACAAGAGGAAAGAGGCAAAGACATGGTCAGGCAATGCAGTGTCATGGCAGGCAGCTCAGGTTCAGTATACATAGCCAAGATCAGAAGCCAGGTCAGGATAAACTGTAAGCATAACAGGTCAATAACAGGAGAGACAGAACAAAGATGTACCCACAGGGTCCAGAGACAAGTAACTGGGAACCAGTGATCAGGCAAGTAGTGGAGGGAGGAGCTGCCTAATAAACATGCTGCTGCTTTGGCATAGGCTGGGGCAAACCCTGCAAGACACAGCAGGGTTAAATTCCTGTAGGATGCGGCTGCGTCTCCTTATAGCCAAGTGGAGATTCTCTAGGAGCAGAACTGGCAGTGAACACAAGGCAGTTCAGAAAGCTGGTCTGCTGCTAGAAAAGCAGAGAGATGAATACAGTGAGTAGGGTGGCACTGAGATTGGCATGCGTGATGCTGGCATGACACTCCATCACTGAATAGCTCAGGGCCCCACTACCATCAATGATAATACATTATACACTGTATACTATTATCCTTGGTGGCAATGAGGATGTAAACTCGGGATATGCACATATCTGCTCTCCTGAAACCACTGGCTACACTCATGGTAGTATTACTGCAGTGAGCATTGTTAGCAAGAAGTCAGGGAAGATAACATGCCAGGCTAGCGTGCATGCATACACATGCAGCCAGTGTTCAGACACTGAGAAGCAAAGGAAGGCCCCTATATGCAAATGAAAAGGTGTAATTGGAGCACCCGCTGTTCTTCCAAGCTCCTCCCATGATAACACATCCTTCTCCTCCTATGCTCCACATGCTGTGGTAATGGCAGCAAATTAACAGTTTATTGATCTCTCAATTAAGCACAGTCTTTTATGCGCAAAAGACCCAGTTTGCTGGGATGGTCAATCCTGTTCATGATGCCAAAATTGGAGCGCTCACTAGGACCGTGGAGTACTCGGTACCGGGCCGGATCTGTTCTTAAAGGGGTGGTCACGGTGGCAGTGACGCGGTCCATGGCCCTGGGCATCCAATAAGATGGGATTAAAGTGTAATGGAAAATAAAGTCTAATGAAGTAGTGTCACCACCTGTGGTACTCGGCCAGAGATGCCCGACACTGCTTAAAGGGATCCACTGGGGATGATGGTATTGCAGCAGAGATGGTATAGCACCCCACAGGTAGAGCTTAGTCCCCAGGGCTCCTAGTGCAGTTGGTAAGGATGATGGATGGTGAAGTGCAGGAAAGAATTGGAGGACACAAAGTTGCAGTCTCTTTACCTTTTACTGATGACATTCAGGTTCACAGATTACAGGTGGTCTTTGGAATCCGGGCAGCCTGGAAGTGATTCGGAATCCCTCTATCCAGGTGGGGTTGGAGGCCTTCCTTACTGTGCTGTGTTCTAAGTCCCTTGCTGCCCTAGGCTTCATTCAAGGTCCTCTCTCACTCAGTCCTCTTAGGTGGACACTACCCACATGGCAGGCAACTCAAGCCTTTTTACAGGTGTCCCTTCTCATGGAGACTCCGTGCTGTAATCTGCTGCTGTGCCTTCGGATGTAATTGTGGCCAGGAGACATGGAATGTCCTGCCCGCCGGTTTCTGCTGTGGGCCATACAGTTCGCCCACAATCTCAGACTTTCAGCCTCCGGATTCTTACGCTTAGGGAGCACGCTCGTAGCTCCACTCCAGTTTCTCTCTCCTCCTGTACTCCTTCTCTCCTCACTGTTTCCTACAGACTGACTATTGACTGTCTTACCTCTCCCCCAGACCAGAATTTATAAGGAAGCTCCCCTGAAACTGGGTTAAGAGCTCCCCCTTCTGGTCTGGAGTCAGGACGGTGTTGCATGTCAGTATTACCTGATTAAGGGGATCCTTCTAGCTTCCAGGCATGGCATCACCCATTTTCTTAAGCAATTTACACTAACAGATACAGTGGTATGGTTTATGGCTTTATGGGTGCTAAGTCTCCTATAACACTATATACCCCTTTAGTGCATGAAACATTATTTCTAATCCATTAAAAAAGTCTTACTTTTCTATGAACCACAACTTCACAGCATCAGTCACCATATAATTTGTCATAAATATTTGCCCTTTCTATTAATTTTCTGTGTGACTGCAAACTTATGAATCCCCCCAGCAGATGCACTGTGCACTGCAGGGATTCGCTGGTTTTTGAGTAAACCAGTTATACACACTTCTGGTCAGTGGGCGCAGCCTCTCTTCCATACACTTGTATGGAGCATGCCATGCCCTTTAGTCAGCTACGCCCACTAGACTGCCATGTCTCTAGTTGAGGAATGGCCTCGCTCCATAACCATTTCTGCTAAAACTTGTAAATACTTGTTTTTATAGCGAAGGGATTTATTTTTCTCTGCTTGAAATATTTAAGGTACACTATTTATCAATAGCATCTCACACTTCTTGAATTAATTCCTCAAGGATCAAAAATCATTGCTTACGATATTTGTATCAGAACCGTTTATTGTAAAAGGTAAAGCACTTACATGTCCATGACAAAATTAAGATTTTTAGCACACAGGAGTTAACAATTGCCGTTATGCAGGAAATACCCTTTTGATAATTCTTTCTTATCATTTTTCTCTATATCCTCATTAAAAATGATGCTACTAAAACTTGTATTTCTAACATTTCTGACCTTTAGAATAAACTAATGCAAATTGATGCAAAAACCTAATGAAGTACCATATATTTGGATGGATCCACACAATGATATTTTAATGACTTCTTATCGGGTTACCGGTATGTGTTTATGG
The DNA here is from genome assembly GCF_032444005.1 of Ranitomeya imitator. Lineage (NCBI taxonomy): Eukaryota > Metazoa > Chordata > Amphibia > Anura > Dendrobatidae > Ranitomeya > Ranitomeya imitator. The sequence continues at coordinate 70,042,412 of NC_091285.1, forward strand.
TAGCCAGTTTTCACAGTCTTGCTTAGAGAATTTGAGAAACACGATGGGCAAGACTGACCGACTAAACGTCTCTAAGTAGAAACTGTACCTCCAGTTTATAATCTTTGCACTTTGAATTACAGTTTATTATTTCTAAAGTGTGAAGAACATTTATTATGTGAGATTATCGTGACAACCTACAACAGGTGGTCTGTTTTGTTTTACAAAATACTATTTTTTGCCACAACAGAAACAATGTTATAAGTTTGTTAATACTTTTTATTTCATTTTGAATTGATACAAACGTATTTTAAGTTTGTTACACATTGTCGTTTTTTGGTCTAGAACATTCAATAGACTCCACGTTTCAAAAAAGTCATCAGACTTGCATGTGAATACAACTTTAAGAGTTTGTCCGCTATTAGAAAATGAAGAAGGACATTGAAATACCAAGATCATAGTGATGAAAAGTTATTAAACTCTCAATGAAAGCTGGTCCAATACAAATAAATCAGTTGACTAAGGCCTCATTCAGACATCAGTGTTTGTTCACGTAAACAAAAAAATCGTCGAAGTTTCATCTGTATTTTGGATTCGAGTTTCATCAGAGTTTAGTTGGCGTGTCAGTTTTTACCATTATTGTGTCATCAGTAATTTTTATATATGGATAAATAAATAAATTACAAAGAATTTTCTATACACTATAATGTTAATCACGTGGGAACACACAGACGGTACACTTGTGCCATGTACGTGCAGTCTGTGATTTTCATGGACCCAAAGACTTGTATTGGTAGTTTCCACAAAAGACTGTCCACAAAAAGCACAGATATGTAAACAGATCTATAAACTATAATGGGTGTGTGATCTATCTGTGAAAACTATGGATAGAACATATACAATACAATACACAATAGACAATACATTTAAGGTCCATTTTTCCTATAATCCCTTTTAAAAATGAAAAATTTGCAACTAAAGCAACATTTTAGTGGAAATATTTTTTTTTCATTTTTTCAAACCGCTTTATCTAAATTCCTGTGAAGCACCTGAAAGGTTAACTAGTGCAGCTTTTACAATGGTATCATTTCTGAGGGTTTCCCAATAAATATGCCCCTCAAAGTCCCTTCAAAACTGGATAGGTCTGTAAAAAATTGATTTCAAAGTTGTCATAAAAAAAATGAAAAATTGCTGCTATTTTTTAACATTTCTAACATTTTAACTAAATTGAAAGATGCTGAAATAAACTAAACATATGGGGAATGTTAGTTATTTATTGGCTATTTTGTGTGGTATGCCTGCCTTGTTTAAGGATATAAGAATTCACAATTTGAAAATTGCTAATTATTTAAAATTTTCTTCAAATTTCAGATACTTTCACAAAAATAACCCCCAAAAATTATTGACCTAAATTTACAGCTAAACATAAAGTACAGTGTGTTACGAATTCCTGGGATGTATAGAGGCATTCTAGAGTTAATACCACATAAAGTGACACATTTCAGATTTGAAAAATGTGGCTCCATCATTAAGGTCAAAATTGTCTCTGTCACTAAAGGATTAATAGAATCAGCGAGATACTTATACAAGGGGCGAAAGTTTTTCTAATGGTAAAGCACCTCAGGAAAAAATCATCTACATGCAGAAGCATATTAAAATGTTTGGGCAGGAATAATTCAAAGCCTGTAAGAAATCATTTGAATAAGCTTTTTTTAACCAATTAAACAATATTCTATCTTGATAGCACTACCTAATTTTTAGCTGTAGATGTATAAAATTGAAAAAACATTACCTTTATCACATATCTTGAGTACATGGACATTATGTCTGCAAAAATGCACTTAGATGAATATGGGATAATCATTAACTTGCAAGTTTATGTCAATGATCAGGGTTAAAGCACCACTCCAGTGATTTTTTACTTTGTTTCCGAGCACTGGAGTAGTGCTTTAAATGTATGTCCCCATTCTTACACTCACCTTCGGGTGGCTTCACATGTAATTGATGGTTCTCTGGTCATGCGGTGCCATCTTGTGCCCGAAAAACCTGACTGTCTAGAAGTAAAAAGATGTGTTGCAAGAGCTCAATGCAAGTGTATGAGAGTCAGAATGAGGCTCTCATAGAGAAGTATTGAAAAGTGACCTCCAGCATGCTGAATGAAACTCTGGAGCTGCCAAGAGGGCATGTTTCAGTGGGGACTAGCGAGGGTGACGCTGGAAAAGAATGAAGGCAGCAGAATTACACTTAAAGCAACACTCTAGAAGTGCAATAAAACAAAACACTGGAGTGGTGGTTTACACAGCCGATGGTTCATGGTACATCGAAAAGTCATTCAACAGTTTTGAAAATATCTCAAATCAAATTTACAGAACCTGAACTATGGAATATGTCAAATGAAAAATGTTTCCATTGTGAATAGGCACAGGACAAGGTCTTTACTTCCACCCTCCTATTCACATTTGCAAAACAATATCAATATAGAAAAAGAGAAGAGAATATTACCCCTTATGTAGACCATATTCTCCTATTCCTTGGTGATGGGACCTCTTCTTCTCCAGCTGTTTTGACAATTTTTTTAGAAGTTTGGAAAATGTTTGGTTCTCATGCAGATACTGTAGATAACTTCCCCAAACATAAATCATTGTAACGCTTCCCTTTTGCAATAACTAAATTTTTTTCCTATATACATAAGTAAGTTTAAAGGGAATCTGTCAACCCTCATAAGCTGTCTATATGGGCTTGTAGGTCATAGGAAGCTGAATGATACCTTGATATCTAAGATATCCACATTTTTCTAATATGCAAATGATTTTTTCGAGGCTATGAGCCTGACACTGATCTACATGAGAATCTGCCTCCAGAGCTTATTGCAAATGAAAGAAGACATTACCAGTGTGAGACCTGTAACTAAGACAACTAAGACAAAACAGTAGAATTAAATAAACAAAGAATGGAAAAAAGCTAAGCCCAAATAGGATCTTATCTTGGTAAAATGCCAAAAGAATTGTTTAATGCTGGTCACTTGGTCGGGTTGTGTGCAAAGAAACAATGATAATGCTTATGCTGCTGCAGACCCATGAAAAGATGAATGTGTAGGTAATGAAGAACAGCAGAACTGAAATTTGTCTTCATTCAAACATGTTAATAGCTGCAGCTCACACCGCTTTACTGTATTGCAACTCCATCTGCCTGTAAGGTGGAAGCTGAAGCACTGAGAGGAACCTGCAGAGGTATCAGATATAGTCACACACAGCTCTGCAGTAAATCAGGAGACCAGAGAGTGGCCATTATATATCACACTAGTAATGCCTACTTTTATATAAAATAAGGTCTGTAGGCAGATTCTCCTGCAGATCAGTGTCCAGCCCATAGGTCTGAAAAGCTCATTACATATGAAAAACCATGGATTCCTCTGTAATAATCGCAGATATCAAAATATAATTTTGTTTATCTTCCCATGACTTGCATGCAACCATGGATGGCTAAGGCTAGTTTCACACTTGCGTATGGCAGAGTTGCGGAAGGCTGCATACTTCCTCCATTGAGCCCCGCCCCCTGCCGCACCTCTTCCATTCAGTTCCACCTAGGTCTGCATGCATCCTGCATACCTATCTTTAACATTGGGTATGCAGGCCGTGCGGCGGTACGCAGGTGTGTCCGCATGCGTCGTTTTGATGCTGCGCCAAACTGCGTTGAACGCAACATGTTGCATTTTGTTGCGGTTGGCACAGCACCAAAATGATGCATGCAGACACATCCGCATACAGCTGAATGAACTGCACACCCAATGTTAAAGATAGGTATGCAGGATGCATGCAGACATAGGTGGAGCTGTATGGAAGAGGTGCGGCAGTGGGCGGGGCTTAACGGAGGATGTACGCAGCCCTCCGCAGCTTTGCCCTATGGAAGTGTGAAATTAGACTTAGAGGGATTTATTGTGCTAACAGATTCCTTTCAACACTCTGTAGTGTGTAACACATTTTAAATACAGGTATTAAGAAAAACAACAGCTATTGAACAACTCAATTTAATACCAATAATAAGCAAATTAGTTAAAAAAGTACTTTAGGGTACAACTTACTTACCTCAGTTTCTGGGCAAACAACTTGTTAGGGTTGGCGGAACGCACCAAATATATAGTTTATTAGATGGAATTGGTGCGTTCGCAACCCGGGATCCACCGTGCAGGAAAGTACCTGCTGCTAAGTAAGACGGACTATATGGCGGTACTATAAGTATACATACAAGGGTTAACTTCACCCTGCATGAAGGAAGCGATCCTGTTGCGTCACAGGACCGCGGTACCGCACATAGAGCGCGAGCAATAAGTCAGCGAACACAACCCCAACTAGGATTGAAGTCCGATTAGACCACTGCTGGCACAACACCGCAACTGGGTGTGTAAGGAAACTATAGAAATAGTAAATAAGGCACGAGAGAACGTGCGGTGCCGCACTGACGGACGCCACTAACCACCCAGGCTTGGGTAAGGAAAGCGCAGAGGAAGCGCATCGCGCCGTACTGGCGGACACAGCAACAGGACGCTGTGATGTGTGTTACGTGCAGATGGCTAGTCGGGCGCTAGATAGCTACCATCATCCGCGAGCAGTCAACAACTCTAGGGAGGGATACTTAGGAGCTTTCATCCATCGACATACATCCATCTACACACACACATAATATCAAGACAATACTAGCGCATGGCCGTGCGGTCATGCGCAGTTTATATAGTTGCAGCACAGGAAGCTGCTACTGAAGTTTTTGCCCATTTCAGGACCTTCCAGAAGGACCAATGGAAAGTGCTGCAGTACCTGAGCATGTTTTGCCCTTTCAGGACCTTCCAGAAGGACCAATGGAATGTACTGCAGCACCTGAGCATGTGACCGAACATGTGGCCCTCGACCTCCAATGGGAGACCCTGCCCTGGGCATGCTCAGTGTGAGTAAACAAGGACTTAGTCCCAGAGAGGCTCGCTCACCGCAGATCAGTGCAGGGTACCATAGGAAAGCCAGAAAAGGCAGTAGTGACCCTATGCACCGAATCAGCCTCAGCGAGACGCTGGGAGCGACGTCTCCGCTGAGCAGAGCCCACTGCGGCCGATACCGAATGGGAGACACGGATCGAGATTCCCCCTGTGCAGCAGAGGAAACTCGACTCCTAACATTACCCCCCCTCCTAGGGCCCCCCCCTCCTTGAGCCTCACTACACTCAAAAGCTGCGATAAGCAGCGGAGCCCGAATGTGCTCCACAGGCTCCCAGGTTCTATCCTCTGGGCCGTGACCCTTCCAGTCCACCAGATAAAATTTCTTGCCACGTACCACCTTGCACCCCACAATAGCATTCACCTCAAACTCATCCGTGGATGAACCCGATGTCCCAGCAGATGACTCAGAAAACCGGGACAAAGGAACGGGCTTTAAGAGGGAAACGTGGAAAGTATCGGTGATACCAAGGCGTGGAGGAATAGCCAAACGGTAGACCACAGGATTGACCTGTTCCAGAACCTTAAACGGGCCAATGTAGCGAGGAGCAAACTTAGTGGACTCAACTCGCAGCCTGATGTTACGGGCGGAGAGCCACACTAAGTCGCCAGGAGCAAAGACCGGAGCGGGGCGTCGGTGTGTATCAGCCGAAACCCTCATTCTCTCCTTGGAGGCCCGGATGGCATCCTGTGTGCGGTCCCAGATGTCACGTGCCTCCACCGCCCAGTCTGCCACCCTAGAATCGGTGGATGACATGGGCATGGGCACAGGGACACGCGGATGCTGGCCGTAATTAAGGAGAAAAGGAGTTTGACCAGTGGAATCGGCTACGGCGTTGTTCAGGGCAAATTCCGCCCAAGGTAGCAAAGATGCCCAGTCATCCTGCCTAGCAGAGACGAAATGTCGCAAATATGTCACCAGAGTCTGGTTGGTTCTCTCCACCAACCCATTCGTCTCGGGATGGTATGCAGAGGAGAGGTTTAACTCTATGCTGAGTAATCGGCAGAGCTCTCTCCAAAACCGAGATGCGAACTGGGGACCCTGATCGCTGACAATCTTATCAGGCATACCATGCAATCGGAAAACGTGTTTAATGAACAACACTGCCAAGGCCCGTGCTGAGGGTAACCGAGGAAGCGGCACCAAATGCACCATCTTGGAGAAATGGTCGGTGACAACCCAAATAATGGAGCAGCCACGCGACTTGGGTAGACCCACCACAAAGTCCATCCCGACCATCTCCCAGAGCCTGTCTGCCACCGGTAGAGGGTAAAGCAACCCAGCAGGCCGTTGCCGAGGAGACCGATTCTGGGCGCAAGAAACGCACGCCTGAATATAGTCCTTGACATCTCGGGCCATATGCGGCCACCAGTATGTTCTCGCCAGAAGCTCAGATGTCCTCTTGGTCCCAAAATGCCCACCCACTCTGGAGGAGTGAGCCCAAGAGAGAACCTCCGGTCACAAGTTAGCTGGTACGAAAGTCTTGCCCGGGGGCACAGACTCTAGCGAAACCGGAGCTACAGTTCTCAGGCTCTCAGAAGGGACAATGAGCCGAGGCTCCTCCTCCTCCGATGACACCACGGAGCGGGAGAGAGCGTCAGCACGAACGTTCTTCTCCCCGGAGAGGAATTGGAGAGTAAAATAGAACCGGGAGAAGAACAGGGACCATCTAGCCTGGCGAGAATTCAGCCGCTGGGCCGTTTGCAGATACACCAAGTTCTTGTGGTCAGTGAAGACTTGGAAGGGAAAGCGAGCTCCCTCCAAGAGATGTCTCCACTCCGAAAAAGCCTACTTCATGGCCAGCAACTCCCTGTCCCCGATGGAATAATTCCTCTCCGCTGGTGTGAAGGTCTTGGAGAAGAAGAAGCAAGGATGCTTCCGACCTTGAGCATCCTTTTGGAAAAGGACTGCTCCAGCACCAACGGATGAGGCATCCACCTCCAAGATAAATGGCTTATCAACATCGTGGCGATGTAGGATGGGAGCGCTGGCGAAGTGTGACTTGATCGAGAGAAAGGCTTTGGGGACCTCCTCTGACCACAACTTGGGATTTGCTCCCTTCTTGGTGAGGGCAACCAAGGGAGCTACCAAAGTTGAGAAGTGTGGAATGAACTGGCGATAATAATTAATGAACCCTATAAAGCGCTGCACCGCTTTAAGAGAATGGGGTTCCTGCCAGTCCATTACAGCCTGTAGCTTGGCAGGATCCATAGCCAAACCCTGGGCAGAGATGATATAACCAAGGAAAGGCAAGGAATCCTGCTCAAACACACACTTCTCCAACTTGGCGTAGAGGGAGTTTGCCCGTAAGAGGTCGAAGACTTTGCGAACATCTCTCCGATGGGAGTCAATATCTGGAGAGAAGATGAGAATATCATCCAGATAGACTACGACCGAGGTGGTGAGCATATCCCGGAAGATGTCGTTCACAAAGTCTTGGAAAACGGCTGGGGAATTACAGAGCCCAAAGGGCATCACCAGATATTCATAGTGCCCATCCCTGGTGTTAAAAGCCGTCTTCCATTCATCCCCCTCACGGATGCGAATCAGGTTGTAGGCACCCCGCAGATCTAACTTCGTAAATACCCTCGCTCCCCGTAGCCTATCAAACAGCTCAGATATCAGGGGTAATGGGTACTTGTTCTTAACGGTGATGGCGTTAAGACCCCTGTAGTCTATGCATGGACGTAAGTCTCCAGTCTTCTTCTGTACGAAGAAGAACCCAGCCCCTGCCGGTGACACTGACTTCCTAATGAATCCTCTTGCCAGATTCTCTTGGATGTACTGAGACATTGCCTCCGTCTCCGGGAGAGATAACGGATAGACTCGACCCCGGGGAGGCTCAGCAACAGGCAAGAGGTCAATAGGACAGTCATAGGGGCGGTGAGGCGGAAGGGTCTCCGCAGCTCTTTTGGAGAACACGTCTGCATAGGGCCAATAGTGCTTGGGGAGAGAGGAAAGATCTGCGGGTACCTGTGTAGTAGCAACCTGAACGCACTCCCTCTGACATCCACCCTCGCAGGATTTACTCCATCCCAAAATTCTCCCAGAGGACCACTCAATATGAGGAGAATGGTAGCGAAGCCATGGTATCCCCAACAGGACCTCATCAATTCCCTCAGGAATGACTAATAGGGAGATTATCTCCTGATGTGATGGAGACACAGAAAGCGTGAAAGGAATGGTTTGGTGGGTAATCTGTGAGGGTAGAGTTGACCCATTTACCACTCGAACGGTCACAGGCTTGGCGAGCATCACCAAGGGTATTGCGTGACGCTGGGCAAAAGAGGAAGACATAAAATTACCCTCTGCCCCAGAATCCACGCATAGATCGACCATAAGAGTGGATGGGCCTATGGTAATTGTCCCCTTGAAGGACAACTTTGAGGCAAACGTTGCCGTGTCTAGTGTACCTCCTCCAACTGCCACTAAACGCTGACGTTTCCCCGACCGCTGAGGACCCTTGGAGGCAAGATGTCCTGACTGCCGGTAAACATGACGGACCTTATGTGCACGGGCGGACTGAGACCTGGGTCCCACTCGTGTCACCCCTAAGGCCTCATGTGACTCGGACGCCTGGACTGGAGATTCCAAAGGTTTGGCGAAGGTGGGAGCCAGCCGAAACCTCTGCCTACACTGGGCTCGCTCCAACCTTCGCTCGTGAAAACGAAGGTCTATGCGAGTAGATATGGCTATGAGCTCCTCCAGTGTGGCGGGAATCTCCCTAGTGGCCAAAGCGTCTTTCACATGATCAGCCAGCCCCCTCCAAAATACGGGAATGAGGGTTTTATCTGACCATTCCAACTCAGACGCTAATGTCCGGAAGAGAACAGCAAAATGGCTGACCATGGTTGAACCCTGAGTCAAAGCCAGCAGCTGGAGCGCTGTATCATGGGTGACTTGAGGTCCTAAAAAGACCTGTTTCAGAGAGTCCAGAAACCGAGGAACACTCCGCACCACATGATCGTTGCGCTCCCACAGCGGCGTAGCCCACTCCAACGCTCTGTCCGACAAGAGGGAGATTATGAATCCCACCTTTGCCCGCTCAGTAGGGAAACGTGCAGCCAGGAGCTCGAGGTGTATACCACATTGGCTCACGAAACCCCTACAGGACTTACTGTCCCCAGAGTATCTCTCAGGCAAAGGAAGGTGAGATAGGGTCGGAACAGAGGTGGCAGTGGGTAAAGCTGCTGCAGCCACGCTTGCAGCCTGAACAGCTATTGCGGTAACATCCACCGCCGAGGTTGCACGCTCAAGAGACGCCAACCGACCCTCCAGCAGCTGGATGTACCCCTGCAATCGCTGTTCATCCGCCATTACTTAGCCAGATCCTGGCGCTAGTATTCTGATAGGGTTGGCGGAACGCACCAAATATATAGTTTATTAGATGGAATTGGTGCGTTCGCAACCCGGGATCCACCGTGCAGGAAAGTACCTGCTGCTAAGTAAGACGGACTATATGGCGGTACTATAAGTATACATACAAGGGTTAACTTCACCCTGCGTGAAGGAAGCGATCCTGTTGCGTCACAGGACCGCGGTACCGCACATAGAGCGCGAGCAATAAGTCAGCGAACACAACCCCAACTAGGATTGAAGTCCGATTAGACCACTGCTAGCACAACACCGCAACTGGGTGTGTAAGGAAACTATAGAAATAGTAAATAAGGCACGAGAGTACGTGCGGTGCCGCACTGACGGACGCCACTAACCACCCAGGCTTGGGTAAGGAAAGCGCAGAGGAAGCGCACGGCGCCGTACTGGCGGACACAGCAACAGGACGCTGTGATGTGTGTTACGTGCAGATGGCTAGTCGGGCGCTAGATAGCTACCATCATCCACGAGCAGTCAACAACTCTAGGGAGGGATACTTAGGAGCTTTCATCCATCGACATACATCCATCTACACACACACATAATATCAAGACAATACTAGCGCATGGCCGTGCGGTCATGCGCAGTTTATATAGTTGCAGCACAGGAAGCTGCTACTGAAGTTTTTGCCCTTTCAGGACCTTCCAGAAGGACCATTGGAAAGTGCTGCAGTACCTGAGCATGTTTTGCCCTTTCAGGATCTTCCAGAAGGACCAATGGAATGTACTGCAGCACCTGAGCATGTGACCGAACATGTGGCCCTCGACCTCCAATGGGAGACCCTGCCCTGGGCATGCTCAGTGTGAGTAAACAAGGACTTAGTCCCAGAGAGGCTCGCTCGCCGCAGATCAGTGCAGGGTACCATAGGAAAGCCAGAAAAGGCAGTAGTGACCCTATGCACCGAATCAGCCTCAGTGAGATGCTGGGAGCGACGTCTCCGCTGAGCAGAGCCCACTGCGGCCGATACCGAATGGGAGACCGCAGCAGACACGGATCGAGATTCCCCCTGTGCAGCAGAGGAAACTCGACTCCTAACACAACTGTGGTTGAAATGTTGTGGGTGGCACATCTCTTAAAATATTAATATTCTATATTGCAAACTTTTATGGAAAAAGGCCAACCTAAGACAAGAATGGAGACACTTTCATTGGGAAAGAATAGAAGAGAAAAGTATTTTTAGCCATCCCATTATAACATCTAAGTGGGTCGGCTAATTCCCCATGGTTAGACTCTGCTCTGCATTTACATGTTCATTTTATGACACATAACCTGTTGATATTCCTAAACCTAAATACAGTATGTATTACTTGCAGAAGTTTCCCTATTCTACACCTTATGCATAAACTACGCTATGATGTAGAGATAGGACTACAAAAAGCATTAAAGGCTGTACATCCTATACCTTTTGATTGAAAATGCATGGTTAGTCAAGTGTAAAAGATTCAACATTGAACATAAATTACAATGAATAATGTCACATCTCTGTTGTCAGATATCCCAGAGGCAGCGGCTCCTTACTTGTCCCTAGCGCTAAAGGGCATCCTAGCTATCCTTCCTTATCCGTGGATTTCTTCTAATGGTGAAGATGTCAGGGCCACATATCTTGCTGAGCTCCTGAATCTGCCCTAAGTGGATGAAGTAGTAGTGTATGGAAATATACCAACCAGACTAACAAGGGAATACGTACAGGGATGTAGAAAAATACCAATCATACTAATATGCTCTCAATAACAACAGATGGAAACACTGGGGAGTGGAGGAAGGGAAAACTCAAAGTTGGAGCAGAAGATTTACTTACAATCAAAACCAAGCAGCAGTCTTTAGATAAATTCAACAAACCCCTCTTCAAACAAGAAAACAACAAAACACCTCCAGCTGCTGGACCATGCAGCATGAAGCTAATTATGGCAATGGCTGCAGGTCAGAGGTGAGAATATATAGGAGAGGGGAATGACCAACACTGAACAGCTGAGATCATCAACATAGGTAAGGTTCCAGGAGCTCTCAACTAAAAAGATTAACATCTGCACTGCAAGACCTGAACTGTTTAATATGAAGGTGAAGTGGTTCTAATCATTGCAGAAGTAGGACAAATCAGACAGCACGATCTTCTGACTTCCTTCTGTCTTGAGCTGTGACAATACCCCCCTTCTACGAGGAAGCTCCGTAATCTTAGGGCCAGATTTGTCAAGGTGTCCTATGTGAAAAGACTAGATCAACCTGACCGCATAGACATCAGATTTTGGTACCCAAATTCTCTCTTCAGAACTGTAACCATTCCAGTGTACCAGATACTGAAGAGACCGACAAAACAAGCAAGAATCAATGATCTTAGCAATCTGAAATTCAAAATTTCCATTAACAGTGACCAGAGATGGAGGTAGTGGTGATGCCACAGAGGGCGCAATGTATTTTTTGAGTAGAGACCGGTGAAACATCTTATGAATCCTAAAGGTGGGCGGCAAAGCAAGGCAAAATGCTACAAGATTGACAACAGACACAATCTTTTAAGGAGCGATGAACCTAGGTTCCTGTTAGAAGGAGAAACCTTCAACTTAAGGTGTTTGGAGGACAACCACACGAAATCAACAAACCACCAACACACAGGCCCAGACTCACCAAGCGTCTCCGATCAGCCATACACTTATAATTGGACCACATTTTCTTCACATTATTCAAAATCCCTTGCCACCCAGATGTAATAGATGATGAAGACAGTTCCTCTTCAGGTAATCCTGAAGACAGGTCTCTATCAAAAGAGCATTACTGGGAATGAAATCTGTATCGCCTGAAGAACTGTGACTTACCAGTAGACATATTACAACAGTTATTCACCACAAATTCATCTAGAGGTAAGTACGTCAATCCAGGGGCATCCCCTTGAGATTCTACACCCTCCTTTTTGAAGCATAGAAACCGATTCACAATTATCTCCATCCCCAGGAAAAAAAGATAAGATAAGGCATCTGCCTGAATGTTCATATTTCCCGGCCTATATGTAGCAAAAAAAGATAAATATGGTGAAGAACAATGCCCATCTTGACTGTCTAGCGTCAGGCGTTTCACAGATTCTAGACATACAAGATTTTTATGTTCTGTGATTATTATTACCGGATGAATTGCCCTCTCCATAAAATGACGCCACTATTCAAAATCCAATTTAATTTCCAATAGTTCCCTACTACCAATATCATAGTTTTTTTTCAGCAGAAGACAGTTTCTTAGAAAAATATGTACACGGACACCATTTACCAGGAGATGCGACAATACAGCCCGTACCTCCACTTCAACCACGTTAACTTCTACAATGGTCATTAAAGAAAAGTTTTTGATAAACTTATAGGAGTAGTTGACGAAGCCCAAGACCCTTTGTAATGCCTTTAAGTCTTCAGGACGATCCCAATCCAGTACAGCCAGTACTTTCACTGGATCCGTGTGAAAGCCAGTGGATGATAAGACATAACCTAGAAAAAAGATGTCCTCATCCTCAACTGAGAACATACATTTCCCTGGTCTGACAAATAATTTTTTGTCTCTGGGTATCTGTAAGACCTTCCTGACATGTACCTGATGTGACTCAAGATCAGGCAAATATCTTAAAATGTCATCCATTTAGATCACAACAAATCTACTTACCAGGTGACTAAAAATGTCATTTACAAAGTGCTGAAAGATGGCAGGAGCTTTGGTTAACCCAAATGGCTTCGCAAGGTTTAATATGAAGGTGAAGTTCTTCTATTCAGTGTAGATGTAGAAGAAATCAGACAGCACAGTCTTCTGGCTCCTCTCTGCCTGGGTAAACTCCTTACAGATCTTATGTAATTTTGCCTTTTACTCTTAGTGGGGGACATCTGAACACTGCTATTGTTATGGTTGGTGAAGCGGTTTTGATTTCATGTAAAATATTACGTTTATATAGCCATCTATGAGGCATCTACTTATATTTCCTGAATGCCTCAATCAGATGGGATTGTGGTATAATTAGCAATGAGATTTGGAATGGACTGTTACAAGCAGTTCCAAAAGTACCTTTAGTGGGGCATATCATTTATAATAACACCTTCATTTGTTGCCAACCTTTATCGAGGTGATAAGACTCATATGTTTTCCTACTGATTCGGTTGCAGAAATGACACTATCTGTTCAATAAATAAAAATGAATAAGCAGATCTAATTCATATGGTCTGAATCTATCAAGGAAGAATTGGAAATATCTTACCAGCTAAAACAATATTTTTTGTATCAGGTTATGTAGTTACATTGGTTGCAAAAAGCCACAGGTCTATCAAATTCAACCTTTCTCCACTAGTTAGGCCGGCGTCACACTAGCGAGTTTTACGGACCTATGAGCGCATAAAATACGTCAGTAAAACACGCATTACACACGGCCCAATTATTCTCTATGCCCTTGCTCCTATCTGCAGTATTTTACTGATCCGTATTATACGGCTTTCTACGGCCGTAGAAAATCGCAGCATGCTGCGTTTGTCACCGTATTGCGCAAAAAAATCGCCAATGAAAGTATATGGAAGTCAGAAAAATACGGATTACACACGGAGCAGCAGTGTGACTTGCGAGAAATACACAGCGGTGTTAGAGAGAAAAGCCGGCAATTCAGTGCGGTGTATAGTAAAATCACACTGACAGGTTACAGTAGAATAGGTAGAATAAATGTGTACACATAGAATAGGTATATATATATATATATATATATATATATATGTCAGTGAGACACATATATGTATATATATTATTATTTCATACAGTGCTAGATAGCTTTAAAGCCGGTAATTCAATTGCCGGCTTTTGCTATCTTCTTCCTAAACCCGACATGATATGAGACATGATTACATACAGTAAACCATCTCATATCCCCTTTTACTTGCATATTACACACTACTAATGTTAGTAGTGTGTATGTGCAAAATGTGGCCGTTCTAGCTATTAAATTAAAGGGTTAAATAGCGGAAAAAATTGGCGTGGGCTCCCGCGCAATTTTCTCCGCCAGAGTAGTAAAGCCAGTGACTGAGGGCAGATATTAATAGCCTGGAGAGGGTCCATGGTTATTGCCCCCCCCCCCCCGGGCTAAAAACACCTGCCCCCAGCCACCCCAGAAAAGGCACATCTGGAAGATGCGCCTATTCTGGCAATTGGCCACTATCTTCCCATTCCCATTTAGCAGTGGGATATGGGGTAATGAAGGGTTAATGTCACCTTGCTATTGTAAGGTGACATTAAGCCAGATTAATAATGGAGAGGTGTCAATTATGACACCTATCCATTATTAATCCAATTGTATGAAATGGTTAAAAAACACACACACACATTATTACAAAGTCTTTTAATGAAATAAAGACACAAGTTGTTGTAATATTTTATTAGACTCTTAATCCACCTGAAGACCCTCGCTCTGTAACAAAGGAAAAATAAAAAAACAGTAATGGCAAGGTGACATTAACACTTCATTACCCCATATCCCACCGCTACACGGGAATGGGAAGAGAGTGGCCAAGTGCCAGAATAGGCACATCTTCCAGATGTGCCTTTTCTGGGGTGGCTGGGGGCAGGAGTTTTTAGCCGGGGGGGCAATAACCGTGGACCCTCTCCAGGCTATTAATATCTGCCCTCAGTCACTGGCTTTACCTCTCTGGTGGAGAAAATTGCGTGGGAGCCCACGCCAATTTTTTCCGTGATTTAACCCTTAAATTTAATATCTACAGTACCCAAATTTTGCACATACACACTACTAACATTAATAGTAGTAGTAGTAATATTTCCCGGATCCGTGCTTTCCTTGACCGCAACACTGCAAAAACGCTAGTGCATGCCCTTATCATCTCCCGCCTCGACTACTGCAACCTCCTACTCTCTGGACTCCCCTCTAGCACTCTGGCACCACTCCAACCCATCCTACACTCTGCTGCCCGACTAATTCACCTGTCCCCCCGCTATTCCCCAGCCTCTCCCCTGTGTCAAGCCCTTCACTGGCTTCCTATCGCCCAGAGACTCCAGTTCAAAACCCTCACACTGACATACAAAGCCATCCACAACCTGTCTCCTCCATACATCTGTGACATGGTCTCCCGGTACCTACCTACACGCAACCTCCGATCCTCTCAATACCTCCTTCTCTACTCCCCTCTCATCTCTTCTTCCCATAACCGCATCCAAGACTTCTCCCGTGCTTCCCCCATACTCTGGAACTCTCTACCCCAATACTTCAGACTCTCGCCTTCCATAGAAACCTTCAAAAAGAACCTGAAGACTCATCTCTTCCGACAAGCCTACAGCCTGCAGTGATCCTCAACCTACTGAACAGCCGCACAGCCAGCTCTTCCCTCTCCTAGTGTATCCTCACCCACCCCCTGCAGACTGTGAGCCCTCGCGGGCAGGGTCCTCCCTCCTTATGTACTCGTGTGCCTTGTTATCTGCTCATGTTTAATGTATTTGTCTATATTTGCCCCGTATTCACATGTAAAGCGCCATGGAATAAATGGCGCTATAAAAATGTATAATAATAATAATAATGTGCAAAAAAATGGGAATATGACATGGTTTACTGTATGTAAACCATGTCTCATATCATGTTGGGTTTAGGAAGGAGAAATGAAAAGCCGGCAATTGAATTACCGGCTTTTCTGCTATATCGCGCTGAAGTAAATATATATATATATATATATATATGGGTGTCTCAATGACATATATATATATATATATACCGTATTTTCCGGCGTATAAGACGACTGGGCGTATAAGATGACCCCCCAACTTTTCCAGTTAAAATATAAAATCTTAAAAGTCGGGGGTCTTCTTATACGCCGTATGTCATCTTATACGGCCGGTGACTAATGTGCCTTTTTTTTTGGGGGGGAGTGGTCCCGATGACGGAGGGGGCGTCTCACAGGGAAGTGTGAGTATGCCCCATTACCTCATATTGTAGCTGGCTGCAGCATCAGCGTGGGGTGCTGGGGAGCGGCGGCGGCTGCTCCTTTGTGCCGCGTGGGTGCTGTGGGGTGGCTGTTCCTCTTGGTACAGCGTCGGGGCTCTGTGCTGTGGGGCGGCAGCGGGGGCGGCAGCGGCGGCGTATCTTCAGGGAGAGTCAGTCGGGGCTCCTCCGGCATCTCCTGAAAGCCCGGAGGCGCCGGCAGCTCCATTGCTGCGATGCGGTGGCCTCCGGGAAAATGGCCGCTGGGGGCGGCGCAGGCTCAGATTCAGATCTCGTCTCCCGAGATCCCCGGCTTTGCCAAAAGTCAGCGACTTTTGAAATTGTCCGATCCGTTTCGCTCAACCCTAGTAATGAAGGTTTAATGACACCTTGCTATTGTAAGGTGACATTAAGCCAGATTAATAATGGAGAGGCGTCAATTATGACACCTATCCATTATTAATCCAATAGTACGAACAAAACAAAACACACATTACGAAGTATTTTAATGAAATAAAGACACAGGGTGTTTTAATATTTTCTCATACTCTTAATCCACCTGAAGACCCTTGTCAACTGAAACAAAGTTCAAAAATACAAACAACATTATTCCATACCTTCCGTTGTTCAGTCTTGTCCCACGCTGTAAATCCATCTGAAGGGGTTAAATTATTTTATACCCAGGAGCTCTGCTAATGCAGCTGTGCTCGTGAATGTAAATACCCGGGGAATGAATGGAATGCAGGGGAATGACCTATAGTTACCTTGAGTCGCGGTGATGTGCCCTTTGCTGGATGTCCTCATATGAAGTCGAGCCTGGGAACTATTCAGAATATTTTCCCATGCTCGAGTTCATATGAGGACATGGGGTGGCTGTGGGCAGATGTTTTAGCCAGGGGGGGGAAATAACCATGAACCCTCTCCAGGCTATTAATATCTGCCCTCAGTCACTGGCTTTCCCACTCTGGCAGAGAAAATTGCGTGGGAGCCATTTTTCAGCGATTTAACCCTTTAATTTAATAGCTAGACAGCCCAAATTTTACATCAAGACACTTCTTACATTACTAAAGAGGAATATTTAATAAAAGAAGGGATATGAGATGGTTTACTGTATGTAAACCATGTCTCATATCCTGTCGGGTTTGTGAAGGAGATAGGAAAAGCCGGTAATTGAATTACCGGCTTTTCTGCTATCTAGCGCTGTATGAAATATTAATATATAAATATATGTGTGTCACTATATATATTCCCCTATACTATGTGTAGACATTTATCTTAGCTATTCTATTCTAACCTGTCAGTGTGATTTTACTGTACACCGCACTGAATTGCCGGCTTTTCTATAGAACATCGCTGCGTATTTCTCGCAAGTCACACTGTTGGTCCGTGTGTAATCCGTATTTTTTTTCGCCCCCTTAGACTTTCATTGGCGATTTTTTTGTGCAATACGCTGACAAACGCAGCATGCTGCGATTTTCTACAGCCGTAGAAGACCGTATAATACGGATCAGTAAAATACAGCTGATAGGAGATGGGCCATAGAGAATCATTGTACCGTGTGCAATCCGTATTTTCTGCACCTCTCATACGTCCGTAAAACTTGCTAGTGTGACGCCGGCCTTATAGCTCTCAGAATAAAGAAATGCAAAAAATATTATTTTTTCTATAAACTATTATTTATTGCACAAAAGCGCCAAAACTCAAAAAAAATATATATAAATGTGGTATTGCTGTAATCCTTCTGACTGGAAGAAAAAAGCTGCCTTAACAATTTTACCACATGCGCAATGGCATAAAAAAAAAAAAAAACTAGTCCTGAATTGCAGGTGTTCATTCTGCCTCCAAAAATTGGAATAGAAAGTGATTAAAAAATTTTATGAGCCCTAAAATGGTACCAATAAAATCATCAACTTATCCTGCAAAAAACAAGCCATCATATGACTCTGTCAGCAGAAATGTGGAAAATTATAGCTCTCAAATATGATGATTTGAAAACTTTTTTTTTACAAAAAACATCTTTTAGTTTGTGACAGCAGCCAAATATAAAAAAAAAAATGTAAGTTTGGTATCACTGTAATCGCACCGACCAAAAGAATAAAGTTGGCTAATCATTTATACCGCACGAAGAAGGCCGGCTTCACACTAGCGAGTTTTACGGACGTAAGGCTACGTTCACACTAGCGTTCGGCTAGTGTGCGTCGCGCTAGCGTCGGGCGACGCAGCAGCGACGCACGCGTCATGCGCCCCTATGTTTTACATAGGGGACGCATGCGTTTTTACTTGTTGCGTTTTCCGACACGTGCGTCTTTTTTGACGCTAGCGTCGGACCAAGAAAACGCAACAAGTTGCATTTTTCTTGCGTCCGATTTTCGTCAAAAAACGACGCACGCGTCGCAAAACGCAGCGTTTTTCGGTGCGTTGTGCGTTGCGTTGCCGACGCAGCGGCGCACAACGCTAGTGTGAACGTAGCCTAAGAGAGGTGCAGAAAATACGAATTGCACAAGGTACAATGCATCTCTATGGCCAAGCTTCTACCTGCCGTATTTTACGGATCCGTATAATACGGGCTTCTACGGCCGTAGAAAATCGCAGCATGCTGCGTTTCTCACCGTAGTCCGCAAAAAATTTGCCAATGAAAGTCTATGGGTGCGAGAAATATACGGATTACACACGGACCAACAGTGTGACTTGCGTTAAATACGCCAGACATCTCCAGACATCGCCAGGTGCAAGGAATTGAGACACGCCCTCAATCATGAAACTCAGACATGCTAATTAGCTCAAAAAGCCACACAGACATCCCGGAAGTCTGGTGCTCGCCTCCACAGAGTTCCAAGCAGCATGGCAAACATCATCAATGTTGATATGCTCCTCATCCTGGTCCAAGAAAGGCCTGAAATATGGGACCAGCGGGATCCTAACTATTCTATCCGGGCCAGGAAAGAGGCAGCTTGGAGGGCCATCTGTGGGCTACTATTCCCTGATTATGCCCAACGGCCACGTGCGGAACAGACAAGTCTATGTAAGTACACTCATGTGTTCACAAGATTTAACTTTAAAAGATGCTTTCCCTACATGATTACTTGAGCAATCCTTTTTATCTTTATATGTCATTTATGGCCATTTTGGCATTTTCTAAAGCTGAGTAACATGCCACAGTGTTTCTGGACATAGTTCATCTTGATCTTGCCCTGCTAAATATTTTCTTGGCCTCATACCCCGTCCAGAGGGTTGTTGTCCCTTGTCTTATTTTTACATAATTTCGATCATTAGTCTCATTATTGCACAAGGCATTTTCCTTTCCTATCCTATCATATCTTACCTAATGTATGTTTGCAAGAACAGGGTTCTCTCCCCTCTCTACCAGTCTGATACTGTCAAGTTATTAACTGTTGGCGATATATAGCCCTCTGCATGTAACCCCTTTATCATCTGACTCACCATGGAAATTATTGTGCTCTAGCAACTTTTTGCTTAAAAATTACAAATATGACTGACAACTGGAATAAGCTATGTTCAGAATGATATAGAACATTATTTGTGCCCTTGTAATTGCAGTGGATGATGTTATGACACGATGGCGCAGCATCCGGAACCAATACCGGCGAGAAAGACAGTAGCGGGCTAGGAGTGGGTCAGCAGCCCCACTGAAGAAGAGGAAGTATATATACTATGACCGTCTTTCCATTTTGGATGCCAGTATGGATCTTAGGCAGTAAGTAAAAAACACTATACACATTTGTAATGAAAATAAATCATAGTCTTTTTTGTGGATTAGGGTTATGACATTGAAAATTCCATGTAAGGATGTGTCAATATAGTGCCAACAATAATGTAAACAAGCATAAATTCAAAAAGTGTCCTGGAGGAGAGAGGACCCTGGCCGCCAAGCATCCCAAGATTCAACAAGGGATGGGTGAGAATGTAGTATGCGAGTTTAGAGATGTTCAGGCAGTGTTTTGTGGGATGGGTTGTTACTGCATGTTATCTTATTGTTTGAAGAGGTGGTTGTGCCTGGTTTTTGTCTAGCTTGAAATGGTATGCCACATTATGATGTGTCATGATAGTGTTTGGTACATTTGTGGGGCTCTCCAAGACAAATCTTGTATATTCTTGTGTGAATATGAGATAAGAGGGAAGTATAGAAGGAGATGTTGTGCTGATCTGAGGTTGTGTTTTTTTGTGTAAATATTGCACACAGATGTGTAATTAAACAATGTCAAAAGAATAATTTCCTTTTATTGTTTTCTTAACAGAACACAGTCAAACCTCACAGAGCGGGAAACCGGATCAGAATCTGACCCTATCATTGATCCTGTAAGTGTGGAGGAAGAGGTTGCAGGACCATCTTTGGCTGCATCAGCATCCATCATTGAGGACCCATCAGCATCATCATCACTGCAGGCAGCAGCAAGTGAGGAAGATGCTGCACCACCACCCTCAGCAGCACATGATGTGGAAAGGCTTGTGGAACATGCCCACAGCAGCAGCCCTACAGGCCCACTGGTGTCATCCCCACAGGCAGCTGGGCCTTTACGGAGATCCCGGCGAAGGAGAGAACTTGAAGCCAGAAGAAGTGATGTTGATGCTGGGGTCCTCAATTATTTCACCAGGGCAGCCACAGATGATGGCGAGGAGGCCTTTGCCCGCAGCCTTGCCCGATACCTTAGACCCCTTCCCCGTGAGGTGAGGCTACATGTGAGAGGGTGTATACAAATCCTGATTGATTTAAGCACCCCTCCAAATAACCCCTATGAGGTTTTTGAATACCTGGAGCGAAGGCAGCTTGGCCAAACCAACCTCTTGCGCCTTCAATTCCCTCAACAGGAGCCAAATTAATCAGGATTTGCTGCACCTACTCCACGTATGCCTCCACTTCAACCCCTCCCATCCCAAAATCTACAAAGGCCATTAGAGTACCAAATGGCAGGCTTCAACCCCCAATCCCAATATGGCCACTTCTCCAGACACAGTGATGTTGGCTGGTCCCAACCTGGGTTTGGACAACATGGCCATTTTGGGTTGGGGTATGATGCAAGGCAATCTGTACCTCAGCATGATGCACAGAGCCAAATGGCTTATGGTCAACACACATCTGGCCAATATGGACAAGGCCAGTATTCTGGGCAACAAGCCACTGCATCCTCACAGGATGAACTGCCATCGGCCCAACAAAGGCCCCCTGACCAGGACCCAGAGCTGGCAACATCTCCCCCACCAACTTACAGGGATCTGTAATATGTTTTTTTTTTTTGTTTTGTGTTTTGGTAGCTGGCTACCATGTTAAATTTGCGTTTGCTAAACATTTCCACTTTGTTGTGGATCCTTGTTATAAAGTAACCCATAAAAAGGCTTATAAAAACATATGGCTAAAATATGGTTTAAAAAACCAAAAAAAAGGGTTGCAAAGTTAGTAAAACGTTTTCCAAAAAGCCAATTGATGTTTGTAGACTAATCATTTTTGCATCACACACATATTCAGAAAACAGAAACATATGGTCATTAAGGAAAAAAACACACACAGTACGTTTTCAGTGGATGAAAATAGTATATTTCAAAAACATATCTTTAAAAAAATAAAATCACAACTGAGAAACAGCATAATCTTGCCAGGGAGTAGAACCCTGAGGAGAAACAAAATAATTGGTCAATACATCCCTAACTTTGATGCCAGAAAGGGGACGGCGCGGAGGAGGGCCATGTGGTGTTGGACTAATGACACTACGCAACATGTGTTCATCATTACCATCTGAGAAGCAATCATGTATGCGGGTATAGTTGTGCAAAATGACTGATGCTTTGATTACTTCATTGACTGTAGCCTCACTGAGCTGCATGGCAGTCTGTAGGACACGCCATTTGGCCACCAGAATACCAAAGGCGCACTCCACCAGTCTGCACGCCCTAGAAAGGCGCAAATTAAATATCCTCCGACGGTGGTCCAGGATGCACCCACATTCTTCTGCTCCTCCTTCGTGGATCCACAATCACAGGGTATGGGTGGCCAAACCGACGAGACAATAGCCAGTTAAACAAAACCCGCTGTATTGGGATGAACTGCAGGTGGTCAGACATGGTCCAAATGTTACAACAACACTCCAACAGTTGCAAAACCACTAAATGACCATATGGGAGTGAGACACCTGTTGTAGAGGCCTTAAATAGGGTTGATGAGGGTAACTTAAAGCAATTTCAGCCGCCAAAACCATTAAATGTCCATTTTGTCAGGTTGCGTGAAAAATACGCATTACGGTGGGCATACGGATTACATACGCAACATTACATGCGCAAAATGCGCGACCACACCTTGCCTACGGAGTTCTTATGGATCACCGTATTTCTAATTTTGTAGCATATTACGGCCGTAAAATACGGACCGTATTTTTCAACGCTGAGTGTGAGGCCGGCCGAACGGTGTAAAAATAAATAAAACCAATTATTCACTTACTGTTGATTTCTTCACTCTGCCTCCCAAAGAATGCATATTTATCCTGTGCTCTATGCTGAGACCTTACATTAGGGTTCCTGTGTAAATCTCTGAAATATGTGATTCAGACAGAATCCCCAAGGGGAAGATTCCTTATAATGAGGCAGATGGAGGTACTGTGGAAACTGTGTGGCCTGTGATCAGGCGGTGTCCATCTTTTTAGACATGCATAAAAGTTTTATGCACTTTTGAAAAGAAGGACAATGATGAACAGAGGCCAAACAGACTTCAGAATAACTCTGCTGCCTCATTATAGTGAATGGATCCCTCGGGAGTTTCATTTGAATCACATGACTTGGAGATTTAGATGGAAACCCTGATGCAAGTGGTCAGCATAGAAGACCAGATAAATGTGATCCTAAATGTTATGTAAAATGTTCCTAATAAAAGCTTCAAATCAATCCAAAAAAAAGCAAGTCACCACACTCAGTTCTGTCATGTGCCAATGGAAATATTGTGGGCTTCCACATTACTAGTAGTACAAAAGTTCTGGAAAAGCAAAATAGATCCACGCCTCCGAAAGAAATCCAGTGAATTCTGAGCTCCCAAATCTAAATGGCCCTCTCCCATTTGATGCTTATAGTGTACCTAAACTAATAATAATAATAATCTTTATTTATATAGTGCCAACATATTCCGCAGTGCTTTACAGTTTAACAAATTAAAACGCAAGGCATAAGTAACAATGTTAACAATACAAAAATTACAGCACACTAAGATGACCCTGCTCATGAGAGCTTACAATCTACAATGAGGTGGGTGAGATACAAAGTACAGGAGCTTATTTACAATGATGTATTTACAATGATGGTCCAGCCATCTTGATGGAGTGGGGATTGATGGAGATAGTAAATGGGCTACACACGCACCCTTAAACATAAAATGACTGATTAGTGAATGTGATAGGCCGCTCTGAACAAATATGTTTTGAGGACACGCCTAACACTATGCAAATTGTGGATGGTCCTAATTTCTTGGGGTGGAGCATTCCAGAGGATTGACGCAGCGCTGGAGAAGACTTGGAGACGGGAGTGGGAGGTACAGATTAGTGCAGAGGCTAGTCGAAAGTCATTTGCAGAGCACAGCGGTCGGTAAGGCCGATACACAGGAATAAGGGAGGAGATGTCAGGGTGTGCTGTACTGTGGAGAGCTTTGTGGGTGAGAACAAGTACTTTGAATTGGATCCTATATGCAATGGGCAGCCAGTGTAATGACTGGTGAATAGAAGCTGCATCAGAATACCGATTAGCCAGATAGATGACCCTGGCTGCTGTATTAAGGATGGACTGGAGAGGGGAAAGTCGAGTGAGGGGGAGGAGAAATTAATAGAGCAATGCAGTAGTCCAGGCGGGAATGGATCAATGCGACAGTGAGGGTTTTTGTTGTTTCCATGGTGAGAAAAGGGCAGATTCTAGAGATGTTCTTTGGGTGTAAGCGGCACGAGCGGGCAAGAGATTGTATATGGGAAGTGAAGGAGAGATTGGTGTCAAACATAACACCCAGACAGCACGCCTGCTGCCGGGGTGTTATTCTGGTACCACCCATGGAGAGGGAAATGTCAGAATTAGGGAGGTTAGTAAGCGGTGGGAGCAGAAGAAGTTCCATTTCGGAGAGGGTGGACATGATGTCGGAGACTGCAGACAGAGAGTCACTGGCATTCTGTAGTACAGCGGGAGTAAGGTCAGGGGATGACGTATATAGTTGTGTGTCATCAGCATAAAGATGGTACTGAAAGCCAAATCTGCTGATAATGTCCATCCAAGAAAACAGCAAAGCTGCACAGCCGCTATCAAAACCAGCCACAATGAACGCGTGGTGGGAAAGGAGAGCCCGATCCTCACAACGGCGGTGCTCGCATGAAAACAGGTAACAGATCCATGGTATATCGAAGAAAATTCGGCAGCACTCACCAAGGGTTGCGTGGTCCAAATCTTTATTGAAGATACTTACAGTGCAGAAAACATGCTGACGGCACGGGGGAGCAGGAAAGACGAGGAGGTGAGCAGGGAAAGATTTGGACCACGCAACCCTCGGTGAGTGCTGCCGAATTTTCTTTGATATACCACAAATCTGCTGATGGTCTGTCCAATTGGGGCTGTGTAGAGAGAGAAAAGAAGTGGGCCAAGGACTGAGCCCTGAGGTACCCTGACAGTGAGATGAAGAGGGGATGAAGTGGAGCCAATGAACGATACACTGAAGGAACGATCAGAAAGAAAGGACGAGAACCAGTAGAGGGCAATATCCTTAATGCCTGGTGACTGGAGCCTAGAGAGTAAGAGATAGTGGTCAACAGTGTAAAAAGCTGCAGAGAGGTTGAGAAGAATGAGCAGAGAGTGGTCACCGTTACACTTTGCTGTCAGAAGGTCATTGGTCACTAAACCACATTTAGTGTCCATATGTTTGAAAGCCTGTCTAATTTATGGGTGCGTGTCACCAGAAGCATGAGTTGGTCACTGCAATGTACTGGTTACTACAATTTAATGGAGACTACAACGTACTGGTGACTACAACATACTTGGCACTACAACATATTGGGGACTACAATAGCAGATTTGCAATTTTCACTCACAAACATCCACTGCTGCTTGTTTCTGGAAAACACACATGATAAACACCTAGAAAACACCTGTAGATAAATTCCCAGAGGGGTATAATTTACAAAACGGGGTCATTTGAAAGGGGAATCTGCTCTTCTAGCACTTAGGAGCTCTGTATATGGAGTCTGCAAACTATTCTAGGAAAATCTGTGCTCCAGGAGGCAAATAGCGCTCTGTCCCTCCCGAGTCTTGCCTTGTGTCTAAGCAGCACTATACAGCCACAGGAAATTCTACATTCAGCAGAAATTGTACAATTTTGGTACCATTTTTGCCCATTTCCCTTTGTGAAAATGTAAAATCTGGGACGAAAACTAAATTTTAGTGGTGAAATTGTAATTATTTTTTCTTTACTGCCCAATGATATAAAATTTTGTCACACATCTGTTGTGTCAATATGATCAATGCATCCTTAGATGAATTCATTGAGAAGTTATGTTTGTAAAATGGGGTCACTAACGGAGATTACTTCTCTTCCGGCACTTCAGGGGGTTCTGACAATGTGATATGACACCCTCAAAACAAGTCCTGAAAAATCTACACTTTACTATAGCGCTTCTTCCCTTCTTACCTTTGCACTGTACCTCAAAATCAGTTTTTGGACCACGTAATGGGTATTGGCATACTCAGGAGAAATTGCACAACAATATTTGTGGTCCGTTGTGTCCTTTTACCCTTGTGAAAATGAAATATTTGGGGATAAATTGACATTTTTGTGAGAAAAATTTGATTTTTTTATTTTTATGGCTCTATGTTAAAAACTTTTGTGAAGCATCTGTGGGTTGAAGGTGCTTACCACATATCTAGATACATTCCTTGAGGGGTCTAGTTTAAAACATGGTGTCACTTGTGCGAGGTTTCCACTGTTTAGGCTCTCCAAACAGGACATGGTGTCTAATCTCAATTCCAGCCATTTTTGGTTGAAAAAGTCAAACGGCGCTCCTTCCTTGTGCGCAAACAGTGGCTTACCCTTACATTTTGGGTATCAGCACACTCAGGACAAATTGCACACTAACTTTTGGGGTCCAATTTCTCTTTTTAATAAAAGGATAAATTGGACCCCAAAAGTTGTTGTCCAATTTGTCCTGAGTACGCTGATACCCCATATGTGGGGGGGGGGACCACTGTTTGGGCGCATGGCAGAGCTCAGAAGGGAAGGAGCGCCATTTGGAATACAGACTTAGATGGATTGGTCTGCAGGCATCACGTTTCATTTGCAGAGCCCCTGATGTACCCAAACAGTAGAAACCCCCCACAAGTGAACCCATATTGGAAACTAGACCCCCAAGGAACTTATCTAGATGTGTTGTGAGAACTTTGAACCCCCAAGTGTTTCACTGCAGTTTACAATGCAGAGCCACGAAAATAAAAAAATCTTATTTTTCCCACAAAAATGATTTTTAGCCCCCCACATTTTTATTTTCCCAAGGATAACAAGAGAACTTGGACCCCAAAAGTTGTTGTCCAATTTGTCCTGAGTACGCTGATACCCCATATGTTGGGATAAACCCCTGTTTGGGCACACGGGAGAGCTCGGAAGGGAAGGAGCACTGTTTTACTTTTTCAACGCAGAATTGGCTGGAATTGAGATCGGACGCCATGTCGCGTTTGGAGAGCCCCTGATGTGCCTGAACAGTGGAAACTCCCCAATTCTACCTGAAACCCTAATACAACAACACCCCTAACCATAATCCCAACGGTAACCCTAACCACACCCCTAACCCTGACACACCCCTAACTCTAATCCCAACTCTAATCCCAACCGTAAATATAATCCAAACCCTAAACCTAACTTTAGCCCCAACCCTAACCCTAACTTTAGAACCAACCCTAACCCTAACTTTAGCGCCAACCCTAACCCTAACTTTAGCCCCAACCCTAACCCTAACTTTAGCTCCGAACCCTAACCCCAACCCTAAACCTAGCCCTAACCCTAGCCCTAACCCTAGCCCTAACCCTAGCCCCAACCCTAACCCCAACCCTAGCCCCAACCCTAAACCTAGCCCTAACCCCAGCCCCAACCCTAGCCCCAACCCTAGCCCTAACCCTAGCCCCAACCCTAGCACTAACCCTAACCCTAGCCCTAACCCTAGTCCTAACCCTAGTCCTAACCCTAGCCCTAACCCTAGCCCTGATGGGAAAATGGAAATAAATACATTTTTTTTATTTTATTATTTTTCCCTAACTAAGTAGGTGATGAAGGGGGGTTTGATTTACTTTTATAGCATTTTTTATATCGGATTTTTATGATTGGCAGCTGTCACACACTAAAAGACGCTTTTTTATAGCAAAAAAGTTTTTGCATCTCCACATTTTGAGACCTATAATTTTTCCATATTTGAGTCCACAGAGTCATCTGAGGTCTTGTTTTTTGCGGGACGAGTTGATGTTTTTATTGGTAACATTTTTGGACACGTGACAGTTTTTGATCACTTTTTATTCTGATTTTTGTGAGGCAGAATGACCAAAAACCAGCTATTCATGAATTTCTTTTGGGGGAGGCGTTTATACCATTCCGCGTTTGGTAAAATTGATAAAGCAGTTTTATTCGTCGGGTCAGTACGATTACAGCAATATCTCATTATCTCATTTATATAATTTTTTTAATGTTTTGGCGCTTTTATACGATAAAAGCTATTTTATAGAAAAAATAATTATTTTGGCATCGCTTTATTCTCAGGACTATAACTTTTAAATTTTTTTGCTTATTATGCTTTGTGGTGGCTCGTTTTTTGCGGGACAAGATGAAGTTTTCAGCAATACCATGGTTATTTACATCCGTCTTTTTGATCGCGTGTTATTCCACTTTTTGTTCGGCGGTATGATAATAAAGCGTTTTTTGGCTCGTTTTTTTTTTTTCTTACGGTGTTCACTGAAGGGGTTAACTAGTGGGACAGTTTTATAGGATGGGTCGTTACAGACGCGGCAATACTAAATATGTGTACTTTTATTGTTTGTTGTTTTTTTTTAGATAAAGAAATGTATTTATGGGAATAATTTTTTTTTTAATTTATTTATTTAGTAATTTTTTTTTTTTTTACACATGTCGAAATTTTTTTTTTTACTATTTTACTTTGTCCCGGGGGGGACATCACAGATCGCTGATCTCACAGTTTGCACAGCACTCTGTGAGATCGGCGATCTCACTCATCGCTGCAGGCTTAAAGAGCTGCAGTTGCAGCCTGCTCCTGACCCGGAAGTACTCCCTGCAGGACCCGGATGCAGCCCTGCAGCCATTTTGGATCCGGGGACTGCAGGGAGAAGACCTCGGTACAAGGTGAGCACATCACCTTGTACCGATCGTCTCAGGGAAGCACGCAGGGAGCCCCCTCCCTGCGCGATGCTTCCCTGTACCGCCGGCACATCGCGATCACATCTAGATAAGTTCACCGAGGGGTCTAATTTCCAAAATTTTGTCACTTATGGGGGATTTCCACAGTTAAGGCAGATCATGAGCTCTCCAAATGCGACATTGCATCTGCTAATTATTTCAGCAAATTTTGCATTCTAAAAGTCAAATGGTGCTCCCTTCCACAAATGGCGTATTGGCATGCTTAAGATAACTTGTACTACAAATTTTGGAGTTCATTTTTTCTGTTACCCTTGTGAAAATAAAAAAAAATTGGATCTAAATTAAAATTTTTGTGAAAAGAAGATAATTGTTCACTTTTTCCTTCCACATTCCAAGCATTCCTGTGAAGAACTTGAATGGTTAGTAAACTTCTTGAATGTGGTTTTGAGCACCTAGAGGGGTGCAGTATTTAGAATTGTGTCACTTTGGGGAATTTTCTGACGTAGAGGCCCTTCAAAGTCACTTTAATTGTAATGTAGTCCCTTAAAAAATGTTATTGTACATTTTGTTGAAAAAATGAGAAATCACTGGTGATTTAACCCTTATAATTTCCTAATAAGAAAAAATTGTGTTTCAAAAATTGTGCTTATGTGGCTGTCCTGGAATGGTACCTGGTGTTTCCTGGCATCCCAGCCTTTCCTCACCATCAGAGGCCCAAGTCCCAGTAGACACTTAGTCATGCCCCTCCAGTGTAAGCCTGACCTGTGGTGCAGTAGATCCATACCCACCAGCATTCCATTGAGCTATGCTATTGTGTTAAACTATGTATGTACTTAGCCAGAGTCGGTCTGGCCTGGTGGGGTATCGGGAAATGCCCGGTGAACCCTTGGCTGAGGGATGGAGAGGAGGAGACGAAAAAGGAAAAAAGAAAGTTTGTGGTTTTAAGGGGCGCAGGCCCATTAAAAATGCAGGCCGCGTATGTGCAGGGGCGCGTGCACACAGCGTTCATTACCTGAACTGCCGCGGCGCACATCCCGATCCATACTGAAGAGTGTGCTCCCGTCATCACCGGCATATAACGTCAGTGTCATGCGCCGCATGCGACGTGCGCATGCATTCACATCTGGCTTCTGCTATGTCGGCGGCCATTTTACTATGTGAGCTCCGGACCTGCAGAGGAGAAGGAGGATGAGGACACTGCAAGGCGCAAGGAGCGCAGGAAGATAAGGAGAATCTTTTTTTTCTCCTCTTTGCGTGTGTATATGTGTGTGTGTGTGTGTGTGTGTGTGTGTGCATGTGGCCAGGCTGGAGACACATGGGGGGGACCAGGCTGGAGACACATGGGGGGGCCAGGCTGGAAATACATGGGAATCCCATCTGGAGACACATAGGGGGGACAAGGCTGGAGACACATAAGGGAGGCCAAGGCTGGAGACACAGAGGGGACCAGGCTGGGGACACATAGGGGGGACCTGGCTGGAGACACGTAGGGGGGCCAGGCTGGAGACACATGGGGTGGACCAGGCTGGAGACATGTAGGGGGACCAGGCTGGAAACACATGGGGGGACCA
This sequence comes from Ranitomeya imitator, assembly GCF_032444005.1. Taxonomy (NCBI): domain Eukaryota; kingdom Metazoa; phylum Chordata; class Amphibia; order Anura; family Dendrobatidae; genus Ranitomeya; species Ranitomeya imitator. The sequence continues at coordinate 70,072,616 of NC_091285.1, forward strand.
GTCTGGAGACACATGGGGCAGCAGGACAAGGTGACAGGATGGATATATAGTGCAGCAGGATAAGTGGCCAGGATGGATACATATACGGGGCAGGATAAGGGACCAGGATGGATATATGGGGCCAAGATGGATGTATAGGGGTCCAGGATGCAGATTTATGGGTGAGCCAGGATGCATATGTATGGGTGAGCCAGGATGCATATGTATATATTTGGGGGGCCAGGATGGATTTATGGGGGGTGGGGCAGGACAAGGGACCAGAATGCACATATATGGCGGACCAGGATGCTTATATGGGGGTGCCAGGATATATATATATATATATATATATATATATATATATATATACTAGTTGGTGGCCCGATTCTAATGCATCGGGTATTCTAGAATATCTATGCATGTACGTCACGCTATGAGTGGGGGTTAAATTCCGCACCAATATCGCTGACTGATCGCGGCTAGCCGGGCGCGACCAATCAGCGAAGCGTAGTTGAAATCCTGCACCAATTCCAATTCGTGGCCGGATTACGTTTCGCTGATTGGTCGCGCTTGGCCAGGCACGACTAATCACTGAAGCGGTGTTTAAATCCCATGACAATATCGCTGATTCATTGCAGCCGGCCGCATAGTATATAGCACAGCCACGTAGCATATAGCAGCCACTTAGTATATAGCACAGCCATGTAGTATATAGCACAGCAATGTAGTATATAACACAGCCCATGCAGTATATAGCACAGCCACGTAGTATATTGCACAGCCACGTAGTAGATAGCACAGGCACGTAATATATAGCACAGCAATGTAGTATATAGCAGCCACATAGTATATAACACAGCCCACGTAGTATACAGCACTGTGACATAATATATAGCAGCCACATAGTATATAACACAGACAGCCACGTAGTATATAGCACAGCCACGTAGTATATTGCACAGTCACGTAGTATATAGCAGTCACGTAGTATATAGCAACCACGTAATATATAGCAGCCATGTAGTATATAGCACAGCCACGTAGTATATAGCACAGTAATTTAGTATATAGCAGCCACGTAGTATATAACACAGCCCACGTAGTATATAACACAGCGACATAATATATAGCAGCCACGTAGTATATAACACACACAGCCAAGTAGTATATAATACAGACAGCCACGTAGTATATAGCACAGCCACGTAGTATACAGCAGTCATGTAGTATATATCAGCCATGTAATATATAGCAGTATAGAATGTGGAGCTTTTATCCCCATTAGACTGGAGTGGCATGTACAACTCGACCACTGATCCATTCATTCCAAAAGAGGCTGTACTTGTTTTTTTATGGAAGCCCCAAAGAGGGTTAATGAAGTCGCGGTCAGACATCCCATCCTGCCACCCCACTTTAAAATGGGGATAAGTGTCCTATCAACGATGAAACGTCCCCATTCTTCCGATCGGTGCCGTTTCTAATGGTCAGACTTAAGCGATCACCTATCCTGTGGAGCCCATGGATGGGTGATAATTTGTTTTAACCACAGAACCCCATTAATGTAAACTACCGAATTTATACATCCCAGTTATGTGGGCGCACAGTAGATGTGCAGGAGCCGCCTGTGTTTTACCGCCGATGCTCCACTATAATCAGGATAACTACTGACAGATATTTGCATCTAGCTGTAGGATGGGCCCCTAGAGTCCATTCCCCTGGTGGGCCCCAGACACCCCAGTCTGACCCTGTACTTAGCTGCTTCCTTTTCACTTAATTTCAGTAATTGCTCCACTCAGCCAGCCTAACTTGGAGTCTCTCGAACTTATAGTGTTCATTACTGGTATACCTGGTGACCTCAATACTTCTTTATATCGTAATTAAAATTTTCACCCAATGCTGGATAGAAGCAATGATTTCTAGATAACATTGAATTGAGGGGTTGAAATGAAGAAGGACATGTATAAGTTTGAGGCATTGTGGGTTAACTATTTTGATGAATAAAGGTACCATCACATTAAGCGACGCTGCAGCGATATAGGCAACGATGCCGATCGCTGCAGCATCGCTGTTTCGTCGCTGTGTGGTCGCTGGAGAGCTGTCACAAAGACAGCTCTCCAGCGACCAACGATGCCGAAGTCCCCTGGTAACCAGGGTAAACATCGGGTTACTAAGCGCAGGGCCGTAAAGCAGAGCGGTGACGTCACCGCTGTGCTTTACGGCTGGCCGGCGCTCACAGTCAGTGCGGGAAGCTGACGGCGAGGGGACAGACACCGGAATGTAAGTATGTACTGTTTGGTTTTTTTGCATTTACAATGGTAACCAGGGTAAACATCGGGTTACTAAGCGCGGCCCTGCGCTTAGTAACCCGATATTTACCCTGGTTACCAGTGAAGACATCACTGAATCGGCATCACACACGCCGATTCAGCGATGTCAGCGGGAGATCCAATGACGAAATAAAGTTCTGGCCTTTCTGCTCCGACCAACGATGTCACAGCGGGATCCAGATCGCTGCTGCGTGTCAAACACAACGATATCGCTATCCAGGACGCTGCAACGTCACGGATCGCTAGCGATATCGTTGTTAAGTTGTTCAGTGTGAAGGTACCTTAAGGCCTGGCATCTGCTCATAAGCAGAGACAAAAGCAACGCTTCATTAAAAACAAGTGCATAAATGTATCTGGGAACTTAGTCTCATGCTCCTAAATTTGATGTACCCAGTGTTCACATGTTCCTTCTTGTACTATTTCTGTGTTTGACAAGGAAGAATTGTAGTATCTGCCATCACTCCACCGCTCATCTAACCTTTCCTCTTTACATTTTGCCCTTCCTCTATCAGCAGACATTAATACTTGCTACAATGAAATGTTTTAGCTTCCTTACTTGGATTCTTCCCTACCTATTTTAAGTATGTCCTAGTTAAAGGGAACCTGTCACCTGAATTTGGCGGGACTGGTTTTGGGTCATATGGGCGGAGTTTATGGGTGTTTGATTCACCCTTTCCTTACCCGCTGGCTGCATACTGGCTGCAATATTGGATTGAAGTTCATTCTCTGTCCTCCATAGTACACGCCTGCACAAGGCAAGATTGCTTTGCACAGGCGTGTACTATGGAGGACAGAGAATGAACTTCAATCCAATATTGCAGCCAGCATGCAGCCAGCGGGTAAGGAAAGGGTGAATCAAACACCCGAAAACTCCGCCCATATGACCCAAAACCAGTCCCGCCAAATTCAGGTGACAGAGTCCCTTTAACTAAAGAGCTAGGCAGCATACTCTTGACCGATCTTCCTGTGCTGTCATCCTGCATCTTGACTCCTCATTCCATGGAAAGTACTGGATTGCCTGATGTATGTTCATCTGGTTAGTAATCCCTAGTCCAGCTATGTGACGGATGCATTATATGCGATGGTTTCAGTATCTATAATAAAACGGTGGAAGCGTCACTCTGTCCGAAGCCTTTATAGACTGCACAAGCGCGACGCACCGCACCTGCGCTGTCTGGACAAGAGTGACGCAGCCAAACTTACTTATCCCCCCCATTATACCGGCCATGGGGGTTCCACACACCCGTGTATCCCCCATAATATAGCGGCCATGGGGGCTCTGTGCTCTGCAGCTCCGGTCAGGGTAGATGTAGAGCCCAGCGGAGCTCCAGGACCTTCAATGATGTCACCAGCATGTGACCAGTGATGCGAGTGGGCGGAGTCAGCCCTCGCTGTGCTGGCTGCAGGGGTGCTATATCCATTATAGCCAGCGCCGCACTCAGTCACTAAGTACAGCCACACTCACACAGTACAGCCTCACTCGCCCGCACTCACACAGTACAGCCAAACTCGCCCGCACTCACACAGTACAGCCACACTCAGCCACACTCACACAGTACAGCCACACTCAGCCACACTCACACAGTACAGCCACACTCAGCCACACTCACACAGTACAGCCACACTCAGCCACACTCACACAGTAAAGCCACACTCATGCAGTACAGCCGCACTCACGCAGTACAGCTGCGCTCAGTATAGCTGCACTCAGACAGTACAGCCGTGCTCAGTATAGCTGCACTCAGACAGTACAGCCGTGCTCAGTATAGCTGCACTCAGACAGTACAGCGGCACTCAGGCAGCACAGCCACACTCAGGGAGCACAGCCGCAGTCAGCACAGCCGCACTCAGCACAGCCGCACTCAGCACAGCCACACTCGGGCAGCACAGCCGGAGAGAGAAAGATGGGAGCAACATATGGCAGAATGGAAACAGGAACAGGCAGAATGGGTGCAGCATATTACAACAGAATAGGGGCACAGGATGGGAGCAGAACATGACAGAATGGTTGCGCAGGATGGGAGCACCACATGACAAAATGGGGACGCAGGATGGGAACAGCACATGACAGAATGGTTGCGCACGATGGGAGCACCACATGACAGGATGGGGGCAGGATGGGAGCAGCACATGACAAGACGGGGCGCAGGATGGGACCACATGACAGGATGGGGACGCAGGATGGAGCAGCACATGACAGGATGGGGATGCAGGTTGGAACAGCACATGACAGGATGGGGGCGCAGGGTGGAGCAGCACATGACAGGATGGGGGCGCAGGATGGAGCAGCACATGACAGGATGGGGGCGCAGGATGGAGCAGCACATGACAGGATGGGGACGCAGGATGGAGCAGCACATACCAGGATGGAGACCATATACCAATATAAATGCTCGCCACCCGGGCGTAGAACGGGTTCAATAGCTAGTTTATATATATTTCTGTAAAACAGCATTAACCTTTGTATCCATTTCGCCTTGGGCAGTAGAAACTTTAAGTTGTCATGCATTTTTCATTTGCTTTTAACATAGTTGATTACCCGCAACTTTTACACATTCTCTATTTTGGCTAAAATTCCCGGTTTAATTTCATATTCACCTATGACCATATCCAAAAGAGCTGCCTTTTTTGCTGGTTGTTAGAGATGAATGAACGTTCTTGGTGATACTTGGTGATACACTGGTGATACACTTGGTGATACTTGGTGATACACTGAACTATTTGGGTGCTCGAAAGAACTCAGCACTCGGTAAGCATTAGTTGGTGCTCAATTTCAAACTTGAATCCCCACCCTGAATGATTGGCACCTGTTACACAGCCAAAAAGCACACGGGGATTGCCTGAGAGTTGCAGTAATGCCATAGCCATCTTGGTATTGGCATTAATGTGATTGACTAGTCTTATATCATCAGGAGATATAAAAGGTGGGGCGCCACCAGGCTCGGAACACTGACACCATTGCAGAACTCAGGGACAATTTTTATTGGAAGGAGAGAGTGCTTGTCCAGGCCTGTGTGCACATTTTAATGAATAAGAGTCCTCTGGTGTTGAGACTGGTGCTGATGTTGAACCATCATATTAACAGACCTTTTAAGAGCTAATCTTGTTTTTTGCTGTTTGTATCAAATATATACTGCATTTAGTCTAGGGTTGGACAGTTCATGAGTAGGGAGAGTGGCTGAATACAGTCTCTAGGCAGGGCTTAGGGCTTTGCAGTCTGTTGCTATACATTTATAGCCTCGGCAGTTGACCACATTCTTTTTTTTGTTGAAAAAATTGACTAAATTGTCATCCATTACATGCTTTGTGGTACATTTTGGTGTTATATAACACTTTCTAAAAGCATTGACTTTTTTGTATCCAATTTCTCATTCACAAAGTATTACATGCTCTATGGTACATTTTGGTAGTGTATAACACTCCAAAAAGCATTGAAATTTTTTTCTGGATTCAATTATTCATCCATAGAGTATTATATGCTTTATGCTACAATTCTGAGGTATATAACAAGCTAATAAAGGGTTGAAAAAATGTATGGATTCAATTACTCATCCATAAAGTATTGCTTTGTAGTGCATTTCTGTGGTATCTAACAATCCCAAAAAGTGTTGAAATTTTTTTCCGTATTTAATTACTCATTCATAGAGTATTACATGCTCTGTGGTAATTTCAGTGGTATATAACACTCCAAAAAGCATTAAAAATAGTGATGAGTGAATATACTCGTTCCTCGAGATTTCCCAAACATGCTCAGGTGTCCTCCGAGTATTTTTTAGTGCTCGGAAATTTAGTTTTTATTGCCGCAGCTGAATGATTTACATCTGTTAGCCAGCATAAGTACATGTGGGGATTCCCTAGCAACCAGGCAATCCCGACATGTGCTAATGCTGGCTAACAAATGTAAATCATTCAGCTGCGGCAATAAAAACTACATTTCTGAGCACTAAAAAATACTCGGAGGACACCCAAGCGTGCTCGGGAAATCTCAAGTAACAAGTATATTCTCTCATCACTAATTAAAAATGTTTCTGAAATCAGTTACTAATCCACAGAGTATTAAGTGCTTAGTAGGGTTGAGCGAAACGGATCGTTCATTTTCAAAAGTCGCCGACTTTTGGCAAAGTTGGGTTTCATGAAACCCGACCCGATCCCTGTGTGGGGTCGGCCATGCGGTACGCGACTTTCGCGCCAAAGTCGCGTTTCGTATGACACGCTTGGCGCCATTTTTTTCAGCCAATGAAGGGGCGTGGGCAGAGTGATGACATAGGTCTTAGGGGCGTGGACGCCTATCGCCATGTTGTCGCTTGTGCGCTGTATCGATTTGCACTGTGTAACACCAGCTTTTCAGTTCAGGGACGAACGGAGGGGAGAGAGAGAGAGAGAGAGAGAAAAAAAAAATTCCCATTGGCTTTGCATTGGGTTTCGTGTTTCGGTCGATCCTCGACTTTTCGCCATAATCGGCCGATTTCACTCGACTCGACTTTTGAGATAGTCGGGTTTCGCGAAACCCAGCTCGACCCTAAAAAAGTCAAGGTCGCTCAACCCTAGTGCTTAGTGCTACATTTCTGTGCTATATAACACTCTAAAAAAGCATTGAATAATATTTCTGTATTCAATTACTCATCCATAAAGTATTACTAGTGTGGTGCTTCATTTCTGTGTTATAAAACACTCCAAAAAAGCGTAGAAAAAATGGTCTGTGTTCAACGACTTATCCATAGAGTATTATGTGCTTTTTGCTACATTTCTATGGCCTACAACACTCCAAAAAAGTGTTGAAATTTTTTTCTGGATTCAATTAGCCATCCATAGAGTGTTACATGCTCTGTGGTACATTTCACTGGTATATAACACTACTAAAAAGCATTGAAAAGTTTTTCTGGATTGAATTTGTCATCCATACACTTTTACATGTTTTGAGTTACATTGCAGTGGTATTAAACTTCAAATAACTGCTTTGACTGCTGCAGGTGACAATTTTTTTTTCTTATTAAAAATATACTTGGTTTCAAGAGACTTAGCAATTAGAAAATGCATAAGGTGTGCGAATACGGATGGTGAAGTGGAAGTGCTGATGATGGTGCACACAGTTGTCGAGGACATGGGGCAGGTGCGACTATATTTATTTCTGGAGCACAAGAAACATGCCCTTCCACATATGTTCCTGTCCCACTTTGCAGGAAGGCATTTCTGATTCCAAGGCAATGCGCACAGGTGGTTGGTTGGATAGCAGTTAATGCGTCCAGCATGCTTGGCAGCAGCATCCAGTCATCCACACTGTCCAGTGTCACCAGCCAACAGTCTGAATCTCTTAATCCTCACCCTGATATTTCTTCCTTTCTCTGTGTTGAGTCCCAGGAGACTAGTGATACCACACTAGGACAGTCTGAGGAGCTCATTACAACATAATTTCTTGATAGTGGCCTCTCAATGTTCCAAGAGAGACAAAAGAGCATGCTGATTAGTGATGCACAAAACTTCAGAATTTAAGAACCATAATGAAATCTTTACTCTTCAAAAAATTCGGAGTCCCCAAAGATTTAATTATGGTTCTTAAATTCTGAACCTTAATAATCTTCACTTTTTCCCTGATAATTCTGCCTCGACCAGTGGACAATACTCATCGGAGGGAACTAAGGGCAAGGCAGCTTACTCTAGGACAGGGCCACCCTTGGGGACTGTCCTTGTGAGGATGGGAGACCTGCATGGGGGATAATAGGGCAGCTTATCTAGCATACTCCTTTCTCCCCAGTTTCCCTATTGTAAGCATGACCGGCCCCAGGACATTGAAGGGGTAAGACCAAACTATTTTATTATTTGCACTCATATTTTTTTGAGCACTTTCTTTGTGGTATTGTTTGAATTTTATGTGTTCCCCTGTTTTATATGATTATTTTAAAAGTTAGGGTTTATGTCCCACTAATATTCATCTTTGCTGCTATCTACCTATTTTGATGTCTAACCACAGATTTTTAAATATATTCAGATGAGGGGACTGTGAGGGTCATTGTAAAACCTTCAGTCTGCAAATTTTGAGGTAGTCTATTGTGGATTTTGACCTGTGTTTAGAAGCCATCCTCTTTTCAACGTCAGCTTTTTTTTACAAATGGTGTTATGTTTGCATCAAGAGCTTATTGAAATTCCATTGAATTCATTATTTTCTCTACCTGTACAATATTCCTTGTGCCATTGGCTGCAACACAACCCCAAAGTATGATTGATCCACCCCCATGCTTAATGGTTGATGGGATATTCTTTTACTGAAATTCTGTGCCCTTTTTTCTCTGCACATACCTTTGATCTTTGGAGCCAAAGAGTTCTATTTTAACCTCATTGGTCCACAGGACATGTTTCCAAAATGCATTAGACTTGTTTAGATGTTATTTTGCATACTTATGACTCTGAATTTTAAGGAGAGGATGCAGGAGAGGTTTTCTTCTTATGACTCTTCCATGAAGATCCAATTTTTGCAGATGTGTCTGAATAGTAGAACAATGTACCACAACTCCAGTTTCTGCTAAATCTTTCTGAAGGTCTTTTGCAGTCAATCGGGGATTCTGATTAGCTTCTCCAGAATTCCTATGAGCAGCTTGCAATGAAATTTTGCTTGGTCTTCAAGACTTATCTTGACCTCCACTGCTCCTGTTAATTGCCATTTCTTAATTTCATTTTGAACTGAGGAAAGTGCAACTTGAAAACAAAATCTTCTTATAGCCTTCTTCTGCTTTGTGGGCCTCCACCATTTTTATTTTCAAAGTGCTATGCAGCTGCTTCGAAGAACCCATGGCTGCAGTTTATTGGCACAAGGTTAGAGGAGGCTGGGTTTTTACAAAGCTAGGAAAATTGCATTATCTGGCTTAACAATGATCGTGAACAATAAATAAATAAAGGGCTGAAACCTTGGTCAAAGTTATCTGAGCACACAAATCTCCAAGAGTGCCCAAACTTTTGCATCAGCCATTTTTCCATTTAGTAATTTTTATGATATAAAAAAATCACAAAATTTTGGGGGGCCTAAAATACAAAGGAAATGTGTAATCTTTAACTTTAGGCCTTTTAGATGTCATTTCGTCTTCAACTTGCTTAACTGTTCACAATAACAGTAATTTTGACCAAGGGGTGCCTAAACTTTTACATGTCGCTGTATGTAGAAAACAACAATTGTTAGGACACAGTAACAATTGTTAGGCCAATGCAAAGCAGAACGAGCTTCTTGATTTTCTATCTTTCTTCTTAACATAAGTGACTGAGCTATTTAACTTCGTTTGTTCGCGCTTTCTATAGATCATTTTTTTTTATTTCATACATCGTGAAGTGTTCCAAATTTTTGGGAGATTTTAGAATTTTAAATACTACTACTAACACTCATGCTCTATTACACAATCATTTTATTTGAGCAATATCTGATATTTTTAACTTTTGAGTTAATAATCAGACATATTTGATCATTCAGAAGCTGTTTTGTCCCATTTGTTCAATTTCTTTTAAAGAATAAATATTTCTAGATAGAAGGATGGATCATAGAAATGAGACAGCTATGAGACATATACAGTAAATATAGTTAGATATATAAATCGATCGATAAACAAATCTTTTTAGAATACATAATTGGGTCCACAAACTGTAGAAGAAGACAAATCTATAGATACAGAATTTAATTAATAATGTTGGCTTTATGTAGTCACTGTAGAAACCAAGGACTGTTCTGTAATACTCTTGCTAATCAGTATACAGTGCACGCTTAGACTTTGTATGGTGTTCAGTATTGGACACAGGGCAATCATCAATACATTTGGGAATAGGGATAAACCTAAGGTTTGAAGAAAATGAGATTGACTTGGCTTATTCCATACAATTTACTTTTAATACCTTGTCAGCAGGCAAATTATGAAAGTTGTCCCAAATGAATATGATCGGGTGTGATATGCATGATTGCCTGGAAAAGTCCAACATTTGATTGCGCATCATTAAGTGATAATGAATACCTTTCTGATAAATATCGATCACATATCATTCAATGCAGTGTTATCCTTTGTGATCTTACTGGAGCTTTTATTGGTGTCGTGGAATATCAGAGCCAATAAACCTTTTAAATAACAGAAAATATGAGTAAAGCTGAAAATCAGAAAGGTGACAGATGTCAATGAGTTTTCACCTAATATTAAAATATCCATATTGTAACTGAGTTAATCCATTAAAGGTTTCACACTAAGTTAATAATTTATCCACTATCTACAGAATTGGGGGTAATGTATTGATCATTGGGGGCCATAGTACTGGGTCCTCCAGCGATACTGAGAATGGGACACTGAAGAAAGTCGAGCATGTGAACCTCTGCTCCATTGACATTATCACAGTATTACGTTGGCATTCGGTTAGTTATGTAGACTAGACACATCTGTGCCGTGACTACACTATGACACAAAGATAATTAACCCTGCTGTTGTCTACGGTCTGGGAAGACCGATTTTGAACTTTGATATTTTTTGGGGTGTTCAAGATGCAGTTCTGAATCTTGTGGTTGATTGATTTAAATGAGGATGGGTCGATCAGCCACGGGTTTCAGAGCCACATCTTGAATATTTTAAAGAATATCGAAGTTCAAGGTTGGTCGTTTTTGACCGAAGACAACAGCAGGGTTAAGCTGTCCCTTATCTAAGCTCCACCCCTAAAACATTTGCTAGCCAAAAATTTAAGGAATCAGTAGGAAAGTAATTCTTTCGTTCCCTGCAGAATTTCTAGAATACTACATCAGTAACATGAAGTTAATCCCAAAGATTGACAACAGTGTTCTTCTTCTCAGACAAAGAAGTGAAGGCTGCAGCTAATCAGCAGCCACGGTTTGTTTGCAGCAGTCAACCTGCTGGACAGGTGACTGGCTGGGGACACATTACTGAAGTCGGAGTAATGGAGTTGAGGCAATAGCTAAGTACAGATTGTTTTTATCATAGCTTGAACCTTTTAACTATTAATAAGGGGTGGTGTTGTAATGAAAAAAACACTTCAATATGACTGAGCCATATAATGAGGAACAGCCACTACTGTGTGTAAACTGCTGCTCCTGCGTAAACATCGGTTGTTGGAGAGCCTAGGAGCCTCAATGTCCACTATTAGATGTTTGAGCCCCGGAAAACTCATTCGAGTATAATTTAAAAACCACTAAAGAAGCACTCCCAGAATTTTTTTATTGGCTAAACATGTGCTAATGTATATACCGGGTAGTGTTGGTATATTAATATACTCATCACTCGCCATCTTCCCCAGTGTCCAGGGCAGCTCTGGTTCTCTTCTGTGTCATGTGATGACTTTTCCAATGTGTGAGCTAGCACTCTATGTATGAGCCTTAAGTCAGTTTAATAATTTAAGCCAAGGGGACTTGATCTGACATTATCACTGTCATTCAGAGAGTTGGAATAACCACCAAGTAAATGAGAAGAGTAACGGAGTGACGCTGGAAACTGGGGAAGATGGTGATCAATAAGCATTTTAATGTACTTGCACTACTCTACATATAAATTTACACATGGTTAACAAATAAAAGCTTGCTGTGAGTGATTATTTAACATTGTATTAAACGAGTTTTATACTCACCTTTCCCTGCAGCGCCATTCCAGCAATGTCAAAAGATGAGGTGACATAATTTTGTCACTTGACCGCCGACGGGCTTTAGCATTGATTAATTCATTTGTACGAATGTCCAAAATATTAATGAACATCAGCAGATTATCAGCTGTTAATTGGCTGCACAGTTTAAGAGAAACAACAATGTCACAGCCCCCGCCGGGAATAGAAATGCCAACGATGCAACTGTCACTATTACTGGGAGGTGAGTATACATTATTTTATTTCCTATGGCCCCCTGAATTAAGCTGTGGTTTTCTAGTGATAGACAATTCCTTTAACACATAATGTGATTGAATAAAATATAAGGTTAGAGGTACTTACTTTAGCATCTCTGTATATAGCAACAGTAATTTATTTCTGAATAAAACCTATACGAGTCTTCTGTCTATCATAAATGCTTTATTGGATATATTGGGCTAATTTAAAAAAATGTTAATTATCCTCATTTTTAGATACCAGAGATTTTTCAGGATCAAGATAACCTGTAAACAGATAATATTTCTGGATCTTCTAAATCATCCCAGCATTTTTCTAAATGTAATCTTATCATTAAGTTTCCTTTTCTACATTAGTGGAATATTTTCCTTTACACAAATGTTAAAGCCCATGAAATGCTAAATACAGAGACGAAAATACTTTTCTAGATCGCATATTTTACATTGATTATATTATATAGATTTTCTTAATATTCTGACATTTTCCTTAGCATAGATAAACTACATACATAGCCAAACAGTCGGTGGATGCCTGAATATCTCAATAGAAAACTAAGGATGATAATATAAAGTATTTACCCTTAAGCTATGTTTTTACATATCACTAGGTAAGGATAGTTCCCTCGAAAGTTCAAAATCCAGATTTTCTGCTCTGTTATATGAATAAAAAAAACAGAAGTCACAGAGAACCAAAGGGTAACGTTTCTCCTTCCGGAGAGTGGCATGTCAAGCATACCAAGGTGAGGAGACTTTTAAGCCACAATACTCCTCTGGGAAATATGCAAATTGCCTCTATAATGTGCAAATTGCCATTATAATCTACCTCACAAGAACTGGACACTCTGTAAGTATACTAACCTATTTAAGTTACACCTTTTTTCCCTTGCACTTTCTAGACATCCATTTGCTTCAGCAATACAATGCCTATGTTTAAGGTTTTTCAATATATGCACATGCACTTTACAATTTATAGCCGCTGATGTACTTGAGTTTGAATCCTGAAGTGGGTGAGTCCAAGGGTAAAAATTATTTGGGTCACTTTATTATACATTTTATCTATTTTTGGATGTGCTGATCAATTTTATTTTTTTTGGACACTTTTTTTTCACCTTACACAATATTAAGTTATATCAACCTCCTATATTGTAACTACAATATAATAAAGTAAATTATTGTAATTAAAATCAACAAAGAATAAAATATAAGGAAGATAAGAAATATATAAAACATCAAATGTATAAAATGTCAAAAAGCATCTGTTGTTGTTTTTTTGTTACCTCTTAAAACTTTAGCCAAATTTAAAATGCAAATGTCAATAAAAGGCAACCAAAACAGAAAATACATTAATTTTACTTATAAAAATAAACCACCAATTCCTTCTCGACTTTGAAGACTTTAGAACTTCACCTACTTTATAAGACTACACTTTTCAGCTCAGTTATATGATATATTCACACATACATTCAACAAAAAAAGATTGATGAGATTTGCAATGATGATGCTTGCATGTATTCAATGTACAAATATAACAATTAATTGTATAATTTACCTTTGTTCATATAAGTTCAGATAGATAATTTGAGGTCACAAAATTAAACTGTGCAATGTTAACATTCTCAAACCTAAAAATAAGATTTGTTTCAGGATTGTGCTTCATGCATAACCCATACAAAATGAGAAAAACACTGTTATTTTTTGTATGCATTTATTAAAAAAAAATGATTAAAATAATGTGTAATGATTATTGAAAACTCTTTAAAACCTGGTAGGAACAAAGAGTTACTCAGAAAAAAATCGCTTGAAAAAAATGTGACACTATTAGGTCTCCTTGCTTAGATCAAGAGTTGTCTCATGAAGAGAGCTACTGTCTAGTAGCTTTTGTGAGGAAAAAGACCGTGAGCACTACTGTGGCAGGTGACTAGGTAGATTCCCAAACCACAAAGTAGTATACTATATTAACTGCATCATCTGCAGTTGGGGTGGCACGTTGGAGTCCCTAAACAATTTATTTTACCTACTTAATTCATCCTGGCCTGGTCTTAGCTTTACGATGTCGCACGATCCAGACAAGATCAACTTCCTTGACACCATGGTTATTAATGACCCTGAGGGGACCCTATCCACTGACTTGTATACAGTATAAAGACCACAGATTGCAATAGCCCGTTGCACTATCAGAGCTTTCATCCCACTTCCATGAAAGACTCCATTCCTAAATCTCAGTTTCAAAAGGTAAAACATATTGTCTCCAATAGTGAACTCTGGTCGCAACGCCTAGATGAAATGTCTATGAAATTTAGTGAAAGGGGCTATCCCTCCTCGATACTTAATAAGTCCAAAATACCGGTAACCAGGACACGAGAGAGGGTGACCAACCCCATCCCTTTTGTCCACTCCTTCCACCCGTTCTCATACATCATACACAAATCGATCCGTAAGCATTGGCACTTACTAGCCATGGCAAACCCAGAGATCCCAGAATTTGGACAGCCATTTCTACCATGCTATACACGGGCACCCAATCTGAGAGACTCTTTTGTTAAAGCGGACATGGGATCGGGCAATCCAATACAACGCCAACATTTCCTACGGAAACCAAAAATGGGAACATTCCCTTGTCTCCATTGCATACAATGCAACAATGTATTAAAGGGCAATAAGATCTATCATCCACAGACAGGGAAAAGCTTTACTATTCGTGACTACTTTACATGTGACACTTACTTTGTAGTATATGTCATCGAGTGCCCATGCAGATTACTCAATGTTGGGGAAAATACACAGCCAGTGAGGGACAGAATTTTTAAACATTAATCCATGATCAGGTGTAAGAACCTTCTCCTACCCATCCCCCAACACTTTATCACACATGACCACGGTATCACACAACTTAAATATCAAGTGATTGAACTTGTACCACCACCCAGGTGAGGGGGTGATAGAATCGGCATGCTGAAATGACGTGAAGCATACTGGATTGACACCCTTGACATCCTTGCAGCCAAGTGTCTGAACAAGGAATATGATTTGGTTTCCTTTATTTGAGAGGTTCCTGAAATGATTTTGTATCTAGGAAGCTTGGTTTGGGTCAAAGTTATATGTTTTCCCTGTTAAAACCGTACGATTAACTAGATGTAAATTGAATATTGCCCTAACTTTTGCCATTGTTATTAAAGCTCTTCTATCTCTGTTCCTTTTAGAGCAATTTATACTGAATGTGCCTGTTCCTGCGAACTTTAATCTCTGGATTCTATCTGGATTTCACTATTATATCCTCATCACTGCTACCATCTACATTGCCAGCCCATCTCTGGTATAAGATTCTTTATTTACCTCATCTGCATACAGCGCACTAGCAAAACGCCTTTTCTCCGCTTTCACCTGCCCTTTCACTACCACAGACATACTCATTTCACTCTTGAAATGCAAAACTGAGCCACTTTCGGAATGCACAGCCATACAATTCCAGTCATGTGACGTCCAGTCTGCATACTGCCCTCCAATTGGATATATCCTGGCACCTTTATCCCGCCCCCCTCCTTTTTCAGCTGCGCTTTAGCACATGCATGATAGGACGAGCGGTGGCGGACGGCGCATCTTTATGGATACACGCGCCTCCAAATATACAAGGTATCACACGGCCGTTATTTGTACTTCCATGGCAGCATACTTCATTTTGCATTATATACTTTACAGAGTACAAGTAACTGCCTTTGGCGTATTTGATTCCTCCAGATTTAAACATTTTATGTGGATAGGTCTGTTCCCCATATAGTGTGATTTCTTTCCACTATTTGTTTTTATTATTGTAACACATATTTATATATATCAGGTATATATACTTGATGTCTGCCGGGAGCAGCCTCTATACCACATCCCCTACAAGTAGTTTTGTATGTCCATTCTGATATCTCCTTCATACACTTCCTGCATGCCTGTTCCTCCACACTACGCCTCCTCCCGATTTATCCTGATAGACGGTTGAACTGAGGATAATACTATATTCTACCTGCAATTTTCAAATGAATCCTTTTTTGTTTTTCTAACCTCTCTTCAGTCTTGACACGCCGGCTTGGCGAATTTTCTGTATTGCTCAACTCTGCTCTGAGGCTTTTTTAATGCTTGTATATTACAATGTACTCATGATCTGACCATTATGTTCAATGTATATACTGTACTTTATTTACTTTTAGTTTCTTTATTTTTGTTTTTTTATTCTGTTGCCACATTATTTTCTGTTTATTTTGTAGTAACTGATGAAGGTCTATGCGACCGAAACGTTTTCTATGTACTACAACTCTGGAGTGCATTAAAGTTCACCTTTGCATCCTAAAAATTGACTGCCGGGTTCATTTTGTATATTTGCTTTTGTAGGCATATCTGTAAGAAACACTTTCAATCTGAAGCCCATGACTTAATTATATAGACAAACTTTCAGTTGTATGGTCTGCATGTAATACTACATTTCGATTGATGTGGTCTCTGCAGAGGAAATGTTCTTCTGGTATGGCTCCCCAGTACCCAGTCGATAAAGAAGAAATTCGATTTTAATAGGATTGACTTTGTTAGGACAAGACAGTACGTGAATATAAATTATATATATATATATATATATATATATATGTCAAAATTGGAACAGCATCACGTATTTCCGCAGTTGTCGTGCAGCGCTTTCCCAACCAATGTTCAAATGGCTTCCAATAATAGAGATAAAAAAAGGAAAACCGCACAAAAATTAAAGAAAAACGGGCTTTAATGCCTGAATGGCGTGACAACGTTTCGGATATGCTATCCTTTCTCAAGCTTGAGAAAGGATACCATATCCGAAATGTTGCCACGCCAATCAGGCATTAAAGCCCGTTTTTCTTTAATTTTTGTGCGGTTTTCCTTTTTTTATCTCTCTCTCTATATATATATATATGCACACATAATACACTTTCTAACCAGTTTGTCCCAAGAGAGGCAATCCTTTTTTGTAAGAAAGAAATATATATATATCTATATATTTATATATATATATATATATATATATATATATATACAGTGGGGCAAAAAAATATTTAGTCAGTCAGCAATAGTGCAAGTTCCACCACTTAAAAAGATGAGAGGCGTCTGTAATTTACATCATAGGTAGACCTCAACTATGGGAGACAAACTGAGAAAAAAAAATCCAGAAAATCACATTGCCTGTTTTTTAAACATTTTATTTGCATATTATGGTGGAAAATAAGTATTTGGTCAGAAACAAACAATCAAGATTTCTGGCTCTCACAGACCTGTAACTTCTTCTTTAAGAGTCTCCTCTTTCCTCCACTCATTACCTGTAGTAATGGCACCTGTTTAAACTTGTTATCAGTATAAAAAGACACCTGTGCACACCCTCAAACAGTCTGACTCCAAACTCCACTATGGTGAAGACCAAAGAGCTGTCAAAGGACACCAGAAACAAAATTGTAGCCCTGCACCAGGCTGGGAAGACTGAATCTGCAATAGCCAACCAGCTTGGAGTGAAGAAATCAACAGTGGGAGCAATAATTAGAAAATGGAAGACATACAAGACCACTGATAATCTCCCTCGATCTGGGGCTCCACGCAAAATCCCACCCCGTGGGGTCAGAATGATCACAAGAACAGTGAGCAAAAATCCCAGAACCACGCGGGGTGACCTAGTGAATGAACTGCAGAGAGCTGGGACCAATGTAACAAGGCCTAATATAAGTAACACACTACGCCACCATGGACTCAGATCCTGCAGTGCCAGACGTGTCCCACTGCTTAAGCCAGTACATGTCCGGGCCCGTCTGAAGTTTGCTAGAGAGCATTTGGATGATCCAGAGGAGTTTTGGGAGAATGTCCTATGGTCTGATGAAACCAAACTGGAACTGTTTGGTAGAAACACAACTTGTCGTGTTTGGAGGAAAAAGAATACTGAGTTGCATCCATCAAACACCATACCTACTGTAAAGCATGGTGGTGGAAACATCATGCTTTGGGGCTGTTTCTCTGCAAAGGGGCCAGGACGACTGATCCGGGTACATGAAAGAATGAATGGGGCCATGTATCGTGAGATTTTGAGTGCAAACCTCCTTCCATCAGCAAGGGCATTGAAGATGAAACGTGGCTGGGTCTTTCAACATGACAATGATCCAAAGCACACCGCCAGGGCAACAAAGGAGTGGCTTCGTAAGAAGCATTTCAAGGTCCTGGAGTGGCCTAGCCAGTCTCCAGATCTCAACCCTATAGAAAACCTTTGGAGGGAGTTGAAAGTCCGTGTTGCCAAGCGAAAAGCCAAAAACATCACTGCTCTAGAGGAGATCTGCATGGAGGAATGGGCCAACATACCAACAACAGTGTGTGGCAACCTTGTGAAGACTTACAGAAAACGTTTGACCTCTGTCATTGTCAACAAAGGATATATTACAAAGTATTGAGATGAAATTTTGTTTCTGACCAAATACTTATTTTCCACCATATTATGCAAATAAAATGTTAAAAAAACAGACAATGTGATTTTCTGGATTTTTTTTTCTCAGTTTGTCTCCCATAGTTGAGGTCTACCTATGATGTAAATTACAGACGCCTCTCATCTTTTTAAGTGGTGGAACTTGCACTATTGCTGACTGACTAAATACTTTTTTGCCCCACTGTATATATATATAATGTATACATATTAGTTGTAGTAAGGTGAAAGTAATGTATCTTTTATTTTCCCAAAGATTGTCACTGCTAGCTGAAACAAGCCATTTACGTAAAACTTGTCCAAAAGAGTACAAAGTTTCTGTGTTAATTATTAATATATAGTTTACCAATGAAAAATCGGTTTTTGATACCGGAACCTACAATGGGCAAACATATGAATGCCACTTTTATGGTGGCCATGGAAGACACAATGTTTAAAGTAACACATGTTCAGCGTGATTTTCACATAATGTCTTTCCTGCAGTTAGCAGAAAAGGCAAACGCTAGTATCCATGAGAGACATCCCAAAACAGCTCTAGTTGTTTCCATCAAAGTAAAAAGGCAGTTTTATTTGACAGCTGTCCATAACGATTGTGAAAAGAAACTGTATAATATCAACTATAGATAGAGCAAAAGTAGCAGAGAAAAAAGAAAAAAATGAGCTTGTTAGAAGACTCTGTATTACAGTTCTTTCCCTTGACAATATATCTGTACCCTAATATGCTCAACAAATTGGCAACCTGCACGTATAGCGCTCCTGTATTTGCATCCAAATTCCCTTCGGGGGAATGTCTATATTATTCAGTTTTGGATAAAAGAAGCAATTTGATATGACAGGTGGGTCAAGTGTTTCTTTAATAAAGCAAACTGGTAGAGAGGAAGAATTGTGCTATTGTCAGAAGCTTGACAAATAGGTAGATTTCTCTCCCTTGAGTATAGCCTGTGAAAGCTACTAAATAAATCACTCTTGTTACTTTGATTTAACCACTTCAATGTTGATGGAAAAGATGTTTCTTGTAGAATTGTGGGATTTGCTGCCTCCATTTCCACATGTATCACATTTGCTCTGCATACCTGACATCTCTCCGAGTTGTTGAAGTTTTACATCAGCAGTTCATCTCTAGGACACAAACTCATATTCACCTTCTGAACAATAGAGCTGTAATTTCTGGGCCCATTAGCAGGGGTCAGAGCAATCGCTCTATGGTTCCTCTTTGTCAGTATTTACCCTTTTTAATATAGTGATTTGATTTCACTTTTTTTAGACTTAAAACATTCCTGACATGACAAAGTAGAATGACCCAAAGGACAACTGTGGTTTTCTCTCATCAATCATTGCCTATTAGAAAAGCACAGATGAAGTAGTGTAGGATCGTCTTTCTAGTGTCAAGTAGAAGAGCACAAAATATGTTCCTGATACAATACTCAATATTTAATGCATTCCCATAACACGCTGGCTGACATTTCATGTCTAAAAGCACCTGTACTGCAGGTGCAATGTATGGATTCATACCATTCGATGCCTAAATGTGAGAGCAACTTTACTTATGTAATGAGAGGGAGGTCCTTGGTTTAATCTTATTCCAAAATTAGTTCTGACGCTAATGTTTTAAATTATTAGTAAAGATGTAGTAGAAAAGGAAAATACATCTTTGCATTAAGGTGACACAATAGTTATTAGAAAAGAACTTGGTTGATGGTTTTATAGCTGATGAACAAACGATTACATAGTGGACGATCATGTTACCGACTCCATATTGTCCATCACAGTTGTCTAACTTGCCCGTACTTACTCAATGGCACTGTCCTGGAAGATGACAAAAGGTTATTTTCTGAATTTTTTTTTCAAAGGCAGATCATGTTGTAAGAATGAAAAATCTATAGCCGAACTATTAAATTAAAAATTCAAGCAAAGATATTTTTCCAGACAATGTGAGAATATTTAGTTTTCCTAAAACACCCTATGGAAGTTTAGCATGGCTAAAATTGTCCATTTTTATCAACTTTAGTCTAATGTGTATGGAGTTTTTTTTAGTTGACTTTGTGGCAGCAATGGAAAGATATTAAAAAATAACTACAGTTAAACACTGATGACTTATCTTTAGGGTCCAATAGTTTGGACCAGCATAATGAAGGGGCCAGTGTTTATTGGTAAACAACATACAGTGGGGCAAAAAAGTATTTAGTCAGTCAGCAATAGTGCAAGTTCCACCACTTAAAAAGATGAGAGGCGTCTGTAATTTACATCACAGGTAGACCTCAACTATGGGAGACAAACTGAGAAAAAAAAATCCAGAAAATCACATTGTCTGTCTTTTTAACATTTTATTTGCATATTATGGTGGAAAATAAGTATTTGGTCAGAAGCAAAATTTCATCTCAATACTTTGTAATATATCCTTTGTTGGCAATGACAGAGGTCAAACGTTTTCTGTAAGTCTTCACAAGGTTGCCACACACTGTTGTTGGTATGTTGGCCCATTCCTCCATGCAGATCTCCTCTAGAGCAGTGATGTTTTTGGCTTTTCGCTTGGCAACACGGACTTTCAACTCCCTCCAAAGGTTTTCTATAGGGTTGAGATCTGGAGACTGGCTAGGCCTCTCCAGGACCTTGAAATGCTTCTTACAAAGCCACTCCTTCGTTGCCCTGGCGGTGTGCTTTGGATCATTGTCATGTTGAAAGACCCAGCCACGTTTCATCTTCAATGCCCTTGCTGATGGAAGGAGGTTTGCACTCAAAATCTCACGTTGCATGGCCCAATTCATTCTTTCATGTACCCGGATCAGTCGTCCTGGCCCCTTTGCAGAGAAACAGCCCCAAAGCATGATGTTTCCACCACCATGCTTTACAGTAGGTATGGTGTTTGATGGATGCAACTCAGTATTCTTTTTCCTCCAAACACGACAAGTTGTGTTTCTACCAAACAGTTCCAGTTTGGTTTCATCAGACCATAAGACATTCTCCCAAAACTCCTCTGGATCATCCAAATGCTCTCTAGCAAACTTCAGACGGGCCCGTGACATGTACTGGCTTAAGCAGTGGGACACGTCTGGCACTGCAGGATCTAAGTCCATGGTGGCATAGTGTGTTACTTATGGTAGGCCTTGTTACATTGGTCCCAGCTCTCTGCAGTTCATTCACTAGGTCCCCCCGCGTGGTTCTGGGATTTTTGCTCACCGTTCTTGTGATCATTCTGACCCCACGGGGTGGGATTTTGCGTGGAGCCCCAGATTGAGGGAGATTATCAGTGGTCTTGTATGTCTTCCATTTTCTAATTATTGCTCCCACTGTTGATTTCTTCACTCCAAGCTGGTTGGCTATTGCAGATTCAGTCTTCCCAGCCTGGTCCAGGGCTACAATTTTGTTTCTGGTGTCCTTTGACAGCTCTTTGGTCTTCACCATAGTGGAGTTTGGAGTCAGACTGTTTGAGGGTGTGCACAGGTGTCTTTTTATACTGATAACAAGTTTAAACAGGTGCCATTACTACAGGTAATGAGTGGAGGAAAGATGAGACTCTTAAAGAAGAAGTTACAGGTCTGTGAGAGCCAGAAATCTTGATTGTTTGTTTCTGACCAAATACTTATTTTCCACCATAATATGCAAATAAAATGTTAAAAAAAACAGACAATGTGATTTTCTGGTTTTTTTTTTCTCAGTTTGTCTCCCATAGTTGAGGTCTACCTATGATGTAAATTACAGACGCCTCTCATCTTTTTAAGTGGTGGAACTTGCACTATTGCTGACTGACTAAATACTTTTTTGCCCCACTGTAGGTGCTGAGGAACTCTTTTGTTTTTGACCACCATTGATTAAACATTTCATTATTTTATAAGGGATCCAAGAAGTATCGTTTCTCCTTGCGGAGAGTGACATGTTAAGTATGTCGAGATGAGGAGACTTAAAGCCGCAATGCTCCTCTGGGAAATATGCAAATTGTCTCTTCAGAGAGAAAGAGAACTCTAGTGCCACCTATTGGAAGTAGCAATCCTAACAGTCAATGTCAATCCTTTAATGAGCCTTGTCACATGACTTAGGATAATAGCCAAACCAGAATCTCAATTTGCAGACACTGTGTTTCGTGGTACTGCCCCTCTTCAGTGCAAAGTGGAGATCTGGTTTGGCTGGGTGAGAGGCGTCTGACCGGGATCCAAGAAATATTGTTTCTCCTTGTGGAGAGTGACATGTTAAGCATGTCGAGGTGAGGAGAAAAAGCTGCAATGCTCCTCTGGGAAATATGCAAATTGTCTCTTCACAGAGAAAGAGAACTCTAGTGCCACCTATTGGAAGTAGCAATCTTAACAGTCAATTTCCCCTAAGAACAACATTTGCAGGAATTTGTATGTTTTCCCCATGTTTGCATGGGTTTCCTCCAGGTACTCCAGTTTCCTCCCACACTACAAAAACAGACAGATAGGGAATGAAGATTATGAATAGCGATGAGCGCAAGTGCTTGTTACTCGAGATTGCCTCGGGTGCTCGGGCATGCAACGAGTATCACAGGTGTTTTAGTGGCATGGTTGAGTCCCTGCGCCCACATGTTTGCAACTGTTAAACAGCCAGAAAACATGTGGGGATTGTCTGTGTATGTCAGGCAATCCCCACATGTTTGTGGCTGCCTAATAACCATGAAATATGCTGGCATTGGGACTCGAACATGTCAATAAACCACCCGTGATACTCGGTGCATACCCGAGCACCCTTGGCAGACTTGAGTAGCAAGCACTTGTGCTCATCACTAATTATGAGACCCCAATGGGGACATTGATGATAGTATCTATAAAGCACTATAGAATTAATGGTGCTATGTAAGTGAGTATATAAATACTAGCCACCTAGAGGAAAATGTAACATTGGCTTGGGTACAAATGTTTCAATCTCAATCCACCCAGTTTTTATCCGTCTTTAAAGAAGCACTCTCATCAAACTTGTTATCCTCCTAATATTTTAAATCATCATATTATATGGCACTGTGTACTTACAATTGCTCATTTCTACCCAGCTAAATCTTCTGTTTTCCATTAGGTCTATGACATCATGTGATTAAATCCTTCTAAGCTACATGAAGAAACAGGATGTAAATTTTCCCTGCAATGTCCCTGGTACTGGGGAAAAGGGGAAGAGGGAGACGCTGGGTCAGGAGTTGAAGAGAGGAATGATTTCTACAGGGATAAGAGACTTCCTGTTTCTACATAGAGCAGAAAAAAGAGAAAACTGTACTGGGTACTGGGTAGAAAGGCAAAATGAGTAATTGTAAGTACACAGTGCTTTATAATTTGATTACTGCAATAAATTAAGATGAAAAAACTTTGATGGGAGAAGAACTTCTTTAAACCTATCACTTCTTAGCTTTTAGTAGACACGTGTTATACTTGTCAATTTTGCTAATGGCAAATGTATTTGTTTATTGGATGTCTTACTAAATATGTTTTTATAAATGTAGTAAAGTTTTAAAAATATCATAATTATTTCTGCACATATTATTATGATTTTACATTTGAATGCACAAGCCTTATTTCATAAAGGCATCAAATACAGAATGAATATCAAACTTGTTACCAACGAACAGCATAAAGGGATATTTCTCAAGCAGTTTTTGTAATCATTTATGTCTTAATGGATTTTAGAATGAAGAATTACTGTGCTGAAAACCACACACATTAAGCAGCTACTATCTATATGTATCCCCCAGACTGGACAGCTGCATCTCTCCTGCGAGTCTCAGCCGCAGGCGAATGGTGTCAGAGTAATATGATTCACAGTAGCCTTGTCCAGGCCTACAGACCAGACAGCTGGAATAATTTTGTATTATGATGCTTAATCAGGAATGTTAACAATGGAATTGAAGCTTTTATAAGAGTCTAGGGATAAAATGTTAGAAACATTTTTCAAAGGGTTTGTTTCGGTTCTGTTACCGTTCAGTATAACAAATGTCACCAGATGAAAAGAGAAAAGGAGAATAAGTGATTATCAGGCCAGGAGGTTTCTATTATGAATTATACAGACAAAATAACTAATTGTGAAGATATGTGTCTAAGCCTATTGTGCAATACATGAAACTGAGCACTGCTGTACATATCCTTTCCACATTAGTTCTAAACTCTGTCTCATGGCAAACATACATTTAGTTCTGGATTGATGAATTTAACAATATCAGTAATGAGTACCAATGTGATGTAGGCCTCATGCAAATGAGATTTATGGAGTCATAACAAACCCATAGTCTTCTATGGTGGCCTACTGTACCGTCATATCACTTCAGTTTCATACAGTGGTAAAGAGTTTATTTTCTTTTGGATTTGTGTGAATCAGAAAAAAATGGTGGAGCTACTTTCCTCTTAATGTATTAGCTCAGGTTTCTAACTTGCATCACAACCTTGATCACCATATGATACCAATCGATTATTTATTTATTCTGTTTGCTTATAGCGTGAATATATTCCAATTGCCTCTACTGGAAGGCAGTAGTGGTTACTAGAGATGAGCAAATATATTTGATTTAAACTGAATTCTTCACGAAATTTTACAAAAATCCACATTTGCCAAAATTCAGATATTTTTGCAATTCACTTCTGTGTGGACTTAGCAAAACCACAGCCTTTGGCTGCCATTTTTCTGAACCTTAAAAGTCCATTAAATTGTCACTAAAAATCCTCTCTAGAAATGAGCAAATATTTTCGGTTCCCTCCTTATTCAGCAAGAAATAGTACTTACCGAATAAGCTGCAGAGGAAAACCGTATACCTGGATCGCTCCCGCAGATCAGCTGTCCGATGTCGCAGCTGCATGTGTCGCGGCTGTTTGACTGTCAAAACGCATGCATGAAGAGACAAACAAACAGGCTATATTGCTATTAATATACTGAACGACAGTGCTCTACAATATTAGCACAGTATGCTGTCTATCAAGTAAATTCTTGCTATGTCTATTTTTCTTAATTCTTATCCTCTTTAGCAAATTCACTTTGGTATGTCCTTCTTATTACTTATAAACTACCACAAATTCTTGTGACCTTGACCACTGCTTCCAGAGTGCGAATGCACATTTTCCATGCAATAACTTTCCCCATATTTAGCAATTTATGTAAATCTTCAGTTATAACTCACAGTACCCACCTGGTAACAAACATGGTGGAGAAAGCAACCTTTTAATATTAGATAACTGCACATTCACGTACAGCACCATGGAATTAATGGTGCTATATAAATAAATAATAATTATATTATTATAATTTCACCACTACCCTCCATCACCACATCACCATGCCATCTATTGAAGTACAATATGTCCACATCTACTCTCACTCCATGTGGCTGTCATCTACTGACTAATCCAAGACTCTTCTAGCAACCGCAATACTAAATGGCTCTTACATCTCTGAAATTCCCACCATCAACTTTAACATCCTCATTGACACATTTGTCTTGACTAAGACTCCCCACCTTCTTTCAAAGTACGATGTCTTCTCTCAGTGTCTTCATCTTCTTGTAGAGGCTCCTCATAAGGGAGCATGGCTGACATCTCTGCCCTGCACATACTAAGGCTGATTTCTCACATCCTGATATTTTCGGTACTGGAATAAACAGTACAAGAGAAATTAGTGTCCGAGTGTCATTGTGTGTAATACTTGTGACATGCATATGACAACTGTGTGCCGCATCAGTACCACACGTACCAGGAAAGCAGCAATGCTGTTCGTGCTGTTCCCTGGCTCCTGGTGCTGAAGATGGCTCTCATCATTCTCCCTTGCTCTGCCGGTGATCAACGCGAGCAGAGGAGAATGATGAGAGTTAGGCCGGAGTCACACTACAGCGAGATATGGCCGAGTCTCGCTGGTTAAAACCAAGCTCTGGCACCAGCACTCCGGAACCGAGCGTGCGGCTCTATGTATTGCTATGTGGCCGCACGCTCCGCTCTGGAGTGCCGGTGCCAGAGCTTGGTTTTAACCAGCGAGACTCGGCCGTATCTCGCTGTGTGTGATCCCGGCCTTATATTCAACTGATGACAGTAAGAGCAGGTGGTGGCTGATGGGACTATTACTCTCATCAGCCTACACCTGCTGCTAACAACAGCAAGAGCAGGTTCCACCTACACTATAAATAAATTTAAAAAAAAAACAGCGTGAATTCCCCTGTATTTTTGATAACCAGCCAGACAAAACTGACAGCTGCGGGCTGCAACCCTCAGCGGTCAGCTTCAGCAAGGCTGGTTATCAAGAATAGAGGAGTCCCCAGGCATTTTTTAAATAAATAATTTTTAAAAATAGCTTTGGGTCCCCCACATTTTTGACTGCCAACCTTGCTAAAGCAGACAGCTGGGGTATGGTATTCTTAGGCTGGCAAGGGGACATGGATATTGACCCCCCACCCTAAAAATAACAGCTAGCAGCCTCCAGGAAAAGGCACTGTGTTAGATGTGCCAATTCTGTCTCTTTGCCTCGCTCTTCTCCCTTGGTCTGTGGCAGTGGCAAGGAGAGTATTATTTGTGAGGTTGATGTCATCATTTTTTTGTCTTGTGACAGCAAGTCCAAGGATTAATAATGGATAGGTGTCTATAAGCAGGTATAAAGTATTTTATTTTAACTAAAAACAAAACACATGTATGTATTTTAATTTTAAAAATAACACAGTTATACTCATCTAATGCCAATTCCATTGAAGCCAACATCTCCTGTAATAAAACAAAAATAAAAAACAACAATATCCTCACCTCTCCAACCCATGCCGTAATCCATATCTGGGGATAAATAGTTTTCAACCAGGACAGTGCCAATATGGACCGTCCAGGCTGATGCAAACTGGTGAATGAGCTGCTGCGAGGGCAGCATCAGTGCGCAGCGATGACCTCATCGAGGTCACCGCAAGTCACTGAGGCTGTGTTCCCAATCGGGCTGAATTGTAGTGACCTCAGCATTGTGGGAAAAAGTAACTTAGTTCATTGCAGTTCAGCTCAGTGAGTTCACTGCAGATTTCTCACTGTGATCTGCAGAATTATTATGCAATGTTGATGATCTGCAGAATTTTTTCAAAGACAAAAATCTGTCAAGAAATTGTTTACTAAACACCTAATATCATGGCACATCTTCACCAAGTTCACTTTCCATCTTTAAAGCTGTCACATATGAAGAGGTTACCTGGCTGCTCGCATATTTTTGCCCTATTACCTGCAACAGTGACCCTATTCCCTCTCACCTCTTCCAGTCTCTCTCCCCAGCTGTCACTGCTCACCTAACAAAAATATTTAATCTCTTTCTTCCTGTATCTTTCCCAATTCCTTTAAACACACCATCATCAACCCATTGATAGAAAAAATCCCTCAATCAGAACTGTGGTGCTAACTAGAGACCTGTCTCTAATCCCCTTTTTCTCTAAATTTCTGAAATGATTGGTCCAGTCTCATTTAATCTGCTATCTCCTGGATAACTCCCTTCTTGATTGTTTACAGTCTGATTCCAACTCCTTACACTCTACAGAAACTGCTACTAAAGTTTTTACCTACCTAGCAGCTAAATATTATGGTCACTAGTACTCCCTGCTGATTCTCCAAGATCTATCTGTGGGTTTTGACTCTTGGGATCACCAGCTCCTCCTAACTATGTTTTACTCTATCGGCCTCAAGGACACTGCTCTATCTTTGTTCTACTCCTATCTCTCTAAGCGCTCCTTTACTGTATAATTTTATGGCTCTTTTTCCCCTCCTCTTCCCCTTACTGTTAAGTTACTTCAGGGTTTAGTCCTAGCTATCCTGCTCTTTTCTTTGTATACCACTCTTAAAGGAAAAACCATCAGCAGATTTCATTTTCAGTAATATTACTTTTCTGCAGACATCCAATTATACACTTCTTCACCTGACAGCAACCATGCATAAACATAAACTACCAGTGACTGTCTGTCTGGTGTCTCTCTAATATCATGCCCTCCCTCTATGTGAAACTGAATCTGCCCAAAACTTATCTAATCTACTAACCTACCTTCATCTGAAATTGCAATTTCCCTGTGTAGTACTAACATAACTCTCAAGTTGCACACTCGATGTCTTTGGGTCATATTTTGTTTAGGTCTTTCATTTATTCCCTATGTCCGATCACACACTCGTTCATGTCACACGCAACTCAGAAACATCTCTTGAATTCAATCTCTTTATACCATGTCATCTGCTGGTGTAGGTCCACTGTGTTTTATCAAGACCGAAGTCAGCGCAGCCATCTACCAGGAAATTTTAGAGCACTTCATGCTTCCCTCTGCTGACAAGCTTTCTGGAGATGGAAATTTCATTCTCCAACAGGACTTGGCACCTGTCCACATTGCCAAAAGTACCAATACCTGGTTTGAAAACAATAACATCATTGTGCTTGATTCGCCAGCAAACTCGCCTGACCTTAACTCCATAGAAAGAATAAATAAACCCCGTGAAATAATAAATTTGCATTAAAACCAAGCACACCATTTACTTTACTGTACTTTTTCTTGTGAAATTCTCAATAAGTTTGATGTGTCACATGAACCTATTCCCATTGGAAAAAATAAAGTTGGATCCAAAATGGCCAACTTCAAAATGGCTTCCATGGTCACCACCCATCTTGAAAAGTTTTCCCCCTCTCATATACTATAAAGTTGATATCACCAACCATTTCCATTTTATTTAGGTGTATCCATATACATGGTCCACCCTTTATATACTGTATATATACATGGTGGGCCATTTTTACGGATAGACCTGGGAGGGCCATGTATATGGATACACCTAAACAAAATGGGAATGGCTAATGATATCAAATTCCTGTTTGTGGCACATTAGTATATGGGAGGGAGAAAACTTTTCAAGATGGGTGGTGACCATGGTGGCCATTTTGAAGTCGGCCATTTTGGATCCAACTTCATAAATGGCCCACTCAGGTGTATCCATATAAATGGCCCACCCTGTATGTAGATATAATGTGTATATATATATATATATATATATATATATATATACAGTGGGGCAAAAAAGTATTTAGTCAGTCAGCAATAGTGCAAGTTCCACCACTTAAAAAGATGAGAGGCGTCTGTAATTTACATCATAGGTAGACCTCAACTATGGGAGACAAACTGAGAAAAAAAATCCAGAAAATCACATTGTCTGTTTTTTTAACATTTTATTTGCATATTATGGTGGAAAATAAGTATTTGGTCAGAAACAAAATTTCATCTCAATACTTTGTAATATATCCTTTGTTGGCAATGACAGAGGTCAAATGTTTTCTGTAAGTCTTCACAAGGTTGCCACACACTGTTGTTGGTATGTTGGCCCATTCCTCCATGCAGATCTCCTCTAGAGCAGTGATGTTTTTGGCTTTTCGCTTGGCAACACGGACTTTCAACTCCCTCCAAAGGTTTTCTATAGGGTTGAGATCTGGAGACTGGCTAGGCCACTCCAGGACCTTGAAATGCTTCTTACGAAGCCACTCCTTCGTTGCCCTGGCGGTGTGCTTTGGATCATTGTCATGTTGAAAGACCCAGCCACGTTTCATCTTCAATGCCCTTGCTGATGGAAGGAGGTTTGCACTCAAAATCTCAGGATACATGGCCCCATTCATTATTTCATGTACCCGGATCAGTCGTCCTGGCCCCTTTGCAGAGAAACAGCCCCAAAGCATGATGTTTCCACCACCATGCTTTACAGTAGGTATGGTGTTTGATGGATGCAACTCAGTATTCTTTTTCCTCCAAACACGACAAGTTGTGTTTCTACCAAACAGTTCCAGTTTGGTTTCATCAGACCATAGGACATTCTCCCAAAACTCCTCTGGATCATCCAAATGCTCTCTAGCAAACTTCAGATGGGCCCGTGACATGTACTGGCTTAAGCAGTGGGACACGTCTGGCACTGCAGGATCTGAGTCCATGGTGGCGTAGTGTGTTACTTATGGTAGGCCTTGTTACATTGGTCCCAGCTCTCTGCAGTTCATTCACTAGGTCCCCCCGCGTGGTTCTGGGATTTTTGCTCACTGTTCTTGTGATCATTCTGACCCCACGGGGTGGGATTTTGCGTGGAGCCCCAGATCAAGGGAGATTATCAGTGGTCTTGTATGTCTTCCATTTTCTAATTATTGCTCCCACTGTTGATTTCTTCACTCCAAGCTGGTTGGCTATTGCAGATTCAGTCTTCCCAGCCTGGTGCAGGGCTACAATTTTGTTTCTGGTGTCCTTTGACAGCTCTTTGGTCTTCACCATAGTGGAGTTTGGAGTCAGACTGTTTGAGGGTGTGCACAGGTGTCTTTTTATACTGATAACAAGTTTAAACAGGTGCCATTACTACAGGTAATGAGTGGAGGAAAGAGGAGACTCTTAAGGAAGAAGTTACAGGTCTGTGAGAGCCAGAAATCTTGATTGTTTGTTTCTGACCAAATACTTATTTTCCACCATAATATGCAAAAAAAATGATAAAAAAACAGACAATGTGATTTTCTGGATTTTTTTTTTTCAGTTTGTCTCCCATAGTTGAGGTCTACCTATGATGTAAATTACAGACGCCTCTCATCTTTTTAAGTGGTGGAACTTGCACTATTGCTGACTGACTAAATACTTTTTTGCCCCACTGTATATATACAGTACAGACCAAAAGTTTGGACACATCTTCTCATTTAAAGATTTTTCTGTATTTTCAGGACTATGAAAATTGTACATTCACACAGAAGGCATCAAAACTACGAATTAACACATGTGGAATTATATACTTAACAAAAAAGTATGAAACAACTGAAATTATGTCTTATATTTTAGGTTCTTCAAAGTAGCCAAGAAGGAGAGTGATGAGGTGCTACGACAGACGACCTGGCCTCCACAGTCACTAGACCTGAAGCCAATCGAGATGGTTTGGGGTGATCTGGAGAGCAGAGTGAAGGCAAAAGGGCCAACAAGTGCTAAGCATCTCTGGGAACTCCTTCAAGATTGTTGGAAAACCATTTCCGGTGACTACCTCTTGAAGCTCATCAAGAGAATACCAAGAGTGTGCAAAGCAGTCATCAAAGCAAAAGGTTGCTACGTTGAAGAACCTAGAATATAAGATATAATTTCAGTTTTCAGTTGTTTCACACTTTTTTGTTAAGTATATAATTCCACATGTGTTAGTTCATAGCTTTGATGCCTTCAGTATGAATGTACAACTTTCATAGTCATGAAAATATGAAAATACAGAAAAATCTTTAAATGAGAAGGTGTGTCCAAACTTTTGGTCTGTACTGTATATATACGGTATATATATATATATATATATATATATATATATATATATACTAGCTACGAGCATTTATATTGGTATATGGTCTCCATCCTGGTATGTGCTGCTCCATCCTGCGTCCCCATCCTGTCATGTGCTGCTCCATCCTGCGTCCCAATCCTGTCATGCGCTGCTCCATCCTGCGTCCCCATCCTGTCATGTGCTGCTCCCATCCTGCGTCTCCATCCTGTGATGCGCTGCTCCCATCCTGTGATGCGCTGCTCCCATCCTGCGTCCCCATCCTGTCATGTGCTGCTCCCATCCTGCGTCTCCATCCTGTGATGCGCTGCTCCCATCCTGTGATGCGCTGCTCCCATCCTGCGTCCCCATCCTGTCATGTGCTGCTCCATCCTGCGCCTCCATTCTGTCATGCGCTGCTCCATCCTGCGTCCCCATCCTGTCATGTGCTGCTCCATCCTGCGCCTCCATTCTGTCATGTGCTGCTCCCATCCTGCGTCCCCATCCTGTCATGCGCTGCTCCATCCTGCGTCCCCATCCTGTGATGCGCTGCTCCATCCTGCGTCCCCATCCTGTCATGCGCTGCTCCCATCCTGCGTCCCCATCCTGTCATGCGCTGCTCCATCCTGCGTCCCCATCCTGTCATGTGCTGCTCCATCCTGCGCCTCCATTCTGTCATGCGCTGCTCCATCCTGCGTCCCCATCCTGTCATGTGCTGCTCCATCCTGCGCCTCCATTCTGTCATGTGCTGCTCCCATCCTGCGTCCCCATCCTGTCATGTGCTGCTCCATCCTGCGTCCCCATCCTGTCATGCGCTGCTCCCATCCTGCGTCCCCATCCTGTGATGCGCTGCTCCCATCCTGTGATGCGCTGCTCCCATCCTGCGTCCCCATCCTGTCATGTGCTGCTCCATCCTGCGTCCCCATCCTGTCATGTGCTGCTCCATCCTGCGTCCCCATCCTGTCATGTGCTGCTCCATCCTGCGTCCCCATCCTGTCATGTGCTGCTCCATCCTGCGTCCCCATCCTGTCATGTGCTGCTCCATCCTGCGTCCCCATCCTGTCATGTGCTGCTCCCATCCTGCGTCCCCATCCTGTCATGCGCTGCTCCCATCCTGCGTCCCCATCCTGTCATGCGCTGCTCCCATCCTGCGTCCCCATCCTGTCATGCGCTGCTCCCATCCTGCGTCCCCATCCTGTCATGCGCTGCTCCCATCCTGCGTCCCCATCCTGTCATGCGCTGCTCCCATCCTGCGTCCCCATCCTGTCATGAGCTGCACCCATCCTGCGTCCCCATCCTTATGTGCTGCTCCATCCTGCGTCCCCATCCTGTCATGTGCTGCTCCAACCTGCGTCCCCATCCTGTCATGTGCTGCTCCATCCTGCGTCCCCATCCTGTCATGTGCTGCTCCATCCTGCATCCCTATCCAGTCATGTGCTGCTCCATCCTGCGTCCCCATCCTGTTATGTGCTGCTCCCATCCTGCGTCCCCATCCTTATGTGCTGCTCCATCCTGCGTTCCCATCCTTATGTGCTGCTCCATCCTGCGTCCCCATCCTTTCATGTGCTGCTCCATCCTGCGTCCCCATCCTGTTATGTGCTGCTCCCATCCTGCGTCCCCATCCTTATGTGCTGCTCCATCCTGAGTCCCCATCCTTATGTGCTGCTCCATCCTGCGTCCCCATCCTTTCATGTGCTGCTCCATCCTGCGTCCCCATCCTTATGTGCTGCTCCATCCTGCGTCCCCATCCTTATGTGCTGCTCCATCCTGCGTCCCCATCCTTATGTGCTGCTCCATCCTGCGTCCCCATACTGCCTCTGACCCGCTCGGCGCCGAGTGCTGGGGGGCCTGAGCAGGCGGGGACACCGGCACGCTGTGGGGGTCAGGTGCCGGTATTGCCGCCAGCTCAGGCCCTCCAGCACTTACTATATTCACCTGTCCTGCGTTCCAGCGCTGGGCGCCGCCATCTTCCCGGTCTCCTGTCTGTGACTGTTCAGTCAGAGGGCGGCGCCTGCACGCATTAAGCACGTCATCGCGCCCTCTGAACTGAAGGTCACAGGCCGAAGACCGGGAAGATGGCGGCGCTCAGCGGTGGAACGCAGGACAGGTGAATATGGCCGATACTCACCCTCCTGGCGGTCCCTGCTTCTCTGTTGGAGATCGCGGTGTGCGTTCAGTGTGAACGCACACCGCGATCTCCCGGGAGCGTCACTCTGTGAGGCCCAGACTGCGCCGGCGCTTGCGCCTGCGCAGTCTATAAAGGCTTCGGACAGAGTGACGCTCCCAGCGTTATATTATAGATATATATATATATATATATATATATATATATATATATATATATTGTAAAGTATTTGCACGCTTAGCTGCTTTTTCAGGTAGACATAGGAACATATTGAGAGTGAAACACCTCTGCTGGTTTATTAAAGTCAGCATAGACAAAGGCAGGGTTCTCATAGACAAAGTCAGCATAGACAATAGACAAAGGCAGGAAATCAAAAGCAGAGCCTTCTTGGCTTGATGGAAAACAAAACAATTAGAGTGTAATAGAGTCCTTTCTCTGCAGGTTCTACCTGCAGACACCTGGCAATGTTCTCTGCTCCTCCTAGAGACACATGGGAGTGTTTGCTCTCCCAACACACCACACAGACTGAGTCCAGCTTTCTCTAGCCATTGGTAGGATTTCTCCATGTCAGCCACCTCCATTATCTGTTGATGGCATATCCCATGCAGCGGCCTGTCTTGCCATGGAGCTTCATGTTCCTGTTCTTCCTTTCAGATCTGCTGTTGTTGCTGCCTTAGGCTTTCTCTCATCATCACATCTTTTGGTACCATTTTTCTGATGTATTCCTGGATATTCCTTGCTTCATCCATGATGGTGGCTTGGATGCTTATCAAGCCTCGACCACTCTCCTTTCTGTTGGGTGTTAGACTTAGGGTGGAGACCTCCATGCATTGTAAGGAGCTTTCGTGTCTTCACATCTGCAGCTTCCATCTCATCTTTTGGCCAGCACACAATGCCAGCGGGGTATCTGATAACTGGCAGGTCCTATGTATTGATTGTGTGGATTTTATTCTTCCCATTGAATGGCTCTTCAGGATCTGTCTTGTAACTTTGATGGTATTTGGATGTTGATGCTTTCCTTGCCTCTTCATCATGGTTACTGTATTCCTGTGGGATGCCGAGGTTCTTGTAGCATGTCTGTACATCTGCTATGCGCCCTGCTGGTAATTTCAATCCATCAGTCTTGACTACCTTGCCTCTCATTATTACCAACCAGCTGCACTTCTCCAGTCCGAAGGACATCCCGATATCCTCCTGTAGATCCTTGACAGGTGGATCAGTGAATTGATGTCTCGTTCATTTTTCTCATACAGCTTTATGTCATCTATGTAGAGGAGGTGGCTGACAGTGCTTCCACTCTTGAACTTTTATCCATAGCCATACTTTGTAAATATCTGACTGAGAGGGTTCAAGCGTATGCAGAACAGCAATGGGGACAGTGTATCACCTTGGTATATGCCGCATTTGATCGTCACATGTGCTAGTTGTCTTGAGTTGACTTCCAGTGTTGTTCTCTATAGGCCCATTGAGTTTCTGAGGAAGGTTTTTAATTTTCTGTTGACATTGTAGAGAGGCAATTCACAGATCGACATGTGTGGCATTGAGTCATAGGCTTTCTTGTAGTCAATACAGGCTGTGCTGAGATTGGGCTGTCTTGATCTTCAGTCTAGAGCGACTGCTCTATCTACAACGTACTGGTGCTTAGAGCCTCTGGTGTTGGCCTTTCTGAGCTGGATTAATGTACCGTTTCATATGGTTCTGTAGCTTGGTGGCTATGATGCCTGACAGGTGTTTCCATGTTGCTGTAACGCAGGTTATTATCCAGTAGTTGGATGAAACTGTTCCTTTGTGAGAATCCTTCATGATCAGCACTGTCCTTCCTTGTGTTAGCCAAGCTGGGTGGTGTCCTGCTTCTAGCAGTAGGTTCATCTGCTTTGCCATGCGTTCATGTACCGCTGTTAATTTCTTTAGCCAGTAGGTGTAGATCATGTCTGGGCCAGGTGCTGCCCAGCTCTTCATGTACTTGACCCGCTATTGGATGTCTGCTTCTGTAATGGTGACTGGTTCTTGCTCTAGGTGGTTGCGGAGTTTCATTTTCAGATCTTGCAGCCACATTGCAATGGTGTTGTGTGTCTTTTCCTTGTCCCATATGCTCCTCCAGTATTGTTCAGGCTCTGTTATTGGTGGAATTGTTGCCTTTGTGCTGTTACTCTGTAATTGGGAGTACACTTTGAATGGTTCTTTGGAGAACAGGGCATTTATCTTCTTGGCCTCTCTTTTTCAGGCTATCACGCACTTACGGTAGTTCATGTTTATTGTACAGCTCCCAGGGATTAAAAAGAAGCATTAATAATTTCTACAATTATGCTATGTGTTGTGATGTAACACAGGAGAACAGAAAAAATTATTGGATACTGGTTGATTTGCATCATTTACTACTGTACATTTCCTTATACTTTGAGAAAATGTGTGATTCTAGTGCTTTTTATCATAATGAAAGAATGCTAGGTCTCACACATGGTGTTAACTAACGTAAAACTGTCTTTGTGGTTTTGGCAAAACACTTTTATTTCAGAAATACTGATCATTAATACTCCTCTTGATTTTGCAAGAAGAAAAAAATATTTCCTTGCTGTTAAATAGAAAAGGAAATTATTTCAATAGAGTAAATATGTACATGGTTTGATAATCTACTTCAAGAGGTTAGAGTATTTATTCTTCCACTATTATCTGGAATTCTTGCCCTCCAAATCATGTGTTGAAATGATGAGAAATTCTAAAAGCAATTTTATCTCACTTTATAATTTTACCATACATTTTCCAACATACTCTAATGCAGTGGTGTAGTGGTGGCATCTCTGCCCCTGCCCCTCTCCTTCAGCAGAGATGCCGGAGTACGCACTGCAGCGGTTCCGGCCTACTCTGTCTCCTTCTTCCGGATCTGTAGGTGCCCTCAGTGCATGCACAACACTCAGGTCCCCAGGCACTATGCTTAGAGCGCACCCACTTTTAAGAGGGTCACGTACATCCTCCCAATGTGTCCCCATCTTATAGCTGGAGGACACTTACTATTTATGGCACCTCCTCCAGCATGGAGGCGCCTGTTCAACTTTGTAAGTTTGTTTCCTAAACCACTCTTGTTAGTTATCAGGTCCCAGTGTTCGTATTCCCGAATACTTGTATATCCGTCAGTCATGCCCTCTTGCCTATCAGCTGTGCTAGTTCATCTGTTCATTAGCCGGTCAAGTCCATACCTGCCAAAGCTCATCTCTACTTTAGCTGGTCCAGTCTGAATCCATGGTTCCTGTGTTCCTTCAGTGCCTGCCTGAATCTACTGTACCTTCCTTTGGGGTGTCAGAGCTACCTGTCCCTGGGGGTCTGCTGCGATATTACAAAGGTCAGTCCTGAAGTAGCATCTGGTCCACCTCCTTGGATCACAGGTGCCATGTGTCCGAGGTCAGATTTGGTGAGGTACCTAGCGACTCCTCTTCAGGCTTTCCTTGGTCCATGGCACAGTTGTTCCACCACTCAGCTCATTACAATTTGCACAGGCAAAGGATTTCGCTGGCTCCAAGACCTCCCCTTTCTCTGGAGGTCTCCTGCTATAAGGAGCATCAGGAAAAAATGCTATCCTACTTACGCACTGTAAGCATGCTTCTGGATGCATTGACAACTCCAGCAGCACCTGCACTTACTCAAGCTGTGACCACCTCGGCCGTTATCCATCAGCCTGCCAGTTATGTGCCCGGCTCCAGACCCCATCTTTCTGCACCCCCATGCTATGGGGGAGACCCTGCCGTTTTGACCGGGGTTTATTAATCAGTGCTTGCTGCACTTTGAACTCCTGGCACACCAGTTCATCTCCAATCGGGCCAAAGTGGCTTTCATAATGTCCCATCTCTCTGGTGAGGCTTTGGCTTGACCCAATCCTCTATGACCGAGAGAGGGGATCCCCTTGTATCGAAACTCCTGTCCTTCCTAGAGGCTTTCAGTAAGGTTTTTGATGAGGCTGGATATGCATCCTCAGCTTCCCCTTCTCTATCTGCTTCAGGGAAACCTCAGAGTGGGACAGTACACTGTACATTTCTACTATGTCTTGTTGGAATTCACCAGGAATAATGAAGCACTGGTGGCTACCCTCTGGGAAGGCCTTTCTGGGTGAATCATGACATAACCTTCTCTCTGGATGACCTGGTGTCTCTGACTACTTGGATTGACATTGGGTTCCTGAAGGGCTCCAGTGAGGTGGCCTCTGAGAGAACACTTACATCTGGCACCTACCTTCCAAAGACCAGTTTTACTGCAAGTCTCAGTCTTGGCATCCTCCCCATGGCCAAGCATCACCAGGAGGTCTGTCATACCGAGGGAAGGTGCTTCTATTGTAGCAGTTCCGAGCATGTCATCTGCTCCTCTACTAAGAGACAGGGAAACTCCCGAGCCCAGGGTCTGTTGGAGAAGCTACTCTGGGAAAGAATTACCCCTCTCCATCAATGTGTCTGACAGTACCTGTTTCCTGTGGAAAGATCCACTTTGTTGAATCAGCCTACCTGGACTCTTGTTCTGCAGGTAATTTCATCCAACAGGCACTCATGGAGTAATATAAGATCCCGGTCCAACATCTACAGGATTCTTTGGTAATTTTATTGGTGGATGGAAGACCCCTTTCCAAGGCCATCCTTTCTGTTACCAAATCTGTGGAACTTCAGGTAGGATTTATGCACTCTGAGAAGATTCCTCATTATGCACTGTCCAGTTTGTCTCACCTTCTGCGTCTAGGTCTGCCTTGGCTGCAAAAATATGAGCCAGTCTTAGATTGAAAGTCCAGAAAAATCCTCCACTGGGGTCAAGTCTGCCATGAAGGTGCCTTGATCCCATCTGTCCTGCTCCGACTAAGGGTACCGTTACACTATACGATTTACCTACGATCACGACCAGCGATATGACCTGGCCGTCATCGTAGGTAAATCGTAGTGTGGTCGCTGGGGAGCTGTCACACAGACAGCTCTCCAGCGACCAACGATGCCGAGGTACCCGGGTAACCAGGGTAAACATCGGGTTACTAAGCGCAGGGCCGCGCTTAGTAACCCGATGTTTACCCTGGTTACAAGCGTAAAACTAAAAAAAACAAACAGCACATACTAACATTCTGGTGTCCGTCAGGTCCCTTGCCGTCTGCTTCCCGCACTCAGTGACTGCCGGCCGTAAAGTGAAAGTGAAAGCACAGCCGCTGTGCTCTGCTTTCACTTTACGGCCGGCAGTCACAGTGCGGGAAGCATTCGGCAAGGGACCTGACGGACACCAGAATGTAAGTATGTGCTGTTTGTTTTTTTTTAGTTTTACGCTTGTAACCAGGGTAAACATCGGGTTACTAAGTACGGCCCTGCGCTTAGTAACCCGATGTTTACCCTGGTTACAAGCGAACGCATCGCTGGATCGCATCGCTAGATCGGTGTCACACACACCGATCTAGCGATGACAGCGGGAGATCCAGCGATGAAACAAAGTTCCAAACGATCTGCTACGACGTACGATTCTCAGCAGGATCCCTGATCGCTGCTGCGTGTCAGACACAGCGATATCGTAACGATATCGCTGGAACGTCACGAATCGTACCGTCGTAGCGATCGAAATGGCAGTGTGTGACGGTACCCTTACTCTGTTAATTTGCCTGCAGCATATTGAACATACAAGGATGTCTTTGACAAAATGGAGGCTGAGACGTTGTTGTCTCTTATTCCGTTTGACTGCCTGATTAATCTGTCTGGCACATCCCCTCTATGAGGCCAAATCTATCCCTTATCACAGGCTTGGACTCGTGTCATGTCTGAATATATAGAGGAGAACCTTGCAATAGGATATATCCAGCAATCTTCCTCCCCAATAGGAGCCGGGATCTTTTTGTGAAGAAGGATGGTACTCCACGACTCTGCAACCAAATCACAGCTAAGAATAAGTATCCTCAGCCCCTCATCGCTGAGCTATTTGATTGCCTTAAAGGGTCCAGAGTCTTCTCCATGGAGACGATTGGAAAATGGCCTTTAACACTCGCGACGGCCATTGTGAGTATTGCGCGTTTGGGCTTTGTAATGCCCCAGCCATATTCCAAGAACTGGTTAATAACATCTTCCGGGACCATCTCTACATGTGTGTGGTAGTGTACCTACATGACATTTTGGTATTTTCTACCGATCGGCCAACACCAGGTTCTGCTAAGATTAAGAACGAACCATCTGTATGCCAAGTATGAAAAATGCATTTTTGAGCAGACCTCTTTTCCATTGCTTGGTTACATCGTTTCTAAAACTGGCCTGATCCTGAGAAAGTTTCCACCGTTCTGAAATGGCCCAGTCCAGACAGCCTTTAGGCTGTCCAGTGGTTTCCTGGGTTCACAAACTACTACCACCAATTAATCATTTCCAAGATCTTCTCTGCATCGACTTAACTCTCGACTAGCCAGGTGGTCTTTGTTCTTTGCTCACTTCAACTTCACTCTCCATTTTCATCCGGCTGATAAAAACATCAAAGTGGATACCCACTCCAGATCTTTCCAGGCTTCCGATCAGAAGGAGGAGATTAAATACATCATAGAGACCTCCAAAATAATTATGGTGGCTCCATTGGACTTGTCTCATCTTCTCTCAGGAAAGACTTTTGTAACTGAACCTGATAGGAATGCTCTTTCTTTACTGGGGTCACTCATTTAAGTTAGGCTACGTTCAGACTAGCGTTGCGCGCCGCTGCGTCGGCGACGCAACGCACGACGCACACAAAAACGCGGCAAAACGCACGCAAAAACGCTGCGTTTTGCGACGCGTGCGTCGTTTTTTGCCGAAAATCGGACGCAAGAAAAATGCAACTTGTTGCGTTTTCTTGGTCCGACGCTAGCGGCAAAAAAGACGCAAGTGTTGCAAAACGCAACACACAAAAACGCATGCGTCCCCCATGTTAAACATAGGGGCGCATGACGCGTGCGTCACCGCTGCGTCGCCCGACGCTAAGGCGACGCACACTAGCAGAACGCTAGTGTGAACGTAGCATTCGTGGGACATGCCAAACAGAAGCTGGCACTTTCTCTGCTTATCCCTCGTGTGCCCAAAACCAGACTCCCAAGCAGCTTCCAACTGGTCGGTAGCTTTTATTCTACATATATTCTGTCTCCATTGTGTGATGCTAGTCATTTCTCACAGACAGGCCATGAGGCAGAAGAGTCAGAAGTTCTGGGGTCAATACCGAGAGAGTATGTTAAGTACCAAGGAAAAAGACAAAGGCGTAAGTCAGGTAACAGTCCTGGGTCAATAGCAAGAGATAGCAGAGCAAAAGCCAAAGGACAAGTCAAATGGGTAGTCAGAACACGGTCCAAAGGGTCAGGCAGCAGAAGATCAGAACTCAAAGCAACAGAATCAGGCTAACACTTACCAGTAAGTAAGTAAGCACAAACTATGTCTGGCAGGGATCAGGGGCAGACAGCTATGTGATTACCATAACACTGAACACCTGCAGAAAGTCACGCACGCCCCAGTCACAGATTGGACAGCAGAGCTGTCAATCAAGCACCAAAAGCCCAGCAAGCACATCACAGTATTGGACAATCAAGCTGTCAGTCAGGATTCAGACAACTCAGCAAGACAGTTTCCATGAACAGCATAGCAATCAATCACTGAGCGGAGGAGTCATGACTCATGGTATACCTCTTGTCATTATCTCGGATAGAGTCGTACAGTTTACCTCTCATTTCTGGAAGGTTACCTATAAGTTCTGAATGTTACCCTGGATTTCTCATCGTCCTACCATACTCACTCCAATGGTCAGGTGGAACGGGTCAATCAGATCCTGACTAAGTTTCTCTGGCACTTTGTCAATGCTCGCCACAGTGACTGGGCCGAACTCCTGCCTTAGCTGAATTCTCATAGAATAACCTTGTTTTTAACCTTATACCAAATCTCCTTTTTGCTAGTCTATGGTCAACACTCAAAATCATGTTTCCTTTTCTGCTGCTGATTACGTGGTCAAGAGTTTTTCGGAGATCTAGGAGGACACCAATTCATACCAATCAAAATCGGACAAGAGATGTCTGGATTTGCTACTATTTCATCATGGAGATAAGATCTGGCTGTCAGCTAAAGATGTCTGTCTCAAGATACTTTCCTATAAATTTTGACCTTTCTACATTGGTCTCTTTGAGGTGTTGAAACAAATTAATCCAGTAGCCTACAAATTCAAACTCCCAATGCATTGGTCCCCGAACACTGTACTTAGTGTGCACACACGCACTCTTTCCCCCTCTTAAAGGTGCCAAAGCCAATTACTGGAGGACACTTACTATTTAAGGCACCTCATCTAGCATGGATGTACCTGTACACTGTTCTAAGTTCATTTTGTTTTTTGTTTGTTTGTTAGTTCTCAGGTCTCAGTGCTCGTTTCTCCATATACTTACCTCTTTATCAGCCTTGCACGCTTGCCTGTCTACCAGCCATGACAGCTCATCTGTTCATCAGCTGGTCTAATCCACACCTGCCAGTTCTTGTCTGTTCATCAGCCAGCCCAGTCTGCACCTGCCAGTGTGCTTTTCTGTTCTTCAGCCTATCCAGTCCGCACCTGCTAAAGGTCATCTTTATGTCAGTCGGTACAGTTTGAATCAGTGGTTCCCGTATTCGTTCAGTGCCTGTCTGCATCTACCGTACCTTCCATTGGGCCGTCGGAGCTACCCGTCTCTAGGGGGTCAGCTGCCATCTTTCAAAGGTCAGTCCTGGAGTAGCATGTGATGCCTTCACAGCTCTATTTTATAAAATATGATGGCCCCACAGCTCCCTATATAAAGTACAATGGTCCTACAGCCCTTCTATACACAGTATGATGGTCCCACACCTTTCTATATCCAGCATGATGACCCAACAATGCTCTTTCATATAATTTGATGGCCCCACAACTCACTATATATAGTATGATGGCTCTAACAAACTGTGCAGCATTGCCTGCTATTTTGTGATGGCACCTGCAACATTTAAGACACAATGCCTGCCCTTTCGATAGCTGCCCCTTTGACACCCCTTGCTGCAGGCCACAAGGATGTGCAGGCCACATGTTAGAGACCCATGCTATAATGCTACTAAGGTCTATGGGGTAAGGTTTCTCCTTGTGGAGAGTGACATAAAAGCTCTAGCTTCTCAAAGTAAGGAGGCTTATTCACCGGGCAATGCTCCTCTGGGAAATTTAATATGCAAATTGCCTCTTCAGAGCAAAAGAGGACTGAACTCTATAGCGTCACCTGTTGGAAGTAGCCAGCAGCCCGC
Source organism: Ranitomeya imitator (assembly GCF_032444005.1). Classification (NCBI taxonomy): domain Eukaryota; kingdom Metazoa; phylum Chordata; class Amphibia; order Anura; family Dendrobatidae; genus Ranitomeya; species Ranitomeya imitator. The sequence goes on from NC_091285.1 coordinate 70,115,787, forward strand.
AGTGCCGTGTCTGCAAATTGAGATACTGATTTGGCTGTAATCCTAAGTCATATTGCAAGACTCGTTAAAGAATTGATTGTGACCTGTAGGATCGCTACTTCCAACAGGTGGCGCCATAGAGTTCAAGTCCTTTTTTTCTCTGCAGAGGTAATTTGCATATAATGCTACTAAACACTTAAATGCACTGCCTTCAGGGATGCTTCTGCTATACTTCATTCTTGAATAAGAAAAATATGAATAGTAATAATTTAACATTAACATTTTCAGCAGCATTTTAGGCATCGCTGAAACATTAGTTTTTCTCTTGTACACAAAGAAATTCAACCAATTTTCATCAGTGTTTGGTAAATGTGTCCACTGTCCATTTTACTATCATTGCTGCATATACTGTAGTTTCCTGGTATTAAAAAAATTTTTAGGCTTCTCTTTCCGATTAAATAGTAAAAAAATGGATATGCATATGGGTGAAACTCTGATTGAATCCATGGTTTATCCTTTTTTAACGAACCCACTGATTTGCATTTTCGAATAGGTAGGGATAAGTGAACGAGTTGATGCTTCTGTTTGACAATTCAGACAAACCTAATTTGATCCCGAACCTCATTCAAGTCAATGGTGGGCCAGAACATCTGGCCACTCCCACACTGTCATTCGTGTAACAGTGGGAAACGGTGGGAAACACTGTCTCTGACCAGCGAAAACATTATTGAGGTCACTGCAAGCTACAGCTGCTGGGGGGGGCTGTAGGCTGCCATTTGTATGTTAGGAATGGCTCAATAAACATGAGCATGTCCAGCCTATTAATATCAGCTGCACTTGCTTTGCCTTAGCTAGCTATTAAAACTAGGGCGGACCCCATGTGTTTTTTTTTTTATTTATTTGTTTATTACTTCTAAATAAATAAATAAGTGAATGAAAAATACTAATAAATAAATAAATGAATGGGGTTCCCACTATTTTTAATAACCAGCCAAGGGAAAGTAGAAAGCTGTGGGCTGATATTAATAGGCTGGGGGACCCTAAAAAAATGAAGTGGGATCCTATCTATTTTTATTATCTAGCTAAGGCAAAAGAGACAGCTGGGGGTTGATATTACTAGGTTGGAAAGGGCCATGGATATTGATACAGCCCAATAAAAACATGTAAAACAGGAACACATGAGCCGTGCGCACAGTTTCCAAGCCTGTAGAGACATGTTCACACCACCAAGAAACTTGAAAACACAAAAAAGCTAATTGATGAATTCTTTGGATAGTTAGATACTGCCAAAATGCACTCAAGTGCACGTAATACTGTATGGATAAGCAATATAATACTAAAAAAATTCATAACTTGTTTTGAGGGTTAAATACCACCAAAGTGAACCCAAGATCATGTAATGCTCTATGGATAGGCAATATAATACTGAAAAAATGTGAACAATTTTTTTAAGGGTTAGATACCACCAAAATCTACCCAATAACACAAAATACTGAATGAATGAGCAATTTAATATCGATACATGTTTGAATATTTTTTAGGGGTTAGATAGATACCACCGAAATCTACTCAAGATCATGTAAAGCTCTATGGGTGAGTAATAAAACACATATACATTTTTCCAATTTTTTGGAGGGCTAGATACCATCAAAATGTACCCAAAAACACATAATACTATATAGATGAATTTATAGATCAATTTTTGAATGCTCTTTTGGAGTGTTTTTTATAACCAAAATATACCCCAGAACACTTAGTCCTCTATGGATGACTAATTCAGTCCAGATACATTTTTGAACTTTTTTAGAGGAGTAAATATCATAGAAATTTACCCTAGACTACAGAATAGTGTATGGCTCAGAAATTTAATTCAGCAAAATTGTTTAATGCTTTTCGGAGTGTTATATATCACAGAAATGTATCACAAACCACAGAATACTAATACTACGTGCGAAATTTAAAACAGAAAAAATGTTGAACTTTTTGTGAGGATTAGATATCACTGAAATGTATCCAAGACCCATAGTGTATGGGTGAGAAATTTAACCCAACCAAATTTTTTAACCACTTTACAATCAGGTACATCCACGGTCGGCTTCCCCGTCTACTCTGGATTCCGGTAATGAGCCCGCAACTTTTCCGGCACATGTCAGCTGGTTTTGTCACCGTAATATACCAATAACCGCGTTAAACTGTATGGATGACTGATTGAATCCAGGAATAAATTTTGAACGTAAATATTTTGAAAGTGTAGTTTATGTACTTCTCCACTCATAAAGGTTTTGCAGAAAGTGCACAGCCAGGAAAATATTATATGGAGGGTCATCCAGCAAAGTTTCTGAACGCTTTTTTGCAGTGATAGATATCACAAAAATGTACCTCAGAGCATGAAATATTCTATGAGTGAGTAATTTAATCGAGAAAAAAAGTCAACACTTTATTGGAGTGTACCAAAAAGCATGTAACACGATGTATTACATTTTTTTCACACTGTTTCTGCTCCTGCAACTCTCTTTCCCTCCCTAGACTAAATGCAGAATGTATGCGGTACAAACAGCAAAGCAAATGATTAGCCCTTAGAAGGGCTCATAGTATAATGGTTCAGGTTCAGCACCAGTATCAATAATACAGGACTCTGATTCGTTATAGTGTGCACACACACCTGGACAAGCATTCTCTCTCTCTCTCTAATGCTAGCTGTCACAGAGCTGTGCAATGGTGTCACTGTGCTGAGATAGGCAGCGGTGTACTTTTAAGACCCCTGATTATTTTACATGGACAGATAATCACAGTAATGCCTCTAGTAAGGATGGCTATGGCATTACAGTGACGTGCAGGCAATCCCCGCATCCTTATTGGCAATATAACATGTGGCAAACATGCTGCCAGTTGATTTGAATTTTAAATTGAGCACCTCCCAATACTCTCTGAGCACCCAAATACTCGAGTGATATCCAAGTATCACTGAGCACTTTTGCCCCTCCCTACTGATGAGTGGTCCTCCCTCAGTCCTTCACTGCTATTGCGCATCAGGAGAACCATCCACTATGAACTGAAGACACTTTACTGATATCACCTCAGTTTAAATCTGCTGGTTCTCATGTTGCTAGTGCGCCAATGCCGGACTAATGAGCAGTTGTCCCGCAGTCCAGCACTGGCACTACACATCGTGAGATCCGGCCGCTATGAACTTAAGTGACCTTACTGATGTCACCTCAGTTCACAGCAGCTGGGTCTCACGTAGTACAGTGTCAGACCCAGCTGTGGCTGCTGCTTCAGTCTATGAAGCTGTGGTCTCTGAATGGACCTCCATAGACTGGATCAAGAAGATTGTGATTGTAATGGGACCTCCATATTGTGGATTACGAAGGACCCTGTGGATCTTTTTTTATTATTATTATTTTTTTTATAAATGAGCGAAAGAGTGAAATTGTTGTGGAGACTTTCCTCAAATAAAGTTTTTTTTAAAAATATTTTTTCGATCTTTTCTTCTTTTTACTTACTTAGTAATGGGGGTGTTTCATAGATGCCACCTCATTACTAACCTCTGGGCTTGACATTGCTGAAATCAACCTCAAATATTACTCTGTTTGCCAATGCTCCAGGGAAAGCAGGAAGAGCCAAGCAGAGTGCCAGAATGCGAGCATCTATTGGATGCACCTTTTCTGGGGCATCTGCGGGCTGCTATTTTTAGGTTGGGCAGGGCCAAATATCCATGGACCTTTCCAGTCTAAGAATATCAGGCCCCAGCTGTCTGCTTTACCTTGGCTAGTTATAAAAAATGGGGGGACCCCACACAATTTTAAAATTATTTATTTAAATAATTTAAAAAATAAACATTTTTGATAACCAGCCAAGATAAAGCAGACATCTGAATGATGCTGCCCAGAGTCACAATCCCTCCCTTTGATGTGGGCTTCGGTGCTGAGCCCACATCTTTCCCCACGCATGTCAGCTGTTTTGAACAGCTGATGTGTGCCGCTAACAATCGCAATCCACCAGCGGCTGTTAACCCATTAAATGCCACTGTCAATCTCTGACAGCGGCATTTAACTTGCGCTTCCAGGAAACGCACCGGAAATCCCACCCATTGGTTTCCCCATCACGTGATCGTGGGTCACCAATAGATTGACATGACAACCAGAGGTCTCCAGCAGACATCTATGGTTGTCATAGCCAGATTGATATGAGTGTCATGGTCGGTGCTCATAGCAAGTGAGCATTTCTGCTACATACAGGTGAACTCATCGTTGCTTGTATGTTGCAGAGCCAATCGGACAACTGCAGATTCTAGAGACTATTGAAGCATGCAAAAAGTAAAAAAAAATGTTTTTAAAAATAGTAAGAAAAAAAAAAAAATATATATATATATATATATATATATATATAAACGTTCAAATCACCCCCTTTCCGATCTATCAATCTAAAAAAAGAATTAACCTGATCACAAAAAAAAGTAAGAAAGCCAGAATTATGTTTTTTTGGTAGCTATTACATTGCAATAAAATGCTATAACGAACGACTAAAAGATTGTATGCGCACAAAAATTATGTCATTGAAAATGTCAGCTTGGCACGCTGAAAATAAGCTCTCACTCAGCCCCAAATCATGAAAAACAGATGATTTGGGTATCGGAAAATGGAGCAATATTTTTTCTTTTTACCAAAGTTTGGACTTTTTTTTCACCAATTAAATAAAAAAGAACCTAGATATGTTTGTTGTCTATGAACTCATAATGACCTGGAGAATCATAATGGTAGGTCAGTTTTAGCATTTAGTGAACATGGTAAAAAAAAAAAAACAACAACTGTGGAATTGCACGTTTTTTTGCAATTTCACCGTGCTTGGAATTTTGTTCCCATTTTCCAGTATACGATATGTTAAAACCACTGGTGTCATTCAAAATACAACTTGTCCCGCAAAAAAAAAGCCCTCACATTGCCATTTTGACCAAAAAAAATAAAAAAGTTATGGCTCTGGAAAAAAGGGAAGAAAAAAATGAAAATGAAAAAACGCAAAATGGTCCGGGGTTAAGGGGTTAAAATATGATTACTTGACATACGCCTCAATGAAGAATGGGTTTCCATGTCATACAGAAAACTAAAAGCATTAAGAACAAGTTTGATGGGTCCAGAACAGTGAGTTCTGCAGAATGGGTGCAGAATGAAGGGCATACGTTACTTGGTAAAATGAGAACTGAGATGTATGCCAATGTAGCATAGCAGAGATCTTTGTAAACTATAGTTTTGTTACAATACTCGATAGGAAGAGATGTATATAAATGGTTAAATTAAGTTTGAAGTAAACATCTTCTCTCATGCTTACATGGTATATTATTGTTCTTAAGGTGGTAAAATACATGCTTATATTTATTGGCCTGTATGAAAAATGTGATGTTCTTTTCTGTTTAACAAGAGGTGGGATTTTTTTTTGCTATGTTTTTCCTCTATATAAGGTTTGATCAAGGTTGGTGGAGGTCACATGGCAAAAATTGGATGGGGACTTCCTCCTAAGTATCAGTGTCATATAATGCATTGGTAACTTACACTTAACATAAACATTCGATAATTGTCAGCAGGACCCGTTGATGTCAGTAGGATATGAGGAAAATGAGCGTTATATGAGAGCAGCACCACTGTTCCCTAATGTCAGGTGTTGAGGGAAACAAGGTTTTGTATGTAACATTTTAACATGCCCAATCTTTTCATTAACTAGGAGATAAGTGTTGCCAGATGGTTTCTAGATGAAATGACCTCTTCTGCCCCATATTAACATTTTTATATTCTTTTAGGCAAACTTTAAATCTTTTTAAAGTTCCATATCTTGCTGATGGGAAGGAATGAAGGCCTCTTAGCAAATACCACTGTTGTCTATAATCCATGCCTGTCTGTGTATTAAAGGGAATATGATAATAATCATAGTGACTCCATATATATGAATTATAGATGCCTCCACTGTTACTAACATACATCCAGTCCACGAAGAGAAACTCCAGGCACTTTCCAAAAATTACATTTTATTGAGGATGTTTAGGTCTTCAACCAACAAGTATGGCAGGACTTATATGTCTACCTGCATACCTTAAAGACTATTATTATTATTACTAGATGGCAGCCCGATTCTAAAGAATCGGGAGTCTAGAATCCATATATACTTTATTTATTCAAATGTAAGAATAATACAATTAATAAATAATAGTAAGAAAGAACAAAAATAATAGGCAGTATATGGAGAAAACACCAAACAAAAGTTCAAAATTGGTGTGAAAATGTCACTGAACCACTTCACAACTAAATATATATAGTTTTGGTAAATGGTATTATCATTTTTTTGACGAAATTCGGCAGGAGCTTGAAGAGCAACGTCACTGGGCCCGCCTCCACGCAGTAGAAACTTGCTGTGAGGTAAAAATTCAAAAATCACACCAAAATGGCGGGCGGAGTGTGTCACAGTACGGCACGTTTCTGATTGGTCGCTCGCAGCAGGCGGCAACCAATCAGACACTGGACACTGTTGACGTCACTTATCTCCGGACATTAGCTCCGGACATTAGCTCCGGACATTAGCTCCGGACATTAGCTCCGCACATTAGCTCCGGACATTAGCTCCGGACATTATCTCCGCACATTAGCTCCGGACATTAGCTCCGGACATTAGCTCCGGACAAAGCCACGGAAGTTGGCACAAATTGCAGGAAGTAGTATTCTAGGCAATTATATATTAGATTATTATTATTATTATTATATGTCAGGAAAAGCTTATGTTTTTCCACATTTAATCCTTTAATTTACTTATACATTGTCTTGTCCAAATTTTTTATGTTAAAATATCAGCAGGGGTTAAGAAAAAACAACATAAGGCCTGTTTCACACGTCAGTGGCTCCGGTATGTGAGGTGACAGTTTCCTCACGTACCGGAGACACTGACACACGTAGACACATAAAAATCAATGCATCTGTTCAGATATCATTGATTTTTTGCGGACCGTGTCTCCGTGTGCCAAACACGGAGACATGTCAGTGTTCGTGGGAGCGCACGGATTACACGGACCCATTAAAGTCAATAGGTCCGTGTAAAACACGTACCGCACATGGACGTTGCCCGTGTGCAGTCCGTGTGCCGTGCAGGAGACAGCGCTACATTAAGCGCTGTCCCCCCCACTGGAGCTGAAGCCGCGATTCATATCTTCCCTGCAGCAGCGTTTGCTGCGAGAAGATATGAAATATAGTGTTTAAATGGAAGGTGCCCCCAGTTTTCTTCCATTTTGTTTTTTTGTGAAATTAAGCTTAAAATAGTAATTAAAATGTATTAATGCAATGTTTGCACTGTTTGCAAACATTTCTATATGAAAAATATTATATATTTTTCTACAAACATACATATTTACCACTAGGGGGAGCATTTTCCGTTTTAGACCTCAAGCAGCTATAGTAAGATTTAGCAGCTCTGCCCCAGGGATATTAGACCACCCAAAAGGGGAGGGAAATGGTGATGTCAGCAGTTACTGCCCCAATTTTGCTGCTAACAGTAAGAATGAAGATCAGCATCCCAGGGCAGCACCATTTTGTGTGTGACTGCCCTGTGACCTGCTATCACCTGCAGTTACTGCATCAGAGGCACAGCTTGTTTACAGAGGAGCAGAACACAGTGGGCTCAGCAGCATTTTTTGTGAATAACATTCTTGCCATCCCCCTTCCCCCACCTTAATCCCTGTCCTGTCAGCTGCCCTGCTCTCTCTCTCCAGGTGTCACCTCCCTCTCTGCAGGCTGTGAGTGCAGCTTACTGGAGATCACAGGGACTGTGTGTGAGGGGGAGGGGGAGACATGGCAGGAGAAACACACAGGGCAGCTTGTGAGGAGCAGAGGATGTGCCTGCTTGGAGTACAGAGGAGCAGTGAGCGCTTCTTCTGTCCTGCGATAGAGAGCACAGGGCTATAATAAAATGGCAGCTAGTCACACCTACAGCAGTGAGTTGTGCAGCCCACAGAGGCGTGCCCAGCTCACTGCTAATGCTGCTGCAATGTTACAGATAGGGTCCGTGCTGGTCTATTATCTCCTATGTCCATGGGGTGCCGTAATCTGACACTGATAGGGCCCTGCTACTGCTGCAAAACCAAGATGTCAGCCCCCAGTGCATTCTTTAAACTCATATAACACATGAAATCTGTTTCACATGCATTTCAAACTTGCTTATAGCAGCATGTTATGCTACATTACAGTGATTTATTAATGACCTACAAACGCGGTACCTTCCCTTTAAAATAAAGATCTATGTGCCAAGGGGTGGAGCCGCATATTCATTACTGTAATCGGCGGCCCCACGTGACCGCATACAGGAGAAGATGCGGCCAGAACAGGAAGCAGCGACAGCCAACGAGGGAGCTTGGTGAATATTTTCAGAACAGCAGGGGGGGTTTTGCACAGGGGGTGGGAGGGCGGGGGGCAGATAGATCTTTATTTTAAACACTATTATTCATATCTTCTCTGCAGCAAACGCTGCTGCAGGGAAGATATGAATCGCGGCTTCAGCACCAGATGCTGGTACGTGTGGTACCCAGCATGGTGCGTGTGGTACCCAGTGGGCACACGGGCGGCACACGTGTGCCGCACGTGTGCCACACTGATGTGCCACAGAAACGTAGGGGCACACGGACACGGATAATTCCGGTACCGATTTTTTCCGGTACCGGAATTATCTGGACGTGTGAAACCGGCCTAAATCAGTTATAAACTGAAGGAACGTTTTATCGAACTTCAAATTGAGACAATGAGAGTGACATTTATTTTAGCTTGAAAATTTGCAAGGTTATGAATTGCATATTAACATACATACATGCCTCAGTTAAAATAGCTCAATAAGGCTGGTTTCAGACTTGCATACAGAAGTGCTGCAGATGGCAGGGTACTTCCTCCCTTCTTCCTCCTTGAAACCATGCCTATGCTCCACCTACACCTCCTTGGGTCCTGCGGTGCCCTGCGTTCCTATCTTTAACATTGGGTATGCAGGGATGTATGCTGTATGCAGATGCCTCCGCATGCGCCGTTTTGGTGCTACACTGACTGCAACAAAATGCAACATGTTGCATTTGGTGCAGTTCAGCGCAGCGCCAAAACGGCACATGTGGAGGCATCCGCATACAGTAATACATCCCTGCGTACCCAATGTTAAAGATAGGAACACAGGGCACCACAGGATGCAAGGAGGTGTAGGCGGAGCGTAGGCGGAGCATAGGCGTGATTTCAGGGAGGAAGAAGGGAGGAAGTATGCTGCCATCCGCAGCACTCCCGTACGAATGTCTGAAACCAGCCTAACCCTTTTCCTAAGTAATGTATTCATCAAAATCCAGGGAGAGGCAAATACGGAAGAGAAGTGGACAGTAAGAAAAAGTATGCACAAGCCACGTTAAAGGAAGACAAAAAGTCAAATAAATGATGACTACTTGTGTTAAAAAAGTAAATTGTTCGTAAAAAGTATATGGAGTATATGGACTAATGAGAATAATGAAAAAAACAAGGGCAGAAACATAATGATTAAACACACTGCGGTAAATAATTAAATATATAGCATAGTGCATGAAAATAATATATGGTATTTAGTTAACATGTTTTTTGATAAAAAAAAAATGCATAAGCCATCCCAACTCATCATTGGGATCATAATTGGGACAGTCCTAACTCTAATATTAAATACCTTACCATTTGTCAAGTGACATGCATGTAGATAAGGGCTGAGATGGACTGAGCCCAAGTAGTGGAAACATAGCCGATGGAGACCACATAAATAATGCCCAGTTCAAGAGAAAGTCAGGCCACACCCTTATATGCACATGATGCAAACAGACAGAAGAAAACCCAAAGGTATGAATGGGGATGTACGTTTGGTAAATAAGTATTTGATCCCTTGCTGATTTTAAAGTTTGCCCACTGACAAAGACATGAACAGTCTATACAGTAATGTTAAGGGTAGATTAATTTTAACATTGAGAGATAGAACATCAAAAATAAAATCCAGAAAATCACATTGTATAAATTATATAAATTTATTTGCATTTTGCAGTGAGAAATAAATATTTGATTCCCCTACCAACCATTAAGGCTATGTGCCCACGTTCCAGAAATGCTGCGGAAATGTCCGCAGCATTTCCACAACTCCTTCCAGGGGGTAAAACGCATGCAGAATTCGTATGTGTTTTCCCGCACAACACAAGTGTTTTGCAAGTGTTTTTAGCTTGCAGAATGCTTGAGTTTTCCAAGAGATTTGAAGCATCACTTGGAAAAGTGATTGACAGGTTGGTCACACTTGTCAAGCATAGTGCTTGACAAGTGTGACCAACTTTTTACTATTGGTTATTAAAAATGTTGTTCTCACTTTCCGACGGCCCCCGCTCTCCTTAGCGGTGCTCCGGGTACGTTCCGTTCCCAGGAATGCTTTGCGCAAAGGACCTTTGTGATGTCATGGTCGCGTGACCGTGACGTCATCCCAGGTGATTTGTGCAATGTATCCATGGGAACGGAAGCCGTCGCGTTCACCGCTGAGAGGTGGAAGAACTCCGGGGGCCATCAGAAGGTGAGTATATCCCTATTTTTTTATTTTAATTTCTTTTTACAGGGATATTGTACCTAGGGTCTGGAGGATAGTCTCCTCTCCTCCAGACCCGGGTACCATCCGCACATAAAGCACTCACTTTACGTATGGGGGGCATAGCCACATGCATAAAGTGAGCGTTTCAATGCAATCCTATGGAATCACCGCGATTCTGCAGAAATAATAAACATGCTGTGGATTTTACCGCTATGCTATTCCGCAAAGGGAAAATCCGCAGCATGAACACAGCTACTTCGGAATCCCATAGACTCATTGAGTGTTGTGTGACAGGTTCCGCTGTAGGGGTTATCCCAATGAACTTTTAAATGAGGCTAAAGGTACCGTCACACTAGACGATATCGCTAGCGATCTGTGACGTTGCAGCGTCCTGGCTAGCGATATCGTCCAGTTTGACAGGCAGCAGCGATCAGGCCCCTGCTGTGATATCGCTGGTCGGGGAAGAAAGTCCAGAACTTTGTTTCGTCGCTGGATCTCCCGCTGACATCGCTGAATCGGCGTGTGTGACGCCGATTCAGCGATGTCTTCGCTAGTAACCAGGGTAAACATCGGGTTACTAAGCGCAGGGCCGCGCTTAGTAACCCAATGTTTACCCTGGTTACCATCGTTAAAGTAAAAAAAGCAAACGCTTCATACTTACCTACCGCTGTCTGTCCCCGGCGCTGTGCTTCTCTGCTCTGGCTGTGAGCACAGCGGCCGGAAAGCAGAGCGGTGACGTCACCGCTCTGCTTTCCGGCTGCCCGGCGCTCACAGCCAGACCAGAGAAGCACAGCGCCGGGGACAGACAGCGGTAGGTAAGTATGAAGCGTTTGTTTTTTTTACTTTAACGATGGTAACCAGGGTAAACATCGGGTTACTAAGCGCGGCCCTGCGCTTAGTAACCCGATGTTTACCCTGGTTACCGGCATCGTTGGTCGCTGGAGAGCTGTCTGTGTGACAGCTCTCCAGCGACCAAACAGCGACGCTGCAGCGATCCGGATCGTTGTCGGTATCGCTGCAGCGTCGCTTAGTGTGACGGTACCTTTACCCAGAGGTGTTTTCTTTTGCTGGCCTTGAAAGGGTGTATCTTAAAGTGCAAGGAGGAGATCTGCACAAGCTTCTACTAAAAAGAGAGGCCATATGGATTATGCGCAAGAATCTGCTGGTTTGAATGAAAGATTGGTTATGTCCATTTTCCTGTAAGAAGCCGGTTTTATTGTGTTTTTGTATTGTTTTCATTTGTTTTCCAAATGCATTTTAATTGTTATGTATAGCTGCTGCACATGTGTTCAAGCATTGGGGGTGGGGTTTAGCTGCCTCCCTCTGTTAAGAGGTGATGTCAGTCTCACTTTCCCTGTGACCAGTAGAAGTGCCACTGCAGCGCGAAACGGCTGTCGTTCATTCCACTCCTGCTCCCATCCTCCCGACGCCAATGTTTTAAAGTATTGGAATAAAGAAGTTTTTTAACCGGTGAGTGCCATCCGTTCCTTTGAATTTTTGTATCCATTGTGGCTATTTTCTTTGGAGTGGCACCCAGGCTCACGGAGCACTTACTGCTGTATACATGCTTGCAGCATCAGTTCATGCAATTACCTGTGCACTGAGTGGGCTTCCCTCCTGTGCGGATTAACACTTTGTTGGAGCTATTTTAAACTTAAGAAATCAGCAAGAGATCAAATACATATTTCCCCACTCTAAATTGGTGTGAATGCATGCCACTTGACAAATAATAAGGTTTTTAACCCCTTTCTGACCTCGGATGGGATAGTACGTCAGAGGTCAGAACCCCCGCTTTGATGCGGGCTCCGGCGGTGAGCCCGCATCAAAGCCGGGACATGTCAGCTGTTTTGAACAGCTGAAATGTGCCCGCAATAGCGGCGGGTGAAATCGCGATTTACCCGCCGCTATTAACTAGTTAAATGCCGCTGTCAAACGCTGACAGCAGCATTTAACGGGCGCTTCTGGCCGTGTGGCCGGAAATGAGCGCATCGCTGACCCCGTCACATGATCGGGGGTCAGCGATGCTTCTGTATAGTAACCATAGAGGTCCTTGAGACCTCTATGGTTACTGATCCCCGGTAGCTGTGAGCGCCACCCTGTGCTCGGCGCTCATAGCACACCTGCATTTCTGCTGCATAATAGCGATCTAATGATCGCTGCTATGTAGCAGAGGCGATCGAGTTGTGCCAGCTTTTAGCTTCCTATAGAAGCCATTGAAGCATGGCAAAAGTAAAAAAAAAAATTACAAAAAATGTGAAAAAAATAAAAAAAATCTAAAAGTTTAAATCACCCCCCTTTCGCCCCATTCAAAATAAATCAATAAAAAAAAAATCAAACCTACACATATTTGGAATCGCCGCGTTCAGAATCACCCGATCTATCAATTAAAAAAAGCATTAACCTGATCGCTAAACAGGGTAACGAGAAAAAAATTTGAAACGCCAGAATTACGTTTTTTGGGTCGCCGTGACATTGCATTAAAATGCAATAACGGGCGATCAAAAGAACGTATCTGCACCGAAATGCTATCATTAAAAATGCCAGCTCAGCACGCAGAAAATAAGCCCTCAACCGACCCCGGATCATGAAAAATTGAGACGCTACAGGTATCGGAAAATGATGCAATTTTTTTTTTTTTTTTTTTAGCAAAGTTTGTAATTTTATTTCACCACTTAGATAAAAAATAACTTAGTCATGTTAGGTGTCTATGAACTGGAGAATCATATTGGCAGGTCAGTGTTAGAATTTAGTGAACCTAGCAAAAAAGCCAAACAAAAAACAAGTGTGGGATTGCACTTTTTTTGCAATTTCACGGCACTTGGAATTTTTTCCCGTTTTCTAGCACACAACATACTAAAACCAAGTACAAAAAATAAGCCCTCACATGGCCATATTGACGGAAAAATAAAAAAGTTATGGCTCTGGGGAGGAGGGGAGCGAAAAACGAACACAGAAAAATGGAAAATCCCAAGGTCATGAAGGGGTTAATATTAGAGTTATTACTGTTCCGATTATGGTTGCCTTGATGAGATGGGATGGCTTTGTCAATTTTTATTAAAAACATTTTAACTAAACATTGTATATTAATTTCTTGAACTATGCTATCTATTTATTTACTGCAGGGAATTTAATCATTCATTATGTTTCTGTACTTTATTTTTTTCTGGTCAGTGGCTAGTGTGAGCATGCGCTTACATGCTGCATGCACACCAGTTTATATACATGATATTGCTGTGCATACACCAGGCCACATTTCCTAATCAAAATCGCCTGCTAATACTGTGTTGCAGTCAGGAGGCCACATTTCCTAATCAAAATCGTTTGGACTAATATTGTGGTGCAGGCACACTATCTCAGCAAATAGGTATTGATTCTTAATTTAGCAACAGGTGACTGACAGGTCTTGGCCTAGGGATGTGAAACAGCTGGTTAAAAGAGGGTACAGGTACATCGAGCATGAGTAGGAAAAAGTGAGATTGTAGTGGAAGGGAGAATAGGCTTGGTGTTTGATGTGTATGTGGATTAGGGAGTAATGTTACTGGAAGCTCTACTGATCAAACACCACCTCATCCTATGCAAAGACAACTGACAACATCTGTTACAGAAAAGGCTACTGGACTCCATTTCTTTGGCACAGTGGTATGCCTTGTGGATGAGGGCCAGAAAGAGCATGTGCTCCAGTGGATGGCAAGCGCTGCATCATGTGGCCTCTCCTCCTCTTCCTCCACCTTAAGATCATACATAGTACAATCCTCAGAGGTGGCACCCGAATTACCCTTTTTTCTCCATGCATCAAAACTCTGCAACCGCCCAACTGACTGTGGGGAACCCCAGATGGGCGAGTCTGCAGAGATATTCACACATTCTGTTCCATGGGCATTAGAGGTTTGCTCCATAGATTCACAGAATCCTGAGGAGGAAAGCATCTGCAAAGAAGGGCGTGATAATATGGAAAGAGGGCTGACTATTCTGGGGAAACTAACGCCCCATCGACTAGTCAAAGTCCTCATTAGCATAGCAAATGGAGGCAATATAAATGCTTTTTTAAACCGTATTTGTACAGAGAAACATTATACGGGGATGGTTAGGCAGGGATTTTATTCATAAATAAATGAATACTGTTGGGTTGGAGGGCATAGGCAACCTAACATGTTCCCTTTAAATATCTGAGAAACTAGTGTCAATCTGGCAAAATTCTTAATCGGTACCATATACTTAATATAAAACCGTTCAGACATTGTTTTCACCAAAATCACCGTATACCCGTGTTATATAACAGTGCCATACAGATTGTCTGTAGGGTGTAATCCTACAAAAGACCTGAGTAAATATTAGAGATGACCATAAAGACTTCAAGTCGAATTTCATCATTTTTGCCAATTCAAGCAATTTGTGATTCCATTTGTGAGGATTGCAAAAATAAAATGAACATATTACTGATCTATAGCAGAAAACTGAACAGCAAACGTGTGAGACACAATAAAAAAAAAACAATATTTCAGAGTTCATGTCTTCTCTAATTGCAGTTGATTTTCCTCTTATTCTACCACTGGCCTAAAGCATCAAGAAAGCTTCTGGCCTGGTTTTTCTGAAGACGTATTTGGCTCTTCATCTATGTAGCACATTCCTACCCTCTGGCAGCACATCTCCTACCCTTACTGGCAAGACAATCCATGGCTTTTTGGCAGTGCGCAAACACAAATGTTGTGAATGCCACAGTAACCTGTTAAAATGTCAGCCATTATGTAAGAGTGCTCATCCCATAACGGCTATACTGGAGGAAGATGACTGCAGCTGAGAAATTTCTAAAATCATTGTAACACTATTGAAAGTGATGATCAGTACCCAGAACCAAGGCATTGGCCTGTAAATCATGGATATGTGCATCCAGTGCCGATATATATTAGCTGTCAGGTCGTAACATGTCATAATTATACATCAGGATTTCTCTTACTGTAGTTTAGGGTATCTCATTACTAAGCATAAGGTCACCAAAGCAATTATACCACTAGCTTTTAAAGGCGCTGGGTAATTGCTAGAAGACTAATGCTAAGTAATGATGAATGACTTAAAACCAGTAATTTTAGAAAGTATGGATTTTAGTTACAAAACTTAATACATCATTATGTGCTAGCAGTTTAATAATCTGTGTGAATAAAGCTTAGTGACATTAAATGTGCAAATGCTCAGATTACTACACTAATCAGAGGTTGTTCCAGATGATCTTTTTATACTATGGTGTATTTTTATCAATAGATATATGATAGATAGATGATATTTTGAGGTCTAGCCACATATTTTCAATGCTATTGAGATCAGGGGACTGTGAGGGCCAATGTAAAACCTTCAGCTTGCGTCTATTGAGGTAGTCCATTGTGGATTTTGATGCGTGTTTAGGATAATTATCATTTGTAGAAGTCATCCTCTTTTCAACTTCAGCTTTTTTACAGATGGTGTTATGTTTGCATCAAGAACTTGTTGAAATTTAATTTAATTTAATCCATTCTTCCCTCTACCCATGAAATATTCCCTGCTCCATTGGCTGGTCTGGTGATAGGACGAAGGAGAGTTTTTTTTTTTACTCTTCCAAGAAGGCCATATCTGTGCAGATGTCTCTGAATAGTAGAGCAATATACCACAACTGGGTGCCTTGCTAGCAATCACCAGCAGCTCTCACTGAAATTTTGCTTGATCTTCCAGACCTTATCTTGACCTCCAATGTTCCTGTTAACTGCCATTTATTAATTACATTTTAAGCTGAGAAAAGAAAAACTTGAAAACACTTTGATATCTTATAGCCTTCTCCTGCTGTGTGGGCCTCCATCATTTTCATTTTCAGAGTATTATGCAGCTGCTTAGAAGAACCTATGACTACTGTTTTTTTGCAGAAGGGCAAAGGAGTCTGGGTTTTCATAAACCTGGGAAACTTGCATCACCTCGCCTTTCCTAATGATGATAGTGAACAAGCCTCAACCCTAACAGGTTAATTAAGATCTGAAACCTTGGACAAAGTTATCTGTGCACACAAATCTCAATGGGTGCCCAAACTTTTGTAACACCTTATCTCCCTTTTTTGTAATTTTTTAAATTAAAAAAATGTTTGTTTGCTTTTTTGCCTAAAATACAAAGGGAATGTGTCACCTTTAACTTTAGGCATTTTAGGGACCATTTAATCGTCAACTTTCTCCAGTACTTCGTAATCAGCTTCAAGAGACAAACAATATTTCTAAAAAACTAAACATAGAGATAAATTCATGCCAAAACCAATTCCGAAGCTCCAGCTCTATATCAGCGAGAGTGACAAGCAGAGTTATGGGAGGCATCTTATCCAGTTGTCTAACTAATTCCTGCAGTATCTTCTGCCAATCCCTGGGATCTCAGAGTGAATTACAGTCTAGTGCATCGGCATTGTTCATTGTGTCTTTCAATGCAAGCTGGATAAAGTTGTCCATGGTATCTACCCTGCTCGCTATGTAGAGATACCTAAGTTTTCTCTGCAGTTAAAGCTTATTAGCTTTATGTTGGGTGATATATAAAGGCTGGAATTTAGTTTAAAGAGCAACAATCCAACAAAAAAAAAAATGTAAAATCCAAAAGGGATCCTTATGACATGAGTCGTTAATTGTGAATTGTCCCAGGCGCAGACTTGCTCTGCTGTTTGATGTAAAAATCATTGTGGTAGACTCTTTACATATTGCAAAAAAAATGAGATATTGACAGCGCTCAGACTCGGTGTGCTTCATATCTGGAACTGACATCTATAAAACACAGTTTTTAGCTCTTGTTGACGTACAGTATAAGTGCCTATGCAGACAAAGTTGTGCTCATTTAAAGTTCAAAGGGTTGTTCTCAACTTTCATTTCAAGCAGATCCACTTGATTCGGCTGGTAGATTTAATTTGGTCCAGATTGAACGTTTACTGTGAAAGAGTCAATTCTTTTTCTCTCAAACATCCCTAGCCTCCAAAGCAATATGAACAGAAAACCTGTTTAAGGCCATTACCCGTCTTGGAGGTGTCCTTCCACCAGTCCACCGAGTCATGAGGTGTATCGCACCTACCAAAATGATCATGGTAGGCCAATCACTGGCTTCAACACCAGAAGAACGAACAGCCAACACAAAGCACGTGAGAGCAGCAGTGGTGCCATAAGACAGGTGAAAGCCTAGTGAGAATAATGTATTTTATTATTTTAACTCATTCTCGGTTTTCAAAAAAATCAAGCAAAATGGTGGCTGGATGGCTGTCAAATTTCAGATTCACCATTTTTTGTGGCAATCTTTGGTCAATTCCTAATGAATTTGATTTGGTATGGATCAATTTGCTCATTTCTATCCGGGACCCCAGTGACTCTGAGAACAGGTTGGTCTAAGTTCCCTATGTGAATGAGGATGAGGTTGCTCTTGCATGCCCGCTGCACTATATATTTCTATGACTATCTCAGCGGTAATGCTCATTCATGACAATAGTTCCAATAAACACATGTTCCAGTGGGGTAACTCATGTAGTGCAGACAACTCATTTAATATTTCCTATATTATTTGAATCTAATAAAAAAGAATACAACAAGGAACAGATAAAAAATGTGCTTAACGCTTTGACATCCCAACCAGTATTTTGCCTTTATGGCAGAAAATTTATTTTTCATTTTATATTGTTATGTCCTAGGAGCCATAACTTTTTTAATGTTTTTTTTTACTACATGGGTCCGATAAATCCAGATAGGATACAAGGTGGATCCATCAGGATGCATTAAAATATGTGTTTTACTGAAAAAAAGTACTCAAAAATATAAAAATATAAAATCAACAAATGCATAAAATATGAAATGAAAAGTTCCAGCAACGCGTTTCACCTCAGACCAGATTCTTCATCAGGCTTAACAAAACCTAGTCCTTGGTTGCAGTATGTATGCTAGGAAGGCGGGAAGTTTGTTAGGTGCAGGGACCCCTGACTTCCTAAAAAATAGCATAAACAAAAATACAATAAAAAGTCAAAAGTGAATACCATAGCGTAAACTTAAAACAAGCATAAAACACAACTATAGGTAACAGCAATCAGAATAACAAAGAGGCAGTAAAAATAAGGTGTTTGTAAATAGACAGAGTTGGGTCCAACATGTTAGAAGGGAATGGTTGTGAATGGCTGGTGTAGGCCAGGTGATTGGAATAGCAATGCATGTCACAGGGGCTGTGATGGATAGACGTTCTTCTACTGGAAACCAGGAATTAGTTCCTTTGACAACCAGAAGATCTCACATCGGACATATTCAGACGGCCAGAGATCTCACCGCAATGCACAGACTGGCCAGTGGCTCTCCTTTCCTGAGTATGACAGCAGTATATAAAGTACTAGATGGTGGCCCGATTCTAACGCATTGGGTATTCTAGAATATGTAAGTATGTACGTACGTTGCGCTTAGCACAGCCACGTAGTATATAGTACAGCCACGTAGTATATAACACAACCACATAGTACCTAACAGAGCCACATAGGATATAACACAGGCAGTCATGTAGCATATAGCACAACCACGTAGTATATAGCACAGCAACGCAGTATATAGCACAGCCACGTAGTATATAGCAGCCACATAGTATATAGCAGCCACATAGTATATAGCACAGCCCACGTAACACAGACAGCCACGTAGTATATAGCAGCCACATAGTATATAGCAGCCACATAGTATATAACACAGCCCACATAATATATAGCACAGCCCATGTAGTATATAACACAGCTCACACAGTATATAACACTGACGATGTAGTGTGTTGTGGATTCTGTTTTTGGGCTCCCTCTGGTGGTTACAGATGGTACTGGGTGACTTGTGTTCTCTGCGGTCTCTGGTGTCCACCTGTTCTATCAGGATATGGGAGTTTCCTATTTAACCTGGCTTTCTTGTCATTTCCTCGCCGGCTATCAATGTAATCAGTGTGTCTTGTTACCTCTGCTTCCCGCTTCTGTATTCTTCAGGACAAGCTAAGTTTTTGATTTTCCTGTTCCACGTTTTGCTTAATTTTTGTCTTAGTCCAGCTTGCAGATATGTGATTCCTTTTTGCTGGTTGCTCTAGTGGGCTGATATTACTCCTCATGTTCCATGAGTTGGAACATGAGTTCAAGTAATTTCAGGATGGTTTTTTGTAGGGTTTTTCGCTGACCGCGCAGTTCACTTTTGCATCCTCTGCTATCTAGTTTTAGCGGGCCTCATTTTGCTGAATCTGTTTTCATAACTACGTATGTGCTTTCCTCTCATTTCACCGTCATTACATGTGGGGGGCTGCTATTTCTGTGGGGTGTTTCTCTGGAGGCAAGAGAGGTCTGTGTTTCTTCTAATAGGGAAAGTTAGTTCTTCGGCTGGCGCGAGACGTCTAGGAATCATCGTAGGCACGTTCCCCGACTACAGCTAGTTGTGTGTTGAGGTTCAGGATCGCGGTCAGCTCAGTTTCCATCACCCTAGAGCTTGTTTTGTTTTTTGTGCTTGTCCTTTTGTGATCCCCTGCCATTGGGATCATGACAGTAGTGTATATAGCAGCCAGGCAGTATATAACACAGCCCACGTAATATATAGCACTGCCCACGTAGTATATAACACAGCCCACATAGTATATAACACAGGTCACACAGTATATAACACAGCCCACGCAGTATATAACACTGCCCACGTAGTATATTGCACCCAGGCAGTATATAACACAGCCCACGTAGTATATAACACAGCTCACGTAATATAAAGCACAGCTCACGCAGTATGTAACACAGCTCACGTAGTATATAACACAGGCCACGCAGTACATAACACAGCCCACGCAGTATGTAATAGCCCACGCAGTATATAACACAGCCCATGTAGTATATAGCAGTGTGGGCACCATATCCCTGTTAAAAGAATAAATTAAAATAAAAAATAGTTATATACTCACCCTCCGTCATTCACCGAAGCTGTCCCGATGCGCGCGATGCTGCCACCAGCTTCCATTCCCAGTGATGCATTGCGAAATTACCCAGATGACTGCATAGGCAGCATCAATAGTAAAAAGTTGGTCCGGGATAGGGCGACACACTGGCACTAACTGGAGGGGAGTAGGGAGGGGCCACTGACTTGAGGAGAGTAGGGACGGAGCCATTCACAGCTGGACTAAGCCTGTCGCTGATTGGTCGCGGCCGGCCGCGACCAATCCACGATGCAGGATTTCTGTGACAGACAGACAAACAGACAGACAGACAAACAGACAGAAGTACCCCTTAGACAATTATATAGATTTCTATGCAGCTGTCATGTTCAGGTCAGGAGAGCCGCAGACAATCTGAGCACTGCAGGGTAATCTCGGTCGGATTTATACGGCCGTCTGACTGATATAAACACACACCCTTACATATACAGTACACATACATAATAGTAATAAAATCATGATAATAAATTGCCTATTTATATTTAAATTAAGTCATTTAAGCCATTTGATAACAAAGACATGATACTATACATCCAGGATGACTGACTCCCTAAGTTTTAAAAACCTATCCGTTACTATTGACAGAATTTGATCATTAGGAAAATAGCACTAAAATTACGTTTGTGCAAGAGTACACAATGCTGGGCACACTATGGTTGAGAACACCATTGTACCATGGGACCTATGCTTGTTTAGTGTCTGAATGGTGCGTCCTATTAACTGCATTCCACAGGAGCAATGCTACAAATAAGCCACAAAGTCTGATCCACCGGAGTTGGGTTATATTAAACGTTTTTTGTGCAATACAGGTCCTTCTCAAAAAATTAGCATATAGTGTTAAATTTCATTATTTACCATAATGTAATGATTACAATTAAACTTTCATATATTATAGATTCATTATCCACCAACTGAAATTTGTCAGGTCTTTTATTGTTTTAATACTGATGATTTTGGCATACAACTCCTGATAACCCAAAAAACCTGTCTCAATAAATTAGCATATTTCACCCATCCAATCAAATAAAAGTGTTTTTTAATAACAAACAAAAAAACCAACAAATAATAATGTTCAGTTATGCACTCAATACTTGGTCGGGAATCCTTTGGCAGAAATGACTGCTTCAATGCGGCGTGGCATGGAGGCAATCAGCCTGTGACACTGCTGAGATGTTATGGAGGCCCAGGATGCTTCAATAGCGGCCTTAAGCTCATCCAGAGTGTTGGGTCTTGCGTCTCTCAACTTTCTCTTCACAATATCCCACAGATTCTCTATGGGGTTCAGGTCAGGAGAGTTGGCAGGCCAATTGAGCACAGTAATACCATGGTCAGTAAACCATTTACCAGTGGTTTTGGCACTGTGAGCAGGTGCCAGGTCGTGCTGAAAAATGAAATCTTCATCTCCATAAAGCATTTCAGCCGATGGAAGCATGAAGTGCTCCAAAATCTCCTGATAGCTATCTGCATTGACCCTGCCCTTGATGAAACACAGTGGACCAACACCAGCAGCTGACATGGCACCCCACACCATCACTGACTGTCGGTACTTGACACTGGACTTCAGGCATTTTGGCATTTCCTTCTCCCCAGTCTTCCTCCAGATTCTGGCACCTTGATTTCCAAATGACATGCAAAATTTGCTTTCATCAGAAAAAAGTACTTGGGACCACTTAGCAACAGTCCAGTGCTGCTTCTCTGTAGCTCAAAAGTGGCTTTACCTGGGGAATGCGGCACCTGTAGCCCATTTCCTGCACACGCCTGTGCACGGTGGCCCTGGATGTTTCCACACCAGACTCAGTCCACTGCTTCCTCAGGTTCCCCAAGGTCTGGAATCGGTCCTTCTCCACAATCTTCCTCAGGGTCCGGTCTCCTCTTCTCGTTGTACAGCGTTTTCTGCCACATTGTTTCCTTCCAACAGACTTACCATTGAGGTGCCTTGATACAGCACTCTGGGAACAGCCTATTTGTTGAGAAATTTCTTTCTGGGTCTTACCCTCTTGCTTGAGGGTGTCAATGATGGCCTTCTTGACATCTGTCAGGTCGCTAGTCTTACCCATGATGGGGGTTTTGAGTAATGAACCAGGCAGGGAGTTTATAAAAGCCTCAGGTATCTTTTGCATGTGTTTAGAGTTAATTAGTTGATTCAGAAGATTAGGGTAATAGGTCGTTTAGAGAACCTTTTCTTGATATGCTAATTTATTGAGACAGGTTTTTTTGGTTATCAGGAGTTGTATGCCAAAATCATCAGTATTAAAACAATAAAAGACCTGACAAATTTCAGTTGGTGGATAATGAATCTATAATATATGAAAGTTTAATTGTAATCATTACATTATGGTAAATAATGAAATTTAACACTATATGCTAATTTTTTGAGAAGGACCTGTAAGTGAAGAAAAAGCAATTGCTCTATGATTCAGATTATTACAGCATAAACAGAGTTTCTTATCACACTTACCACATTCAGGGTTGGCCAGAGCCTAGGGGCCCTAAGATAGCGGAGGGGCAGCAGATTTTTTAAGGCGGTTTAGCATCTAAATGTCAGTGGAGGTTTTGGTGGAAGGAAATGTTTCAGATATGATAGTGTAACTTTTATAAAGTTAGGATTCCTATTGTTATTCGCGTTCGTCTTTTTTTCCTCTATTTTTTCTCTTTTGTCCTGTCCTTAGCCCCCTTTTTCTAGTCATATGAGGACTTATTTTTGGGAGGGTGAGTTAAGTTTGCCAGTGGCATATTTTTGGGGTACATATAAGTGTTAGAGAGTAACCGTTGTTTTAGTTTTTTTACTTCAGCAATCAATAGTGCACATGATAATAAACAACTTTGTAATATATCATTTTAGAGAAATCTGCTTCTTTCTCCTTCCAGATGGATCATTCTTTGTCAAATTTCTTGATTCATGGGTAAAATCTGTATTCAGTGAAGACCGACTTTCCCATTATTGAGAAACAAGATGGAAGCTGCTACTGATAAAATTCTATGTAGAGGAGAGGTGGTTAGTGGGGAGGAAAATATCTATCTGTCATCTACTATCTCATAATTGTCACAATTCCACCACTCAATGTGTCCTATAGACTCTGTGAATGACAACTCTGCATCCCTTTGGGATCGGGGACTTGATGAGCTGTCAGGATTGTGAGTGCTAGCTGTACTGCTCAATCTGGGATAGCTGATCTGTAGGATCTCCTTCTGGTCTCATCTGTTCTGGGTGACTACAGGTCTGTTTAGCTCTCGGACAATGGTCAGACCATTACCATTTGTAGTTTTGTTCAATTGGAGTGTGTTTGCTCATCTCTGAGTTGTTTTCTGATCTCTGTTGCCAACCTTGAATTTACTTTTGACCATCCATTTGTCTTACCCCTTTGCTTTGATCAGAAACCTTTATGATATTCTGACCTCGGCCTGTTATCTGTCTATTCTTTTGTCTTTTTCCTTTGTCTATTACAAGCCCTCTTGGTACTGACCCTGGACCTCTTGACTATCCTGCCTCACGGCAAGTCTGCGAGTAGTGAATAGTGTCACATTAAGTAGTGAATCACAATAGTGTGAAAATCTGCCTTCAGTGATTCTCCTGTATTGAAAATTTTGAAAATGTACGAAATAAATAATAACAGAATAAAGTTACCGTTTAACTTAATTCTGAGGGTCAACATAATTATGGCAATCAAACAAGATTCAGAACTGAGGGGCACCAGGTAACTAGTAATCTTCACAGGCTATAGAACATATGGGACCGGCTTTCCATCAGACTTAAAAACACAACAATTGATGCATCCATGGGCGGTACTCTACATATAGCAGAACAATAGAGTTCCACACTATGTAAGCATAAAAGATGTGGCACTCACCCCAAGATTGCTGAAAAACAATGTCCTTTAATTCGCTTTATGCGGCATTAGACATCTGTGGATGCGGCCGGGGTGGCGATGAGATGACAACTAGAGCAATTGCCTTCCAATTAATCACTATTGACAGCAATATCTGAAGGGTTAGAGTGCTGGGATCAAAGCTAGGTCCGATACTGGACACATAGCAGGAGCTCATCTGTGTATAAGAGCCGGCCACTGCCATCTCTCTTACCATACCAGGTTACAATATGTCGGATTGTGGAGGATCACCTGCAATATGGACACACAGTTGTACCTATTTGGAGGACAAATGGACCTGTAAAAGCATGGTAGTAAGTGCAAAATGGCTGTTGTCCAGTTTTCCACACCCCCTGCCCACCACTCCTGCTGATGTCTTTGATTTAATAAAGGACTGTTTTAATGAAGCCGATGGAGAGTGCCTCCCGTCTTTCATTTTCTATTCACTGAATGCGTAAGTCATTTCTATGGTGAAGCCCCACCAAGAAGGCTACGGATGGCATGTGTTTCCAGTAATAAGACTGCTGATAATTATGGAATTTGAGACTGGTGCAGTGGCTCCATCTGTTTGTTGGCCCTTGGGCAGTCATGGTGGGTCATCTCAGCGTCAACTTTTTTTCCTCCACCCTAAGCACCCTCCCAAACCTAGGGTCACATGACTTTTTTTCTCTCTCTTAAGAAAATTGGTCCGATAATGCTAATCACACTCTGATCAGATCATCTTCTACATACAATGAGTCCGGACCCCACTCAAATGTCGTCCAACTGCTATCCAATGTTTTCCAAGGACCCATAGACATGAATGGCATAGTGCCATCTGATTACCAGAGGCAATAATGCATGCTGCGAAAAAATCAGACATGTGCACTGCCTCATTAAATAACATGGGGACCAGTGCTATCCGACAAAATTATAACACTCCTCCGATTATTACAGTTGTGGGCATCCGACCTAATAATGGCACCAGTGATGCTTTTATCATGGGTTTTGCTGCATTTTTACAAAATAACACAAAAAATTAACTTGTGTGAACATACAATAAATAGGAAAGTGACAACTACTGTGTGTCAAAGTTTGTAAATTATTGTTATTATTATTATAATTTATTAAATGCATAACTTACATATGTGTTCTGCACTTATTCATAAGAACACCACTTTAGTTTTTGTTGTTTTTTTGCATACCACATTCATTGTCATAACTTTTTTGTTTTTACATCAACACAGCTGTCTGAGGTCTTTAGACATCATTTAGACATGCACACACACACACACACACACACACACACACACGTGTCTAATTTAAAACATTTTTATTATGGATTATATGCAGAAAAAATCTATTGTACTATTTTATGTACAACCTTTACTAATCTCCATGTGTTCTTTGTATTTGTACAGAAAGTTACAATTACGAGAATACTAAATATATATCTATGTTTTTAAATGAATTTTAAAAAAATAATTTATTGCAATTGTTTTTGTACTAATAGATTTTAGTGTCTTTACTGAAAAAAGTAAATCAGACTCATTTTTACTTATAATGTACTGTCATTTTTTTGTTGGCCATTGAATGGGGTGATAGGATTTATTAATGACTACAGCTCCATTTTTCTCGTTAGGGCCCAACAGTGTTGTCTTTTCAGCAAACAAACGTCTGTAATCTATTCTTACTATAGGTGAAACATTTCCTTTGAGAGACAGCTCTAATAAGTTAAGAAAAATGCTTAAATAATACATAAGAATTAAATGATAAAATATCCATAAGGTAATGGAAAGGAAGGCTTGTGGATATGGCAAAGCCTTGAGTACAGGTCTTGTGCAGTCTCATACACATTACCTTTGGGTCATTATTTCAGGCTCTGTTACATTGTGTGACTATTTGTGACCTCTGCACCCTCCCATAGTAGCATTGTTTAGCTGGAGAATACCCATGTAGTATGGCATACACAGTATCATAAGCATATGGAGGCATGGGACATTGGAGTGCATGGATACTATACTATGTATCTAAACATATGTGCATGTTTATGTGCTCTTGGTTGAAGCCTAGAATAAGCTGTTCCTCATATTAGCATACAATAAGTGTAATTTAATTGACATACCTTAAGCCCCCATACACTTTAGATAGATATCGGTTGAACAATAGTTTGGCTGATCCTTTGGCTTGTAGCTATCTCTTCCGCTTCTCGCAGCTTTCCTGTGTTCTCTATGAGGGAGCTGCGTGGAGAATAAAAGGATCAGTATTTGGAAACTGGACATGCTGGATCTTTATCTCACCTAACATTGTCTGCAGGGAGAGTCAGGGGCCACAATTCACATTAAGTTATTGGCAAAAACCGGTCTATATGGTTGACGTTAGTTAGCATGTTAGCAACCTAGACCAATAAAAATATATTAAATACTTAAAATTATAGGAACCAAAGGGACAAATATTTGTAACTACCATAAAAAGATGCTTAATACAATATAATGAAGCAAATGGAACATGTCCCTATGCATATGAGTTTACACTCTGATGGATGTAATTTCCTGCCTTATTAACTGTGTAATTTATTTAATGAGACTGTCAACAGAGAAAGGAAGTTTAATGAAGATCAATCAATCGCAGTATTGGCTTACAATACAGTAGTTCAGTTTAAAGTGAGTTTACAGGACTCAGTGATCTGAAAATGTAATCTGATTCTAGAGGAGAAGGATCTACACCTAGCAACAGCTGCTATGATTCATGCCAGATTCATGGAGCGTCGCCTAAAAGCAGTCATGTCTTTTTTAAGAACTTAAAATATATCCCCTAGTCTGATGAAGGTTATTAGTGCAGCACTCAATCTCATTGCTATAATGTATGGTAATAGAAATAAAGTAATTATTACAGTGAAATATACCGGGAGGATACAAAAAGATGGTAGCCAAAATGAATCTAAATGAATAAATAATATAACCGAACATAATAAATGCGACGTAATACTTGCAATGTAAAGGAAATATGTAAAAACAAAAGGATGAAAAATAAATACACTTTCCATATTCTTAATAGGTAAAAAAATAATTATAACTGCTGCATAATTTTATCTTTTCATATTTAGTTTTAACATGTTTGATTTAAAATTCTATCTACAGGGTGGGCCATTTATATGGATATACCTAAATAAAATGGGAAAGGTTGGCGATATCAACTTCCTGTTTGCTGCACATTAGTATATGGGAGGGGGAAAACTTTTCAAGATGGGTGGTGACCATGGCGGCCATTTTGAAGTAGATCATTTTGGATCCAACTTTATAAATGGCCCACCCAGGTGTATCCATATAAATGGCTCACCCTGTATTATATTACGAAATGTAACACAAATCAAAAGTGTTTTATATAGCAAACTTTCTAAAATAAGAAAGAACTTAGACATACTAAAGGTGAGATCATATATTAAAATGGTTTTACAGCCTTGGGCTACTAGTCCACAGTCACTGAAGACTTGTGAATCCACACATCGTGCACACTGTGCACTGTGTGGATTCTCTGTTTCAGTGACCTAGGAGTGGCAGACATGTGACAGCAAGTATTTGAGTTGCATATGTTACGCTCTGACTAGATTGGTGCGGCCTCACTTAATGCAAGCATATTAAGCAAGACTAGACACAGTCTAGTCAGTATGTGACCAGAAGTATGTAAATGGCATACTTCTGGTCACGTGCTTCTGGCGCCAGCGATGGAGAATCCTCACAGTGTGCAATGTGCATGATGTGAGGATTTGCTAGTCTTCAGTCACATGGTATGACTGCAAGCTTGTAGCCTAAGGTTTTGCAACCCCTTTTTAGTTGATAATTTTCTATTATCCAGAAGACACTTCTGTCAGGTCTTCTCACTCATTACCATGCCAGGTAAGACTTATAGGTCATCCACATCAGGTCTGATTAAGCCAGTCCACATGTGACTAGGAATGCAGAGTCCCTTTCTCAAAGAACTGGTTAGAGTGGTTTTCCAAGAAGCTCAGACTATCATCCGTCAAGGCTTGGATCACAGGGTGACCAACTGATGCTATCTCAACCTAATCCAGGGTGCCTTGGAAGTGTGACCCAATAGCGCATCATAACATTTACTGATTGGTGAAAAGGCAGAGAGATCTACATTGGAGCTTAGTTCTTCCACTGACAAAGATCGTCACTCTTTGGAAAACTGTGCTGCCAGAGTCTTGCTTTAATACATCTGACATGGCTCACTGGCCAACCCTTGTGAGGTTCACAGTAATAAATTGAGGATATCTGAGAAGAGTGGCATCTCAAAAGAGTAAAGGTACCTTAAAAATTTTAAAACCACTGTGAGTGAACAGTTTTTTACTTGGGGATTTATATCTACTGGACATTTTCACAGTCCTTATAGACAGCAGGGGGAAAAAACCTCCTTACCACTGAGCATGAAGCAACATTTTTACCAGACTGCCAATTACTTCACTTATAACAATCAAAACAGCATATGGTTAGTAAAATCCTTCAGCTTCTTTATGAAAAAATTGATCTTGGAATAATAATAATTTACACAATTGGATGTGTTTTTTAAAAAAAAATCCTGTGTTGAGATAATCGGCTGGTTTCACATTTGTGTTTAAAAACGCAGTGTTTTAAACGCAAACGCATTTGGTGAAAAAACTGCGTTTTTTAGGCGCATGCGTTTTTGCATGTTTTAACACCAAAAGTGGCGTTTTGATGCGTTTACATGCGTTTTTCCTGCGTTTGCGTTTTTGAAACGCATGATGAGAAGTGTGTGACAGCTGCCAATCATCAAAATCAACTAGAAAACCCACTATAAACAGAAATACCTAGGGTTAGGGTTAGGATCCCTAGCAACCCTAGGAATCCTAACCCTAACCCTAAAACAAAAACTCTAACCCTAACCCTAACCCAAACTCTAACCCTAACCCTAACACAAACTCTAACACGAACTCTAACCCTAACCCTAAAATACAAACTCTAACCCTAACCCTAAAACAAAAACTCTAACCCTAACCCAAACTCTAACCCTAACCCTAACACAAACTCTAACACAAACTCTAACCCTAACACAAAAACTCTAACCCTAACCCTAACCCAAACTCTAACCCTAACACAAACTCTAACACAAACTCTAACCCTAACACAAACTCTAACCCTAACCCTAACCCTAGGGACCCTAACACTAACCCTAACCCTAGGGATCCTAACCCTAACCCTAGGGACCCTAACCCTAATCCTAACCCTAGGGATCCTAACCCTAACCCTCAGGGTTAGGGTTAGTGTTAGGATCCCTTAGGGTTAGGGTTGGGCGGTGGCTTTTCAGTGTGTATTTTTGTGTTTTTCTATAAAAACGCATGCGTTTAAAAATGCATGCAAATGCATGTGCTTAAAAACGCATGCATTTACATAGACATCAATATGGTTTTTTTGCCGCAAAAAAATGCATGCGTTTTTTTGCCGCAAAAAAAGCCGCTAAAATTACTACATGTTGCATTTCTGCAACACAACGCATGCAGAGAAAAAACGCATGCGTTGCAAAAACGCGTCAAAACGCATGCATAAAAACGCATGCTTTTTTTGCATTTTTTGTGCACAAAAACGCAAAAAAAAATGCAAATGTGAAACCAGCCTTATAAATGTGCCCCTGCTGTGTACTGTGTAATGGGTGTGTCTGACCGTATGGGGATATGGTCTGATCATAGCACATCACCTGAGCAAGGGAGGATGTAAAAAAGTAGACAGACAGGACAGCATGGGATCGCAAATAATTATTTTTTAAAATCAGGCAAGGAAACGCTTTATCTCACAAAAAGAATCAACTGTGATCCCATGCTGTAATGTCTGGATAATCTGTTGCTTCCTCCCCTGCCCAGGAACATGGGCCTAGTTCCCCTTGACTAGAACCATGTCCTTGTACGGGCAGAAACAGACATTACACAGTACAAAGTAGGGACACATTGATAAGATTATCTCAGCAAAGAAACATTTATTTTTAAATACATCCAATTGTGGAACTTATTATTCCAAGATCCATTGATTAAAATAAACTTTAAAATTAACTTTGTTCGTGGGGAAAATTCCTTTAACAGAATAGTAAATTTTACCAGAAGCACATACCCAAAGATAATGGTGTAGATGTTCAGCTTAATAAAGTGTGTCGAATACTAGCTGTGGCAACATATTCATGCAACATATGAAGTTATTTAATCCATTTTTATCCACTTAGACACTAATAATAAAATTCACATAATATTCCATTTTAACCAGAAATTATCTACATTAAAGCATGGGTTCTATTGATGAGAAAACCAGACAAATAGTTGGAAATATGCTAACCTTTTATACCCATTTTAAAAATGTCTAACCTGGTCTAGTTCCCATACAAAAGGACAATTATTTAGATGTCCATTAATTTCTTTGTTTTTTTCTTTATATGACATATTAAGAAATATGCTTTGGATCAAAGTTTTGAGTTTTGATTTTGGATGAAAATATATAAATACAAAAGTAATGATTATTAAAAATGTTCCTACACATTTCATATAGGACATCACCTACAGAAATATAAAGTGAGCCAAAGAAAATACAATGACTCGATGGCCTTTAACCAATAGGGAGAGGTGCCAATGTGCCAATTCATCATGCTGAACTTCATGTGTTGACTTATGGTGATGACTCAGACTTCTATTATTGTTGCTGCCCCACGGTTGGCACAATATTTTGGCAGACACTTAGAAAAAGGTCTCCCACTGATATACAGTTTATATTTGCTTTGTGACAACAGAAAACATTTGAGATAAATCGATGTATCACAGCTTGCATTGGAAAAGGGCTTGTTCAGTTGGCTTTCTAGCAGCTAACCATATCTAAAAGCATTCAGGTCAAAAGGAGTTTATGTGCGGTTGAGAACTTGATAACATTGAATAGGCCGTATATTAAACATATCCATTTAAAGTTGTAGGAATAGTTTGGACTATGTACAGTGGAAACACCCATTCACTATATCGAGGCTGCAATTATGTAGTCACTTATTTACAAAGGTAAAATGTAGTACAAGATATCCAGTGGAATATGGCCTAATAATGCATATACCATATGGAAGAGGTATTGGGACAAATACACATTACACCTACTATACAGAGGCTTTTATGACATCCTATTCTAAATCCATAGGCACAGAGTTCTTATTTACTTTTCAGCTCTGACAGCTTCCTCTATTCTGGGAAGGCTTTCTACAAGATTCTGGAGTTTGACTGTCGGAATATTTGCCCATTCATCCAGAAGAGCATTTGTGAGGTCAAACACTAATTTGGGGTAAGAGGGCCTGGCTCACAATATCTGCTCCAGGTCATACCAAAGATGTTCAATGGAGTTGAAATAAAGGTTCTTTTCTTGTCAGTCAAAATCTTCCACCTTAAGCTCATCCAACCATACCTTTATAAACCTTATTTTGAGCTGTGGCGGAGAATCATGCTGGGGCAGAAAAGGGACTTCCTAAAATGCCTTATCCAAAATGTCTTGGTATGGTAAAGCATTAAGATTTCTATTCAATAGAACTGAGTTTCACTACCTTTTCCCCCACATTGTCTGCTTGTGAGATGGAAGCTGAAGAAGTGTTAGTTGTAATCAGGCATAGTTCTACAGCAGAGCTGACAGCACTATGAAAGGAGAGCTACAGCTGCAGATGTGTTTGTAATAAGACAAAGCTCAGTTCTGCTGTACTGTGTGTTACAATCACACACAGCTCTGCAGGGAGATCAGGAGAAGAGAGTGTCAGCCACTGCATATCAAGCTGGTAAAGACCCTTTTCATGTAAAATAAGCTCTGTAGGCAGATTCTCAGGGTGATCAGTCACCTGGCCAAAGATCTTAACAGTTAATTTACAGAACATATAAAAGACACTTGTGGTTTTCTCTGTAACTAAACATTAGAGAGCAGATATCAAGATATCATGTTATTCAGCTTCCTATCAACTACATTTCTATGTAGATGGCTTAGGAGGGTTTATCCTACTCACAGATTCCCTTTGAGTGCATTGAAAAATTGCATAACTTTTCATTCCACAACAATAAACTTTACTTGCTCAGTCCAACTATCTTCTACTTTGACATTAATCTTTAAAAGAGGTTATCAATATTTGAGTGGTGGAAGTCCAGCACTCTGAATCCCCACTAATCAGACATTACCCTTTAATTTCTGCATTTACCTGTATGCCTTATATTATATATGGCAACTAGATTAGTTCCCTTCTCGCTACACTTTCATGTCTTGAAGTACAGTGGGGAAAATAAATATTTCATTCACTGCTGACTTTGCAAGTTTTCCCACCTATGAAAAATGGAGAGGTCTGCAATTTATATCGTAGGTACACTTCAACTATGAGAGACATAATCTTTTTTAAAAAATCCAGAAAATCACATTGTATAGTTTTTACATAACTAGTTTTCATTTTATTGAGTGAAATAAGTATTTGACACAATATAAAAACAGAACTTAATATTTGGTACAGAAACCTTTGTTTGCAATTACAGAGGTCAGACATTTCCTGTAGCTCTTGACCAAGTTTGAACACACTGCAGCAGGGATTTTGGTCCACTTCTCCATACACAACTTTTCCAGATCTTTCAGGTTTCAGGGCTGTCGCTAGGCAACATTGAGTTTCATCTCCATCCAAAGATCCATGCCTTCCATGGATTATTTGGATGGTCATTAGCGAGCTTCAAATGGGCTTGGACATGTGCTGGAGTGAGCAGGGGGACTTTGCGTGACCTGCAGGGTTTTAATCCATGATCGTTTAGTGTGTTATTTAAGACTGTCTTCCCAGCTCTCTTTAGGTCATTGACCAGGTCCTCCTGTGTAGTTCTGAGCTTTTTCCTGACCTTTCTCAGAATCGTCCTTACCCCACGAGGCGTGACCTTGCATGGTTCCCCAGTCTGAGGAATATTCGCAAACACCTTATTTTTCTTCCATTTTCTACTAATTGTGCCAACAGTTGTTGACTTCTCAACCAGCTTTCCTATTGTCCTGCAGCTCATCCCAGCCTTGTGCAGGTCTACAGTTTTGTCCCTGATGTCTGTAGGCAGCTCTTTGGTCTTGGCCATGGTGGAGAACTTGCAGTGTGATTAAGTGTGTGGGCAGGTATTTTTTTTATACAGATAACTCTTATCTCTTATCATCAGATAACTTTTATACAGATAACTTTTTTATACAGATACAGATTTTTTTATACAGATAACTTCCACTTAGAGTGGAAAGTAGGAGGGCTTCTTAAAAAAAAAACTAACAGGTTTGTGAGAAACAGAATTCTTGCTAGTTGATAGGTGAGGAAAATTTTACTTCATGCAATAAAATGCAATTTAATTATTAAAAATCATACAATACAATTTTCTGTTTTTTTATTTTTAGATTCTGTCTCTCACAGACCTCTTCATTCTCTGTAGGTGTGAAAACTTGCAATATATATTGTGTGTCTTGTAGTATCGCCTTAAACTAGGAAATAAGAGAATGCCAGCAGATCATAGAAACATTGCCTGGCAATTTTCTTGGGTGCTCCCATCCTAAGATAGTAACCACAGTATAGTAATTCTTCTGTTCCTATCTTTATGACCTTTTAATATATCAGCTCACTTTAAAGTGATGTAATTGAAAGAGTCTTATCTGCGAAGAAGAAAGTACAGAGTCTTGAAACTGCAGGTTTTGTTATCAGTATGGTATCTGACATGATGAATAAAATAATTTAGTTTTGTTTGCTAATTAAGCTCACTGGCCAACAATATTTTTGTTACAAAGATAATGTAAAATTACTAGGCGTTTTCAACCATGAAATGTGAGGCAGCAAGTGAGATATGTCATTTCCAACCAAAAACCTCAGAGATATTTTGTCAATTCAGAAATCATTTCATTGACTGAGTTTAGCATTTGTGATCTAATCCAAGTTTTTAGATGTAGCATGAATCATGGCTCAGAAAGCTGACCTCACACATACACCTGTTTAGCAGCTTTCTCTGTAAATTACTGCACACAAATGAACACAAATGAAAATATAGTCCGTCCACGTATATATGATGCTAAGACACCTGATAAACAGTAGTTTGTATGAATGGATGCAGAGAAGCGATATCTAGTGCTTACCAATAATGAAATCAATATAAGGTCTTCCATATGCGCCCCGACGCTCGTTTCGCATGTTGCGTTCTCACATGGTTGCTTAGGTGCCCTCACATGGAGTCTTTGTATGAGGTTATTGGTCAGGTACCAATTAATAGCACATGAACCATGAGTCCTACGCCATAATCACTTTCTCTTCCAGCACTCATCACTTGCACACTTTAGGAAAACTGACCGTAACTAATACCCTCCCCCGCTCTCCAGACGCGAGGAAAGAATCAAGTCAAATACAAACTCAACAATTTTTTTATTTGGAGAGTAACCAAAACAAAACATCTCTCATCTTTAATGTACACAACCCTGTCTAGTTAGAGGGGTAAGGTCGCAGCTCATCTTATTAAATCATTGGAGGTTGTGGGGATATGCCACCGGACTCCCAGCACATGTTACCCATCTTGCTATTCCGCCAAGGAGTAGTTCTGTCAATTCCGAGCTACGACCCCCCCACCCATCGCAAACAATGCTTCCTCAATACCATCTTGCAAACCGGACATAAATATGTCTAATCCAATGTCCGTCAAATGTACCCCATCTGGGCGGATCATTCTCACATTATTCCCTTCCTACTGAGTGTGCCTCACCGTTACACCACCCTTAAAATACACAAACCATGAAATTCTCTGATTAACTACTCTGCGTGCTCTGTCAATCCCCGCCCAATCTCGTGCCCCGCACCATACGACCCTGGGAATAATTTCCTACTATACCACGACCAATTGTGAGAAACACTCCGGAAATTTTTCAATATCAGCACGCATCAATGTAAGAAGCTTGTTCAATTGTATCGAACCAAGATAATTTCCCCTGCATGCAAAACCAAGGTGACTCTGTTGGACAACAACGTT
The DNA here is from genome assembly GCF_032444005.1 of Ranitomeya imitator. NCBI lineage: Eukaryota > Metazoa > Chordata > Amphibia > Anura > Dendrobatidae > Ranitomeya > Ranitomeya imitator. Next base: position 70,151,163 of record NC_091285.1, read on the forward strand.
GAAATCTTCACCACTTCTACCAACACCTGAGACCATGTCAGTCCTCAGATGCTTCTCCAGTTCACTTCCACATTATGGAACCCGAGCTATTTCCCTCCAGGACGAAATTCTGCCCTCTGCGCAGCCCAATATATGTAGGAATGACCCAATATCCAAACAATGGGCCTATTGTAACCTAGAATGACAAAACTGAAATTTAAGTTAAACATGTGAATATTAATTCCCTAATAAATCAGGTCTGATGTATCTAAAGAAGCATGAAGAACGCCACCTCCCAATTTTCATGATTTCGTTATCAGTAAAACCCGCTCGCGCCGCCTCCGTAGCTGCTCCTATTCTGAATGAATGAGTGCCATATTCACCAGGATTAAGATTCAAAACTATTAAAATCCGATGCAGAATTGCCAAAAATTGGAATCTGGTTAACGGGGATCTATCACGGTGCACGAAAAAGGATTGGCTAATCAGTCTTATTGATAAATACTTAGAAACCAGCGCAATAGGGCAAACTGGACCCGTAATGGAAAACAAAGGAAACCATAAACCACATCCCAACTGATCCGTTTTAGAACGCCAAACATGAATCCTAATGTAACCATTGCAAAATGCAACATCATTATGCTGTAAACCCTCAAGCTTCCGCCCCGACAGAGCAACCAGCTCACTAACCCTCAAGGCTCCAAAAAAGGCTATACCGAAAGCCGCCAAAAACAGTACAAATTCGAAAGTGGAGCTGCACACTGACTTGGTACACTCGATAATCCGCGCTAAAAGAGGAAACAAAATAGGTCTTCTGACGAAATGATGCTCTGAAGATTTATCCCAACCCTTCATGGCCTGCCACACACAAAAATTTTTCATAACATCTTCCCAACCCGTCAATTTTAAATGAAAAGATAGCCCAGATAACCTATTTTGAGCCACCGCTGCCGAATACCCGTGTGCGTGTAGGTGTTGTAAGTAAAATTCCGTCGCTTCCAGTCTCGATATATCAGAAATGTCTACCGGAGATCTACTTGCCAATGCACTCCATTCCTGCCAAGCCTTACCGTATGCATTCCAAGTTGAATTAGCCACTGATGTCTGAATCAACAGCATTAAGAGGTTCCTGGTACCTCCCACAGGTATTCCAGGCATGGAGTTCCCCGTTGACTGGCCTCTGGTGCGAGCTCCCAAAACTTCTGGAAATTGAAAAGTGAAAGTGCATCAGCCATTGCATTGTCGATATCCAGAACATGTCTGTCACGGAACCAAATATTCAAATGCAAGCATTTTAATACCAAGAATCTTATGAGATTTATCACTGGCATAGAGGATGAAGATAAATGATTCACAGCATGAACCACTCTTTCATTATCTGTCCAAAAGCAAAGTCGAGAATTCTAGAATTGTACGCCCCAAATTTCCACTGCCACCACCAAAGGAAACAATTCAAGCAAGGTGAGATTTTTTGTCCAATCACTCTTAACCCAACGTTCTGGCCAACGCTCAGCACACCACGGTTTGCGAAAAATGATGCCAAAACCCACTGATCCAGCCGCATCTGAAAACAGCTGAATATCCTGGCATGCCTTTTCTATATTTTGAAAACAAGTACGCCTGTTGTAGTTTGTAAGAAAATTTTTCCACACACGAAGATCTTCCAGCAAAGGAAGGGAAAGCCTAACCCTAAAAAAAACAAAAAGAAAAAGATATGCACACAATGGGATCAACCATATGTAATAAATTTTATTTTATTATAACATGTCACTACACATAAAGGCAAAAAAGGGGGGAACAAACATTTAAAAGCATTTAAAAACTAGATGGACCAACCCTCATCCCCCAAGATACAATAACAAGGATCCATGTACTAATACACAAAATATGTGCAAAAAATATACAGAGGACATCAAATCCAGCAGCAAGATAATACAATAATAATACACATGCTTAATGCCCTGTGCTGCCAGCTGAACCAGTCCCAAATGTCCCAGATCCTACATGTAACCGGCTCTCCTGATTCAAACAACGGGCATGGAATAGGTACATATAGTGGTCCAAAAGGGACACAATAAAGTGCTAGACCACACACATATGGATAATATAACTGGCCTACAGCCTTCCTTAATGCTGACACCCCACACTATACATTACCAAATAAGGAGCAGAATCCTAACCACTGAGGAGCCTGTGTGCTGTTGGCAAGGAATGATGGATATGCCCTCAGGAAAGATATAGAGGCTAGCAGGCACAAAAAAAATCGTGTGCCTCTAAGCGTAGCTGGGGTGTGAAGGGAATGAGGCCGAAACACAGGAGGTCCAAGAAGGGGGATGGCGGCCCCACGTGTATCGACGCTGCTAGAGCGTCTTCGACAGGGGAAGGTAGTTCCTTTGTTTTTGTAATGGAAAGCCTAACCCTATGGTGAGGGAGCCTAACCCCCCGGGTAGCCATTGCCAACCGACGGGAAAAAATCCTTCCCATAAGCATAACCCTACACGTAAAAGTTAGTAATCCCAACAGGGACTGCATTTGTACCAGGGTAACTTTTTATTATGGAGAGAAAACCATCTATCTTTTCTTTTAACTTTTCAATTTTTTCCAGGGGCAGGCAAAAAACTCCTTTCGCAGAATCAATTTCAATACCTAAAAACGATAAGCAAGTCAACGAACCCACTGTCTTTTCTTCTGATAAAGGCAGCCCAAAAACCTTCATTAAGTCTTGGAAATTTTGCAACACCTCCTTGCATAAGTCCGATCCCGCTGGACCAACAAACAAAAAATCATCTAAATAATGTGCGATCAACTGTGAGCCTGACTCCAATTTAACTACCCATTCAAGAAAACTGCTAAACAGCTCGAAATACTTTCATGAAAAAGAACACCCCATGGGCAAGCCAGTATCATAATAGTAGTTACCATCAACATAGCAACCAAGAAGATGGTAGCAATCTGGGTGAACTGGAAGGAGGTGAAAGGCCGATGCAATATCAGATTTTGCCATTAATGCCATGGGTCCACCTTCCGCAAAATCCCCAACGTGTGATCAAAAGAAGCATAAGACACCGACGCCTCTTCTGGATCAATTCCATCATTCACCAAAGAACCCTTCGAGTGAGAAAGATGATGAATAAGTCTAAAATCCCCCGGCTTTTTTTTGGGCACTACCCCCAATGGGGATACCCTTAAAATATAAAATGGGGGAGTAGGGAAAGGTCCCATCATGCGACCCAGCCCAACTTCCTTCGCGATCTTGCTTGTTAAAACTAAAGGAAGGTCTTTGGCTGATTTCACATTAAAAGACAAAGTTGGTTCCCTGGAAAAATTGAAAGGTATGAAAAAACCATATGAAAATCCAACTGCGCAGCCGCCCCCTTTTTATGATATTTATTTAACCCCTTCCCGACCTTTGATGCCACGTAGGCATCATGAAAGTTGGTGCCAATCTGACCCATGACGCCTATGTGGCGTCATGGAAAGATCGCGTCCCTGCAAATCGGGTGAAAGGGTTAACTCCAATTTCATCCGATCTGCAGGGACAGGGGGAGTGGTAGTTTAGCCCCCGGGGGGTGGCTTCACCCCCCCGTGGCTACGATCGCTCTGATTGGCTGTTTAAAGTGAAACTGCCAATCAGAGCGATTTGTAATATTTCACCTAAAAAACTGGTGAAATATTACAATCCAGCCATGGCCGATGCTGCAATATCATCGGCCATGGCTGGAAACACTGGTGTACCCCCCACCGCCACTGATCGCCCCCCCAGCCCTCCGATCTATGTTCCACTCCCCTCCATCCTCTGCTCTACTCCCCCGTCCTCCTGCCCGCTCCCCCCGTGCTCCGATGCCACCCCCGTGCTCCGACGCCCCCCCCCTGTGCCCTGATCTCCCCCCCTTATACTTACTGGGCCTCCCGTTGTCCGTCCGTCTTCTCCCTGGGCGCCGCCATCTTCCGGCAGATTCGTTCCATGTACATTTTGATCACTGTGATAGGTTTTATCACAGTGATCAAAATAAAAAAAGTAAATGACCCCCCCATTTATCACCCCCATAGGTAGGGACAATAATAAAATAAAGATTTTTTTTTTCCACTACAGTTAGAACTAGGGTTAGGGTTAGGGTTATGGATGTGCACACGTATTCTGGTCCTCTGCAGATTTTTCCGCAGCGGTTTTTATAAATCCGCAGTGCAAAACCGCTGCGGATTTATCGCGGATTTACCGCGGTTTTTCTGCGGATTTCACTGCGGTTTTCTATTGGAGTAGTTGTAAAACCGCTGCGGAATCCGCAGAAAGAAGTGAAATGTGTGGAATGTAAACCACTGCGTTTCTGCGCAGTTTTTTCCGCAGCATGTGCGCAGCGTTTTTTGTAAACTCATGGGAAACTGCTGCGGACCCGCAGGGGCGGAAACGCTGTGGATCTGCAGCGTTTTCCGCATCGTGTGCACATACCCTTAGAATTAGGCTATGTGCACATGGTGCGGATTTGGCTGCGGATCCGCAGCGGATTTGGCTGAGGATCCACAGCGGATTGGCCACTGCGGATTCGTAGCAGTTTTCCATCAGCTTTACAGTTCCATGTAAACCTATGGAAAACCAAATCCGCTGTGCCCATGGTGCGGAAAATACCGCGCGGGAACGCTGTGTTGTATTTTCCACAGCATGTCAATTCTTTGTGCGGATTCCGCAGCGTTTTACACCTGTTTCTCAATAGGAATCCGCAGGTGAAATCTGCACAAAAAACACTGGAAATCCACGGGAAATCCACAGGTAAAACGCAGTGCCTTTTACCCTCGGAATTTTCAAAAATGGTGCGGAAAAATCTCACACGAATCCGCAACGTGGGCACATAGCCTTAGGGTTAGGGTTGGAATTAGAGTTAGGGTTGGAATTAGGGCTATGGTTGGAAATAGGGTTAAGATTAGGCTTGTGGTTAGGGTTATGGTTAGGGGTGTGCTGGGGTTAGGGTTGTGCTTGGGGGTGTGTTGGGGTTAGGGTTGGGATTAGGGTTAGGATTATGGTTAGGGTTGGGATTAGGGTTAGGGGTGTGTTGGAGTTAGGGCTGTGGTTAGGGGTGTGTTTGGGTTAGGGTTGTGATTAGGGTTATGGCTAGAGTTGAGATTAGGGTTAGGGGTGTGTTGGGGTTGGTGTTGGAGTTAGAATTGAGGGGTTTCCACTGTTTAGGCACATCAGGGGTCTCCAAACGCAACATGGCGCCACCATTGATTCCAGCCAATCTTGCGTTCAAAAACTCAAATGGTGCTCCCTCCCTTCCGAGCCCCGACGTGCGCCAAAACAGTGGTATACCCCCACATATGGGGTACCAGCATACTTGGGACAAACTGGGCAACAACTATGGGGTCCAATTTCCCCTGCTACCCTTGTGAAAATAAAAAACTGCTTGCTAAAACATCATTTTTGAGGAAAGAAAAATTATTTTTTTATTTTCACGGCTCTGCGTTATAATCTTCTGTGAAGCACTTGGGGGTTCAAAGTGCTCACCACATATCTAGATAAGTTCCTTTTGGGGTCTAGTTTCCAAAATAGGGTTACTTGTGGGGGAGGGGTTACTGTTTAGGCACATCAGGGGCTCTGCAAATGCAACATGACGCCCGCAGACCATTCCATTAAAGTCTGCACTTCAAAACGCCACTACTTCCCTTCTGAGCCCCGACGTGTGCCCAATCAGTAGTTTACCCCCACATTTGGGGTATCAGCGTACTCAAAACAAACTGGGCAATAATTATTGGGGTCCAATTTCTCCTGTTACCCTTGAGAAAATAAAAAATTGCTTGCTAAAACATCATTTTTGAGGAAAGAAAAATGATTTTTTTATTTTCACGGCTCTGCGTTGTAAACTTCTGTGAAGCACTTGGGGGTTCAAAATGCTTACCACATATCTAGATAAGTTCCTTGGGGGGTCTAGTTTCCAAGATGGGGTCACTTGTGGGGGGTTTCTATTATTTAGGCACATCAGGGGCTCTGCAAATGCAACATGACGCCCGCAGACCATTCCATCAAAGTCTGCATTTCAAAGCGTCACTACTTCCCTTCCGAGCCCCGACGTGTGCCCAAACAGTGGTTTACCCCCACATATGGGGTACCAGGATACTCAGGACAAACTGGACAACAACTTTTGGGGTCCAATTTCTCCTGTTACTTTTGTGAAAATAAAAAATTGCGGGCTAAAAATAATTTTTGAGGAAAGAAAAATGATTTTTTTATTTTCACAGCTCTGCGTTATAAACTTCTGTGAAGCACTTGGGGGTTTAAAGTGGTCACCGCACATCTAGGTTAGTTCCATGGGAGGTCTAGTTTCCAAAATGGGGTCACATGTGGGGGAGCTCAAATGTTTAGGCACACAGGGGCTCTCCAAACGCGACATGGTGTCAGTTAACGATTGGAGCTAAATTTTTCATTCAAAAATGGAGCTCCTTCCCTTCCAAGCCCGGCTGTGTGCCCAAACAGTGGTTAACCCCCTTATGTGAGGTATCACTGTACTCAGGAGAAATTGCCCAATAAATTTTAGGATCCATTTTATCCTGTTGCCCATGTGGAAATGAACAAATTTAGGCCAAAATAATTTTTTTGTGAAAAAAAAGTACTTTTTCATTGTTACGGATCAATTTGTGAAGCACCTGGGGGTTCAATGTGCTCACTATGCATCTAGATAAGCTCCTTGGGGGGTCTAGTTTCCAAAATGGGGTCACATCTGGGGGAGCTCCAATGTTTAGGCACACAGGGGCTCTCCAAACACGACATGGTGTTTGCTAACGATTGGAGCTAATTTTTCATTGAAAAAGTCAAATGGCACTCCTTCCCTTCCGAGCCCTGTCATGCGCCCAAACAGTAGTTCCCCCCCACATATAGGGTATTGGCATACTCAGGACAAATTGTGCAGTAACTTTTAGTGTCCATTTTCTCTTTTTACTCTTGGGAAAATAAAAAAATTGTTGCTAAAAGATCATTTTTGTGACTAAAAAGTTAAATGTTCATTTTTTCATTCCATGTTGCTTCTGCTGCTGTGAAGCACCTGAAGAGTTAATAAACTTCTTGAATGTGGTTTTGAGCACCTTGAGGGGTGCAGTTTTTAGAATGATGTCACTTTTGGGTATTTTCAGCCATATAGACCCCTCAAACTGACTTCAAATGTGAGGTGGTCCCTAAAAAAAATGGTTTTGTAAATTTCGTTGTAAAAATGAGAAATCGCTGGTCAAATTTTAACCCTTATAACTTCCTAGCATAAAAAATATTGTTTCCAAAATTGTGCTGATGTAAAGTAGACATGTGGGAAATGTTATTTATTAACTATTTTGTGTCACATAACTCTCTGGTTTAACAGAATAAAAATTCAAAATTTGAAAATTGCGAAATTTTCAAAATTTTAGCCAAATTTCCATTTTTTTCACAAATAAACACAAAAATTATCGACCTAAATTTACAACTAACATGAAGCCCAATATGTCACGAAAAAAGAGTCTCAGAACCGCTAGGATTCGTTGAAGCGTTCCTGAGTTATTACCTCACAAAGGGACACTGGTCAGAATTGCAAAAAATGGCCAGGTCATTAAGGTCAAAATAGGCTGGGTCATGAAGGGGTTAACCAGTGCTCCATCGCGGTGATGTTCACTGGCATCCTTTCCTTCTTGCTGACTGGTTGACTTTGAGTGAATGGACTTCGAGGCAGGCTGAGGGCATTTTGTGACTGAGTGCTGCCCACCACATAGTGAGCACTCATGCTTGTACTTACACAACCCATAATATTTACAATGGCCTTCGTTGAACAACCAACAAGTTCCAGGCCTCCTGATGGTAACTGGCCCGATCCTGTTTGTTGGCCAAGGGCCCCAGCTGGAAAGGGCTGACTGCTCCTTTGAGGCATCATAATACGCAACCAAGAGTCTGTAGCCTTGACTTCACAACCGAAACTAGGATTAATGGCCAAAGGCCTACGAAAATCCTCATCGTATCTCCACCATGCTGTGCCCCCATGCGCTTTAAATGAATTATAAATGGTATCCATGTAAAGAAACAATTCCGAACATCTCTCAGTGTGTTTTTGACCCATAACACAACCCAAGACAAAAAAGGCTTGAAGCCAATTTTTCATTGTTTTAGCCACTTTTGGACGACGCTCGTAGACCCTGTCGGCCACTCGCCTGTTATGATACGGTGGTCTAGGAGCAACATGGAACTAGCTCTGAAGGACGTGGTAACTGTACTGACCACAGTCCCTAAGCTCAACACAACACTAGAAGTAGCCGTGGAATGCTCCTAACTCACCCTAGGCATCTCGTCACAGCCTAAGAGCTAACTACCCCTAAAGAAAGAAGCAGGAAAACTATCTTGCCTCAGAGAAAATCCCCAAAGGATAGATTAGCCCCCCACAAATAATGACTGTGAGTGGAGAGGGAAAAGACATACACAGAATGAAACCAGGATGAGCACAAGAGGCCAGTCTAGCTAAATAGATAGGACAGGATGGAATACTGTGCGGTCAGTATAAAACACTACAAAAATCCACGCAGAGTTTACAAAAAATCTCCACACCTGACTAAAGGCATGGAGGGCAAATCTGCCTCCCAGAGCTTCCAGCAAGACAGAATAATTCACACTGATAAGCTGGACAAACATAGAAAGCACAGAATGGATAAGTCCACAATCTATGGACAGAAAAGAGCAAGCAAAAACTTAGCTTAGCTGAACTGGTCAGGATAACAGGGAACTCCAAAGAGATGTCAATCCAACCAGGAACCATTTACAAGTGGCACTGGCTGAAGAAAGAGCCAGAATTAAATAGCCGAGCAGAAGAGACGATAAGTGGAGGCAGCTGATGACAGCTAACTCCAAGGAGCAGCCATACCACTAGAAACCACAAGAGGGAGCCCAAGAGCAGAACTCAAAAAAGTGCCACTTACAACCACCGGAGGGAGCCCAAGAGCGGAATTCACAACACTCGCCCTTCTCTATCCACAGAACTCTGCTCTGGTGACAGCAAAGACCATATATCAATATAGTCATTGGTCCATATTTTTTCTAACATATCCTGTTCTAAGTGCGAACCCAAAGGAGACACGGCACAATAAAAAACATCCTTATGAATATCGGCACGCTTAGGCGGAGGAACAGAAGCACTGCCTTGTCCTTGTGTTAACAGCTTGGGATTCCAAACTAATTTCTCTCCATTCAATATACTTCTCAGGTTCTCAAGTGTCACAAATTTTTCACCTGCACCCTCCCAAGCTCCCGCATAAGTAAACTCACCTGATTGTGTCTCCGCTGCTAGTGCTGTTGCATCCACTGGAACCGGTTCTTCATTGAACCGCCGTCGATCACTATGAGACATTCTGAGAGATTGATGATGCCTTCCATCCCGGGATCCAGAGGAGGAAGAAGACTGATAACGCGACGAACGTCTGCTGCCTCTAGATACTAAACAGCTCCGTCTACGCTGTGAACAACGACAATGGCCTTCATAAGACCTTCTATCCGATTCATATGAAGATGAGGAGGTGTTGTGAATTCTGTTATCGAACTCCCTCCTGTGGTCATGAATGGTACTTCGGCGAGTTCTGTCCATGGACTCCCTCTGGTGGCTGTGAGTGGAGCTGCTGCTTCTGAGGTTCCTTCCACAGGTGACTTAGTTTATTCTTTGGCTGGCTGCTCTATTTAACTCCACTCAGATCGTTATTCCATGCCAGCTGTCAATGTTCTTGTACTGGTTCAGTTCGCTCTTGGATCTTTCTGGTGATCTGTCTACTCCAGCAGAAGCTAAGTCCCTGCTAGTTAATTATTTGTTCATTGTTTTCTTGTCCAGCTTGCTATCATGATTTTGCCTTGCTAGCTGGATGCTCTGGGATGTAGAGTGGCACCTCCGCACCGTGAGTCGGTGCGGAGGTCTTTTTGCACACTCTGCGTGGTCTTTTTGTAGTTTTTTGTGCTGACCGCAAAGATACCTTTCCTATCCTTAGTCTGTTTAGTAAGTCTGGCCTCCTTTGCTGAAACCTGTTTCATTTCTGTGTTTGTGACTTTCATCTTAACTCACAGTCAATATATGTGGGGGGCTGCCTTTTCTTTTGGGGAATTTCTCTGAGGCAAGGTAGGCTTTATTTTCTATCTCTAGGGCTAGTTAGCTCTTAGGCTGTGAAGAGGCGTCTAGGCAGAGTTAGGTACGCTCCACGGCTATTTCTAGTGTGTGTGATAGGATTAGGGGTTGCGGTCAGCAGAGCTCCCACTTCCCAGAGCTTGTCCTGTGTTAGTTTAACCATCAGGTCGTTCCGGGTGCTCCTAATGCTCCTAACCACCAGGTCCATAACAGTACAGCTGGCCAAAAGTGTTAATGCATCTCAATAGAGGGATAAGAGAAGTTCTGAGACCATTTTTTTTTCTCTGCAGTGTGTTTTGTCTTTCTTTTCCCCCTAACCTCTGGGTGGTTCAGGACACAGGTGTAGATATGGACATTCAAGGTCTGTCCTCTTGTGTGGATCATCTCACTGCAAGGGTACAAAACATTCAAGACTTTGTGGTTCAGAATCCGATGTTAGAGCCTAGAATTCCAATTCCTGATTTGTTTTCTGGGGATAGATCTAAGTTCCTGAATTTCAAAAATAATTGTAAACTGTTTCTTGCTTCGAAACCCCGCTCCTCTGGTGACCCTGTTCAACACGTAAAAATCATTATTTCTTTGTTGCGTGGCGACCCTCAAGACGGGGCATTTTCCCTTGCGCCAGGAGATCCTGCATTACGTGATGTTGATGTGTTTTTTCTGGCGCTTGGATTGCTTTATGATGAACCAAATTCAGTGGATCAGGCAGAGAATGTCTTGCTGGCTTTGTGTCAGGGTCAGGATGAAGCGGAGGTATATTGTCAGAAGTTTTGAAAGTGGTCTGTGCTTACTCAGTGGAATGAGTGTGCCCTGGCAGCAATTTTCAGAAAGGGTCTTTCTGAAGCCCTTAAGGATGTCATGGTGGGATTTCACACGCCTGCTGGTCTGAATGAGTCTATGTCTTTGGCTATTCAGATCGATCGGCGCTTGCGTGAGCGCAAAGCTGTGCACCATTTGGCGGTATTCCTTGAGCATAGGCCTGAGCCTATGCAATGTGATAGGACTTTGACCAGAGCTGAACGGCAAGAACACAGACGTCGGAATGGGCTGTGTTTTTACTGTGGTGATTCCACTCATGCTATCTCCGATTGTCCTAAGCGCACTAAGCGGTTCGCTAGGTCTGCCACCATTGGTACGGTACAGTCTAAATTTCTTTTGTCCGTTACTCTGATTTGCTCTTTGTCGTCCTATTCTGTTATGGCATTTGTGGATTCAGGCGCTGCCCTGAATTTGATGGACTTGGAGTTTGCCAGGCGCTGTGGTTTTTTCTTGGAGCCCTTGCAGTATCCTATTCCATTGAGAGGAATTGATGCTACGCCTTTGGCCAAGAATAAGCCTGAGTACTGGACTCAATTGACCATGTGCATGGCTCCTGCACATCAGGAGGATATTCGCTTTTTGGTGTTGCATAATCTGCATGATGTGGTCGTTTTGGGGTTGCCATGGCTACAGGTCCATAATCCAGTATTGGATTGGAAATCTATGTCTGTGTCCAGCTGGGGTTGTCAAGGGGTACATGGTGATGTTCCATTGCTGTCAATTTCGCCTTCCACTCCTTCTGAAGTCCCTGAGTTTTTGTCGGATTACCGGGATGTATTTGATGAGCCCAAATCCAGTGCCCTACCTCCTCATAGGGATTGCGATTGTGCTATTAATTTGATTCCTGGTAGTAAGTGTCCGAAGGGCCGACTGTTCAATTTATCTGTGCCAGAGCACGCCACTATGCGGAGTTATATAAAGGAATCCTTGGAGAAAGGTCATATTCGCCCGTCGTCGTCACCACTGGGAGCAGGGTTCTTTTTTGTGGCCAAGAAGGATGGTTCTTTGAGACCTTGTATTGATTACCGCCTTCTTAATAAGATCACAGTCAAATTTCATTACCCTTTGCCACTGCTGTCTGATTTGTTTGCTCGGATTAAGGGGGCTAGTTGGTTCACCAAGATAGATCTTCGAGGGGCGTATAATCTTGTGCGTATTAAACAGGGCGATGAATGGAAAACAGCATTTAATACGCCCGAGGGCCATTTTGAGTACCTGGTTATGCCATTCGGGCTTTCTAATGCTCCATCTGTGTTTCAGTCCTTTATGCATGACATCTTCCGAAAGTACCTGGATAGATTCATGATTGTATATTTGGATGATATTTTGGTCTTTTCGGATGATTGGGAGTCTCATGTGAAGCAGGTCAGAATGGTGTTCCAGGTCCTTCGTGCGAATTCCTTGTTTGTGAAGGGGTCAAAATGTCTCTTTGGTGTTCAGAAGGTTTCATTTTTTCCCCTTCTACTATCGAAATGGACCCTGTTAAAGTTCAGGCCATTTATGATTGGACTCAGCCGACATCTGTGAAGAGCCTGCAGAAGTTCCTGGGCTTTGCTAATTTTTACCGTCGCTTCATCGGTAATTTTTCTAGTGTTGCTAAACCGTTGACTGATTTGACCAAGAAAGGTGCTGATGTGGTCAATTGGTCCTCTGCGGCTGTAGAGGCTTTTCAGGAGTTGAAGTGTTGTTTTTCTTCTGCCACTGTGTGGTGCCAGCCAGATGTTTCGCTCCCGTTTCAGGTCGAGGTTGATGCTTCTGAGATTGGAGCAGGGGCTGTTTTGTCGCAAAGAAGTTCTGATGGCTCGGTGATGAAACCATGTGCCTTCTTTTCTAGAAAGTTCTCACCTGCTGAGCACAATTATGATGTTGGCAATCGAGAGTTGTTGGCCATGAAGTGGGCATTCGAGGAGTGGCGACATTGGCTTGAAGGAGCCAAGCATCGCGTGGTGGTCTTGACGGATCACAAGAATTTGACTTATCTCGAGTCAGCCAAACAATTGAATCCTAGACAGGCTCGATGGTCGCTGTTTTTCTCCCATTTTGATTTTGTGGTTTCGTACTTTCCGGGCTCTAAGAATGTGAAGGCTGATGCCCTGTCAAGGAGTTTTGTGCCTGACTCTCCGGGTGTTCCTGAGCCGGTGGGTATTCTCAAAGAGGGGGTAATTTTGTCTGCCATCTCTCCTGATTTGCGGCGGGTGCTGCAAAAGTTTCAGGCTGATAGACCTGACCGTTGTCCAGCGGAGAAACTGTTTGTCCCTGATAGATGGACTAGTAGGGTTATCTCTGAGGTTCATTGTTCGGTGTTGGCTGGTCATCCTGGAATCTTTGGTACCAGAGATTTGGTGGCTAGATCCTTTTGGTGGCCTTCTTTTTCACGGGATGTGCGTTCTTTTGTGCAGTCCTGTGGGACTTGTGCTCGGGCTAAGCCCTGCTGTTCTCATGCCAGTGGGTTGCTTTTGCCCTTGCCGGTCCCGAAGAGGCCCTGGACGCATATTTCCATGGATTTTATTTCAGATCTCCCTGTCTCTCAAAGGATGTTAGTCATTTGGGTGGTTTGTGATCGTTTCTCTAAGATGGTCTGTCACGATTCCCCTGACCGCTGTCACCAATGGGTCAGGATTCACACCGTGACCATCACCCCTACGTCACGGATTGAGGTGACTTTAGGCCAACAGACGGCTATCACATGTGCAGGGGGGCTTATCTTAGTTATCCCTCCACTCCACGATGTGATGAAAAACCACACACAAGGCTATTGACCTCTTAGTTTATTCTAGGTATCCCACTGCTTTTCTATATACCACGAACTGCAGGGATTTATGTATATCCCGCTTACAGTTCCACTTAACACTTGCAGCTCTCTGGCGCCCCCCCTACTCTCAGGTCAGATTAGGTACTGCACCCTGGGTAATTAGTCGCCAGAAAGGCTGCCTGCTATGTACTGGCTATTGGGCACGCTGCAGCGACGCGATAACTACTCCCACTCAGGCAGGAACAATAATTATTAACGCCGCAGCAACTACAACATAACCCAAGAGTCTGCACACTTCTCGCTGCCACCAGCTTCGATTAAACGGGTCCGAAGCTAACCCAACACAACAGTAACAGTAGCGTATTTCCCTTCAGAAGACTTAGGGTACGGTTTTTAGAGCATGGAGAAGAACTAACATATAATAGTATATCCCATTAAAAATAATTAGGCAGTGCTTTATCAAAAATAGTTTATAAAGATGTTACAAATGAGACAATTGCAAATATGTACAACGGTAATTATAACAAAAAGGGAATAAATGAGAAAAAGCAACACTTACATGTTCAAAGCATGACAGGCAACCAGGCTAGGGCAGTTTTTCCCATACATCCCAGCTCATTTGGACGTGAGCAGGGCTCTTCCAGGACAAGACAAGAAATCAAGCAGCAAGTGACTCCTCAGAGCCTGCCAGACACTTAAAACATTAAGGCTGTGACATCACAGAAAGGCTGGCTTATCCAGACCCTCCTCTCTCTACATTCTGCCTAAACTTTAAACTATTCTCTCTAATTTCTATAACTTCACTACAAAACACGTCATAGTTCTAACAAACCCATCAATCATCTCGGGTTAACGTGAGCATTCTAATGAGATCAAATATGTCCTATCTGGGATACATATTTACAGAGAAAACCCTACTTCTTTACCAGACGGAGTTAGAAGCCCGAGTTTCAAGGGATGGGTACCTACACCGAGTGGGAATACGAATATATATTTTCGTGTTCTTACCATAAACATGGTGCATAATATCGTACCAAAACCAAACAAAGGATCTTTCATGAATTTTGGAGCCACTTTACCAGTTCTGACTAGTGAAGGTGGGAGGGGTGAGGGACTTTCCTCTGAGCCTGGAATTTATGACCCCAGGGCAATAAAACCCCCTTCTAGCATACAGTCCGTAGCCCAGAGAGAAACAAGTAGAGTCAGCTAGTGAAGGGGGGTTTAGCCCACCTCATGAGCTGACGAGCAACTAAACTTATATGATATTTCATACCATATCGTGACACCTCCCCCTTTTGGTGTGCGCTAGGGAGGCAGTACCCCACGGTATGCCTCCGTGGGCACCTCAGTAGGTTCACCCTGGCGGGAGAGTCCATCTGCATTCCCATGCTCTTTGCCCGTTTTATGTTCAATGGTGAAGTCAAACTGCTGAAGGGCAAGGCTCCAGCGTAGCAACCTGCCGTTGGTTCCACACATGGCATTTAGCCAGAACAGAGGGTTTTGGTCGGTCACCACAGTGAAGGTGTGACCGTACAAGTAGGGCTGCAAATGCTGCAGGGCCCAGACTATGGCCAGGCACTCCTTCTCGATGGTGGAGTAGGCCACTTCCCTCGGCAAAAGTTTCCGGCTCAGGTATAACACGGGGTGCTCTTGGTCCTCCGAGTCAACCTGGCTGAGTACAGCACCAAGGCCAAACTCGCTGGCGTCGGTCTGCACCAAGAACAGTCGACTGCTGTCGACTGCTTTCAACACAGGGGCGTTGCACAGAGCAGTTTTCAACGCCTGGAAGGCCCCCTCACAGCCATCTGTCCAGTTGACAATGTGAGGTAGCTTCTTCCTGGTGAGGTCCGTCAAAGGTTTTGCCAGGCTACTATAGTGCTTTACGAAGCGCCTATAGTACCCTGCAGTGCCCAAGAAGGACATCACCTGTTTCTTGGTCACGGGAGTGGGCCAGTTCACGAGCACTCCCACTTTGTCAGGCTCTGGCTTCAGGGTGTTCCCGCCTACCCGGTGCCCCAGGTAGTGAACCTCCCTCATGCCCATCTGACACTTTCCCGGCTTGATAGTCAGTCCTGCTTGGTGAATTCGCCGAGCACCTCCTCGAGATGCTGCAGGTGTTCCTTCCAGGAGGGACTGAAGATGGCAATGTCATCCAAGTACGCCACGGCGTACGTCTCCAGTCCCTGAAACAGGAGGTTGACCATCCGCTGGAAAGTGGCAGGGGCATTCTTCATGCCGAAGGGCATGACCGTGGACTCGTACAGTCCAAAGGGTGTGATAAAGGTGGACTTCTCCTGCGCCTCGGGGCTCAGGGGAATCTGCCAGTATCCTCGAATCAGATCCATTATTGTTAGGTAATCTGCGCCAGCTAACTTCTCAAGCAGCTCCTCCATGCGCGGCATTGGGTGCGCATCCGAGGCTGTGATGGCGTTGAGCCCCCTGTAGTCCACGCAGAACCGGGTGGTCCGGTCCTTCTTTGGCACGAGAACTACAGGTGATGCCCACGCGCTCTTTGACCGTCGAATCACCCCCAGCTGTAACATCTCATCGATCTCTTGGCGCATAGTCTGCTGCACCAGGTCAGAGATTCGATAGGGTGTTCGCCGTAGTGGGGCGTGATTCCCGGTGTCCACCTCGTGGACTGCTAACTCAGTCCTCCCAGGTCGGTTGGAGAATACGACCCGGAAGGGTTCCAGTGTGGTTTGCAACTGCACCCGCTGGGGTTCAGTTAACGAGGCGCTTACCTCCACATCCTCGATGGACCCATTGGCCTTTGCTTGGGCCAGCAAGTCCAGGAGGGTGTCTTCCTCCCCGTCTTCGGGTAAGCTGCAGACCGGTAGGACGAAAGGTTCACGTTCATGATGAGCCTTCATCATGTTGACGTGAAGGGCCTTTCGCCTACCCCGAGCGTGATCAAGCGTGACCTCGTACGTGACCGGGTTGAGCTGTTGGTGGACGACGTATGGGCCCTCCCAGGCTGCCTGAAGCTTATCCGTTGGTACAGGGACCAGCACCCACACCTTTTGACCCACGTGGTAGGTCAGCTCCCGGGCGTTCTGGTCGTACCAGTGCTTCTGATCAGCCTGAGCCTGCGTCATGTTGTCATGCACCAACTGCGTCAAGGTCTGCATCTTGTCACGGAAGCGCATGACATACTCCACTATGGACACTTCAGAAGGGTTCGGATCCTCTTCCCAGGATTCTCTTACCAACCCAAGGGGTCCCCGGACTCGCCTGCCGTACAGGAGCTCGAAGGGGGAGAACCCCGTCGAGGCCTGCGGAACCTCTCGGTAAGCGAACAGCAGGTGTGGGAGGTACCGCTCCCAGTCGCGCCCTTGAGTCTCAACCAGCATGCGTAGCATCTGTTTCAAGGTACCATTGAAGCGTTCACACAAGCCATTGGTCTGTGGGTGATACGCACTCGATACCAGGTGCTTCACCTGCATTCTCTTACAGAGAGCCTCCATTAGGCGAGACATAAATTGGGTCCCTTGATCAGTAAGCATTTCCCTGGGAAACCCTACACGTGAAAAGATAGCCAACAGGGCATCCGCCACCTTATCTGCCCTAGTTGACGACAGAGCTACTGCCTCTGGGTACCGGGTAGCGTAGTCTACCACAGTAAGGATATATTGCTTTCCAGAGCTGCTGGGGATGGCCAGCGGGCCCACAATGTCCACCGCGATCCTCTGGAAAGGCTCCTCTATCACTGGCAAAGGGATCAGGGGTGCCTTAAGAGCAGGCCCCGCTTTCCCCACCCTTTGACAGGTGACACAGGAGCGTCAGTAGTTTGACACATCTGTCCCCATCTTAGGCCAATAGAAGTGTTGAGACAGCCGGGCCTTAGTTTTGCTGATCCCCAAGTGTCCAGCTAGCGGGATCTCATGGGCAATCCGCAACAACTCACCCCGGAATTGCTGCGGGACGACCAGCTGTCTTTCCCTCAACCACTCCTTTTGTGATTCTCCGGGTACTGTCTCCCGGTACAACCTTCCTTGTTCCCAGAACACCTTCTCCTTATCAGCCTCGGAGAAGTGCGTACCGGCAAGTTGTCTCAAACTCTCTAGGCTCGCATCTGTGTGCAGAGCGGCCTGAAACTCCTGGCTAGGGGAAGCCAGAAGCGACGTCAGGGTCCCTTCCCCACGGGAACCCTCTTGGACTTGCTCTGGGTCCACCTCTGGTTCAGTCACAGTGGTGACTGAGGAGGGTCCGGAAGGCTGACAGTTATCTGCGTTCCGGGCACTCTGACTGCGGGTGACAGCAGCTACGTAGGCTGTCTCCCCGGGGGTTTCTACAGGCCCATCAGCCGGCGCTGCTATGGGCTCTACCTCCCCATCCACCCCCAACACTTCAGGGGCAGTGCTACTTATGGGCCAGTTACCTGTTGTGAATTCTGTGGCTGAATTCACTCCTGTGGTCACAAGTGGTACTGCAGCTTCTGAGCTTCCTCCCTCAGGTGTTCTGGTGAGCTCGTTGGCTGCTTTGTTATTTAACTCCACCTGATTCTGTCTTCCTTGCTCCTTGTCAATGTTCCAGTGTTGGATCTGAGCTTCTGGATCTTTCCTGTGGCCTGCTGCTCTGCTTAGATAAGTGCTTCTTTGCTTTTCTTGCTACTTTTTCTGTCCAGCTTGTCAATTCGTTTTGCTGGAAGCTCTGAGACGCAAAGGGTGTACCGCCGTGCCGTTAGTTCGGCACGGTGGGTCTTTTTGCCCCCTTTGCGTGGTTTTTTGCTTTAGGGTTTTTTGTAGACTGCAAAGTTCTCTTTGCTATCCTCGCTCTATCTAGAATATCGGGCCTCACTTTGCTGAATCTATTTCATCCCTACGTTTGTCTTTTCATCTTGCTAACAGTCATTATATGTGGGGGGCTGCCTTTTCCTTTGGGGTATTTCTCTGAGGCAAGTCAGGCTTGTTTTTCTATCTTCAGGCTAGTCAGCTCCTCAGGCTGTGCCGAGTTGCATAGGTAGTGTTAGGCGCAATCCACAGCTGCATTTAGTTGTGTGTAGGATAGGTTCAGGTATTGCGGTCTACAGAGATTCCACGTCTCAGAGCTCGTTCTATTGTTTTTGGGTTATTGTCAGATCACTGTATGTGCTCTGATTGCTGGCACACTGTGTCACTGGATTGCCTGTTGTGAATTCTGTGGCTGAGTTCACTTCTGTAGTCACAAGTGGTATTGCAGTCTCTGGGCTTCCTCCCTCAGGTGTTTTGGTGAGCTCGTTGGCTGCCTTGCTATTTAGCTCCACCTGAGTCTGTCTTCCTTGCTCCTTGTCAATGTTCCAGTGTTGGATCTGAGCTACTGCTTCTTTCCTTGGGCCTGCTGCTCTGCTAGATAAGTGCTTCTAGTTTGTTTTCTGTTTTTTCTGTCCAGCTTGCTATTAACTTTTGCTGGAAGCTCTGAGAAGCAAAGGGGTGCACCGCCGTGCTGTAAGTTCGGCACGGTGGGTCTTTTTGCCCCTTTGCGTGGTTTTCGTTTTAGGGTTTTTTGTAGACTGCATAGTTCTCTTTGCTATCCTCGCTCTGTCTAGAATATCGGGCCTCACTTTGCTGAATCTATTTCATTCCTACGTTTGTCTTTTCATCTTGCTAACAGTCATTATATGTGGGGGGCTGCCTATTCCTTTGGGGTATTTCTCTGAGGTAAGTCAGGCTTGTATTTCTATCTTCAGGCTAGTCAGCTCCTCAGGCAGTGCCGAGTTGCATAGGTAGTGATAGGCGCAATCCACTGCTGCTTATAGTTGTGTGAGGATAGATCAGGTACTGCAGTCTACAGAGATTCCACGTCTCAGAGCTCGTCCTATTGTTTTTGGTTATTGCCAGATCTCTGTATGTGCGCTGATTACTGCACGCTGTGTTGCCTGATTGCCAGCCATAACAATTGCCTACATAACAGTACAAGGAGCCAACCTAATGATTCTCAATAGAGGGAGAAAAGAAGTTCTGACATCATTTTTTTTTCTCAGCTCTGTGTTCAGTCTTTTTTTTCCCCTAGACATTTGGGTGTTTCAGGACACAGGTGTGGACATGGATATTCAGGGTCTGTGCTCTTCAATGGATAATCTCGTTACAAATGTACAAAGGATTCCAGATACTATTGATCAGAAATCTGTGTTAGAACCAAGAATTCCTATTCCTGATTTGTTTTTTGGTGATAGAACTAAGTTTCTTAATTTCAAAAATAATTGTAAGCTATTTCTGGCCTTGAAACCTCATTCTTCTGGTAATCCTATTCAACAGGTTTTGATTATTATTTCTTTTTTGCGCGGCGACCCTCAGGACTGGGCATTTTCTCTTGCGCCAGGAGACCCTGCATTGTGTAATGTCAATGCGTTTTTCCTGGTGCTCGGATTACTTTACGATGAGCCTAATTCAGTGGATCAGGCTGAGAAAAATTTGCTGGCTTTGTGCCAGGGTCAGGATGATATAGAAGTATATTGTCAGAAATTTAGGAAGTGGTCAGTACTCACTCTGTGGAATGAATCTGCGCTGGCAACTTTGTTCAGAAAGGGTCTCTCTGAGGCTCTTAAGGATGTCATGGTGAGTTTTCCTATGCCTGCTGGTTTGAATGAGTCTATGTCTTTGGCCATTCAGATCGGTCGACGCTTGCGCGAGCGTAAATCTGTGCACCATTTGGCGGTATTGTCTAAGATTAAACCTGAGCCTATGCAGTGCGATAGGACTATGACCAGAGTTGAACGGCAAGAACACAGACGTCTGAATGGTCTGTGTTTCTACTGTGGTGATTCCACTCATGCTATTTCTGATTGTCCTAAGCGCACTAAGCGGTTCGATAGGTCTGCCGTCATTGGTACTGTACAATCCAAATTCCTTCTGTCCCTTACCTTGATATGCTCTTTGTCATCGTATTCTGTCATGGCATTTGTGGATTCAGGCGCTGAACTGAATCTGATGGATTTGGATTATGCTAAACGTTGTGGGTTTTTCTTGGAGCCTTTGCGGTGTCCTATTCCGTTGAGAGGAATTGATGCTACACCTTTGGCCAAGAATCAACCTCAGTACTGGACCCAGCTGACCATGTGCATGGCTCCTGCACATCAGGAAGTTATTCGCTTTCTGGTGCTACATAATCTGCATGATGTGGTCGTGTTGGGGTTGCCATGGCTGCAAACCCATAATCCAGTATTGGATTGGAACTCTATGTCGGTATCCAGCTGGGGTTGTCAGGGGGTACATGGTGATGTTCCATTTTTGTCTATTTCGTCATCCACTCCTTCTGAGGTCCCAGAGTTCTTGTCTGATTATCAGGATGTATTTGAAGAGCCCAAGTCCGATGCCCTACCTCCGCATAGGGATTGTGATTGTGCTATCAATTTGATTCCTGGTAGTAAATTCCCTATAGGTCGATTATTTAATTTATCCGTGCCTGAACACGCCGCTATGCGCAGTTATGTGAAGGAATCCCTGGAGAAGGGACATATTCGCCCATCATCATCACCACTGGGAGCAGGGTTCTTTTTTGTAGCCAAGAAGGATGGTTCGCTGAGACCGTGTATTGATTACCGCCTTCTTAATAAGATCACTGTTAAATTTCAGTATCCCTTGCCATTGTTATCTGACTTGTTTGCTCGGATTAAGGGGGCTAGTTGGTTCACTAAGATAGTAACATAGTAACATAGTAACATAGTTAGTAAGGCCGAAAAAAGACATTTGTCCATCCAGTTCAGCCTATATTCCATCATAATAAATACCCAGATCTACGTCCTTCTACAGAACCTAATAATTGTATGATACAATATTGTTCTGCTCCAGGAAGACATCCAGGCCTCTCTTGAACCCCTCGACTGAGTTCGCCATCACCACCTCCTCAGGCAAGCAATTCCAGATTCTCACTGCCCTAACAGTAAAGAATCCTCTTCTATGTTGGTGGAAAAACCTTCTCTCCTCCAGACGCAAAGAATGCCCCCTTGTGCCCGTCACCTTCCTTGGTATAAACAGATCCTCAGCGAGATATTTGTATTGTCCCCTTATATACTTATACATGGTTATTAGATCGCCCCTCAGTCGTCTTTTTTCTAGACTAAATAATCCTAATTTCGCTAATCTATCTGGGTATTGTAGTTCTCCCATCCCCTTTATTAATTTTGTTGCCCTCCTTTGTACTCTCTCTAGTTCCATTATATCCTTCCTGAGCACCGGTGCCCAAAACTGGACACAGTACTCCATGTGCGGTCTAACTAGGGATTTGTACAGAGGCAGTATAATGCTCTCATCATGTGTATCCAGACCTCTTTTAATGCACCCCATGATCCTGTTTGCCTTGGCAGCTGCTGCCTGGCACTGGCTGCTCCAGGTAAGTTTAAGATAGATCTTCGTGGTGCGTATAATCTGGTGAGAATCAGGCAAGGAGATGAATGGAAAACTGCATTTAATACGCCCGAGGGTCATTTTGAGTATCTAGTGATGCCGTTCGGACTTGCCAATGCTCCATCTGTGTTTCAGTCTTTTATGCATGACATCTTCCGTGAGTATCTGGATAAATTCCTGATTGTTTACTTGGATGACATTTTGATCTTCTCAGATGATTGGGACTCTCATGTGAAGCAGGTCAGAATGGTTTTCCAGGTCCTGCGTGCTAATTCTTTGTTTGTGAAGGGATCAAAGTGTCTCTTCGGTGTGCAGAAAGTTTCATTTTTGGGGTTCATCTTTTCCCCTTCTACTATCGAGATGGATCCGGTTAAGGTCCAAGCCATCCAGGATTGGACTCAGCCGACATCTCTGAAAAGTCTGCAAAAATTCCTGGGCTTTGCTAATTTTTATCGTCGCTTCATCTGTAATTTTTCTAGCATTGCCAAACCATTGACCGATTTGACCAAGAAGGTTGCTGATTTGGTTAATTGGTCTTCTGCTGCTGTGGAAGCTTTTCAGGAGTTGAAGCATCGTTTTTGTTCTGCCCCTGTGTTGTGTCAACCAGATGTTTCTCTTCCGTTCCAGGTCGAGGTTGATGCTTCTGGGATTGGAGCAGGGGCGGTTTTGTCACAGAGAGGTTCTGGTTGCTCAGTGTTGAAACCATGTGCTTTCTTTTCCAGGAAGTTTTCGGCTGCTGAGCGTAATTATGATGTGGGCAACCGAGAGTTGCTGGCCATGAAGTGGGCATTCGAGGAATGGCGTCATTGGCTTGAAGAAGCTAAGCATCGCGTGGTGGTATTGACTGATCATAAGAACCTTACTTATCTCGAGTCTGCCAAGCGCTTGAATCCTAGACAGGCCCGTTGGTCGTTATTTTTTGCCCGCTTCTATTTTGTGATTTCGTACCTTCCGGGCTCTAAAAATGTGAAGGCGGATGCTCTGTCTAGGAGTTTTGTGCCCGACTCTCCGGGTTCATCTGAGCCGGCGAGTATCCTCAAGGAAGGAGTCATTGTGTCTGCCATCTCCCCTGATTTGCGGCGAGTGTTGCAAAGATTTCAGGCGAATAAACCTGATCGTTGTCCGGCGGAGAAACTGTTCGTCCCTGATAGGTGGACTAGTAAAGTTATCTCTGAACTTCATTGTTCGGTGTTGGCTGGTCATCCTGGAATCTTTGGTACCAGAGAGTTAGTGGCTAGATCCTTCTGGTGGCCATCTCTGTCACGGGATGTACGTACTTTTGTGCAGTCCTGTGGGATTTGTGCTAGGGCTAAGCCCTGCTGTTCACGTGCCAGTGGGTTGCTTTTGCCCTTGCCGGTCCCAAAGAGGCCTTGGACACATATTTCGATGGATTTCATTTCTGACCTTCCCGTTTCTCAAAAGATGTCAGTCATTTGGGTGGTCTGTGATCGCTTTCTAAAATGGTCCATCTGGTGCCCTTGGTTAAATTGCCTTCCTCCTCTGATTTGGTGCCTTTGTTCTTCCAGCATGTGGTTCGTTTGCATGGCATTCCTGAGAATATTGTTTCTGACAGAGGTTCCCAGTTTGTTTCAAGGTTTTGGCGAGCCTTTTGTGGTAGGATGGGCATTGACCTATCTTTTTCCTCGGCTTTCCATCCTCAGACTAATGGCCAGACCGAACGAACCAATCAGACCTTAGAAACATATCTGAGATGTTTTGTTTCTGCAGACCAGGATGATTGGGTGTCCTTTTTGCCGTTGGCTGAGTTCGCCCTTAATAATCGGGTCAGCTCGGCTACCTTGGTCTCTCCATTTTTCTGCAATTCTGGGTTCCATCCTCGTTTCTCTTCAGGACAGGTTGAGTCTTCGGACTGTCCTGGTGTGGATTCTGTGGTGGACAGGTTGCAGCAGATCTGGACTCAGGTAGTGGACAATTTGACCTTGTCCCAGGAGAAGGCTCAACTTTTCGCTAATCGCAGACGCCGTGTGGGTCCCCGACTTCGTGTTGGGGATCTGGTTTGGTTATCTTCTCGTCATATTCCTATGAAGGTTTCCTCTCCTAAATTTAAACCTCGTTTTATTGGTCCGTATAGGATTTCTGAGATTCTCAATCCTGTGTCTTTTCGTCTGACCCTCCCAGACTCCTTTTCCATACATAATGTATTCCATAGGTCGTTGTTGCGGAGATACGTGGCACCTATGGTTCCATCTGTTGAGCCTCCTACCCCGGTTTTGGTGGAGGGGGAATTGGAGTATATTGTGGAGAAAATTTTGGATTCTCGTGTTTCTAGACGGAAACTCCAGTATCTGGTTAAATGGAAGGGTTATGCTCAGGAAGATAATTCCTTTGTTTTTGCCTCTGATGTCCATGCTCCAGATGTTGTTCGTGCCTTTCATGTGGCTCATCCTGGTCGGCCTGGGGGCTCTGGTGAGGGTTCGGTGACCCCTCCTCAAGGGGGGGGGTATTGTTGTGAATTCTGTGGCTGAATTCACTCCTGTGGTCACAAGTGGTACTGCAGCTTCTGAGCTTCCTCCCTCAAGTGTTCTGGTGAGCTCGTTGGCTGCTTTGTTATTTAACTCCACCTGATTCTGTCTTCCTTGCTCCTTGTCAATGTTCCAGTGTTGGATCTGAGCTTCTGGATCTTTCCTGTGGCCTGCTGCTCTGCTTAGATAAGTGCTTCTTTGCTTTTCTTGCTACTTTTTCTGTCCAGCTTGTCAATTCGTTTTGCTGGAAGCTCTGAGACGCAAAGGGTGTACCGCCGTGCTGTTAGTTCGGCACGGGGGGTCTTTTTGCCCCCTTTGCGTGGTTTTTTGCTTTAGGGTTTTTTGTAGACTGCAAAGTTCTCTTTGCTATCCTCGCTCTATCTAGAATATCGGGCCTCACTTTGCTGAATCTATTTCATCCCTACGTTTGTCTTTTCATCTTGCTAACAGTCATTATATGTGGGGGGCTGCCTTTTCCTTTGGGGTATTTCTCTGAGGCAAGTCAGGCTTGTTTTTCTATCTTCAGGCTAGTCAGCTCCTCAGGCTGTGCCAAGTTGCATAGGTAGTGTTAGGCGCAATCCACAGCTGCCTTTAGTTGTGTTTAGGATAGGTTCAGGTATTGCGGTCTACAGAGATTCCACGTCTCAGAGCTCGTTCTATTGTTTTTGGGTTATTGTCAGATCACTGTATGTGCTCTGATTGCTGGCACACTGTGTCACTGGATTGCCTACATAACAGTTACCTTCCTCGGTGGCACTGGTCACTTTCATGGCATCACCTTCCTCACGGTTCTCATGCATCTCCCCATTTCCTGTAGCACCGACACTTGCCCCTGTTAAAGGTTCCTCAGCCGTCTCACTCCGCAGAGCGACGTGGCTGGGCACGCCTGTACCTATGGACACATTAACCTTCACAGAAAAATCATTATCAGGTTCAGCTGGCACAGGTACAACATTTTCACCATCAATCCTAGGAAAAAAATGGTTAATAGATGCATCATTACAAGATAAAGCATGGTCAGGTAACACATGCGATCTCCCATCATCATCATCATCAGGGTTAACTTTACCCTCATTAGTAGATTGGGGAGGGGTGTCAGGGACGTAGTATGCAAACATCCTCCCCAAATCAGTCCCCAACAAAACATCAGTGGGCAAATTATCCGACAGCCCCACTTCCTTCACCCCGCTCCCGGCACCCCAATCAATAAAAACCCGGGCCATCGGTAAGGGACAGCTGATGCCCCCAATCCCAGTGACAGTTAGGGTTTTCCCCGGAATGATTTCTTCAGGGGCCGCCAGTTCGGGTCGGATGAGGGTTCGTTCAGCCCCGGTGTCTTTGAGGCCTGTAGCAACATGGCCTCCCACAGTGACGGGCTGTACGTTGTCACACACCCTCCCAACCACACCACCCACCAAAAGAACTGCTGAATTAGACCCTGGGGCCTTGGCTTGGGTGTTCTTCTGCTTGGCTGGGCAGTAGGTACTGATATGACCAGTCTGATTGCAGTTTTAACACTTGCGAGGTTCGGTAGTAGGTCTAGTGCTGTTGGCTACGGGGACAGGACCTCTGGTGTGCTGGCTGGCAGGGGTACTGGCATTGGTTGCAGGCTTACCCCCTCTCCAGCTGGTGGTGACTAGCTTCCGCACTTCCGATCTACGGTTGGCCTCATAGGCATCGGCAATCTGCGCTGCTTTCGTCACGTCTTTGGGTTCTCTGTCCATCACGAACTGTCGCACCTCAGCTGGGCAAAGATGAAAGAACTGGTCTTTGATCATCAGGTCTCGCAGCTGTGCAAAGGTGGTCACTGACAGTCCTTGGATCCACTGGTCAAAGTGGGTCCCCAGTCCATGCACCACATCACTGTAACTGTCGTGTGGGCCACGTTGGAGGGTCCGGAACTTTCTACGGTACACCTCGGGTGTAAGCTGATACTTGGCTATCAGAGCCTGCTTGATGGCCTCATAGTCACCATCTTGTTCTTGAGGGAGGGCAGCAAACGCCTCCAGAGCTTTACCTCTCAGCCCTGGTGTCAGGTATCGTGCCCATTCATCTGTAGGCAGCCGGTACTGTCTGCAGGCTTTCTCAAAGGCCCGCAGAAAAGTGTCCAAGTCTCCGTCCTTCTCCATAACAGGGAAGTGATCGGGCCGGGGCTTAGGTATCTGAGCGCTGCTGGGCTCACGTCTCTGGGCGGTGGAGGGCATCCCCCCCTGCCGGAGCATCTCCAGTTCATGTTCTCGCTGGGCTTGGCGCTCGGCTCGCTCAGCCTCCCGCTCGGCTCGCTGGGCCTGGGCCTCTCGCTCGGCTCGCTCCTGGTATTGCTGGATCAGCTAAAAATGTCTCTCATGGTCGTCAATGGGGAATTCTTTCAAGGCCGCCTGCAGGTGGGGTCCAATTCGCCCGGATTGCTAACAGGGCCAGCATTCAGTGGTTGGACTTCTGCTGCAGCACCTCTGCTCGTGCTGGCTCCTGCGGCCTCTGCGCTCCGAGAGCGGTCTCGAGCGGCTTCCCATTGCACCAGATCTGCGACCAGTTGGGCTTTGTTTTTGCTTGCAAAGTCAATGTGCTGTGTCTTGCATAAGGCAACAAGGGTGTCTCTGGTCTGCTGCTCATAAAAGGTTTCTCCCAGCCCAACCATGGTTGCCAAATAAAAGATAGGATAGAAAAACAAAGAGAAAGGGAGGGGATAATTACAAGTACGCAATTGTCTCAAGACTAATAAAACACTGAGTTCGTTCTCCAAACTTATTTGCGCAGAGTCCTCGCAAGAACTTTCTGCAAGTTTTTAGTGAGAGGAATGATTACTCAAACCAAATCACTAATGCTCTAAGATATCCCACCGCCTTGCCACCAATTGTCACGATTCCCCTGACCGCTGTCACCAATGGGTCAGGATTCACACCGTGACCGTCACCCCTACGTCACGGATTGAGGTGACTTTAGGCCAACAGACGGCTATCACATGTGCAGGGGGGCTTATCTTAGTTATCCCTCCACTCCACGATGTGATGAAAAACCACACACAAGGCTATTGACCTCTTAGTTTACAGCAGGGGCTTATTCTAGGTATCCCACTGCTTTTCTATATACCACGAACTGCAGGGATTTATGTATATCCCGCTTACAGTTCCACTTAACACTTGCAGCTCTCTGGCGCCCCCCCCTACTCTCAGGTCAGATTAGGTACTGCACCCTGGGTAATTAGTCGCCAGAAAGGCTGCCTGCTTTGTACTGGCTATTGGGCACGCTGCAGCGATGCGATAACTACTCCCACTCAGGCAGGAACAATAATTATTAACGCCGCAGCCACTACAACATAACCCAAAAGTCTGCACACTTCTCGCTGCCACCAGCTTCGATTAAACGGGTCCGAAGCTAACCCAACACAACAGTAACAGTAGCGTATTTCCCTTCAGAAGACTTAGGGTACGGTTTTTAGAGCATGGAGAAGAACTAACATATAATAGTATATCCCATTAAAAATAATTAGGCAGTGCTTTATCAAAAATAGTTTATAAAGATGTTACAAATGAGACAATTGCAAATATGTACAAGGGTAATTATAACAAAAAGGGAATAAATGAGAAAAAGCAACACTTACATGTTCAAAGCATGACAGGCAACCAGGCTAGGGCAGTTTTTCCCATACGTCCCAGCTCATTTGGACGTGAGCAGGGCTCTTCCAGGACAAGACAAGAAATCAAGCAGCAAGTGACTCCTCAGAGCCTGCCAGACACTTAAAACATTAAGGCTGTGACATCACAGAAAGGCTGGCTTATCCAGACCCTCCTCTCTCTACATTCTGCCTAAACTTTAAACTATTCTCTCTAATTTCTATAACTTCACTACAAAACACGTCATAGTTCTAACAAACCCATCAATCATCTCGGGTTAACGTGAGCATTCTAATGAGATCAAATATGTCCTATCTGGGATACATATTTACAGAGAAAACCCTACTTCTTTACCAGACGGAGTTAGAAGCCCGAGTTTCAAGGGATGGGTACCTACACCGAGTGGGAATACGAATATATATTTTCGTGTTCTTACCGTAAACATGGTGCATAATATCGTACCAAAACCAAACAAAGGATCTTTCATGAATTTTGGAGCCACTTTACCAGTTCTGACTAGTGAAGGTGGGAGGGGTGAGGGACTTTCCTCTGAGCCTGGAATTTACGACCCCAGGGCAATAAAACCCCCTTCTAGCAGACAGTCCGTAGCCCAGAGAGAAACAAGTAGAGTCAGCTAGTGAAGGGGGGTTTAGCCCACCTCATGAGCTGACGAGCAACTAAACTTATATGATATTTCATACCATATCGTGACATGGTCCATTTGGTACCCTTGTCTAAATTGCCTTCCTCCTTTGATTTGGTGCCATTGTTTTTCCAGCATGTGGTTCGTTTGCATGGCATTCCGGAGAACATCGTCTCGGACAGAGGTTCCCAGTTTGTTTCGAGGTTTTGGCGGTCCTTTTGTGCTAAGATGGGCATTGATTTGTCTTTTTCTTCGGCTTTCCATCCTCAGACAAATGGCCAAACCGAACGAACTAATCAGACTTTGGAAACATATCTGAGATGCTTTGTTTCTGCTGATCAGGATGATTGGGTGTCCTTCTTGCCTTTGGCTGAGTTCGCCCTTAATAATCGGGCCAGCTCGGCTACTTTGGTTTCGCCTTTTTTTTGTAATTCTAGTTTCCATCCTCGTTTCTCTTCAGGGCAGGTTGAGCCTTCGTACTGTCCTGGTATGGATACTGTGGTGGACAGGTTGCAGCAGATTTGGACTCATGTGGTGGACAATTTGACATTGTCCCAGGAGAAGGCTCAACATTTCGCTAACCGCCGGTGCTGTGTTGGTCCCCGACTTCGTGTTGGGGATTTTGTTTGGTTGTCGTCTCGTTATGTTCCTATGAAGGTTTCCTCTCCTAAGTTTACGCCTCGTTTCATTGGTCCGTATAGGATTTCTGAAGTTCTCAATCCTGTGTCATTTCGTTTGGCCCTTCCAGCTTCTTTTGCCATCCATAATGTGTTCCATAGGTCGTTATTGCGGAGATACGTGGCGCCTAGGGTTCCCTCCGTTGATCCTCCTGCCCCGGTGTTGGTTGAGGGGGAGTTGGAGTATGTGGTGGAGAAGATTTTGGATTCTCGTATTTCGAGACGGAAACTCCAGTCCCTGGTCAAGTGGAAGGGTTATGGTCAGGAAGATAATTCCTGGGTTTTTGCCTCTGATCGTCAAAAGATCAGGGGGATGTAAATCCAATTATAGCAAAGTTCTCGGAAAAAATAATCAATATCGTAGATCAATCCGAGGACTACAAAAGTAGTGGAAACAAAATGAATTTATTTATTGAAGTCACAACCAGTCATACAAAATGCCGCCAACGTTTCAGCCAAAGCCTTTATCAAGGCATTTATCTACAAAATAATAAACCAAAATGAGTACACATAATTGCATATGTATATATATACATCCATAAACATAAAAAATAAAGACAGGTTGTGCACATAACAAAAAAGGAATCCACAGCCGAATAGACATTTCAGTCGCATAAGTCCTATGTAACCGTGGAATAAGAGCATGTCCTAAATAAAAAGAAAAAGGGGGGATAGGGGAAAAAAAGGGGGTAAACAGTATATAAACTTCACAAAGGATTTATAAATGTAGCACAACGTCACCATATCAAAAAAATGTCGTCAATGTATCTCTTCCAGAGTGGGCAAAACTGCTGGAAGAGTACATGTGTATAGACGAATTTGGATTCGAAATCGGCCATAAAGATGTTAGCATATGGGGGCGCAACGTTACTGCCCATGGCGGAAGAGATACATTGACGACATTTTTTTGATATGGTGTGGGGACCTGGACTCACTTTTATCCTTCTACCAGTCTATTAATACGTCTGTTGATAAATTGACCTTTTCAATACAACATGACCAAAAATCTATTTCCTTTTTGGACACCTTGGTCACCATTAATGATGATAGGTCTTTATCTACCGACCTTTTTGTAAAATCCACGGACAAAAACAGCCTACTTCTTTTCACTAGCTGCCACCCTCGTCACATCAAGCGATCTCTCCCAAGATCACAATATAGCAGGATCAATAGGATCGTGTCAGATCCTTCTTTACGAGCAGTGAGATTGAATGAGATGGCATAGAAGTTCCGGAATCGTGGATATCCTGATTCATTTTTAGATTTTCCATTGGACAATTCACCTTTAACTACACCCCAACCACGGGTTAACAGGATGGCTTTTGTTAACACCTATCACCCTTTTATGCCCATGTTTCATGGCTTAATCCGTAAACACTGGCCTCTTTTAGGCTTATCTTATCCAGGTATTCCTGAGTTCCAGGTAGCCCCACTTATGTGCCATAAAAAACCTCCCAATTTGCGTAACCCTTTGGTCTCAGCCGATATTGGGAGTTCTAAACTTGTCACAAGACAAACATTTTTAGCTACAGCACGAAAGGGCACATTTCCATGCTTGCATTGCCTTCAATGTTCTAACATTACGAGGGGCGATACGTTTACCCACCCTAGATCTGGCAAGAGGTTTCCGATTCGCGGCTTCTTTAGCTGCGATTCTACCTATGTTATTTATCTCATCAAGTGTCCGTGCGGTCTCGGATATGTTGGTGAGACTTCCCAACATATCCGAGACCGCATCTCACAACACAAGTCAACTATCCGGTGCAAAAAACTGCTCTTACCAATACCTGCCCATTTCATTTCACATAACCACAGCATTGCACAGCTCCGATACCAAATTATTGATAGTATTCCCATAGCCAGGAGAGGCGGTAATAGAATCCTTAAACTCAAACAGAGGGAGGCTTATTGGATTCATATACTCCAGACATTGGAACCATATGGCCTTAATAGAGAGTATGAGACCTTCTATTAATAGCATATTATTTTGTAGTATGTAGTAGGTCTGTGAGATTTAACACGGGATCTCTTGTTTTTTCATCTTGTTTTTCCATTTTTCTTTCCATATAGTGATATGTATATATATTTTTTTATATATATATATGTTCTTTCTTATTGCTATGTACTGTGGTTTATCACATGTCCTTTATATTATTGCATTGTATAATACTGGATGTGAGTACATTACTCTAATATTTGCTTTTTCTTCCCCTTTTTTTTTTCTCTAGATTTAATCCAGTGGTCCATCACCCTTGGGTGCTATATCACTCTCTATAGGTTTGTGGTGCTATACTGTATGCCTTTTCATACTGATCTCATCTTACTTTTCCTTTCCTTTTGGGCTCTACCTTAGTTGTGCTGGTGACTCTATTCCAGCTCTATTTAGTGCCTGTTTATTTGATTACTATTCTGTTTCTTTATATGCTTCTTTAGATGTTTCTTCAGTTTTCCTTCCTTGCTATGTCTGGCCCTCTTAGTTCTATTCAGTTGCGCACGCGCTCATTATCTTTTTCTTTCCCCTTTTCTTCCTTTTCCTCCCCTTTTGGTTTACCGGCGCCTGCGTTTGTATATATTTTCCTATCCGTTGCCCCACTTCCGTCCATCAGTTTCTTCTGCGCCTGCGTTCTCACTTTGTTGATATCGGCGCCATCTTCTTCCGGTTTTCGGGTTTCACCGCTGCCCCATTTCCGTCGGCTGCATTCTTCTGCGCATGCGGCCGTGTGGTTGTTAGCGTCGCCGCTTGGCTCTTCTAGTTCCGGGTCAGAGGCTAGTTTACACTTAAATAGAGCGCCGCTTCCTCTCTTCTCTACCTTACCTCCTCAGTGGCAGCGCATAGCGTCCTTTTTCCTGTGTACCTCACTCCATATGGTATGTATATGTGGCCCCTTGGTTCTCTTCCTTGTACTTTACTCCTGGCATTTGGTTCATGGCTCCTTTTTGTTTATTGTATCTCTTATAGCTTTGACCTTTACCATCATACAGGTAATTTCCTTTTCTCTACCTTCATGGGTAGATGGGACTCCATTTTCTATGTTATATACTGATGCGATCACTAGGGGTGTTGGATCTTCTGGCATTTTCGTTTTCTTCTTTTTTCTTTTCCCTTTTTTTCCCTTGGGATCACTGCAGTGACGTTGTGCTACATTTATAAATCCTTTGTGAAGTTTATATACTGTTTTCCCCCTTT
This sequence comes from Ranitomeya imitator, assembly GCF_032444005.1. NCBI lineage: Eukaryota > Metazoa > Chordata > Amphibia > Anura > Dendrobatidae > Ranitomeya > Ranitomeya imitator. The sequence continues at coordinate 70,183,741 of NC_091285.1, forward strand.
TTTTCCCCTATCCCCCCTTTTTCTTTTTATTTAGGACATGCTCTTATTCCACGGTTACATAGGACTTATGCGACTGAAATGTCTATTCGGCTATGGATTCCTTTTCTGTTATGTGCACAACCTGTCTTTATTTTTTATGTTTATGGATGTATATATATACATATGCAATTATGTGTACTCATTTTGGTTTATTATTTTGTAGATAAATGCCTTGATAAAGGCTTTGGCCGAAACGTTGGCGGCATTTTGTATGACCGGTTGTGACTTCAATAAATAAATTCATTTTATTTTTGCCTCTGATGTTCATGCTGCCGATCTGGTTCGTGCCTTTCATTTGGCTCGTCCTGATCGGCCTGGGGGCTCTGGTGAGGGTTCGGTGACCCCTCCTCAAGGGGGGGTACTGTTGTGAATTCTGTTATCGAACTCCCTCCTGTGGTCATGAATGGTACTTCGGCGAGTTCTGTCCATGGACTCCCTCTGGTAGCTGTGAGTGGAGCTGCTGCTTCTGAGGTTCTTTCCACAGGTGACTTAGTTTATTCTTTGGCTGGCTGCTCTATTTAACTCCACTCAGATCGTTATTCCATGCCAGCTGTCAATGTTCTTGTACTGGTTCAGTTCGCTCTTGGATCTTTCTGGTGACCTGTCTACTCCAGCAGAAGCTAAGTCCCTGCTAGTTAATTATTTGTTCATTGTTTTCTTGTCCAGCTTGCTATCATGATTTTGCCTTGCTAGCTGGATGCTCTGGGATGCAGAGTGGCACCTCCGCACCATGAGTCGGTGGAGAGGTCTTTTTGCACACTCTACGTGGTCTTTTTGGAGTTTTTTGTGCTGACCGCAAAGATACCTTTCCTATCCTCAGTCTGTTTAGTAAGTCTGGCCTCCTTTGCTGAAACCTGTTTCATTTCTGTGTTTGTGACTTTCATCTTAACTCACAGTCAATATATGTGGGGGGCTGCCTTTTCCTTTGGGGAATTTCTCTGAGGCAAGGTAGGCTTTATTTTCTATCTCTAGGGCTAGTTAGCTCTTAGGCTGTGAAGAGGCGTCTAGGCAGAGTTAGGTACGCTCCATGGCTATTTCTAGTGTGTGTGATAGGATTAGGGGTTGCGGTCAGCAGAGCTCCCACTTCCCAGAGCTTGTCCTGTGTTAGTTTAACCATCAGGTCGTTCCGGGTGCTCCTAACCACCAGGTCCATAACAGGAGGACCTATCATTTCTTCTTCTTCTGTGCCTCTCGCTTTGATGAACCGATGCTATGCCAGACAGAGCTGACAGATAGCGGCTTGCCCCTTGCGAAGTTGCCATCAGCCTTTGCTGTTGTGACATTTGCGCCTATAACCCCGATGGTATACCACTACCAGCTTGATACAAGTTCCCAGAACCTAAGGGCAAAAGTGGAGACTGAATGGGGTTGGTGACCTGTGCCAAAGGGGAAATGGAGGAGAGGGGTAATGATTGTTGCATATATCCGGCTTGCATCAATGACGCCGGTTGCAAACTCGACAGCACTAGGGAAGAAGAATTAGGGACAGCCATTAGGGACAGCCTGGAGATTATCCTGAAAAGGCTGATTGTCCCTTACACCCTCTGCTGCTTTTTGAGGTGAATCACCCCTCTGTCTTTCCTCAACCCTCCTGCACTCTGCCTCTTCATCAGTCGATGAATCGGCACTGTGGTAACCCCCCATATTATGTTTTTGTGCCACGCTGTGAGGTCAACAGGGTTTTTTACCCCTTTTAGTCCCTAACAACTCCTCAGCTGGTATTGTCACATTAGGCAATGTCACCGGCTGCCGATGTCTAGCCGCACCCAGATCCGAATGTTCCCGCCTCCTTAAGCTCCCGCACTTGAGCTTGGAGGGGCAGAACAAGCGCCGAAACTCCCACTACTTTCGGTAATGGTGCCGAAGAAAGACGGGATGGGCTCAGCCTCTTCGGTTGTCACGGCTTCCGCCACGAGTGACGACCAGCCAGCGCAGATTTACCAACCTGCGATTCCAGTAAGAACACCGCCAACCACCCGGCACTTTCAATATTCACCCTTTCCCTAATCGCTTCTTCTAAAGAGGAAGACATTCTTAAAAGTGCCCAGCAAGCGATGGATTCAGCTCCAACAAGTTTGCTGAGCAAGGAGGCTGAAATCACATCAGGCAGCACTTATATGGCGCTTCACATGAGGTAACTCACGCGCCGTAAGTGACGCATATAACAACAGGGAACCTAACAGAAAAAAGGGGGCGGGGTCACAACATTAACTCATCCAGCGCGTGCCGGAGAATGGGAAAACGTATCCTTTTACATTGTCCGGTCAGTCAAGGGGCCTCCGGCAAATAAAGCAGGGCCCCCATGAAAGTGTGATTTTCCCTGATTAGCAACTTTCTTTGTACATTGTAAATTAACAGTAAGCTGCTAATCAGTGCTGAGGGTGTGGCTATTCCTTTCAGCAAAAACATAAAGCTCTGGAGGCTGAGCTGCATTAAGAGACTCAGCCCTCTCGGTCAGATAATAACTAGTGATGGGTAAACCTTAAAATGCTCGGGTCGAGCAAATTGGAATACTCCAGGACTCGATCCGAGCAACGAGCCAATAAAAGTCTATGGGAAACCAGAGCATTTTTGCCGTGATCCTCCCGGGGTTCCTTTTAGAGCCTAAAAACATCTGAAATTGATGGGAACAGTGCTCAAATGACACGGGAACATCATGGGGAAGACCACTGGAAGCATTTTTGACAAATAGGTCACAGCTGTGACCAATGATGTCAGAGTGTGACGCCACTTTTACAGGCGCACACTAAAACATACAAAAATGAAACCAAAATTGATTTTCCAGGGAAATATGCTAAGGAACATCCTTTCCAGGGTAATAATTTGTATGTAAGGCAAAATAAAGACCCCCCAATAATGTATCTCCACCACTTGGGCTATGTTCACATGTAGCGTTTTTGATACGTTTTTCAACTTTAGCATTTCTTTCATCCAATACAAATGCATTCACTGGGAAATATCACTGTAACATTTAACAATCTTAGCTGGCCATGTGGTGTGTGACACATCATCACATGAAGGAGGGTCTCTTAAAGTCACAGAGCTTATTTTTAGAGGGGCATCAGGCAGCATTAAAAGTCGGTCTCCCATAGTGTTTGCCTATGCATTGAATGCAAAGCCTGCCCTGCCCCAAAGTTACAGGCTCCCCAATAAGCCTTTGAAATGATGTAGTGGATGGCCACATGAAAACCAAGTTCACATTATTTATTTGGTTCTACCATACTGTTTGCTTATGCATTGATTGCAAGGCTTGCCCTGCACTAAAGTTACATGCACCCCAATAAGCCTTTGAACCCACCGACTGGATGGCCACAGGAAAACCAAGTTCACATTATTCATTTGGTACTGCCATGCTGTTTGCCTATGCATTTAATGCAAGGCCTTCCCTGCCCCAAAGTTAGGGTACCGTCACACAGTGCCATTTTGATCGCTACGACGGTACGATTCGTGACGTTCCAGCGATATCCATATCACATTGCTGTGTCTGATACGCAGCAGCGATCAGGGCCCCTGCTGAGAATCCTACGTCGTAGCAGATCATTTGGAACATTCTTTCGTCGCTGGATCTCCCGCTGTCATCGCTGGATTGGTGTTCGCTTGTAACCAGGGTAAACATCGCGCTTAGTAACCCGATGTTTATCCTGGTTACCATCGTAAATGTAAAAAAAAAAAAACAGTACATACTTACATTCCGGTGTCCGTCAGGTCCCTTGCCGTCTGCTTCCCGCACTGTGACTGCTGGCCGTAAAGTGAAAGCAGAGCACAGCGGTGACGTCACCGCTGTGCTGTGCTTTCACTTAACAGCCGGCAGTCAGTCAGTGCGGGAAGCAGACGGCAAGGGACAGACACCGGAATGTAAGTATGTACTGTTTGTTTTTTTTTACGCTGGTAACCAGGGTAAACATCGGGTTACTAAGCACGGGACCTCGGTATCGTTGGTCGCTGGAGAGCTGTCTGTGTGACAGCTCTCCAGCGACCACACAACGACTTACCTACGATCATGGCCAGGTCGTATCACTGGTCGTGATCGTTGGTAAATTGTATAGTGTAACGGTACCCTTAGATGCACCCCAATAAGCCTTTGAACCCACGTACTAGATGGCCACAGGAAAACCAAATTCACATTATACATTTGGTACTGCCATACTGTTTGCCTATGCATTGAATGCAAGGTCTGCCCAGCTCCAAGGTTAAACGCACCCCAATAAGCCTTTGAACACACGTACTGGATGGCCACAGAAAAACCAAGCTCACATTATTCATTTGGTACTGCCATACTGTTTGCCTATGCATTTAATGCAAGGCCTGCCTGCCCCAAAGTTTGATGTACCCCAATAAGCCTTTGAACCCACCTGCTGGATGGCCACAGGAAAACCAAGTTCACATTATTCATTTGGTGCTGCCATACTGTTTGCCTATGCATTTAATGCAAGGCTTTCCCTGCCCCAAAGTTAGATGCAGCCCAATAAGCCTTTGAACCCATGTACTGGATGGCCACAGGAAAACCAAGTTCACATTATTCATTTGGTACTGCCATACTGTTTGCTTATGCATTGAATGCAAGGCCTACCCTGTGCCAAATTCCCACGCACCCCAATAAGCTTTGGAAGAGACATAGAGTTGGGCCTCCTGAAAACAATGTTCCCATTATTAGAAAGTGGGTCTCCCATAGTGTTTGCCTATGCAGTGAATGCAAGGCCTGCAAAAAATAAGGAGGCACTCCAATGCCCCTTTGAAGAGATGTGGAGGATGGCCTCATAAAAAAATCTTCCCATTATAAAAGAGCGGGTCTCCTATACTTGGAATGCCCATACACTTAATGGGATGACAAAAATTTCCCACTGGGGGGTACATATGAGCTTCTATTAAAAAATTTTTTTTACGGGCATCATAAACATACTTGCCAAAAAATAGAGTGGTTGTTGCATCACGGAATACGTTCAGCCTTGTTTTCTAGTGATGGTGTCTGAAGAGACGTGGAGGATGTCCTCCTATGAATTTTTTCCCAATTTAAAGGAGTGGGTCTCCCATACTTGGAATGCCCATAAACTAAGTGTATGGGCTGACAACATTTCCCCCTGGGGGTACACATTTTTTTTTTTTTTTAAATAAAATATTTATGGGCATAAAAAAAAACCTTGCAAAAAACTAGAGTGGCTGTAGCATCACGTAACACATTCACCCTGGTGTTCGAGTGGTGGATGATGAGAATAAGGAGGAGGATAGCACCAAATAGCCAAAATCAGGAAGCGTATACCCATGTGTGGGTGTGAAGAGGTGCATGGGATTACACTTCCCAAAAAAGACACTGTATTGGAGGTTGTGTTTCGCTTTTATCTTTCGGTGATGTACAGAAGTCTGGCCCAATCCAGCCATTGTTCATTTTTATAAGAGTCAGCCTGTCAGCATTATCAATTGACAGGCAGATGTGCTTATCAGTTATAATTCCACCAGTGGCACTAAAATCCCACTCTGACAAAACACTAGCGGCAGGCCAGGCCAGGACCTCCAAGGTGTAGTTCATGCCTCGTGTCCAGCTTGGATACCGAATAATTAAAAGGCACAGAGGAATCACAGAGGACATTGGTACGGTCAGCAAGGTACTCCCTCAGCATCTTCCCAAACATTGCACTCCTTGTGACAGTACCCCGTGCCTCTGGGCCAGGGCGATGGGACGGTCTGAGAAAACTTTCCCAGAATTTTGCCAGTGTTTCCCTGCCTCTGCTGGATTAGAGTTGTGTCTCTCTCGCTTGCACTATTTGGTTGTCCAATGAACTGTGACGTTTGCCGCCAACGTTCTCAGATAGGAATTTTTTTAATAATTCCGCAACAAGGGCACTCTGGTACTGCACCATTTTAGTAGACCTGTCTGCCTCTGGAAAAAGAGATTGAAAGTTGTCCTTGTAGTGTGGGTCTAGAAGTGTCACTAACCAGTAGAGATGAGCAGTGTTCGAGTCGAAATGTTCGCCAATTTCAAAGTCAAGCTGTTTTGGGCGGTGTTCGAGACGTTCGACAAACCGGAACAATTTGCTTAAAATCTGGCTGTTCGAGTTTCTGTTCGATAACTGTTCGTTCATCAAAAGCCTAGCTTCATTTGCACATTAAAACTGTTTATCATTGTTAATAGACTGTTTCAGTGTATAGTGGGCGGGGGGGGGGGGATAGATCTGTGCAGAAATAATGCCGATCTCCATTTTTTTTTCTTTCCCGCATTTACAGTGGGGCGGTGCAGTCTCTCAGCCTATCAGCAGTGCGCACACGCACAGCAATGTGCATGTGATGCATACAAGCAAGGGCATGTGCCATTGGCTGTGTATGTCACATGTCCTCCTTGCCCTATAAGAACCAGCCATTTGCCCCGTCGCCACCATTTCATCACTGCTGCAGCTAAGTCTTAGACGGCACCACTGCTGCTGTGGGCGCTATACAGACTAAGAGTGTTTTTTTGGAGCGAGTTGTCAGAGAGATAGGTTTAGGGAGTCGGGAGGAGTCAGGACTAGTTGTAATATCAGCCCTTTTCAGGGTAGGTTACAGCAGTTCATAACACTGTTTGCCAGGCAGGTCTGTGCCAGTGCTGTGCAAGTGTTTGTCACAGCATTTGGTGTAATCTAGCTCAGCCAATCCTTTTGGGCTAGTAGCATTGTCTGATAGTCGTCTGAGTAGCCCGCCTGTGAAGCTAGCTACACCGCCTGTGTATCTCAATTTTTACTGCATCTAACCCAGTTAAAAGTTTTGGGCCTAGTAGTAGTGTCTGCACATCAGCAGAGTAGCCCGCCTCTGAAACTAACTACACCGCCTATGTATCTCTATTTTCACTGCATCTAATCCAGTTATTAGTTTAGGGCCTAGGAGCAGTGTCTGCATGTCAGCAGAGTAGCCCGCCTGTGAAACTAACTACACCACCTGTGTATCTCTATTTTCACTGCATCTAATCCAGTTAATAGTTTAGGGCCTAGGAGCAGTGTCTGCACGTCAGCAGAGTAGCCCACCTGTGAAACAAACTATACCACCTATGTATCTCAATTTTCACTGCATCTAATCCAGTTATTAGTTTAGGGCCTAGCAGCAGTGTCTGCACGTCAGCAGAGTAGCCCGCCTGTGAAACTAACTACACCGCCTGTGTATCTCAATTTTCACTGCATCTAATCCAATTATTAGTTTTGTGCCTAGCACCACAGTTTAGCCACTCAGTTCTGCTCGGTTTTCATCCATCGGTTGTTGTGCCAACAACTACAGATACAGAGTTGCCAATTAGTTAAGCACTAAAATGAGTGGCAAAAGGTCTGCTGCTGGTGGAAAGGGGAATAGGCATGTTGGAAAGGGAAAAAAGGTTGTGTCCGTGGGGTAGGTGGCAAACCAACAGTAACATCTGCAGAAGAAAGACCATCTTCCAGCCAAAGTAAGATGTCTACTTCTTTTCATGGACAATCTGATATGATCCCTTTCTTACAACCATCGCTATAAGCATCGCCAAAAATTCCAGATGAGGCACAAAAACAGCAGGTGCTTGAGTGGATATCAAGTGCTCGTTCAAGTGGGCTCTCCTCCATGTCAACTTCAACATCACAACTACTCCAGTCCTCAGAGTTGTCACCCCAATCGCACTTGCTTCCTCACAGCTCCCAAGTCTCCAGCTGCCCGTCTGAGCATGGGGTAACACACATGGTTGAGTCTGTAGAGCTGTTTACGCATACTATAGCCTGGGAATCAGAGGTCTGCTCCAGAGCTTCTGTGAATTCATACAACGAAATAATCTGCACTGATGCCTAGAATCTTTGTGAGTCGGATCCAGGCCCAGATGAAGAAGGTTCTGAGCATAATGTAGACCCTCGTTCCCAAACTGTAACTCCTGTTTGTGGAGACAATGAGGAAGATGATGATGAGACTGAGATACCTGATTGGAACGAAAACTTGACTTTTCGGTCGGGGCAGGAAGAGGTTGGCTCTGAGGACGACGGGTGTGAGAACACAAAGGATGATGATGATGAAGTTGTAGACCCCACTTACTGTCAACCTCCAGTCTGCCAGTCCATGAGGTCAGCAGAGGAGGTGGAGGAGGATGCTAGAGACGAGTCTGACAACGAGGTGACTTTGTGCCTTCCTGGACAGAGATGGAGAACTGGAAGCACGTCAACAACTGCATCCTCAACCCCAACTGTGCCTCAGACCAGAAGTCGTGGTGGCTCTTCAGGTCGCACGGGCTCTAAGCCTTGCATATCCTGGGCATTTTTTGACATTGCAAAGGATGACCCAACTCATGTTGCCTGTAAGATTTGTCAACAAAATCTCAGTAGAGGACAAAAAATCACTAGCTTGAGTACTTCACGTATGAAGCGTCACATGGATATGAGGCATAAGTTGCAGTGGGAAGCTCACTGTGCTACAATGTGGCCTAGTGGGCCGGGTCAACCAATGTCTGCCCCATCAAGTGCATCCGCATCCTCTTCATCCTCTGTGACTGTGGGGATAGCAGTTGCACATGGTTTTGGATGCAGACCTTCCACCTCTTTACCCGCAATAGCCAGTGTGATTGGCAGGTCGTCAGGACATTTGCAAGTGGAAACACCTGCTGGTGTTGAGCGCTCTCTGACATCGACACCACATTTTGATCAAGGCAACATAACATCTCTGCCTGCACCTTCCTCACAGACAAGCAGTTTGCCGGGGACACCCTACTCAACTCCGTCTAAGCACGGCAGCCAGCCCTCAGTCCCTCAGATGTGGACAAGTAAAAGACCATTTCCACCTAGCCATGACAAAGCTAAGAGGTTGAATTTCTCTATCTGCAAGCTGTTGGCGACAGAAATGCTGCCTTTCCGCCTGATGGACACAGAGGATTTTAGAGACCTTATGTCCATCGCAGTGCCCCAGTACCAGATGCCCAGTCGCCACTACTTCTCAAAGAAAGCTGTGCCTGCGCTACACCATCATGTCGCACACAACATCACCGCTTCCTTGAGAAACTCTGTGTGTGACAGGGTGCATTTCACCACAAACACTTGGACGAGTAGACATGGACAGGGGCGTTACATGTTGGTGACTGGGCATTGGGTAACTACGGTGCCATCAGGAGAAGGGGCTGCTGTCCAAGTCTTGCAATCGCCACGAGTTGCTTGTCGATCCTCTGTATCTAGAAGTTCCTCCACTGCTTCTGCCTCCTCAACCTCTTCTCGGTCCTCCACTTGCACCCAAAGCCTGTCTGGTAATGCCACCCGCGTTGTAAATGCGCAGAAGGAACCCTGCAAACCTCCTCACTATGCTGTCACCAGGGCTCAACTACATCAGGCGGTGTTTACATTGAAATGTCTGGGAAATGTGAGTCACACAGCTGAGGAGTTGTGGTCAGCTCTGGAGACCGAGTTCCATCAATGGTTGTCTCCACTCAACATGCAGCCAGGGAAGGCTGTGTGCGACAATGCCGCAAACCTGGGTGCGGCCCTTCGCCGGGGCAATGTCACACACGTGCCTTGTATGGCTCACGTTTTGAACCTGGTTGTCCAGCAATTTTTATCCCACTATCCTGGACTAGATGGGCTTCTGCAGAGGGCACTGTCGCTGTGTGCTCACTTCCGCCGTTCACATCCCGCAGCTCGACGACTTGCATCTCTACAGAAGTCGTTGGGCCTGCCAGTTCACCGGCTGAAATGCAATCTGCCCACACGATGGAATTCAACTCTGCACATGTTGCAGCAACTGTGGCAGCACCGACGAGCCCTGGTGCAATACATTATGACTTATAGCCTGGGGAAACGAGATCAAGAGGTGGGGCAAATCACGCTGCAGGAGTGGTCTCAGATCAGGGACCTATGCACCCTTCTGCACAGTTTTGAAATAGCGACGAAGATGTTTAGTGCTGACGATGCCATTATCAGCATGACCATTCTGGTGATTTACATGCTGGAGTACACCTTACACAGTGTTCGGAGTCAGGTGGTGGAACTAGAGGAGGAGGAGGAACAGGAGGAGTCGTATGCGGAATGGATCATATCTGCAAAGTCAAGAAGGTTGGCAGCATCAAGGTGGCTGGCATTGGAGGCTGGGGGAGAGGGATTACCGAGGGTGCATGGTAGCAGCCAAACTGTTAAGGAAGGTGCAGGAGGCGAGGAAGAAGTGGGGGACGAACTGGCGCTGGGCATGGAAGACTCATCAGATGAGGGAGACCTTGATCAAATTTCTGTTGTGCGAGGTTGGGGGGAGAGGGCTGATGAAGGAAGCATGATTCTCACCTCGCCACCATCAAGACAACAAGGACTTGGTCCTCCTGGATGCGCAAGACACATGAGTGCCTTCTTGCTGCACTACCTTCAACATGACCCTCGGATTGTCAGAATCCAAAGTAATGCCGACTACTGGGTTGCCACACTCTTAGATCTCCGGTACAAAAGCAAATTTGGCAAAATAATTCCTGCCATAGAAAGGGATTCATGCATGCAGGAGTATCAGCAGAGACTGTTCCAGAATCTAACATCTGCTTTTCCACAAAACACAAGTGGTGCACGTAGTCAATCTCTGAGTTCTAACTTGCCAACCGTGGGACTATCGAGTCATCACTCAAACCGTAACAGTAACATCGTATCTGGTGGTAACAGCAATTTTTTCCAATAATTTCAAGACTTTTTTAGACCATCCTTTGCAAGGCCACAGGAGACAAGAAGTCTGACGCACAGCCAAAGCCTAGAGAGGATGGTACAAGAGTATCTCCAAGTTAACATCGATGCCATGACTGTGGAACTTTACCCTTGCTCATTTTGGGCTTCCAATCTTGAAAAATGGCCTGAGCTCGCCACTCACACCTTGGAGATCTTGTCATGCCCCGCAGCCAGCGTTCTGAACATGTGTTCAGCACTGCTGGTGGTGTGCTGACAGATAAGCGCACGCGGCTGTCCAGTGACAATGTAGACATACTAATGTTCATCAAGATGAACAAATCCTGGATCCGCAAGGACTTTTCTACCCCTGTGTCATCTTGGGGAGACGAAAAGCTTGATCATTTTTGAAAATCACCTCACCAACCATTTTAAAAAAACTCTGGCAAAATTGATGCCACTTAGGTGGTGTCTGTGGCCGATTTTTTTTAAAAAATGGAGACTCTTTTATTTAGTCCCCTTGCTGAGATTTCCATGACATTGCCATCGTCAATTCCAGGTGGGTGAGGACGTCTGCAGAGTTGTTTCCTCATACTATGGCCTGGGATTCAGAGGTCTGCTCCAAAGCTTCAGTGTCTGCTAGTCAGCAGAGTAGCCCAGCCACCCACCGCCTGTTTGCCTAAGTACTATTTTTAACGGCATCTAGCCCAGGAAATCCTTTTGGGCCTAGTAGAATTTGGTGCTACTTAACAGCGTACCCCACCCATGAAGCAAGCTACACTGCCTGTTTACCTAAGTACTATTTTTTAATGGCATCTAGCCCAGGAAATCCTTTTGGGCCTAGTAGAATTTGGTGCTACTTAACAGCGTACCCCACCCATGAAGCAAGCTACACCGCCTGTTTACCTAAATACTATTTTGTAATGGCATCTAGCCCAGGAAATCCTTTTGGGCCTGATAGAATTTGGTGCTATTCAGCAGCGTACTTCACCCATGAAGCAAGCTACACTGCCTGTTTACCTAAGTACTATTTTTTAATGGCATCTAGCCCAGGAAATCATTTTGGGCCTAGTAGAATTTGGTGCAACTCAGCAGCATACCCCACCCATGAAGCAAGCTACACTGCCTGTTTACCTAAGTACTATTTTTTAACGGCATTTGGCCCAGGAAATCCTGTTGGGCCTAGTAGCAATTTCTGCTACTCAACAGAGTACCCCACCCATGAAGCAAGCAACACCGCCTTCTTTCTTTCTCAATTTAACCCCTCGGCTCTGGGGTGTCCACTCTCCCTCCAGCTCTCTCCTTCTCACAGGTGGACTACCGCGTGTTTTCACACTGTGGCGAATCTTTTGGGCACAGGCATAAGAAGTCCTCGAGGTAATGGATAATATGTGACGCCTTACAAACGTTCATGACGACACATTCGAGGAAGCAGCTAAACTCCTCAAATAGTGAGAAGGATATGGATCACCCCATGGTCAAACAGCGATCTATGTAGTATGCTCCTTCACAGAAGCAGCCCAATGGGAGGACACTATTTGGAGGCACAGGTAGTAACCGGAACACCCCCTCAATGTCTGTTTTGACCATTAGGGTGCCCCTTACCAACTTCTTGACCCGCCTGATTGCCTCATCATAGGAGGTACAGTACACAGTACTGTACTTGGTTCCGCATCGATGTTGTCGTTTACTGACCTGCCCCTTGGATATGACAAATGGTGGATTAGTCTGAATGTATTGGGTTCATTTTTTGGCACAACTCCCAACGGGGGTACCATTACGTCTTCTAAGGAAAGTGTTTTTTGTCAAGACGTCTGGGTGTTGGTAGTGTGAGTTTACATTTTTACTCCAGCCTTTCTTGATCTTAGAAGGGCATGACTTGTCTATATCTGTGTCTCTTCCTCCTTTTACTCCTCCACCTCTTTTCTTTTCGCATGACTATATGTAGTTGTGACTTTTCCATGTGTTTGTTGTGTCTTCTGAGCAGTTTGTCAGCTTTTCAACACCTTTTAAGGTGTTTTCTATGTGTTTTCCATGTGTTTGTATGTGTTTGTGTTTGCCTGCCATTGGTTTCAATGGGGTTCGACGGTGTTCGTCGAACACGTCCCTGTTCGACGAACTGAACTGAACCCGAACACTAGGGAGGTGGCTCAACACTACTAACCAGTAATGAGTGTCACCAAAAATGTTCATGATGCGAGGGTCACAGGAAAGGCAGCGCAACATAAAGTCAGCCATGCATGCCCGACTGCTAACAGGCAAGACTTCCGTGTCCTCACCATCAGGATAACTGACCATGCTGTCCTCCTCCATGTCCTCAGGCCATCCATACTGAACAGACGGTATGACAATTGAACTCGAGCCTTGCGCAGGCGTGTACTATGGAGGACATAGAATGAACTTCAATTCAATATTGCGGCCAGCATGCAGCCAGCGGGTAAGGAAAGGGTGAATCAAACACCCGAAAACTCCGCCCATATGACCAAAAACCGGTCCCGCCAAATTCAGGTGACAGGTTCCCTTTAACGACCTTGGAAGTATGGATACGTCTTGGCAATTTTGCGTGCACAGAGGCTGTGTGTGCACGATCGCCGCCGGGTGTCAGCTGATTCTGACAGCTGACACCTGGCTCTCAGTGCCAGGATCGGTGCCCACACTGCTCCCGGCACTTTAACCCCCTAAATACTATGATCGCTGCGATTGCAGTATATATCGAGCAGGAAGAAGATGGAAAGCCATTCTGTTCTTGGATCGGAGACCCCGCGATGTTTCCAAGTAATTTTCTGAAATACGTGATTAAGACGCATCCCCTGGAGGAAGATTTTCTAAAATGAAGCAGATGTAGGCACTGTGGATGTTGTCTGACCTGTGATTCACCGGTGTCTGTCTCTTTATTAGGCATGCATAAAAGTGCAGCCAGCCACAGTTTTGTGCACCTCTAAAAAAAGGACACAGCTGAATAGAGACCAGACAGAGTCCAGAATAACTGTGCTGCCTCATTATAGCGAGTGCCTCCTTGGAGACTTCATCTGAATTACGTCACTCAGAAATTTAGATGGAAACCCCAATATAAGTGTTTAGTATAGAGCGCTGGATAAATGAGATCCCAAATGTTATGTAAAATGTTCCCAATTAAAGCTTCAACTCAATCCACAAAAAAGCAAGTCCCCACTCTGGTCCGTCCAGTGTGCCTAACCACAGTTAATGTCCACATGTTTGTCATTTCTGTAGCGATGAGAGCCTGCCTAATTTACGGGTGTATGAGCTGGGAAAATGTATGGGCACTAAAATGACAGTTTGCAATTTTTACTCAGCAACATCCACTACTGCTTGCTTCTATAAAACACCCATGGAGTCACGATTATCACTACACCTATAGAAAAATTCCCAAAAGGAGTAAGATTTCAAAAATGGGGTTACTTGAGGGGGGATTTTTCTCTTCCAGCACTTATATCTTTGTATAAGGAGTCCGCAAACTATTATAGAAAATACTGCACTACAAGATGCCTAATGAATAATAGTACTGCTTAGCTATATGGCGAGACTTGGGAGGGATGGAGCGCTATTTGCCAAAAACACTCCATCCCTCCTGAGTCTTGCCTTGTGGCTAAGCAGTACTGTACAGCCACAAATGGGGTATTTCTACATTCAGCAGAAATTGTGGGACAAATATTGGTGCCCTTTTTACCCATTTCCTAGTGTGAACATTTTTTTTCCTTCATTGTCCAATGGTATAAAATTCTGTGACCCACTTGTGGTGTCAATATGAAAACTGCACCTCTAGGTGAGTTCATTGAGAGATGTGGTTTGTAAAATGGGTCTCTTATGGGGGTTCTACTGCTCTCTCAAACCAGCATAGCAAAATGTGTTACCAATAATGGTGCTTCTTCCTTTCTGTGCTTTGCACTTTGGTTCAAAAGTAGTTTTTGACCATATATGCGGTATTGGTGTACTCAGGAGAAATTGCATGATTTTGGGGTCCATTTTCTTCTGCTCTCCTTGAGAAAATGCAAAATTTTGGGCTAAAAGCATTTTTGTGGGGAAAAGGTGATTATTTCATTTTCAAGGCTCAATGTTATAAACTTCTGTAAAGCACCTAGAGGTTCAAGGTGCTCAATACATATCTAGAAATGTTCTCTCAGGGGTCTAGTTTTGAAAATAGTGTCACTATTGGGCGGTTTCCACTGTTTCGGTACATCAGGGAGTTCTACAAATGCAACACGGCGTCCACTAATTATTCCAGCAAATTTTACATTCAAAAAGTCAAATGGAGCTCCTTTCCTTCCAAGCCCTGCCGTGTGCCCAAACTGTAGCTTTCCCCCTCGCATAGGGTATCGGTATCGGGTCTAAAGTTACATTTTTGTGACAAAAAGTTAAATGTTAATTTTTTTCCTTCAACATTCTAAAAATTCCTGTGAAGCACTTGAAGGGTATAAACTTCTTGAATGTGGTGTTGAGTACCTTGAGGGGTGCAGTTTTAGAATGGTGTCACATTTGGGTATTTTCTGTCATATAGGCCCCTCAAAGTCACTTCAAATGTGATGTGGTCCCTAGAAAAATGGTTTTGTCAATTTTGTTGGAAAAATGAGAAATCACTGGTCAAATATTAACCCTTATAACTTCACAACAGTATTCCAGTATTTTCACAAATATATGCAAATTATATCGAAGAATTTTTACCAATACCATGAAGTAAAATATGTCACCAAAAAACATTCTCAGAAACTGTGGCATTGGTTAAAGCTTTGAAAAATAATTACCTCATAAATTGACAGTGGTCAGAATTGTAAAAATTGGCCTGGTCATTAACGTGCAAACAGCCTGGGAGGGTAAAGGCGTTACCATATAGGCCAGTCATGTTAGACATTTTTCTTGATGACATTGCTTGGTTGGCTTACTTAACAACAATATATTGTGCCAAAGAAATGGTGCATGTAATTAACCCCTTTCTGCCATTAGACGTACTATTGCGTCCATGTGGGGTGGGCTTTACTTCCCAAGGACGCAATAGTACGTCATATGCGATCGGCAGCGCTCACGGGGGGAGCGCCGCCGATCGCGGCCGGGTGTCAGCTGTTTATCGCAGCTGACATCCGGCACTATGTGCCAGGAGCGGTCACGGACCGCCCCCGGCACATTAACCCCCGGCACACCGCGATCAAAGATGATCGCGATGTGCCGGCGGTGCAGGGAAGCACCGCGCAGGGAGGGGGCTCCCTGCGGGCTTCCCTGAGCCCCCCGCAGCAAAGCGATGTGATCGCGTTGCTGCGGGGGTCTTACCTCCCTCCCTCCCTGCTCTAGACCCGGATCCAAGATGGCCGCGGATCCGGGTCCTGCAGGGAGGGAGGTGGCTTCACAGAGCCTGCTCAGAGCCGACACTGTGAAGCCTGCACTGCTCTCAGATCGGTGATCTGACAGAGTGCTGTGCAAACTGTCAGATCACTGATCTGTGATGTCCCCCCCTGGGACAAAGTAAAAAAGTAAAAAAAAAAAATTTCAAATGTGTAGAAAAAATAAAAAAAAATATTCCAAAATAATGAAAAAAAAAAAAAAATATTATTCCCATAAATACATTTCTTTATCTAAATTAAAAAAAACAAACAATAAAAGTACACATATTTAGTATCGCCGCGTCCGTAACGGCCCGACCTATAAAACTGGCCCACTAGTTAACCCCTTCAGTAAACACCGTAAGAAAAAAAAAAAAAAAACGAGGCAAAAAACAACGCTTTATTATCATACCGCCGAACAAAAAGTGGAATAACACGCGATCAAAAAGACAGATATAACTAACCATGGTACCGCTGAAAGCGTCATATTGTCCCGCAAAAAACTAGCAGCCATACAGCATCATCAGCAAAAAAATAAAAAAGTTATAGTCCTGAGAATAAAGCGATGCAAAAATAATTATTTTTTCTATAAAATAGTTTTTATCGTATAAAAGCGCCAAAACATAAAAAAATGATATAAATGAGGTGTCGCTGTAATCGTACTGACCCGAAGAATAAAACTGCTTCATCAATTTTACCAAACGCGGAACGGTATAAACGCCTCCCCCAAAAGAAATTCATGAATAGCTGGTTTTTGGTCATTCTGCCTCACAAAAATCGGAATAAAAAGCGATCAAAAAATGTCACGTGCCCGAAAATGTTAACAATAAAAACATCAACTCGTCCCGCAAAAAACAAGACCTCACATGACTCTGTGGACCAAAATATAGAAAAATTATAGCTCTCAAAATGTGGTAACGCAAAAAATATTTTTTGCAATAAAAAGCGTCTTTCAGTGTGTGACGGCTGCCAATCATAAAAATCCGCTAAAAAACCCGCTATAAAAGTAAATCAAACCCCCCTTCATCACCCCCTTAGTTAGGGAAAAATTAAAAAAATGTATTTATTTCCATTTTCCCATTAGGGTTAGGGCTAGGGCTAGGGTTAGGGCTAGGGTTAGGGCTAAGGTTAGGGCTAGGGTAGGGTTAGGGCTAGGGTTAGGGCTAGGGTTAGGGCTAGGGTTAGGGTTAGGGTTAGGGCTAGGGTTAGGGTTAGGGCTAGGGTTAGGGCTAGGGTTAGGGCTAGGGTTAGGGCTAGGGTTAGGGTTAGGGTTAGGGCTAGGGTTAGGGTTAGGGCTAGGGTTAGGGCTAGGGTTAGGGCTAGGGTTAGGGTTAGGGCTAGGGTTAGGGCTAGGGCTAGGGTTAGGGCTAGGGTTAGGGCTAGGGTTAGGGCTAGGGTTAGGGTTAGGGTTAGGGCTAGTGTTAGGGCTAGGGTTAGGGCTAGGGTTAGGGTTAGGGCTAGGGTTAGGGTTAGGGCTAGGGTTAGGGCTAGGGTTAGGGCTAGGGCTAGGGTTAGGGTTAGGGATAGGGTTAGGGCTAGGGTTAGGATTAGGGTTAGGGCTAGGGTTAGGGCTAGGGCTACAGTTTGGGTTGGGGCTAAAGTTACACTTAGGGTTTAGATTACATTTACGGTTGGGAATAGGGTTGGGATTAGGGTTAGGGGTGTGTCAGGGTTAGAGGTGTGGTTAGGGTTACTGTTGGGATTAGGGTTAGGGATGTGTTTGGATTAGGGTTTCAGTTATAATTGGGGGGTTTCCACTGTTTAGGCACATCAGGGGCTCTCCAAACGCGACATGGCGTCCGATCTCAATTCCAGCCAATTCTGCGTTGAAAAAGTAAAACAGTGCTTCTTCCCTTCCGAGCTCTCCCGTGTGCCCAAACAGGGGTTTACCCCAACATATGGGGTATCAGCGTACTCAGGACAAATAGGACAACAACTTTTGGGGTCCAATTTCTCTTGCTACCCTTGGGAAAATACAAAACTCGGGGCTAAAACATATTTTTTGTGGGAAAAAAAAAGATTTTTTATTTTCACGGCTCTGCGTTATAAACTGTAGTGAAACACTTGGGGGTTCAAAGTTCTCACAACACATCTAGATTAGTTCCCTGGGGGGTCTAGTTTCCAATATGGGGTCACTTGTGGGGGGTTTCTACTGTTTAGGTACATTAGGGGTTCTGCAAATGCAATGTGACACCTGCAGACCATTCCATCTAAGTCCTCATTCCAAATGGAGCTCCTTCCCTTCCGAGCCCTCCCATGCGCCCAAACAGTGGTTCCCCCCCACATATGGGGTATCAGCGCACTCAGGACAAATTGGACAACAAATTGTGGGGTCGAATTTCTCCTGTTACCCTCGGGAAAATACAAAACTGGGGGCTAAAAAATAATTTTTGTGGGAAAAAATTTTTGTTTTATTTTTACGGCTCTCCATTATAAACTTCTGTGAAGCCCTTGGTGGGTCAAAGCGCTCAGCACACATCTAGATAAGTTCCTAAGGGGGTCTACTTTCCAAAATGGTGTCACTTGTGGGGGGTTTCTACTGTTTAGGTACATTAGGGGCTCTGCAAACGCAATGTGACACCTGCAGACCATTCCATCTAAGTCTGCATTCAAATGGCACTCCTTCCCTTCTGAGCCCTCCCATGTGCCCAAACAGTGGTTCCCCCCACATATGGTGTATCATCTCACTCAGGACAAATTGGGCAACAAATTTTGGGGTCCAATTTCTCCTGTTACCCTCAGGAAAATACAAAACTGGGGGCTAAAAAAATAATTTTTGTGGGAAAAAAATGTTGTTTTATTTTTACGGCTCTGCATTATAAACTTCTGTGAAGCACTTGGTGGGTCAAAGTGCTCACCACACCTCTAGATAAGTTCCTTAGGGGGTCTAATTTCCAAAATGGTGTCACTTGTGGGGGGTTTCAATGTTTAGGCACATCAGTGGCTCTTCAAACGCAACATGACGTCCCATCTCAATTCCTGTCAATTTTGCATTGAAAAGTCAAACGGCGCTCCTTCCCTTCCGAGCTCTCCCATCCGCCCAAACAGTGGTTTACCCCCACATATGGGCTATCAGCGTACTCAGGACAAATTGTACAACAACTTTTGGGGTCCAATTTCTTCTCTTACCCTTGGGAAAATAAAAAATTGGGGGCAAAAAGATAATTTTTGTGAAAAAATATGATTTTTTATTTTTACGGTTCTACATTATAAACTTCTGTGAAGCACTTGGTGGGTCAAAGTGCTCACCACACCTCTAGCTAAGTTCCTTAGGGGGTCTACTTTCCAAAATGGTGTCACTTGTGGGGGGTTTCAATGTTTAGGCACATCAGTGGCTCTTCAAACGCAACATGACGTCCCATCTCAATTCCTGTCAATTTTGCATTGAAAAGTCAAACGGCGCTCCTTCCCTTCCGAGCTCTCCCATCCGCCCAAACAGTGGTTTACCCCCACATATGGGCTATCAGCGTACTCAGGACAAATTGTACAACAACTTTTGGGGTCCAATTTCTTCTCTTACCCTTGGGAAAATAAAAAATTGGGGGCGAAAAGATAATTTTTGTGAAAAAATATGATTTTTTATTTTTACGGTTCTACATTATAAACTTCTGTGAAGCACTTGTTGGGTCAAAGTGCTCACCACACCTCTAGATAAGTTCCTTAGGGGGTCTACTTTCCAAAATGGTGTCACTTGTGGGGGGTTTCAATGTTTAGCCACATCAGGGGCTCTCCAAACGAAACATGGCGTCCCATCTCAATTCCAGTCAATTTTGCATTGAAAAGTCAAATGGCACTCCTTCGCTTCCGAGCTCTGCCATGCGCCCAAACAGTGGTTTACCCCCACATGTGGGGTATTGGCATACTCAGGACAAATTGTACAACAATGTTTGGGGTCCATTTTCTCCTGTTACCCTTGGTAAAATAAAACAAATTGGAGCTGAATTAAATTTTTTGTGAAAAAAAGTTAAATGTTCATTTTTATTTAAACATTCAAAAAATTCCTGTGAAGCACCAGAAGGGTTAATAAACTTCTTGAATATGGTTTTGAGCACCTTGAGGGGTGTAGTTTTTAGAATGGTGTCACACTTGGGTATTTTCTATCATATAGACCCCTCAAAATGACTTCAAATGAGATGTGGTCCCTAAAATAAAATGGTGTTGTAGAAATGAGAAATTGCTGGTCAACTTTTAACCCTTATAACTCCCTAACAAAAAAAAATTTTGGTTCCAAAATTGTGCTGATGTAAAGTAGACATGTGGGAAATGTTACTTATTAAGTATTTTGTGTGACATATCTCTGTGATTTAATTGCATAAAAATTCAAAGCTGGAAAATTGCGAAATTTTCATAATTTTCGCCAAATTTTCGTTTTTTTCACAAATAAACGCAGGTACTATCAAATAATTTTTACCATTGTCATGAAGTACAATATGTCATGAGAAAACAATGTCAGAATCACCAGGATCCATTGAAGCGTTCCAGAGTTATAACCTCATAAAGGGACAGTGGTCAGAATTGTAAAAATTGGCCCGGTCATTAACGTGCAAACCACCCTTGGGGGTAAAGGGGTTAATAAATATGATGAATTTTATGACATCCTAATTGCATCTTCTTTACTAAACACTAGTGTTGAGCGATACCGTCCGATCCTTGAAAGTATCGGTATCGGATAGTATCGGCCGATACCCGAAAAATATCGGATATCGCCGATACCGATATCCGATACCAATACAAGTCAATGGGACATCAAGTATCGGAATGTATCCTGATGGTTCCCAGGGTCTGAAGGAGAGGAAACTCTCCTTCAGGCCCTGGGATCCATAGTGAGGTGTAAAATAAAGAATTAAAATAAAAAATATTGATATGCTCACCTCTCCGGCGGCCCCTGGACATCACGCTGGTAACCGGCCGGCTTCTTTGTTTAAAATGAGCGCCTTTAGGACCTGCGAATGACGTCGCGGCTTCTGATTGGTCGCATGCCGCCCATGTGACCGCCACGCGACCAATCAGAAGCCGCGACGTCATTCGCAGGTCCTCAATTCCTAGAATTAGGAGTTTAGTGAATGAGAATTACATCACGGCTTCTGATTGGTCGTGTGGCGGTCACATGGGCGGCACGCGACCAATCAGAAGCCGCGACGTCATTCTCAGGTCCTAAAGGCGCTCATTTTAAACAAAGAAGCCGGCCGGTTACCAGCGTGATGTCCAGGGGTCGCCGGAGAGGTGAGCATATCAATATTTTTTATTTTAATTCTTTATTTTACACATCCCTATTGATCCGATACCGATACCTGATACCACAAAAGTATCGGATCTCGGTATCGGAATTCCGATACCGCAAGTATCGGCCGATACCCGATACTTGCGGTATCGGAATGCTCAACACTACTAAACACTCTTTTGAGGGGTAAAACGTGTAAAAAACAGGATAAAGGTTTTCACAAGGCATTTATTCTACTTTTTTAGTAGAATGTGTGCCATAATTTTCGGCCATTTAGCTTTAAGGGGAATGTGTCACCATCGTGTCTCCCCTTTTCCTCATAGTTTGTAAGCTTGCGAGCAGGGTCCTCACTCCTCCTGGTATCTGTATTGAACTATATTTCTGTTATGCTGTAGTGTCTATTGTCTGTACAATTCCCGTCTATAATTTGTAAAGCGCTGCGGAATATGTTGGCGCTATATAAATAAAAATTATTATTATTATTATTATTTTTATAAATTATAAAGCATGCCCATCATATTTTAAAGCATTTACTCCCCTTAATAAGTGCCCTTTCGTACCGCCGAAAAATTGTTTTAGTCATGCCCCGCGCTGAATGCAAAATGCGCAGTCTGGATCAGTCCGATGGGTAAAACCAGACCAACATCGCCGCAGCTTCTTGCATATTGATAGAAATGGTTGACATCTCCTACGTCATCCACACAGTGCCCAAAGTGTCACACCTCAAAGAGCAAAGTAAGCCACAGCTACACAAGTCATCAGCACTATACATGTAAGTGTATTAGTGACTGAGCAATGAACTTTTAGTCCATATGCAAATAAGGAAGCTTCAATAAACCTTTAGGGTGGCCGAGAGCTCAGTCCACTGTTACTGTATACCACCTCAATATGCTTTTTTATGATTCCTCATGAGCCGGAGCTCCCAGAACAGGCATTGCTGGATCTTAATCTGCATGCTGATCCCAGGCTTCTGTTTGTGTCTCCGACTCACTTTACTGATTTACCTGGAAGTGTAGTGAATGAGGGGTTCTAGAGAGGAGAGGATGAGATGGTTTAGAACAGGGGTGTGGAACCTCAGTCACCAGGGCTATTTTCAGCCCTCAATGACCTTTTATCAGGCCCTCGGGCTGATTCTCAGGGACCACATTCCTGGGCAGGGAGCTGTATTTTGATTACAACCAGCTCATCAATTTCTTCTTGCTCTGTTAGCACACACATGCAATGTTCACTACTGAACACTGAAGGGCATGCAATGAAAGATTACGTCCTGAAACCAGTGCCAGAGTCAGGATGTACTTTGTGGGCGGAGTTTGTATGGCCCCTGAAGGACGGTGTAAATATCCAAATGGCCCTTGGCAGAAGAAAAGATTTCCCACCCCTGCTTTAGAACATCTCCTATGTGTGGTTCCAGTCCTGATTTCTTTCTATCAATGTGCAGGGATGCAGATTGAGTCAAGGTAGTGCTAGTTCTGGGCAAGTCAGCACTGTCAATCAAGATTAGGGGTTGAGCTAAAAAATCGGGCTGGTGTAAATGTGCACATAGGCCCTTTCCGATGCCAACGGTGGAAGATTCCTCATTTGCATAGGTATTAAAAGTCGATGTCTCACCTTCTCAGCCACTAATACACTATAATATATTTAGCTGACATATTTTTTTATATAGGGGCTATGTCCCATATATAACCATTTAAGTAGGTTTTTTTCGCATTTTGGGAGGCATTTTTTAAGAGGTCTGTTGTGACCTGGTGGTCAGGACAATAATGGACCTGGTGGTTAAGAGCACACGGAATGACCAGATAGCTACTGATAATAAAGGACGAGCTCTGGGACGTGGGAACTCTGCTGACCGCAATCCCTAATCCTATCAAACACACTAGAAATAGCCGTGGATTGCGCCTAACGCTCCCTATGCAACTCGGCACAGCCTAAGGAACTAGCTAGCCCTGAAGATAGAAAAATAAAGCCTACCTTGCCTCAGAGAAATTCCCCAAAGGAAAAGGCAGCCCCCCACATATAATGACTGTGAGTAAAGATGAAAATACAAACACAGAGATTAAATAGATTTAGCAAAGTGAGGCCCGACTAACTGAACAGACTGAGGATAGGAAAGGTTGCTTTGCGATCAGCACAAAAACCTACAAAAAGACCACGCAGAGGGCGCAAAAAGACCCTCCGCACCGACTCACGGTGCGGAGGCGCTCCCTCTGCGTCCCAGAGCTTCCAGCAAGCAAGACAACAATAAAAATAGCAAGCTGGACAGGAAAATAGCAAACCAAAGAAAAACAAGCAGGAACTTAACTTCTGCTGGGAAGACAGGTCACAAGAACGATCCAGGAGTGAACTAGACCAATACTGGAACATTGACAGGTGGCATGGAGCAAAGATCCAAGTGGAGCTAAATAGAGCAGCCAGCTAACGAATTAACCTCGTCACCTGTGGAAGGAAACTCAGAAACACCCACCAGAGGAAGTCCATGGACAGAACCAGCCGAAGTACCATTCATGACCACAGGAGGGAGCCCGACAACAGAATTCACAACAGAGGTCCCAGTTTAGGAAGTTATCTGCAAGACACAGGAAGTTATCTTACTCATTGCTGGAGAGGTGATAGTTTGCAAATTTGGAGGAAAAACCTTCTAAAGTAAATATAAATCTTTAGTATATATATCTGACCAGTCAATATAAATGGCTAAATTGTAATCTGTAATGCATATAGACCAACACAGACATTGAAAACCTGTCTACTCTAGGAGCTATTGATTTCTAGAAACAATAATCACATGCAATAAACTACAAACATATTTTGCATACATTTCATACCTGTCATTCTAGTGTGACATAAGCTACCCTTCATCTTTTAATCCTTAATAATAATAGATGGCATTGCCCTGAACATACCCGCCCTCTATGCATATTTGCAAGGCAATTGGAAATAAAATGAATTCTTCAATTGGAAACATTTTTAACCTGTACATCAAAAATAATTAGGCAATTGACTTCAGACAGGCCCTGCAGCTGTACCAATGTACATATGTAAAGTAGACAATCATTGTTACATCTAGACTGCAGAGTTAACTTTAGCTATTCACCTCTCCTGATATTACCAATAACCAGAATGAAACTAGATGTCATCCTCAGCTGCCACTCAGGCTGAAGGTAAACTGGTTACACCCATCATCTGCCACGTACTGTTGCGCAAATTTACATAAATTATCTGTTTTTTTCTATTTTAATTTAAAAGAATGTTGTTTGAACAAGTCATCTTCTTCTATCTGTCCATTATCTAGATTACTGTTCTTACCATTATACACATATCAAGGAAGAAATGCACCAGTATTAAACAGGCACAACTCCAGATTCAGAGGCCAAATGTCAGATAAGGATAAACAGATTATTTCTCTATCGAATGCAAAAATGAAAAAGTTTTTGCTAAAGGATCCCACATGTGAAGTCTGGCTGCTGTCTTAGGGTATATTCACACTAAGCATTTTTTCATTTTTTTTTCTGCAGCTAAACTTGATTTGTTGGCAGGAAAGAAGCAGAAAAAGGCATGTTTTCCTTGTTTTTTTCTTGCTTTTTTAAGCGTTTTTGTGCACTTTTTGCAGCTGTTTTGGCATGCTAGATTTGTCTCTTGTGCATGCTGATAAAGTTTTACGGTATGTGCACACGTTGCGGATTCTCTGTGTTTTTTACAGTGCAGAAACGCTGCAGATCCGCAATTGGTTTACAGTACAATGTAAATCAATGAGAAAAAAAAAGTGCTGTGCACACTTTGCGGAAAATCCGCTGCGGAAACGCTGCGGTTTAAAAGAAGTAGCATGTCACTTCTTTTTTGTGAATCTGCAGCGTTTTTGTACTCATTCCATTATAGAAAACCACAGGGGTAAAAAACGCAGCAAATTCGCAAGAAAACCGCAGCAAAAACGCACAAAAAAGCGACAAATCCGCAGGTGCGTTTTCTGCCAGGAGAGGCAGAATCTGCAGCAAAATTCCTAAGCCTAATCCGCAACATGTGCACATAGCCTAATGCTGAAGTCCTATTCCAACATAATAAGGTTTTGGCACAAAAAAATGCAGCACAACCTGCATTTTTGGTGTATTTTTTCAGCGTTTTTTCACTACTCATTCAGGTCAATGGGTGAAAAATGTTGAAAAAACCCTAAAAGAAGAGACCATGCAAAGGACAAAATACTGATGGCAAAAAAAACTATGTGTGTGCATGATGAGATTTTTGAAATCTCATAGGCTTTGCTGGTACTGTAAAACGCAGCTTAAAATTAGCATAAAAAATGCAGCAAAAACACCTAGTGTGAACTTTAGCTTTTTAGTCACACTAAACGACTTATCAACAATCACGACCAGCGATACGACCTGGCCGTGATCGTTGGTAAGTCGTTGTGTGGTCGCTGGGGAGCTGTCACACAGACAACTCTCTCCAGTGACCAACGATCAGGGGAAAGACTTCGGCATCGTTGAAACTGTCTTCAACGATGCCGAAGTCCCCGGGTAACCAGGGTAACCAGGGTAAACATCGGGTTACTAAGTGCAGGGCCGCGCTTAGTAACCCGATATTTACCCTGGTTACCATTGTAAAAGTTAAAAAAAAACACTACATACTCACATTCTGATGTCTGTCACGTTCTTCGCCGGCATCCACAGGGTTAAAACTGCTTTCGGCAAGAGCGCTGCTAATGCACGCGCTGCTGCCGAGAGCTTCCCTGCACTGACTGTGTCAGTGCCGGCAGTAACAGTGTGTGCTCTGCTTTACGGCCGGCGCTGACACAGTCAGTGCAGGGAAGCTCTCGGCCGGAGCGCGTGCATTAGCAGCGCTCCTGCCGAAAGCAGATTTAACCCTGTGGACGCCGGGGGACGTGACAGACATCAGAATGTGAGTATGTACTGTTTTTTTTTAACTTTTACAATGGTAACCAGGGTAAATATCGGGTTACTAAGCACAGCCCTGCGCTTAGTAACCCGATCTTTACCCTGGTTACAAGTGAACACATCGCTGGATCGGCGTCACACACGCCGATCCAGCGATGACAGCGGGTGATCAGCGACCAAAAAATGGTCCTGATCATTCCCCAACGACCAACGATCTCCCAGCAGGGGCCTGATCATTGGTCGCTGTCACACATAACGAGATCTTTAGCGGGATCATTGCTACGTCACCAAAAGCGTGATGTTGCAACGATATCATTAACGATATCGTTATGTGTGACTCCAGCTTTAGCCTTACTTCTTAGCTCATAGAGTCCAGAAGTACTGGTAACATGAATACAGTAGGGTACTAAAGTGTAACTAATATCATACTAACCTGTTACCTCATTACAGCTAATATTTTTCCAGACAGATGTCTATAAATAGAGATGCTGAAAAAGGGGAATGATGGGATTGTCTTGTGCTTTGGAGGGAAAGATCGACTGTCAAGGTGGCCTAGTAAGGCCAGAGTCACACTACCGTAGAATTTGGGCGAGTGCTTTTCGAGAAAACATCGCATAGCACTCTGCCCAGTGTTAATCTATGGGGCAGCTCACATCACCGTTTTTTTTTTTGCGTATTCGACATGCATGTAAATGCGCAGCATGCTGCTATTGTACTTGTATATTGTCTGAAACTCGCCAATGCAAGCCTATGGGTGCGAGAAAACCTCGGACGCCACATGGACCATTCGTCTAGCTTGCGACAAATATGCACACATTTTTCTGATGACTGGAAATTGCATCAGGAAGTTTAGCATGCATATTTTCCTGTTAACTTATAAAAAAAGGCATGAGCACGCCTCCACGAATACCAGCAACATCGCCAAACATATTAATGTGGAAATGCTGATTGTTCTGGTGCAGAAGAGGCCAGAAATCTGGGACCAACGTGACGCCAATTATGCAAACCGCAATAGAAAGGATGCAGCTTGGAGGCGCATATGCTGCCAAATGTTCTCCAATTATGAGGAAAGTCCACGTGAGGTGCAGCAGGACATTAGTAAGCAAAGTAGAAACTTAAGAGTAATTAATAGTGTTGAGCATTCCGATACTGCAAGTATCGGGTATTGGCCGATATTTGCTGTATTGGAATTCTGATATCGCGTTCCGATATTTTTGTGATATCGGAAATCGGAATTGGCATGTGCGGTGCGTATGGTTCCCAGGGTCTGGAGGAGAGGAAACTCTTCTTCTGGCCCTGGGATCCATATTAATGTAAAAAATAAAGAATAAAAATAATAAATATGAATGTACTCACCCCTCAGACGAACCCTGGCTGTCACCGCTGCGAGCGTCTGCATCCGTTCCCGAGAATTGCAGAGAGTGAAGGACCTTCGATGACGTAGCGGTCACGTGAGCGGTCACGTGAGCGGTCAGGTGACCGGTCACCTGACCACGATGTCATCGAAGGTCCTTCACTCTCTGCAATTCTCGGGAACGGAGGCAGACGCTCGCAGCGGTGACAGCCAGGGTTCGTCTGAGGGGTGAGTATATCCATATTTATTATTTTTATTCTTTATTTTTTACATTAATATGGATCCAAGGGCCTGAAGGAGAGTTTCCTCTCCTTCAGACCCTGGGAACCATCCATAATACCTTCCGATATTTGTGTCCCATTGACTTGCATTGGTATCGGGTATCGGTATTGGCGAGATCCGATATTTTGCCGGTATCGGCCGATACCATCCGATACCGATACTTTCAAATATCGGAAGGTATCGCTCAACAGTACACTAGTAATTAAGTAGAAAGCCAATAATAAAAATAAGATAACATTATACTACATGATGTTCTCTGGAATATTTGGCCTGTTTTTACCATTACACTTGGAAAGTTGAATGCAAATTTACACTGTAACCTATCTTTCAAAACGCAAAAAAGGTGATCATACTTATATTTATTTTTTGTGTCACTTTGCAGTTTGTGGTGCAGCTGCCGTGATCAGTACTGCCGTGAGTGCCAGAAGCGAGCCAGGAATGTTGCAGCAGTCAGTAAAAAGCAGAAATATATATATTTGGCCGTTTGAATTTCCTAACTCCCATTCTGGATCTACTTACGTAAGTGCATGCTTGACAGAAATTTTAATACTTGGCCTTAAGGTACATCAATTAATTTTTAATTTTACTTCAATTTGATGACAAATCACAGAACTGAATCCAACATTGCTGAACGAGAAACCGCATCGGATTCTGTGGTCAACTTGGACCCTGTAGGCGAAGTTTAAGAGGAAGCCGGACCTTCTTCTGCACCATCAGCAACAAATCAACCACCACCACGACCTTCTGCAGGACACGAGTCGAATGGAGATGAGGAGGAACATGGACGTAGCAGTAGTCATACCCTCTCTCTGGATACCTCACCACAGGCTGCGGCCATCCCACGCCAGGCCCAGCGCAAGAGGGAGCTTCTCATCACCCAGAACAGGCACCAAGTAGACATTGAGGCTTTGGAATATCTCTCACACACTGTTAACGATGATTGTGATGAAGCATATGCTCTCTTGTACGCTATTTGTGCACAATTCCCCGTGAGGTGAGGCTGTGTGACAAAGGTGCAGTCCAGATTGTGATTGATTTATGCACAGAAACGAGCTATCCAAATGTGGTTTTCAACTTCCAATGCCATGTACCACAACAGGGCTCTCCGTTGGTCCAGAATACAGTCTGATCCACCTCTCAGGGGCCCAATCAGGTAGGAACCCAAAATCAGCAAACAACTCATGCTGGCCTTCCATCATCACCTTCACCTTCATACCAGAATTTGTAACAAAGTGTATTTTAATGAGTAATGTCATTGTTTTCAAGTTTCATATTGCCCTGGAGTATTATCCTAAGTTGCCATATGATCTGAATATGGTTTTGTTTTTTGTCAAGTACACTTGAACTAAATAAACCTGTTATTACAATGTACACACATAGGGAAGATCCAGCGGGACGTAGGTACTAATATAAAAATTAACGTTTATTTATCCATAATTACATTTTTTTTCTGTAGATGTACCATAAGGAATATGATGTGAACATCAACACATAGAAGCATATGACACTACAGCAACTATAGCCTATGCGTTTCGACAAGATGTCTTATTCATAACTAGTTGCTCGGCTTCCTTCCTTCCGTGCGGGATCAGATGAAGAGTAGCCTAGACAGGTGAGCTGACTTGTTTTTCATTTTTGCGTTATTACAATGTGTGCTTTCTGTTTTGATCAATACATAGTTGATGTTTCTGATATCCAGGGTGGTTTTTGTTGCAAAAATTTACATCATACAGTTTACTCACTAACAGATGTTTAATTAAATTAAAACAACAAAGGCTACTATAACATACACACAGCATAGTCTTGCCATGGAATATATCCCTCTGGTGACAGAAAATAATTTGTTAATATGTCCAACACTTTAAGGCCAGAGACATGGATTGTCAACATGTGTTGTAGCCCTGCGATAATTTCCATAGTCTCCATCATCAGCATCATTTGATGGACACTCATGGATCCTCGTGAAATTGTGAAGGATGACACAGGCTTTAATGACAACATTTACATTTGCTCCACTTAGCTTGATGGCTGACATCAGGACCCTCCATTTTGTGCAGATTCCCAAGGCGCACTCCACCAATCACCGTGTGCAGGATAGATAATAATCAGTGATGAGCGAGTACACTCGTTGCTCTGGTTTTCCCGAGCACGCTCGGGTGATCTCCGAGTATTTGTTAGTGCTTGGAGATTTAGTTTTCATTGCTTCAGCTGCATGATTTATGACTGTTGGACAGCCTGAACACATGTGGGAATTCTATAACAAACAGGTATTCCTCACATGTAATCAGCCTGTCTAGCAGTCGTAAATCATGCAGCTGCGGCAATGAAAACTAAATCTCTGAGCACTAACAAATACTCGGAGATCACCCGAGCGTGCTCAGGAAAACCCGAGCAACGAGTAAACTCGCTCATCATCAATAATTAAAAATTCTGCACGAGTGGTCAAGGGCTCTCCATGGATATGGCCTCATTACAATGTGGTTCAATTGAAATGCCTCTTCAGCAACCATGACATAAGGAACTGCTTCCAAACTTGAACCTGGTAGGAGATTTGGGGGTGGGATGTCCAAATCATTATTTTGCAGCCGCCAACCCATTATGGAAGAATTGAAGACTCTGCAGTCTCCAGTTCTTCCATAGGCCCCAATATCGACAATTATAAACCTGTATGTGCTGTCAACCAGGGCCAACAGCACTACAGAAAAAAAATTGTTTATAATTGTAATAATGGACTCTTAGTTTGGCAGCTTACGAACACGGATGTGCTTCCCAACCAGGGATACTATGCAGTTGGGGATCTGGCATGTTTGCTCAAAAGTGATGTGCTATCCGCAGCTAATATTTTTTGGGCTCAGGCATTGCAGAATTATGAAGACGGGACCATATTTCTGTACAAGTAGAATGAAAAATGGCTGAAATAGTCAATTTCCCAATCAGAAACTCCAGATGAAGTGCCGCATAGGAGAGACTGGTGGATAGAAATCTAAAATTAATAAGAAAAAAAACAGAAATGAGAAATTCACATTTCCACTCATAATCTTAATAGTACCCACATTCATCTCCACCTCCTCGGATCAACAATCACTGGGTAATCCTCCCCAAAACGTTGAGACAATACCCAATGGAAAAGAACCTTCTCAGTTGTGTTGAAGGTTAACCTGTCACACATGTTTGTCACAAGCCAGCAAAACCAAATAACCAGCAGGGCCTCTACTTGAAAGATTGGAGGAGGGAACTTGTTGTGAAGCCAATATATAGGCTCCTTGATTAGGTTTTTATTCATTTCCATCCATGGAGCCATTTAATTCAATGGGAAAAGTCAGTGAGAAATGTAAAGCCATACGGATGTCATACAGATAAATGGATGGAAGAAAATTGCATCATTGCTTTGCAGACACATTACACATGGATGACCATACGGAGAACACTCGTGCACCTCTTGTCAGGGAGACTCGGATGGTTTTTTCATTCATTTAGTGTGACTCCGCCCTAACAGCAAACCTATCACATTATCTCTATAGCAGCTGGGTAAAGTGGGCATGAAGTATTTAGCATAATGATAGCATGGCTCATGAAGCCTCCCCTCTAACATCTAGACCGTCTTTGATCCCACTCCTCTGATCACTGGAATCAGTGAAGGCAAGAAGAGATAGTTGACTGAAATCAGCCCAATACATTCAGTTTTGCTTCACAGACCACAGGAAATAGAGTGAAAAATATGTATGATTTGACCAATTCACTGCACTAGACAACTATGGATAAATTAATCCATTTCATCCCCCCAGAAAAGAAGGGAGTCAACAAAGAAAGAGATACAAGAAGAACAATATATCTAGGCCTGGAAATTCTATAGTCTTTTATGTGTAAAAATGAGATCAGTAGATCAATATGGTTCGCAACAATTTGCTGTTATTTAGTCTAAGGCCTCAGAATTCAATGTGTACATCAGCATGTATGAACAAACAGACTACTGGCAACATGGCACTGAGATGTAAAAATTGCCTGAAATATTAAGTTAAGGTTGTCTGAACCTATCTAACAATCCAATAACTATGGGGGACTTCCTATTCTCTCCCACCGGGGGATATCGGAGGAAAAAAGGATAGTGCTCTTTCATTTGTAGATGTTCAATCCTTTGGTTCCCAGACCAATGGCTTACTTACCTCTCCCCTTTTAAAACACATGCACTCTCAGCCAAGCTATCTGAATTGTATAGAAGAATGGTAACCTCAAACGCGACAGAACAAGCAGATCTTTATTTTTCAGTTCTCACAATAAAAACAATTTCTGGGATCAAAGTCCCTTTACCAAGTTTACAATGAACTGGATGAAACATGGAGCTTGCTTCTGTAATTCAAAGTGAAGAATGGTGCAAAAAGCCTCCCACAATGGGAGTGTTGGGTATATGCGCACGTTGAGTATTTGCTTGCAGAAATTTTTTCATGCTCTCTGCATCTCTTGGAAGCAAAAATGCTGTGGAAAAATCCGCTGTGTTTTTGGTGCATTTTTGCATGCGTTTTTGGATGCTTTTTTCCTGTGCGTGCATTCAATGGGTGAAAAACGCACAAAAAATTGACATGCTGCAGATTTAAATGCACAGCAAATCCCGAAAGGAAAAATACTGATCAATCGCACAACACTTTAGGAGTTTCACTGACATTGTTGGCATAAGGCTAGGTTCACATTGCGTTAGTGCAGTCCGTTCAACGCATATGTTCCCTACTAATTTGGGGCAAATTCCTCGAAGGAAAAAAGAAGCATCAAACACGCACTGTGTGCACACAGCCTTAGAGCAAGTGACACAAGCAGCTCATGATTTCCTGCCCTCTACCCTTTTAGAACAACATCAAAAAAATAATCTGTCTAATCTCCAAGAAACAGTTTCCCTTTTGAAATCCAATCTGATTTTCTTAATGTTGACCCCTCACGCCCATACCAGAACAGTTCTTCAATTATTCCTTATTGTCTTAATGCTACATAATCAGTCTTAGCTAGACACTGAAGACACTGTGATCCAGACCCTCTAATGGTTAACAAACTGAAAGTAATTAGGTCATTTGAGAAAACTTTTGAGACTTTCAAAGGGGGAGTGTTGGTTAAAGTGTTAAAATGCAAACTGACTCTTCTCTTTTCTCTTCATGGGTGCCCTATATCCCTTCTCAACATGCCCACTTGTTTTCTGCACCCTTTTACCATCTCCTACATTTTATTATCAGAACTTCTCTTCCTAGACCTACAGGGTTTCTTCTGTGATTCCAGTGATTTGTCACTTACTGGGCTATTTGCTTTAGTTTTAATAAAATCACTATTTTATCAGCAAGAGATTAGCATTAGAGGACTAGTAAACCTGCATGCAGACCTCAGTATTCACGACTAGGGTTGAGCGACCTTGACTTTTTTAGGGTCGAGCCGGGTTTCGCGAAACCCGACTATCTCAAAAGTCGAGTCGAGTGAAATCGGCCGATTATGGCGAAAAGTCGAGGATCGACCGAAACACGAAACCCAATGCAAAGCCAATGGGATTTTTTTTTTCTCTCTCTCTCTCTCTCTCTCTCTCTGTCGCACAAGCGACAACATGGCGATAGGTCTTAGGGGCGTGGACGCCTATGTCATCACTCTGCCCACGCCCCTTCATTGGCTGAAAAAAATGGCGCCAAGCGCGTCATACGAAACTTTCCTAGAAAGCTCCCAGGCTTTCTAGGTAATTTCCCACGATCTATGAACATCCAGCAGAGGGCGCCTCACCGCAAATGAAGCTAAATATAGCTCATTGATCTATATTTAGACTCATTCCCCGGGGTTTTGCAGCGAGGAGTAGCATTGCATTAGCAAAGCTCCTTGCTGCAAAATGTTTTAACCCCTTCAGAAGGATTTACATCGTTGGACGTTACAGATCTGCGGAGGGTAAGTATATTGTTGGTTTATTATGTTTTTTCTTTCACAGAACGAGGGTCTTCAGTGACTGGATTGGGCGTAGAATAAAATACTCCAACAACCATTGTTTTTATTTCATTAAAATAATTTTAAATAATGTGTTTGTGTTTTATTTAACCCTTTCATTCAATTGGATTAATAATGGATAGGTGTCATAATTGACGCCTCTCCATTATTAATTAGGCTTAATGTCACCTTACAATAGCAAGGTGGCATTAACCCTTCATTACCCCATATCCCACCGCTACACGGGAATGGGAAGAGAGTGGCCAAGTGCCAGAATAGGCGCATCTTCCAGATGTGCCTTTTCTGGGGTGGCTGGGGGCAGATATTTTTAGCCAGGGGGGGGGCAATAACCGTGGACCCTGTCCAGGCTATTAATATCTGCCCTCAGTCACTGGCTTTACTACTCTGGCGGAGAAAATTGCGCGGGAGCCCACGCCAATTTTTTCCGCCATTTAACCCTTTATTTTAAGAGCTAGAACGGCCAAATTTTGCAGATACACACTACTGACATTAGTAGTGTGGAATCTGCAAAAAAAATGGAGAGAAGACATGGTTTACTGTATGTAAACCATGTCTCAAATCATGTCGGGTTTTAGGAAGGAGAAAGAAAAAGCCGGTAATTGAATTACCGGCTTTCAAGCTGTATAGCGCTGGAATAAATATTAATATATATACATATATGTGTCTCACTGACATATATATATATATACCTATTCTATGTGTACACATTTATTCTACCTATTCTACTGTAAGCTGTACACCGCACTGAATTACCGGTTTTTCTCTCTAACAGCGCTGCGTATTTCTCGCAAGTCACACTGCTTGTCCGTGTGTAATCCGTATTTTTCACGCTTCCATAGACTTTCATTGGCGTATTTCTTGCGCAGTACGGTGACAAACGCAGCATGCTGCGATTTTGTACGGCCGTAGAAAGCCGTATAATACTGATCAGTAAAATACGGCAGATAGGAGCAGGGGCATAGAGAATAATTGTGCCGTATTTTTTGCGAGTTTTACGGACGTAGTTTCTGCGCTCTTACGTCCGTAAAACTCGCAAGTGTGAAGCCGGCCTCATTCTACTTAATGTGCTTCTGATTAGGTGATCACCTGAACCAAATCTTATTTATCAAAGGAAAGTATAGAAACCCTGCTGTGGTGTTCACAATCCTCTTGCAATAGGACAAGCAGGATGCAAAACAGGTGCTAGTAATATCCCAAAAGTAATAGGAATGAAAAAATAACTTTTAACCATGCCAAATGAGTTGAAAAGAAAAGTCTTGAGTGAGGAAAAGAAGGGCTCAATTCTGGCTTTAATAGCAGAGGGAGACAGTGAGCGTCATGCTGCTTCCATTCTTAAAATTTCTAAGACGGGAGTCCATTACAACAAGGTCAATCAGCAGACATTGGAGACAACAAAGCTACAGACCGGCAGAGGGCAAACACGACTCTCCACTGACCGGGATGACCGTCATCTTATTTGAATGTCACTCAGCAACCGCAGGATGACATCAAGTGACCTACAAAAGGAATGGCAAATGGCAGCTGGGGTGAAGTGCACGGCAAGAAGAATTCGCAACAGGCTGCTAGAGGCAGAACTCAAGTCATGTAAAGCTAGAAAAAAGCATTTCATCAATGAGAAGCAAAGGAGAGCCAGGCTGAAGCTTGACAAAGGCCATAAGGATTGGACCATAGAGGACTGGCGTAAAGGTAATCTTCTCTGATGAGTCTAATTCTCAGCCTTGCCCAAAAACTGGTTGTCAAATGGTTAGAGAGAGACTTGGTGAGGCGTACAGCCACAGTGTCTTGCACGCACTGTGAAATTTGGTTGAGGATCAGTGATGATCTGGGGATACTTCAGCAAGGCTGGAACTGGGCAGGTTAATCTTTGCAAAGGACGTATGAATCAAGCTGCATACAAGGTTATCCTGGAAAAGCAGTTGATTCCTTCTGCTCAGGCAATGTTCCCCAACTCTGAGGACTGTTATTTCCAGCAGGACAATGCGCCATGCCACACAGCTAGGTCAATCAAGGTGTGAATGAAGGACCACCACATAAAATCCCTGTCATGGCCAGCCCAACCTCCAGACCTGGACCCCATTGAGAACCTCTGGAATGTAATCAAGAGGAAGATGGATAATCACAAGCCATCAAACAAAGAAGAACTGCTTATATTTTTGTACCAGGAGTGGCATAAGGTCACCCAAAAGCAGCGTGAAAGACTGGTGGAAAGCATGCCAAGACACATGAAAGCTGTGATTAAAAATCATGGTTATTCCACAAAATATTGATTGATCCTGAGTTAAAACGTTAGTATTGTTGTTTCTAAATGATTATGAACTTGCTTTTTTTGCATTATTTGAGGTCTGCAAGTAATGCATTTTTTGTTATTTTGACCATTTCTCATTTTCAGAAAATAAATACAAAATTTATTGCTCGGAACTTCGGAGACATGTTGTCCGTAGTTTATAGAATAAAAGAACAATTTACATTTTACTCAAAAATATACCTATAAAGAGAAAAATCAGACAAACTGAACATTTTGCAGTGGTGTCTTAATTTTTGCCAGAGCTGTATATCGCTGCAATGAAAGTCTCTGCATCTACAATTTGACATACACAATTACAGCTCATTTATATTCATATATTAAGTGCTATAATTGCAGTGAGTTTGGATTAAATGTGGATAGACAGTGGGTGTCATCACGGTTTAAAATGTATTAAAGGAAAATGCGGTAGATGT
This sequence comes from Ranitomeya imitator, assembly GCF_032444005.1. Lineage (NCBI taxonomy): Eukaryota > Metazoa > Chordata > Amphibia > Anura > Dendrobatidae > Ranitomeya > Ranitomeya imitator. The sequence continues at coordinate 70,220,115 of NC_091285.1, forward strand.
GCCAATGATAACAGAGCAGATACTAGCAAAGTGAGATGGCTTTAACCTGGTTGGTTTTTACTGCCATTCATTTGTGTGCATTGCACATAGCACATTCTGACTACAGCTACTAGATCTACTCCACATGGCTGATTTGCCAAAATGTTGCAAGGCCATGAAAAAAAAAGTGCAGTAGTATGTGCAAATACTGTTAAAGTCTTTCATCACTCTCCATTTGTCTGTAACAATAATGATTCACATTTTTCCTTCTGGTCCAAATGTACAATATTAACATTACATACCATTATGGCTGCATACTTTGTAGTCAGCTCTTCTCATGTCACCACACGTTCTATTAGTCCTTTAATGTACGCTTCCTATTTATCCACATACAAAAACAGAATTAACACTGATGAAAACATCACTAAGAAAATAGGAAGTCATCCTAAATGTTTTTATCGCTCCATTTAACCCAAAAATGTGGTCTTCGCCTCAGTCTCATTCGCGACAGACATTATCTGCGTCCTATAATTACACATTATCTTGGCCCCTTTTTGAAAATCAATACAGAAAGGAAAACAAACTAGTCACAGAGCTCAATTTACAGTCATGGTGACATAACAATCTGATTTTTGTTGAAATTGCATATTGTATGACATTATATCGATGGTTATAATAGGCCATGTGACAAGGACCATAAGAGCACAGATGAGATTTAGCACAGATTAGGCAGGAGAAGCATCATTTAGCAATCAGCATAGTTGCACTCTGTGTGGCACTGCTGTTTCTCCGGGCTACCGATCCAAGGCATGTACTGTACATCCATTATCCAATAATTAAAAGGTCGCTAAAAGGATTATGGGAAAGCACCAAAATATATCTAATGGGTTAATCAATGACAATAGTGTTTTTCTTTCTATACCTGCACAGAACGATTGACAGCCCTCTCCGTGTACAGGTTTATACAAGAAAAGCTGTCACTCAGTATGTGCGGGCAGACAACTCAGGACTCCAGTTACACAGCATACAGTGACAAATAAAAGTTCCAGCACCCATGGTCAAAAATTACTGTTATTGTAAACAGGTAAGTAAGTTGAAGATGAAATAATCTCTAAAAGGGCTTCAGTTAAAGATGTCATAAGTACTTAGAATTTTGGGCAAAAAAAAATATTGTAATTTTTTACATTGCAAAAATTACAAAAAGAAAAATAGGCCGATGCAAAGGTTTAGGCACTTTTGGAGATTTGTGTGCTCAGATACCTTTGTCCAAGGTTTCAGACCTTAAATAGCTTGTTACTATTATGAACTGTTCACTACCATCATTAGGAAAGGCCAGGTGATGCAAATTCCCCAGCTTGACAAAAACCCAGCCTCCTCTAACCTTGTGCCAAAAAACAGCAGCCATGGGTTCTTCTAAGCAGCTGCCTAGCACTCTGAAAATTAAAATGGTGGAGGCCCACAAATCAGGAGAAGGCTATAAGAAGATAGAAAAGTGTTTTCAAGTTGCCTTTTCCTCAGGTCGAATTGTAATTAAGAAATGGCACTTAACAGGAACAGTGCAGGTCAAGATACGATCAAGCAAAATTTCAGTGAGAGCTGCTCAGAGGATTTCTAGAGAGGCAAATCAGAACCCCTGCTAAACTACAAAAGACCTTCACAAAGATTTAGCAGTCTCTGGAGTTGTAGTAGATTGTTCTACTGTTAAGAGACATCTGCAGAAATATGGTCTTCATGGAAGAGTGATCAGAAGAAAACCTCTCCTGCCTCCTCACCATACAATTCACTGTCAGAAGTATGCAAAAGAACATCTAAATAAGCCTCATTTTGGAAACAATTCCTGTGGACCGATGAGGTGAAAGTAGAACTCTTTGGACACAATGGTCAAAGGTCACAGATTTTCAGGAAAGGAACACCTCGCCAACCATTAAGCATGGGGGGATCAATCATGCTTTGGTGTTGTGTGGCAGGTAGTGGCACATGGAATATTTCATGGGTAGAAGAAAGAATTGATTCAATGAAATTTCAACAAATTCTTGATGCAAACATAACACCATCTGTGAAAAAGCTGAAGTTGAAAAGAGGATGGCTTCTACCAATGGATAATGATCCTAAACAGACATCAAAATCCACAATAGACTACCTCAAAAGGCGCAAGCTGATGGTTTTACAATGGCCCTCACAGTCCTGGATTTGAACATTATTGAAAATCTTGCTAGACCTTAAATTAGCAGGCCATAGAAAACGACCCAGGAATCTCACAGAACTGTAAGAATTCTCCAAGGAACAATGGGTGAAAATTTCTGAACCAAGAATTGAAAGACTTTTGGCTGAATACAAACAGCGATTAATCACAAGCTGTGATACTTGAAAAAAGGGTTGCAACTAGGAACTAACCATACCTGGTGCGCAATCGTTTGCATTGGCAAATTTTCCTTTTCGTAATTTTTAAAATGTAAAAAGTTATAATATATATATTTTTCTGCTTAAAATACAAAATAAATGTCTCATCTGTAATTTTAGCCCTTTTAGAGATCATTTCATCTTTAAAATGGTTAATAATAGTAATTTTGACCAGGGGTGGCCCAACTTTTCATGCCACTGTAAGTTACCAACAACAATGTAAATTCACTCACTTTAGTGCTTTAAAAAATAATCATGGTCGGTGAGGGCCGCCTCCAAAACTAATAATGCCACCTTTGTGCCACCTCTCACAAAAAAAACTAAAGTTTATACTCTCTTAATCCGAGTGACCCAATCAAACCATGCACAAACCATAGAGGTAGACCATATAGTTGCTATGGGCCTCATGGACAGAGTGAGAGGGTCTAGCATTTATTGGTCACATTCCTTCTGCTACTAGGTGGATATAAAATGTACAGGACTCATCAAGCAAGCAATGTAATGGGGATGTGGCCATGGAAAGGGAAATAAACATCAGTATCTTGGATTTTGGATTGTAAAGCCCAGTGCTATAATGGAGTATTCATTGTCCTTATTCTATCATCTGATTTTTTGTGCAGCACTGGTAAAGCTCAATGGAGTTTTGGCTTTTTAGAAATAATTAGATATCTGAGCGGAGATGGATATATTCATAGCTCCTTTAGTCCTGGTTTTAGCAGCTCATGCGTGAAAACTTGAAGCATCTGAATTTTTCTCAGCTCTGCTAAGCATGGGCTAAAATTCCTAAAAAGCGATGTGAAAGACTGACTTTAAGTTATATAAAGCATTTGGTTGAACTTATTGCTGCTAAATGTAGTGGAACCAGTTATGAAGTTAAAGGAGCAGATACTTTTTCTCTTAGGTGAAGTGAGTTTAGTGACATTAAATCTGTGTTCTGAAATGCTTGGTGGGGTGTACTGATACATAACAATGGGACCCTGCAGACCTCACGCAGTGTCACCGAGGCTCCATACCAGTGTGCATGAGCCGTAAGACTGTGCCGACTCATGAAGTAGACTTTAGAAGAATCTAAGCGAAATTATGAAAATGGCACAGCCAATGACATCATATCCACTCTATTCTGAATTAGTGGACCAGTAGACGAGCAATGTGAGAATCCATGCAAGATGTGTATACAGGGTCATGCTGGCCCACAGACGTGCCTCTGGCTTCTTCTGCAATGTGTCAGTAGCTGCAGACAGTATTGCATTCAGAGGATGCAGATACTATTGAATACAATGGTGAAGGTGATAACTGATTGCTTCCTCCTCCACTATTCAGCTTTTGTGTCTGATACTGGAAGTGGCAGGCATGATGTCATCATTAGTTCATGCCTGCTGTGCCAAAACTTAGACCACATGCAGTGCAAGTTGAGAGCAGTGTGGGGTGGGTATGTTTTTATTTTATCAACTAGATGGTGGCCCGATTCAAACGCATCAGGTATTCTAGAATATGTATAGTAGTATATAGCACAGCCCACGTAGTATATAACATAGCCCACATAGTATATAACACAGCCCACGTAGTATATAATATAGCCACGTAGTATATTGCCCAGTCATGTAGTATATTACACAGCCATGTAGTATACAACACAGCCAAGTAGTATATTGCACAGCCACGTAGTATATAACACAGCCCACATTGCATATTGCTCAGCCACATAGTATATAGCACAGCCCATGTAGTATATAACACAGCCACATAGTATATAGCACAGCCACATAGTATATTGCCCAGCCACGTAGTATATTGCACAGCCACGTATTATATTGTACAGCCACATAGTATATAGCACAGCGATGTAGTATATTGCACAGCCACGTAGTATATAACACAGGCCATGTAGTATATAACACAGCCCATGCAGTATATAACACAGCCCATGTAGTATATAACACAGCCACATACTATATTGCACAGCCACATAGTATATAACAAAGCCACGTATGTTATGATCAGGTGACCTTGGAGCAGCATGAAAACTTTCACTGGAGTAGGTAGTAACTATACTGACCGCAAACCCTGATCTTAACACCGCAACTAGAAGTAGCCGTGGGGTGTGCCTAACAAAACCTAGACACCTCGACACAGCCGGAGGACTAAATACCCCTATAGATGGAAATAGGAATTCTACCTTGCCTCAGAGCAGAACCCCAAAGGATAGGCAGCCCCCCACAAATATTGACTGTGAGTTGTAGAGGAAAAGACAAACGCAGGCAGGAAACAGGATTTAGCAAATGAGGCCACACTAGCTAAACAGGAAAGGATAGGACAGGATACTAAGCGGTCACTATTAAAAATCCTTCCAAAAATATCCACAGCAGAAAATACAAAAACTTCACCATCTAAATAAAGATGTGGAGCGTATATCTGCAACTCCAGAGAATCCAACAAGACTGAGAAAACACTGACACAGTCTAAGCTGGACAAGAGAAAAACAAATGAATAGCACAGAATATAAGCACACTGCATGTGTGCCACAGAAAAAGAAACAGACACTTATCTTTGCTGAATTGGCAGCTAAGCAGGAGAAGCCAGAAAGTGATCCAAAACTTCACAAGAAACATTGACAACTGGAAAGGACTAAAGAATCCTGCACACCTAAATATCCCAGTCAGAACTGCAATCAGCAGATACACCTGGCCAGGACTGTGACTCAGAGACAACTGCATTCCCACCTACAACCACTGGAGGGAACCCAAAAGCAGAATTCACAACACACGTAGTATATAGCACAGCGATGTAGTATATTGCACAGCCACGTAGTATATAACACAGGCCACGCAGTATATAACACAGCCCATGCAGTATATAACACAGCCCACGTAGTATATAACACAGTCACGTACTATATTGCACAGCCACGTAGTATATAACACAGCCATGTAGTATATAGCACAGCCATGTAGTATATTGCTCAGCCACGTAGCATATTGCCCAGCCATGTAGAATATTGCACACTTACGTAGTATATAACACAGCCCATATAGTCTATTGCACAGAGACATAGTATATAACACAGGCCATGCAGTATATTACACAGCCCATGTAGTATATAACACAGCCCACGTAGTATCTAACACAGCCCACGTGGTATATAGCAATGTAGGCACCATATCCCTGTTAAAAAAGAATTAAAATAAAAAATAGTTATATACTCACCTTCCGGCGGGCCCCGGATCCAGGCCAGGTGTTTAGCGATGCTCCTCGCGATGCTCCGGTCCGAGGAATGCATTGCGGTCTCACGAGATGATGACATAGCGGTCTCGCGAGACCGCTATGTCATCATCTCATGAGACCGCAATGCATTCTTCAGACCGGAGCATCGCGAGGAGCGGGAAAGGCGCCGGATGGTGAGAATATAATGATTTTTTATTTTTTTTATTATTTTTAACATTAGATCTTTTTGGCAGCATCAATAGTAAAAAGCTGGTCACACAGGGTTAATAGCAGTGCTAACGGACTGCGTTACACCGCGGCATAACGTGGTGTAACGCAGCCATTAATCCTGTGTGAGCGCTGACTGGAGGGGAGTATGAAGGGGGCACTGATAGAGAGTAGGAAGAGGCGAATTTGTGGCCGGACAAATCAGCGACGCGGGATTTCCGTAAAAGACAGAAAGACGGAAGTGACCCTTAGATGATTATATAGATAGCACAGAGACGTAGTGTATAACACAGCCCATGCAGTATATAACACTGCCCACGTAGTATCTAACACAGCCCACGTAGTATCTAACACAGCCCACGTAGTATATAACAATGTGGGCACCATATCACTGTTAAAAAAAGAATTAAAATAAAAAATTGTTATATACTCACCTTCCGGCGGCCCCCAGATCCAGCCCAGGCATTTAGCGATGCTCCACGCGACACTCCAGTCCCAAGAATGCATTGCGACAATAACACGTGATCATGTAGCGGTCTTACGAGACCGCTACGTCATCATCTCGCGAGACCGCTACGTGATCTCGAGTCATTGCTGCAATGCATTCTTGGGACCAGAGCATCCGAAGAGCGGGAAAGGCGCCGGAAGGTGAGTATATGATGATTTTTTATTTTTTAATTATTTTTAACATTAGATCTTTTTACTATTGATGCTGCTTAGGCAGCATCAATAGTAAAAGGTTGGTCACACAGGGTTAATAACAGCGTTAACAGACTACGTTACACCACGTTATGCCACTACCAAGGAGAATTTGATTAATTCCCAACACTCACAGTTTTAAGCGTGGCTTTAAAATGCATTTCTTTAGACCCACCTATGGCCCCACCTCACTTACCTAACTATCCCTGTTTTGTCCATACAAAATTTTCTTCAGAATCATGATTCTGTTTACACACCCTCCATGCCTTTAATAGCTCTGTCTGTACTGTACACATTCTGGATGACAACGGGTTCATGCAGTGTTATGTGCAGACCCTGTTTAGTACATTATGGCAGCATAGTACAATATCATCACATTTTATCATTTACCTTCGGTGTCTCCCTTATTTCCTCAAAGACAGTAAGCTTGTGAGCTGGGCCTTCGCTCCTCTTGGTATCTGAGTTATGTTTATTCTATAATGTCTTTATTGTCTTTACAAGTCCCCTCTGTAATGTAAGTGCTGCGGAATATGTTGGAACTGTAAAAAATTGTATTTTTATATATGAGGACCATCATATTGCAGTGAGCTGTAGGAGGCCATAATATCGTGCATAGTGAGCATTAAAGGCCATCATACTGTTACTAGGGGGGCTGTGGGGGTCATCATACTGAGTATAGGGACTGTGGGGGAACAATAATACTGTAGTTAGGGAGCTGTGTATAAGTGGCTGTGGGGCCATTATACTGCAAACAGAGAGCTGTGGAAGCCTCACACTATGGATAATAAAAACTGAGTTTGACAAACTAATACTATAAAAAAAATTAATAAGAAGTCCACATGGGCAAACAAATGGGAGATTAAGATTAATGTTTATAGATGTAAAGTAATACACCTAGGCCGGAATAACCGTATTACTGCTTTAACCCACATCCTCCATTTTGCGTCTCCTACCGGACGTAGGATGAATCGCTATGTGAACATCCCATAAGACCACATCTTGAATATGGGATACAGTTTTGGGCTCCACATTTTAAAAAGGAAACAGTATTTGGAAGTTAAAATCAATTCAAAGATGATTAATTCCACAGAGCTTTACAGACATTGTCAGCACTGTCCCCATTGGGTCTCAAAATCTAGATTACATATCTCCATGTCTTTGGAGTGTGGGAGGAAACCCACGCATACACGGGGAGAATATATAAACTTCTTGCTGATGTTGCCTTGGTAGAATTTGAGCCCAGTACTAACCACCGAGTCAGTTGCTCAGTGAATGTGTAACTGCTGGTGAAAGGTTGAACTTGTTTGACCTGTCCTTTTTTTCAATCGATGTAACTTTATATAGGTAACTATGTAACTATGCATGTTCTGTATGTAAGGGAGCTGTGGAGGCCTTTGCACTGTTTAAAGGGGAGCTGTGGGGGTTATTATACTATATATAGTGAGCTGTGAAAACAATCATTCTGCATAAAAGGGAGCTGTAGAGATCATCATACTGTACATAGGAGAACTATGGGGGCCATTGTATGGTATATGTGGAGGTGTGGGCACCATCATATTATATATATATATATATATATATATATATATATATATATATATATATATATATATATATATATATATAGGGAGAGAGAGAGAGAGAGAGAGAGAGAGAGAGAGAGAGAAAGACATACAGTGTATAGGGGACATCATACTATATATATGGAGCTGTGGGGCACATTATACTATTTGTATGGAGCTGTGGTGGACATCATTCTATATATATGGAGCTGTGGGGGACATTATAATGTACAGATGGTTCTCACAAAATAAGAATATCATCAAAAAGTTAATTTATTTGAGTTCTTCAATACAAAAAGTGAAACTCATATATTATATAGAGTCATTACAGAGTGATCTATTTCAAGTGTTCATTTCTGTTAATGTTGATGATTATGGCTTACAGCCAATGAAAACCCAAAAATCATTATCTCAGTAAATTAGATTACTTCATAACACCAGCTTGAAAAATGATTTATAATGTTGGCCTACTGAAATGTTCAGTAAATGCATCAATACTTGTTCAGGGCTCCTGAGGAGTTATGGAAGCCCAGAATGCTTTAATAGCAGCCTTCAGCACCTTTGCATTGTTGGGTCTGGGGTCTCTTATCTTTCTCTTGACAATACACCATAGATTCTCTATGGGGTTAAGGTCTGGTGGGTTTGCTGGCCAATCAAGCACAGTGATATTGTTGTTTTTAAACCAGCAAAGTCCTGCTGAAAAATGAAATTTCCATCTCCAAAAAGCTTGTCAGCAGAAGGAAGCATGAAGTGCTCTAAATTTTCCTGCACTGACTTGGTCTTGAGAAAATACAGTGGACCTACACCAGCAGATGACATGGTTCCCAAACCATAAACAATTGTGCTACTTCACACTAGACCTCAAGCATCTTGGATTGTGTGTCTCTTCACTTTTCCTCCGGACTCTGAGACCTTGATATCCAAATGAAAGGCAACATTTACTTTCATTTGAAAACAACACCTTGGACTACTGAGCAACAGTCCAGGTCTTTTTATCCTTGGCCCAGGTAAGACGCTTCTGGCATTGTCTATTGGTCATGAGTGGCTTAACACAATGAATGCCACACTTGTAGCCCATGTTCTGGATATGTCTGTGTGTGGTCGTTCTTGATGCAATGAGTCCCGCAACAGTCCACTACTTGTGAATCTCCCCCAAATTTTTGAAATACATTTTCTTAACAATCCTTTCAAGGCTGCGGTTATCCTGGTTGCTTGTGCACCTTTTTCTACCACATTTTTTCCTTCCACTCAACTTTCCATTAATATCCTTGGATACAGGACTCTTTGAACAGCCAGCTTCTTTAGCAATGACATTTTGTGGTTTACCTTCCTTGTGGAGTGTGTCAATGACTGCATTCTGGACATCTGTCAAGTCAGCAGTCTTCCCCATGAATGTGGAGCCTACTGATACATTTTTCTAATGTATTGAGTTAGCCCCTTAGTGACAGAGCCAATTTGGTACTTAATGACCAGGCCAATTTTTGCAATTCTGACCACTGTCACTTTATGAGGTTATAACTCTGGAACGCTTCAACGGATCCCGCTGATTCTGAGATTGTTTTTTCGTGACATATTGTACTTCATGGTAGTGGTAACATTTCTTCGATATTACTTGCGATTATTTATGAAAAAAACGGAAATATGGCGAAAAGTTTTAAAATTTTGCAATTTTCAAACTTTGTATTTTTATGCCCTTAAATCAGAGAGATATGTCATGAAAAATAGTTAATAATTAACATTTCCCACATGTCTACTTTACATCAGCACAATTTTGGAAACAAAATTTTTTTTTGTTAGGGAGTTATAAGGGTTAAAACTTGACCAGCAATTTCTCATTTTTACAACACCATTTTTTTTTAGGGACCACATCACATTTGAAGTCATTTTGAGGGGTCTATATGATAGAAAATAATGAAGTGTGACACCATTCTAAAAACTACACCCCTCAAGGTTCTCAAAACCACATTCAAGAAGTTTATTAACCCTTTACGTGCTTCACAGGAACTGAAACAATGTGGAAGGAAAAAATGAACATTTAACTTTTTTTTGCAAACATCTTAATTCAGAACCATTTTTTTTATTTTCACAAGTGTAAAAACAGAAATGTAACCATAAATTTTGTTATGCAATTTCTCCTGAATATGCCAATACTCCATATGTGGGGATAAACCACTGTTTGGGCGCACCGCAGAACTTAGAAGTGAAGGAGCGCCGTTTGACTTTTTCAATGCAGAATTGGCTGGAATTGAGATCGGACACCATGTCACATTTAGAGAGCCCCTGATGTACTTAAACAGTGGAAACTCCCCACAAGTGACACCATTTTGGAAACTAGACCCCTTAAGGAACTTATCTAGATGTGTGGTGAGCACTTTGAACCCCCAAGTGCTTCACAGAAGTTTATAACGTAGAGCCGTGAAAATAAAAAATCGCTTTTGTTTACACAAAAATGATCTTTTCGCCCACAAATTCTTATTTTCACAAGGGTAACAGGAGAAATTAGACCACAAAAGTTGTTGTGCGATTTCTCCTGAATACGTCGATACCCCATATGTGGGGGTAAACCACTGTTTGGGCGCACCGCAGAGCTTGGAAGTGAAGGAGCGCCGTTTTACTTTTTCAATGTTGAATTGGCTGGAATTGAGATTGGACGCCATGTCGCGTTTGGAGAGCCCCTGATGTGCCTAAACAGTGGAAACCCCCCACAAGTGACACCATTTTGGAAACTAGACCCCTTAAGGAACTTATCTAGATGTGTGGCGAGCACTTTGAACCCCCATGTGCTTCACAGAAGTTTGTAACGTAGAGCCGTGAAAAAAAAATTGCATTTTTTCTACAAAAATGATCTTTTTGCCCACAAATTTTTATTTTCACAAGGGTAACAGGAGAAATTAGACCACTAAAGTTGTTGTGCAATTTCTCCTGAGTACGTCGATACCCAATATGTGGGGGTAAACCACTGTTTGGGCGCACCGCAGAGCTTGGAAGAGAAAGAGTGCCGTTTTACTTTTTCAATGTAGAATTGGCTGGAATTGAGATTGGACGCCATGTCGCGTTTGGAGAGCCCCTGATGTGCCTAAACAGTAGAAATCCCCCACAAGTGACCCCATTTTGGAAACTAGACCCCCCATGGAACTTATCTAGATGTGTGGTGAGAACCTTGAATGCCCAAGTGCTTCACAGAAGTTTATAATGCAGAGCCGTGAAAATAAAAAATATTTTTTTTCCACAAAAAAGATATTGTAGCCCCCAAGTTTTTATTTTCACAAGGGTAACAGGAGAAATTGGACTGCAATAGTTGTTGTCCAATTTATCCCGAGTACGCTGATGTGCCATATGTGGGGGTAAACCACTGTTTGGGCGCACGGCAGAGCTCGGAAGGGAAGGAGCGCCTTTTTGGAATGCAGACTTTGATAGAATGGTCTGTGGGCATTATGTTGCGATTGCAGAGCCCCTGATGTACCTAAACTGTAGTAACCCCCCACAAGTGACCCCATTTTGGAAACTAGACCCCCCAACGAACTTATCTAGATGTGTGGTGAGAACTTTGAATGCCCAAGTGCTTCACAGAAGTTTAGAATGCAGAGTCGTGAAAATAAAAAATATTTTTTTTTTTCACAAAAAAGATTTTGTAGCCCCCAAGTTTTTATTTTCACAAGGGTAACAAGAGAAATTGGACCCCAGAAGTTGTTGTCCAATTTATCCCGAGTACGCTGATGCCCCATATGTGGGGGTAACCCACTGTTTGGGCGCACGGCAGAGCTCAGAAGGGAGGGAGCACCATTTGACTTTTTGAGCGCAAAATTGGCTGTCGTGTTTGGAGACCCCCTGATGTACCTAAACAGTGGAAACCCCCCAATTCTAGCTCCAACCCTAACCCCAACACACCCCTAACCCTAATCCCAACCTCATCCATAATCCTAATCACTAACCCTAACCATAATCACAACCCTTACCCCAAAACAACCCTAATGTCAACCCTAACCATAACCCTAATCAAAACCCTAAATCCAACACACCCCTAATCCTAATCTCAACCCTAACCTCAAACCTAACCCTAATCCCAATACACCCCTAATCACAACCCTAACCTTAACCCTAATCCCAAACCTAACCCTAATCCCAAGCGTAACCCTAATGCCAACCCTAACCCTAATACGAACCCTAATCCAAACCCTAACCCTAATCCCAGCTCTAACCCTAACTTTAGCCCCAACCCTAGCCCTAACTTTAGCCCCAACCCTAACCCTAGCCCTAGGGCTACTTTCACACTTGCGTCGTTTGGCATTCCGTCGCAATCCGTCGTTTTGGACAAGAAACGGATCCTGCAAATGTGCCCGCAGGATGCGTTTTTTGCCCATAGACTTGTATTGCCGACGGATCGTGACGGATGGCCACACGTCGCATCCGTCGTGCACTGGATCAGTTGTGTTTTGGCGGAGCATCGGCACAAAAAAAGTTCACTGAAAGGTTTTTTTGTACGTCGCATCCGCCATTTCTGACCGCGCATGCGTGGCCGTAACTCCGCCCCCTCCTCCCCAGGACATAGATTGGGCAGCGGATGTGTTGAAAAACTACAGCTGCTGCCCACGTTGTGCACAATTTTCACAACGTGCGTCGGTATGTCGGGCCGACGCATTGCGACGGCCCCGTACCGACGTAAGTGTGAAAGAAGCCTAACCCTAAGTTTAGCCCCAACCCTAACCCTAAATTTAGCCCCAACCCTAGCCCTAACCCTAGCCCTAACCCTAGCCCTAACCCTACCCCTAACCCTAACCCTACCCCTAACCCTACCCCTAACCCTACCCCTAACCCTAACCCTAACCCTACCCCTAACCCTAACCCTACCCCTAACCCTACCCCTAACCCTACCCCTACCCCTAACCCTAACCCTACCCCTACCCCTAACCCTACCCCTAACCCTACCCCTAACCCTAACCCTACCCCTAACCCTACCCCTAACCCTAATTTTAGCCCCAACTGCTGTTCTCCTGCCGGCCGGCAGATGGAGACAGATGGCGGGCGCACTGGGCATGCGTCCGCCATGTTCTGCTGCCGGCGGCCAGGAGGAGCAGCAAGAGGATCCAGGGACCTAGGTGAGTATGCTAGGGTCCCCGAATCCCCCTATTTCTCTGTCCTCTGATGTGCGATCACATCAGAGGACAGAGAATTACACTTTACTTTTTTTTTTTTTTTTTTGCGGTCGCCGGTAAACAGTTAATTACCGGCGATCGCAAAACAGGGGTCGGTAATACCGACCCCGATCATGCTCTTTGGGGTCTCGGCTACCCCCGGCAGCCGAGACCCCAAAGATTCTCCCGGTGCCGGCCGGCGGGCGCACTGCGCATGCGCCCGCCATTTTGAAGATGGCGGCACCCACCGGGAGACACGAGGAGCATCGTGGGAGCTAGGTGAGTATTGGGGGGCCACCTGGGACCCCTTTTCTCTGTCCTCCGATGTGCGATCACATCGGAGGACAGAGAAATTAAAAAGAGATCGCTTTTTTTTTTTTTTTTTGCGATCGCCGGTAAACGGTTAATTACCGGCGATCGCAAATGCGGGGTGGGTTAAAAACCCCCCGAATCATGTTCTCTGGGGTCTCGGCTACCCTCGGCAGCTGAGACCCCGGAGAAAATCGGCCTCTGGGGGGCGCTATGGACTTTTTCCACAGCGCCGTTAATTAACGGCGATGTGGTTTAAGTACCCTTAGCGGCCGCCGTTAAAAGGCGTATCGGCGGTCGCTAAGGGGTTAGTAACTGTTGGGTTTTCATTGGCTATAAGCCATAATCATCAACATTAACAGAAATAAACACTTGAAATAGATCACTCTGTTTATAATGACTCTATAAAATATATGAGTTTTACTTGTTATATTGAAGAATTGAAATAAATTAACTTTTTAATGATATTCTAATTTTGTGAGAAGCACCTGTATATAGAGTGCTGCGCGGCCATGATAAGGTGAACACACACTTGAAATATTTCACTCTGACTCATAACATTGTACATAATGGACCCAGCATTACGGTATATATGATTAGACAGTATATCAGTATAATGACAGAACAATCCGCCTCCAGAGCGGGTCCACTGCTTGATACAAGAAGAGTGTTTCACACAGTGGACTTGCTCGTGTGAAACTACACTAAAGGTGTTATCCAGGAATTTGTTAAAGGGAATCTGTTACCAATTTTATGGTGTCCCAAATAAGGGTAACAAACTAGTGACAGATTCCCATAGCCAAATGCTCGGTCACTCAATTGTACCAAAATCTTGCATTGGAAGCTCCAGCACATAATGATGTGTCCTGGGTATTCATAAGTTCCTGACTTTCTTCTCCCCTGCAGCTAATTCAGTTTAAAAAGAAAACTGTAGATCAGAGGAACTTGGGAACAATTAAATGGTGCAATTACTGCCACAAAATATTGTGATGGCTGATGATGGTAGAAGTACTCTTTGTAATCTAATAAAAATGATTTGATTTTACTCTTAGGCGTTATACTTATTTGTCCTTGTAGGTTTTAGTACTTGTGTGCCCCCAGTGCATGAGACCTGTCACTGAGTCACTGTCAGAGCCTGTTAGACCCTGCTTATAGCAAGGTATTACAAGCCACCGTATCTTGGGGTCATCTTGTAACCTCAGGATACCATGGCAACGATCAACACTGGCGATTTTGTGGATTCTATCAAAGGGGATCTTTGAACCCCCCTTTAAACACTGAGATACCATTGTTGCAATGGCAGGAGCATGTAAGGGGTTGCTTGGCTCCGATCAGTTCCAAAAACTGGTGCAGAATTGGTGCCGATGCCTTAGAGTGTCAGCTGTCATATACAGTTGCTATCCATGTGAGCTAAAAAGCTGCACTGAGGAATAAAGGCCCTTAACCCAATACCTCACATCTTTCCTGGCACATATTAGCTTCCGTAACAACTCACGAGTGCCACAGGCTGATCGCCTCCATGCCACGCCGCATTGATGCAGTAATTGATGCAAAAGGAGCCCCAACCAATTATTGAGTGCATTTACTGAATATACATTGCAGTAGGCCAACATTTTGGATTTTAAATTCATTTTTTCAAGCCGGTGTTATAAAGTATTCTAATTTACTGAGATAATGACTTTGGTGTTTTTATTGGCTGTAAGGCATAGTCATCAACTTAAGGGAAAGTGCACACGTTGCGGATTTTGCTGCGGATCAGCAGCGAATTGGCCGCTGCGGATTCGCAGCAGTTTTCTATGAGTTTACAGTACCATATAAACCAATGGAAAACAAAATCCTCAGTGCACATGCAATTCTTTGTGCTGATTCCACAGCAGTTTACACCTGCTCCTCAATAGGAATCCGTAAGGGGTAAAACCGTAGGTGGCATCCGCACAAAAACCACAAAAAATGCAGTAAATCCATGGTAATTCCGCCATAAATCCGCAGTGCGGATTTACCAAAATCAGTGCGGAAAAATCCACACACCTTTCCGCAACGTGTGCACTTACCTTAACAGAAATTATCACTTTTAATAGATCTCTCTTTCTAATGACTTTATAAAATATAGGAGTTTCACTTTTAGTGTTGAAGAACTGAAATAAATTACCTTTTTGATGATATTCTAATTTTGCGAGATGCACCTGTAAGTGCTATTCAATTAACACCATGATTGGTTAAGACCATACTACAGTCTGAAGAGCGACTTTATTTTTAATATATGTTAATTTGCCACATGACATGTTTGTGAAAGACTAGCATACACAAGAGACAGACAGAATGGTGTGTAAAGTTCTCATGGACATACATAATAACATAGTACAATCACACTTGTCATGAGCCTGTCGTCAGTTGTAGCATTCTTGCTTTTATAGTTTTAATGCATGATAGCCTCTGAAACATTGCTTCTTTCCCATATCAGTGTAATGAAAACAAGAACATTTCCGAAGTCACTATTGTTTTTTTTATTTTCTGCTTCCAACATCTTAGGACACAAAATAGAAACAAAAACAATACTTTTCAATGCATCTTACATATGCAATATAATGCAACATGATCCTATAGCATCGAAAAAATGCTTAAGCTTCTTTCACACTTGCGTCGGCGTGACGTACCGACAGACGTTGTGCAAATTCGGCACAACGTTGGCAGCGGATGCAGTTTTTCAATGCATCTGCTGCCCATTGTAAAGTCCCGGGGAGGAGGGGGCGGAGTTCTGGCCGCGCATGCGCGGTAGGAAATGGCGGACCCGACGTACAAAAAAACATTCCCTTGAATGTTTTTTCATGACAATGGTCCGCTAAAACACGACGCATCCAGTGCACGACAGACGTGACGTACGGCCATACGTCGCGATCCGTCGGCAATACAAGTCTATGGGAAAAAAACGCATCCTGCAGACACATTTGCAGGATGCGCTTTTTTCCCAAAATGACGCATTGGAACGGATCTAAAATGACGCGAGTGTGAAAGTAGCCTAAGTTCACACTAGGAGTTTTTTCATCATTTATTTTCTGCAGCAAAACCTGATCTCTTTTCAGGAAAAAAGCATGTTTTCCATGGTTTTTCTTTTGTTTTGTTTTTTGTTTTTTTACAGTTTTAGTGTGTTTTTTGCTGCGGTTTTGGCCTGCTAGATTTGTCTCTTGTGCAAGCTGATAAAGTTGTGTTGAAAAAATTTCATATTCTATGGAATCAGGCTTTGGCACAAAAAACGCAGCAAAACCTGATACCTGCGTTTCTTGTGTGTTTTTTCAGGATTTTTTTACACCACCCATTCATTTCAACGGGCAAAAAATGCTGAAAAAACGCTGCAAGAAGTGACATGTTCCATTATGCAAAAAACCATGCAAAGCACAAAATCCTGATAACAAAAAACAATCTTATAGACTCTGCTGGTACTATAAAACACAGCTGAAAATTTGCATAAGAAAGCATGAAAACAACACTGAAAATACGTCTAGTGTGAACTTAGCCTTAGTAGTAAATATTCATACTGACACTATTGGATATATTAGGCTGCCTTGTGAAATGTTCACCTTCCCTCCAAGCTTTACATGTCGCTTAATCAATTTGGTACATTGTTGGGGCAGCCCATGCTCCAGAACCAGAATTTTTGCTCTAATT